>NC_046324.1:44997119-45606124 GCF_009819535.1 Lacerta agilis
CTTCATCATGAACAAGTGGGGAAATAAATATTGGGAACAAGGAGGGGAATCTACATCAGAAACAAGGGTGGTAATTATTTCAGCCAACCCAATGGTTGTGATGGGAATCAAAGGCTGTTGGGAGGCACCCTGAATCATACCGGGCAAGTGAAGACCCCAGGAGACCCTACAGCAGGGGTCAGCAACCTTTTTCAGCCTTGGGCCGGTCCACCGTCCCTGAGACCATGTGGTGGGCTGGACTATATTTTTTGTGGGGGGGATGAACGAATTTCTATGCTCCACAAATAACCCATAGATGCATTTTAAATAAAAGGACACATTCTACTCATGTAAAAACATGCTGATTCCCGGACCGTCCGTGTGCCGGATTGAGGCGGCGGTTGGGCCCCATCTGGCCCCCGGGCCTTAGGTTGCCTACCCTTGCCCTAGAGGGCGGTTCCTGTCATTTCCTCCCTTGGGCTGGGATGAGGCCAGCAGTGCCTCCTATCCACCAATAAGCCACTGTAGAGGCAGCACTGGGTGGGTGCCTGAGCCAGCAGATCTGGCCTTCTAAGCAGCACACTGCATCCATCACTGTTATCATGGTGGTGGCGGCAGCAGTAGTGGGTGATGCATTCCTTGGAGGCTGGATCTGCTCCCCCTGTGGATCCTGCCACCCGAGACAGTTGCCTCATCTTGCCTCATGGGTAGGCCAGCCCTGGGTCATTCTGTAGGTTTGGGATGGGGGACTGCACAGGGCTATAGTGGCACCCATGCTGTGGCTCTCAACAACAAGTGAAATCCATTGGCCTCATTGCTGTTAGTTTTCTGATGCCACGTGAACATGGAAAGGGTCATAGCACAGAGGTATCGGACCAGCTTTGCATGCAAAAAGGGTCCCCCGGGTTCAGTTTCTTGATATCAAAGAAACAACAGACGTGGTAAATGATGCAACCAGGAGGAGGCCAGGGTGGGCAAAGGAAATGACTTTTGGCTGCAGGTCTACATGTCTAATCCTTGCTTATCGCTGCCCAGCATTGCTTTCTTTAAGGCAAATGCATGACGTATATTCAAAGGATGTCCATGGCAAATTTAAAGCACAAACAAGTTCCCTCCAAAGGATCCTGGCCTGGGAATTGTAGCTTCTTGCGAGTGCTGGGATTTGTAAACATGGGAAAGTAGAGTTCTTAAGTGTCCGGTGTGGATCTGCCACAAGACCTTCCCCAGAAGCTTTCGTTTTTGTCCCCCCTGCCTTCCGAGGCAGGTCTTTCTCAGTTGTGTTGCTACATTCCTGGAAGGGAGCTCACCTGGCTCTGAGTTTAATATCTTTTCTGCACCAGGGGAAGAACTTTTTTATTTGCCCAGGCTTTTGAGAAGTGCATTCATTGGCTCATGTTCTTTTTTAAAAAAAAAAAATAACTTTTTATTCATTTTATCATTATTGAAACATATAAAACATAATTCCATAACATAAAGAAATATATGTCATCACATATTGCTTAAACAAAACATTCTTATCTCTTGTTATCCTGTTTCACGACTTCCTCGGTTCCCTCTTTGCAGATTCCGTTATATTACATCTTTTCCAATACATTTTAAACATTATTAAATCTAATCCTCAATTCTATCTCGTATTTATCATTATCTCTCTATTTTAACTATTTTCTATTTAATCACCATTCTAAAACTAACCTTAGCCTCAGTTTCTTCCAAAAACTTTCCTCCTTAAGAAATATTACAATATTTTTTTTAATACACCTTGAAATTGCTCCAGTCTTTGTCTATCATCTCCTCCTTCTGGTCACGGATTCGTCCAGTCATTTTGGCCAGTTCCATATATTCCATCATCTTCACTTGCCATTATTCTATTTTTGTTAAGTCCGGTGTCTTCCAGTTTTTGGCAAGCAATATTCTAGCTGCTGTTGTGGCATACAGAAAGAATTTTCTATCTTTTTTGGGCAGTTCATCTCCTACTATTCCAAGTCAAAAGGCCTCTGGTTTTTTTTAATAAAGGTATTTTTAAATACTTTTTTCAACTCATTATAAATCATATCCCAGAAGCCTTCCACCTTTGGGCAAGTCCACCACATATGATAAAACGTTCCTTCTACCTCTTTGCATTTCCAACATTTGTTGTCATGTGCATGGTACATTTTTGCTAATTTCACAGATGTCAAATACCATCTATACATCATTTTCATCATATTCTCTCATATTGGCTCATGTTCTTAACATGTTGCGGCATTAGTTTATTTCGTCTTACACTGCTCTGCACTATGTATCATTCTGTTGTTCCCTGAGAGCCTCTGGGCTCAAGAGATGGGACACACAATGGCCCACATCAACATGTGTGCGAAGATTTCCACACACATTATTTCTTTATTCATTTATTACATCGTTAATACCCCTCTTTTCCCCAGACCAGTACTGAAGACGGCTTTCACAGATCAAAATAACACGCACAAAATACGAAAAGTTGAAACGTATAAAAGATATGCTGTGGTCTAAACCACTGAGCCTCTTGGGCTTGCTGGTCAGAAGGTCGGCGGTTCGAATCCACACGATGGGGTGAGCGCCTGTTCCTCTGTCCCAGCTCCTGCCAATCTAGCAATTCAAAAGTACACCAGTGCAAGTAGATAAATAGGTACCACTGCAGCGAGAAGGTAAACAGCATTTCCATGCACTCTGGCTTCCGTCATGGTGTTCTGTTGTGCCAGAAGCAGTTTAGTTATGCTGGCCACATGACCCGGAAAGCTGTCTGTGGACAAACGCCACCTCCCTCGGCCTGAAAAGCGAGATGATCGCCGCAACCCCATAGTCGGCTTTGACTGGTCTTAACCATCCAGGGGTCCTTTACCTTTTACCTTTTATGTGCTGAAAAAAATAATTAACGTCTAATGGAATTAAAGGAACATAAAGAATAAAAACAGAGCAGCAATGGAAGATTGTTAAGGGACTGGTACAGAGTACCTTCTTTGGATTTGCTCTTAGTAGAGCATTCTCTCTTTCTCCCATGATGTTGGCGGCTGAAAACCCCACCATTTTATATTGTTTCAATTGTTGCATTTTAGTTATTGCATTCTTATTGTGTGTTTCTTTTGTATCCATGCTGTGTACTGCTTTGCAGGCCTTTGGACTAAAAATTGGTGTTTAAATAAACAGACAATCCCCCACTTTGGCTATGGAGAGCCATATTGTCATAGGCTTTGTCAAGCAACTGGGAATCAGTAATCGTTGCTGATGCTCTTCAAGAACCTAGAGATCAACTAGCAGATCTCAATCTACCTCCTTGCCTGCCCTTGCTTTAGACTGACAGTCTTGACAAGTCTGCCGGCCTGCACAAACTTCCTTTGACTATTCAGCAGAGGCAGAGATTTCAGTACGAATCTATCTCTGGGAAAAATAAGAATGCGCTGCTTGATTAGTTCTGCCAATTTTGGTGCACATATACACATACACTATGATATTCTTATTTGCTCTAAATAAAGGAAGAATTTCCCCTGTGTTCAATTAGCTTGTGCATTTTTGGAAGCGGCAACAATTTTCCTTCCCCCCGCCCCATTTCTCTGCTTCCCATTCCTGCAATATCCATATTTAAACTTTAAAAAAAGGAAAGGAGCACACACCACGCTCGGTGCTTTGCAGTGGAGACTGAAACTCTGCAGCAAAACCCAGTGAGATTCACTGTTTTCCAAATTGTAGAGTGCCATCTATGCTAAAGAAAGGAGATCTCCCAGAACTCGGACGATCAAGAATCAGACCGGCAATATACTTTGCAGAAGGATGCCTTTTGCCTTAGAGTCTGGGGGTGCTTTTGTGAGGTGTGTGTGCATGAGCTGAAATGAAATGAATATCTAACGACGAAATGACTATTCTTCAGTGGTGGACTGGACAAAAGCTCTCTGATGGGTTTCTCAATTCAGGCTGAAACCTTTAATCTGGAAAAAAAGACTATTTGCAAAGGGCCATTTTAAATCAGCAAGCTGGTGGACGTCATAATAAGCTGGGGAACTGCAGGTCTTCAAACTAGTTTCTTATGCTGGGCTACTTGAGGCTGCATCATGGAGATGAATTTTTTGAATGATCTCAAAGTTGAGTTCATACACATGTCCGTCCGCCCCCCCTCCCCGCAATTTTCATCTCAATATCGACAAGCAGCAAGATAACAACAACAACAACAACAACAACACTATCCAAGGGACGCGGGTGGCACTGTGGTCTAAACCACAGAGCCTAGGGCTTGCTGATCAGAAGGTCCACGGTTCGAATCCCCGCGATGGGGTGAGCTCCCGTTGCTCGGTCCCAGCTCCTGCCAACCTAGCAGTTCGAAAGCACATCAAAGTGCAAGTAGATAAATAGGGACCGCTCCGGTGGGAAGGTAAATGGTGTTTCTGTGCACTGCTCTGGTTCATCAGAAGCGGCTTAGTCATGCTGGTCACATGATCTGGAAGCTGTACACCGGCTCCCTCGGCCAATAAAGCGAGATGAGTGCCGCAACCCCGGAGTCGTCCGAAACCGGACCTAATGATCAGGGGTCCCTTTACCTTTTACCTTTTTACACTATCCAAAAGTGAGCATATACCTTTTGTACTGGTCTTTCATTTTCTGAAATGTTTGTGTATGTAATAAGGCTCCTGAATTCTTCTGAAAGTTTCTCTGTCCTTTATTCCTTTTGCTAATTTCAGGCTTTTTCCATGGGAGCTATTTGCTGCATTCTCTTGTACCAATTTTTTTATGGCAACTCCCTTCAGGCCTTTCCAAAATGTGACGATGACCATACATGGTGCTATTAGCATAAATCCAATTAAGGCTTCTTCCTTCAGGTCCTCCCCCCCCCTTCAAAATACAAATTCAATAAAGCCAGCTCCAGGACTTTAGTTTTATGTATTTTTGCATGTAATTAGTTGTGAGCGGATTATTAAAAATGACTATGCATGAACGTCAGGTACTGGATGCAACATGTGGTTTGGCGCAGGCAAAGTTCAATCAGATTGGAACCACCTTTTTTTGAAGATACAATTCCATTTAAAAGTATTCCTCCTCCATCCCTAGTTATGGAGAAAAGAAAGAGGCAGTGCTGGACTCACTGGTTCAATAAGAACTACAGAAGACCCCTGTTGCATCAGTCCATCCAGTCTACTTCTTCTCTCCCCTCCTCACAATGTTGGGCAGCTTCTGGGCATTTCAAAAGTTGAAGGCACAAGGCTCTATGATACTGGCAGCTTTATTTCCAATCCCTTCCCTAATAATCCCTAGCGTGGAATTGGCTTTCTTCACACCTGCCATACACCGAGTTGATGTTTCCATTGAGCTATCCACCGCAGCCCCAGTATCTTTTGCTTGGTTGGTCAGTGCAGGTCGGATCCCACCATGTGAAATTGGAGGGTGATTATCATAGAAGCAGAGAACTGTAGAGCTAGTAGGTACTCTGAAGGGCATCTAGTCCAAGCCCATGCAATGCAGGAATGCCAACTAAAGCAACGATGACAGATGACCATCCAACCTCTGCTTAAAAACCTCCAAGGAAGGAGAGTCCACCACCTTCTGAGGGACACCATTCTACTGTCAAGGAACCCTTATTGTGGGAGGATATATCCCTAACTGCCTGCCAGGACTGATGGACTAGATAAGTTTTCAGGAGGCTTTTAAAAGTTGGCACAGGAGGTCCCTGTGGCGGAATAATGCCTGCTGATGATTCAGGTTCATCATGGGTTCACCTATCACTCCCATGTTAGGTAGGTGTTCCCTGGGAGGCGGAGCTAGTTGGCATTCTAAAAGGAGGGGGAACAACCTTTGAAAGGCAGTTGGGGGTTTGGCAGTTGGGGGTGGAGGATTAGAGAGAGAAAAGGGGAGGTTAGGCTTTGGGGAATGGGAGGAAAGGTCATTACCATTGCTAAAGGGATGCAGGAAATATTATAACTAAGCTGAATTACATGAGAAGAAGATTTGTACCATTAATAACCTGAGACATCCATGTTTTCAAGTTATCTAATAAAGTTAAATGTGCTTAAACGTTCGCTGACTGTGTCGGTGTATCAGTACCTTAAGAGGTGTGACTAAGAGGAGAGAACAAAGCTTTCCTGTGGAAGAGGAAACTGTTTGCTTATTCTCCTGTCATACAGAGGGCTGGACAGTGAGGCCAAGTGTGCCACTTATTTGCCTAAAGGGAAGGCAAACTGCAGTACCCTGTTTCTCCTAAAATAAGACATAGCCATAAAATAAGCCATAGCAGGATTTCTATGCATTTGCGAAATATAAGCCGTTCCCCAAAAATAAGCCATACCCCGAAAATAAGCCATAGTGACGTGGTACCTCCCATTAAAACAGCCTGGAGAGGTGTGGCTATGCAGCGTACCGATGTGACATGGTTAAAATAAGACACCCCTGAAAATAAGCCATAATGTGTTTTGTTGAGCAAAAAAATATATAAGACGGTGTCTTATTTTAGGAGAAACACGGTAGTTGGGAACCCTGGTAGGGAGATCCCATAGGTGGCAAGAGGTATTAAAAAGTAGAGCCCTGAGGTACCCCAGAGACAACTCCCATATGAACACTGAAGGATTCATCCTAGTTGTCAGTGAAACTTAGGGAGAGTCACTGTTGGGGAAGTATTGAAGGGGAGGGAATAGGTTCCCTCACAGTCCCTGTGGAATCTCTAGTGGCAGAGAGTTCCGCAGGACTGAGCCAATGACACTAAAGGCTGGGTTTCTTGTTGCTGTCAAATGAGCATCACCAACTCGGGAAGTGATCAACAATAAGGGTTCAGGAGATCCCTGAGGTGCCATGAGCCTATGTTGTTCTGGGCTTTGTCAATTAATACGAGAACTTTGAACCTGACTTTATAGTAGATGAAGATAGTCTGAGGTTGGTGGGGCAGTGCTCCACCATTCTAATGGACCAGCCTGTAATGAAGGGGGTGTTGTGGTCTAGCAATATCTAGAGGGGAAACACCTTGGCTGGCCCCGGTTCCAGCCCCTTTTCAAACAGGCACCTCGGCTCACTTTGCAGCTTCCAGTTGACTCTGCCAATGAAACAGCGCGAGCTTTAGTTGCTTAATCTCCCAATTAAACCAATTAATGCTTGCCGCCTTGCAAATGAGCTTGGTTTTGTTTGTTTCCATGCTCAGCTGCGTGCGCCTTTCCTCCGCCCAGCTGCCAACTCCAGTCGCTCTCCAGAGCGCCGCAGTGATGTGCGTGTGGAGGAAGCTGCACAGAACCAACTGTTGGCAGCAAAAACCACTCCATCGGATCTCCTTTCTGAAGGCAGGATCCATCAGATAAATCAGATAAGCCCTTGTTCCGTCCACAACTCAGCAATGAAGGCATTGGGATAAATACTCAATAGCCATGTTCTTTTCACAGCAAAGCGAGCTGGGAAATTGAATGGCAGCCATTTCCCTTTCAGGGCCCTAAGTCGAAGGGGAAGAGGGTAAAGCTTACATCTCAGGGACCTTGCCTGTAGGTTGTCTCCTTTGCGCTTTGAGGACTTGGTGTCTAGCACTGTGTCAGGGCAAGGCACAACACATGGCATTCTGGGAAACCGAATGGCTGCCAATTTATTTTCACTGTGCTGGGGAGTTGGCTGGCCACCATATTGTTGTCAAAGCAAAGTGAAAGATACTCGGAGTCCAGTGTGATTTTCATGCTCTTTATTCAACTCAGAGTAGTGAGGAAAGTAGTTCCCCCAAACGTTTGCTTTATATACACTATTTACACAATGGGCCCCACGTGATTGGCTAATTCCGGGATACTCCTGTATGCCAATCAGAGTGCGGATTCACTTCCACCTGGAGCTGGATTGGGTGACTCCTGCAGACCAATCAGACTGCTGCAATCTCAATCCTATTGTTCTGGGACCAGTCAGACTGCTGCAATCTCAATCCTATTGTTCTGGGACCAGTCAGACTGCTGCAATCTCAATCCTATTGTTCTAGGACCAATCAGACTGCTGCAGTTTGGATCCTATTCAACTCAGTACATAACACAAAGCATTCTGGGAAAGTGAATAAGAAACTGGAGGGAGCTGTTATGCATTCGGTGGTCTGTGTTTGCCTGAGCTTGAGTCTGGACTAAGGACTCTGAGCTCCTGTGTTCTGATTTGATACATGTTATCCAATCACACAACCTTTCAGGATTTGGACCTCTGCCATTGGCCCTTAAACTCTGAGTCATGATTCGCAGCTTGGAAGTTTAAACAGCCAATCACGTTTGGAGTGGGAGTGGCCCAGGCCACCAGAAATGTATATAAGCAGTTGCTTTGTCCCTGTTGTCCAGTTCTGTTAGTTCAATAAAGGTTCTTGCTGTTATCACTGTGTCTTGCCTCGTGGGAACCCACCTACACTTCAGGAGCAAGGCTTCTCAATACCAGTTGCTGGAAACCATAGGAAGGCAGAGTGATCTTGTGCTTGAATCCTGCTTGCTGATTCCCACAGGTATCTGGTAGGCCACCGTGAGAACAGGATGCTGGACTAAATGAGTCATTAGCCACACCCAGAAGGTTCTCCTTATGGCCATATCCACCTACTGTTTGGGATCCCGAACTTCTCCCTAAATTCTGCTCACCAGTGGCGAGCGGTCAGTGAACTAGAGGGACTAGGCTAGTCCCCTAAAAGTTCCTGGTAAATTAGAGTCTTCTTCTTCTTCGGCGATCATAAGTGACTGTGCAGGCCAATTCTGGGTCCACATGTTCTTCCACAGTGGGAACATAGGTTAAAGCCTGGCACCTCCTTTCCAAAGCCTGGGAAGCTTCTGACTGGCTTAGTGAGGGAAGAGTGATGCTCATGCATGCAATGTTGCCCCCCCCCCCATTACCTGTGCAAGCTGGTGCCTCTGGCCCGAACTGTTCCCCTATGAAAAAAATCACTGGACATCACTGGGCAGTACCTCTGATGGGGGACACATGTTGTAGTCCTTCTGGGGTAGTTTGTCCATCTTTGGTCCCCACCCTGCACTCACCTCTCACCTGTGGCTCCTAGAAGCTGTCAGCGTGCGACAGTGGCCACAACTCAGGTAATACCTTCAAATGGCTGGCTAAACCAGGTGAGGGTAACCAATGGGTCCCAAGCCCTCAATGAGTTAACCTGTGGAGCTCACTCCCATAGATGACAGTGATGACCACCAACTTAGAGAGCTTCAAAAAGTATTTCGGACCAATTCATGGAGAAGGCTATTGATGGTAGATCTGCCTCCACATTGGAGCCAGTAAGGCCAGTTCCTGGAAACCGCAGAAGGGGTGTGTGCATTTGTGCCCAGTTCCTGTTTGTGGACTTCCCACTGGAGTGTCTGGTTGGCCACTATGAGAACAGGACCTTGACCTTACGGACTAGAGATGGAACCCACTAAAGGGTGGGAGGAAGTCCAGAGATTTGGGTGAATCTTTGTTTACTTATCTTTTTATTACTTAAGACTTTGAATGTAACCTTTAATTTGCAAAACCAAATAAAATTATTTTATAGAAAAAGAAAAAGAAAATCCATGCAACCGTCTCCGGCAGAGATCCTTGAACTCTTTTGCAGGATTTGAATAACACTTGCAGTGTAACAAGAACTAGGGTTATATGGGAACTAGGGTTATATGGAGTGACTTAAAATACACAGCAGAAAAGGACTTACAGATGGTACTTAACTCTGAGTAGGCTTTCTAAGATGTACAAGACTGAATCTGATAAGTGCTGGAGATGCAATGAGGTTGCGGGTACATTCTTTCATATGTCGTGGACCTGTAAAAGCGTAAAAGAGTATTGGTAAATAATTTATAATGAATTGAAAAAAGTGTTTAAAAGCACTTTCCCAAAAACAAAGCCAGAGTCCTTTTTGTTGGGGAAAATTCAGATGGAAATACCCAGGTGTCAAAAAAGGTTATTTACGTATGCCACTACTGTGGCCCATGTTTTGTTAGCCCAAAAATGGAAAACGGGTGAGGTCCCAACCAATGAAGAGTGGCAACTTAAGTTGACAGAATATGTGCAGCTTGCAGACTTAACACATGGAATAAGAGAACAAGAAGAACATACGTTTAGAGAAGATTGGAAAACATTTATTGAATGCATGAGGGGAAATTGTGTACACTTGAAAATGTTGGCAGCATTAAGATAAATTCAAGAGTGTAAATAAGTTTTGATGGATGTAATGATGGAGGAAAAAGAAGAAGACGAAGACGAAGACGAAGAAGAAGAAGAAGAAGAAGAAGAAGAAGAAGTGGAGTTTGGATTTGATATCCCACTTTATCATTACCCGAAGCAGTCTCCAAGCGGCTAACATTCTCCTTTCCCTTCCTCCCCCCCCCACAACAAACACTCTGTGAGGTGAGTGAGGCTGAGAGACTTCAGAGAACTGTGACTAGCCCAAGGTCACCCAGCAGCTGCATGTGGAGGAGCGGGGACGCGAACCCGGTTCACCAGATTACGAGTCCACTGCTCTTAACCACTACACCACACTGGCTCTCTGAATGGTTTAGTTTATGTAAAATATGCAGAGCTTTATGTTATGCAAAATGAACCATGGAAAGAGAAGGAGGACAGTTTTCCATCACTGTAAAACATAAAATTTAATTGTGTGTGTGTGTGTGTGTGTGTGTGTGTGTGAGAGAGAGAGAGAGAGAGAGAGAGAGAGAGAGAGAGAACAGGATTGATGCTGGATTGGATGGGTCCTTGGCCAGATCCAAAGTCCTTCTTATGTTCTCAATCAATCCCCCCCCCATACGTACTCAAGACAGAAAGGCTGAACCCCATTATAACTCATCTGCCTCCCCTCCTGTTCCTGCGCTTTTCCCATTTGCCAAATAACCTCAAGTTCAGGAAGAAACTCTCCCGGAGCGGGAGCTATGAGAAAAAAGCGCCATGAATATGAATTCTCTATTCCTCCAAAGCTGGTGTTCAAATCCAAGCTGACACTGCAGCCGTTTAGCTGAACAGCAATGAAATAGCTCGAGAATGCCGTGTGTAAATAGGACTTATTGAAAAGCAAAGCTGCTCTGGATGCCAGGGTTGCCTGCAGAGGTATCACAGTAACAGAGAAAGTCCTTTTTAAAAAAACAAACAAACAAACAAAAGTCCCCTGATGTATCAGGAAGGGAATTAGTGGAGGGAATAATGCAGAACAGATAAAAGGGCCTCGGCTATTAATATTTGCTCCAAAGTTCAAAACAATCCCCTTTCAGATATAGTTATATCCCTGTTGACCGTGAAAAGAGGTTACTTAAACATCCATCTTTACCCAAATGTTCCCTAAGAAAGTCAGGGAAGGTAATGACATTTAGAGAAAATGAATAATACAAATTCTATTAAACATAAGATATTGTGGCACCCTCCTCATTTTCCCTGGTGGAAACATGTTCCAGTGGTTCTGCCTCTCAGGTTGGGTTTCCTCTGGTTGACTGAGAGCAGAGGAGAATTTATAGGCTTCATGTGTTCGGGTGCCTAAAATATCTTCCTTGAGGCTTCTGCATACATGATCCTGAGCTTAAACACCCCTTCACTAGAGGAACCTAACATAGTGGATACAGTTTTCCAAGGAGAGGCTGTGGAATCAGTACCCCTCTGGCCTGAAAATGACTCCTTGCCTAATAAAAGCATTCTGGGAAATGACATATAATGAGTTGGGGGTGGAGTTTAAAATAACTTTTATTTTTAAAACAAAACAGTGGCCTTTTTATTAGGAATTGTAGATGCTGATGGGACCCAGGTAGCGCTGTGGGTTAAACCACAGAGTCTAGGGCTTGCTGATCAGAAGGTCGGTGGTTCGAATCCCCGTGACGGAGTGAGCTCCCATTGCTCGGTCCCAGCTCCTGCCCACCTAGCAGTTCGAAATCACGTCAAAGTGCAAGTAGATAAATAGGGACCGCTCCAGCGGGAAGGTAAACGGCGTTTCCGTGTGCTGCTCTGGTTCGCCAGAAGCGGGTTTGTCATGCTGGCCACATGACCCAGAAGCTGTCTGCGGACAAATGCCGGCTCCCTCAGCCTATAGAGCGAGATGAGTGCCGCAACCCCAGAGTCGGACACAACTGGACCTGATGGTCAGGGGTCCCTTTACCTTTACCTAGAATTCATCATGCGAAAGGCTGGACTGGATGAATCCCAAACCGGAATTAAGATTGCCAGAAAAAATATCAACAACCTCAGATATGCTGATGATACTACTTTGATGGCAGAAAGTGAGGAGGAATTAAAGAACCTTTTAATGAGGGTGAAAGAGGAGAGCACAAAATATGGTCTGAAGCTGAACATCAAAAAAACTAAGATCATGGCCACTGGTCCCATCACCTCCTGGCAAATAGAAGGGGAAGAAATGGAGGCAGTGAGAGATTTCACTTTCTTGGGCTCCATGATCACTGCAGATGGTGACAGCAGTCACGAAATTAGAAGACACCTGCTTCTTGGGAGAAAAGCAATGACAAACCTAGACAGCATCTTAAAAAGCAAAGACATCACCTTGCCGACAAAGGTCCGTATAGTTAAAGCTATGGTTTTCCCAGTAGTAAGGTACGGAAGTGAGAGCTGGACCATCAAGAAGGCTGATCGCCGAAGAATTGATGCTTTTGAATTATGGTGCTGGAGGAGACTCTTGAGAGTCCCATGGACTGCAAGAAGATCAAACCTATCCATTCTCAAAGAAATCAGCCCTGAGTGCTCACTAGAAGGACAGATCCTGAAGTTGAGGCTCCAGTACTTTGGCCACCTCATGAGAAGAGAAGACTCCCTAGAAAAGACCCTGATGTTGGGAAAGATACTAACTAAGCTACTAACATGAGTTTGGCCAAACTACGAGAAGCAGTGAAGGACAGGCGTGCCTGGCGTGCTCTGGTGCATGGGGTCACGAAGAGTCGGACACGACTGAATGACTGAACAACAACAAGATGCTGATATTCCAAGGGAGCAGAAAAGACTTTTATGTATGCGATGACAGCTGCACGTGTGCTGTTAGCCCAGAGATGGAAAGAAGATAAAGTCCCTACCAGAGAAGAATGGCAAATTAAATTGTTGGCTCACACAAGCCTGTAACCAGCTATCTGTTGGACTATGCCAAAATGGCAAAATTGACTGGAAAGCTCGGGAACCAAGAAGACCAAAACTTCAACAAGGAGTGGGAATTTTTTTTAATCATTTATCTCAGAGACCACTGTAAGCAGTTGAAAACATTAGCAGGGTTGCAGTAACACTTGTAATGTGACGAGAAATCAGGTCCTCCCTAAAAGAGGGCATGTGTTGCAGTGAGACCTGGAAACCGACACCCTGTGTTGTGGGTGGGTATGATTGGTCAGCCACAACACCCGATTGGAAGGTCCCTCAATGCTGGGTTCAATCGGGCCAATGGGTCACAGTCCAAACAGATCAAGGGACCTATTTATACCCATGCACGTGACCCAGAGCTTCCTCTTTCGGCGCATGCATTCGGAACACCCATCCACCTCTCCCTACTTTTAGGCTTTCACACTTGACCTTGCTATGCCGTCGTGTGTCGTCTGTCGTTGGGACAGGGGCACGGCAGGAATTTCCCCCATTGATCCATAAAATGAAAGCAATGAACAAATAATGTACTGCAGTCACACAATCAAATCAATCGGCAGCTGAACAGGGTTCCACACAGTCAGAAAAACAAAACAGAAAAGAGTTGCAAAAACAAAAACGCAAAATAAATAGCAAAAACAGAAAGACTTCAGCGTAACACTCAAAACAGAAGTGTGGCACTCAAATCGGAACACTCAAAACTGAGCACGTTCGGCTTCCAAAAAAAGTTTGCAAACCGGAACACTTGCTTCTGGGTTTGCAGAGATTGGGTTCCAAGTTGTTTGAGTATCAAGGCGTTTGAGAACCAAGGTACCACTGTAATTTTATATTTGTAAAACCAAATAAAAATTATTAGAAAGAAAAGAAAGAAAACGACTCCTTGCCACCCTTTGACTCAGATGGCTGTATCTCAGAAGTTCTAGTTCAACAGGAAGTTCCCTCACTTCATGGTCTGCTGGAGAAGGCCAGGGATGTAGAGGCAGCTTTCAAGAAAGGTGGAACTGGCAACTGAGACAGAATAACTGAAGATAACTGCTGTTGGGACAACAGGTGATGTAAGTGAGATACAATTGACAGTTCCCTTCTTTCCTGCTTGTAGCCTTAGAGGGTTCAGGTTTGGGTCTGGTAACCCTCCCCATGCCTGAACCCCTTAGCAGGTGTACATGGTTCTCCCCATCCCCACAACAGCCCTGTGAGGTAGGCTACAGGCTGAGAGGCAGTGACTGGCCCACGGTCACCCATTGAGGGATTGTGGCCGTGTGGAGATTTGAACCCTAGTCTGCCAGGTCCTAGTCAGACACTCTAACCACAACATCACAGTGGATGTGTTCCAGGGTGACTGGGTTCCCATGTGGGAATGCTATTATTGAAAAGATTCTGTGCTTTTCTTCTAGGAAAAAAAAAGGCGCCATTACTTCATACCTTTGATTATCCCCAGAAAAAAGCACCGGAAAGATTAGAGACCCAACAACATCTTGTTGCTGATTCTACTTGCTTTCATTGATTTTTTTTAAACATATTTTTTATTAAAGATTTCTTGGTTTACAAAAGTATATGCAACGTCGCTTTTTTCAAGTTCCATTTTCATTTGTTGAGACATTAGTGTTTACATTAGGAAGAAAAGGGGGAAAGAGGTGGAGGTAGGATAGGTGAGTAGGGGTGGGGTCGGGTGGCAATGTTTCTGTGTTACTTAATGTATGTGTGGGGTTTTGTGTCAGTGTCGCATGTGCATGTTCTCTTTACTATTCGCTTGTGTTCCTTTGGTGGTGAGAGAGCTTGGGGTTGGCCTAGGGTGTGGTTGTTTTTTTGTGATTGGCTGCGGTGAACTTTGTTTTCATGTGTGAGTGCGGTGTGTGTGTGTTTTTGAATCAGGTTAGCCATATTGATTCGTATGCTGCTGGTAGATTCTTGTTGCTGTCTTGTTGGGCTGTGTATGTGATAAAGGGGAGCCATACTGGGGTGAAGGCTACAGGTAGGTAGCCGTGTTGGTCTGCCATGTTGTTGTTGTTGTTGTTCAGTCATTCAGTCGTGTCCGACTCTTCGTGACCCCATGGACCAGAGCACTCCAGGCACCCCTATCCTCCACTGCCTCCCGCAGTTTGGCCAAACTCATGCTAGTCGCTTCGAGAACACTGTCCAACCATCTCATCCTCTGTCGTCCCCATCTCCTTGTGCCCTCCATCTTTCCCAACTTCAGGGTCTTTTCCAGGGAGTCTTCTCTTCCCATGAGGTGGCCAAAGTATTGGAGCCTCAACTTCAGGATCTGCCCTTCCAGTGAGCACTCAGGGCTGATTTCCTTCAGAATAGATCGGTTTGATCTTCTTGCAGTCCATGGGACTCTCAAGAGTCTCCTCCAGCACCAGAATTCAAAAGCATCAATTATTCGGCGATCAGCCTTCTTGATGGTCCAGCTCTCACTTCATACATCACTACTGGGAAAACCATAGCTTTAACTATACAGACCTTTGGTCTGCCATAGTCGAAACAAAATAGAAAAAAATCCTTCCAGCAGCACCTTAGAGACCAACTAAGT
This sequence comes from Lacerta agilis, assembly GCF_009819535.1. Classification (NCBI taxonomy): domain Eukaryota; kingdom Metazoa; phylum Chordata; class Lepidosauria; order Squamata; family Lacertidae; genus Lacerta; species Lacerta agilis. The sequence continues at coordinate 45,012,634 of NC_046324.1, forward strand.
TTGTTATTGGTATGAGCTTTCGTGTGCATGCATTGGTATCTGAAGAAGTGTGCATGCACACGGAAGCTCATACCAAGAACAAACTTAGTTGGTCTCTAAGGTGCTACTGGAAGGAAGTTTTTTATTGGGGTGTAGGCATCTTCTTCCATTTGTCCCCATGTCAGTTTCAGTTTATTGGTTAGTTTTCCTAACAAGGCTGTTTCCCATACTATTTGGTGCCATTGGTCCATCCTTACTCCTGACAGGTCTCTCCAGTGTCTGGCTATGATGTTTCTTGCTGCTGAGAGTAGGTGGGTTATGAGCTCTTTTTGATGTGAGTGGGCATTATTGTCTTGGAATTTGCTTTCATTGATTTCAACACTTTGGATAACCCTAAAAAAAAGTATTTGTAGAAATCGACGCTAAAGCAACAGCAGATGTTATTCTTAAAGCACTGCTGCCATCTTTTGGCTGCTGAGCAGAACTGGTGAGGCATCTAATGGAAGAGGAAGGCCACATCTGCACCAAACTTGTAAAACTTGTATCACTTTAAACAGTCACAGATTCCGCTAAAGACTCCTGTTAAAGGTGCTGAGAGTTGTCAGGAGGCTCCTACCCGCTTTCCAGTGCTGCAGTTCCCAGAGTTCCATGGGAAGACTGATGTTAAGCCACTCTAGGAATTGTTGCTCTTTGAGGGGAATAGGGGTCTCCTAACAACTCTCACATCCTTAAACTAGAGTTCCCAGATTTCTTTGGTGGAAGCCATGACTGTTAGTGTGGTATCATAGTTAGCGGGCATGGAATTATGGAAGCTCCTGAAGGAGAAGGAGAAGGAGAAGGAGAAGGAGAAGGAGTTATTATTTATACCCCACCCATCTGGCTGGGTTTCCCCAGCCATTCTGGGTTGCTCTCAACAGAAAATTAAAAGCACAATAAAACAACAAACATTAAAAACTTCCCTAAACAGGGCTGTCATCAAATGTATTCTAAAAGTTGCATAGTTGTTTATTTCCTTGACATCTGATGGGAGGGCATTCCACAGGGTGGGTGCCACTACTGAGAAGGCCCTCTGCCTGGTTCCCTGTAACCTCACTTCTCGCAGTGAGGGAACCACCAGAAGGCCTTCGGCATTGGACGTCAGTGTCCAGGCAGGACAATGGGGGTGGAGACACTCCATGGGATCTGTAGTTTGGTTGGGGGTGCTGAGAGTTGTTAGGATGGAGCAAGCTTTTTTTCTCCTAGAGGGTAGAACTTGAACCAATGGCTTCCGGTTACAAGAAAGGAGATTCCGACTAAACATCAGGAAGAATTTTCTGACAATGATTGTTGTTCGACAGTGGAATGGTCTCCCTAGGAAGGTTGTGGACCCTCCTTCCTTGGAGGATTTTTAGCAGAGGTTGGATGGTCATCTGTCATCAATGCTTTAGCTGAGATTCCTGCATTGCAGGGGGTTGGACTAGATGACCCTTGGGTCCCTTCCAATTCTATGATTCTATGAGACACCTATTCCCTTCACAGAGGTCTAATTCTCAGATTTCCCTGAGGAAAAGAAAAGATTGTTAAACTACTCTAGAAATTGTTGCTCTGTGAGGGGACTATGGGTCACCTGACAACTCTCTTAGCATCCTTAGCAAACTACACTTCCCAGGATACTTTGGGGGGGAGCCACAGCTGTTTAAAGTGGTATGATACTTCTTTAAATGTATAGTACAGAAGGGGAGGTCAAATGTGGTTTTTGCCGTCTGGAAGGGTAGTTGCAAACCCTATTGCAGCAAAATCAGCAAGGAGTGAGAGCACTGGATGCTCTTCAGCAAAACAGAATTAGGGTTTGTCAGCTTTCACCCCACTTCTTTAGCTATTATTACATTTAATATTCCTCCTTTCCTCCAAAGAGCTCAAGGTGGCATATATACCAGACCCTCCAAGTGTCCCTCTTCTTCAGGGACCGTCCCTGATTTGAAGAAGCCATCCCAGTTTCTGATTTGATCCCTAAATGTCATGCTTTTCCTTAGGATGTCCCTATTTTCATTCGAGAAATGGTAGAGGGTTTGGAGCTGTCCGACCCCAGAGCTGTCTGAAGGCAATCCTGTATAGAGAAGTTTTTTAATGTTTAATATTTTATTATGTTTTTTATGTATGTTGGAAACAGCCCAGAGTGGCTGGGGCAACTCCGTCAGATGGGTGGGGTACAAATAGTAAGATTACTATTATGGAATGGGATGTCCCTATTTTCATCAGAGAAATGTTGGAGGGTATGATATACTCCTCCGTGTTTTCCTCACAACAGCCTTGTGGTGTAGGGCAGGCAGGGAGACAGTGCCTGGCCCAAAGTCACCCAGAGGGCTTCATGGGTGAGGGTAGGATTTAAATCCTGTTTTCCCAAGCACTACTATGACACCACATTGACTCCACACAAAAGCAGTTCGGGCCATTTATTTCAAGCGCTTTGCTGCTGATACCTAAATCAGTAACTTCTTCAAAGAAGATTGTATGAGCTAATATACAAGGTGTGACCGGCAGCAAATGTCGACAGAGTTCGTGAGTCATTGATGCATGATTGGTGTTTATCCATCCAAATGATGGTGGAAGAATTGCATATTCTGTGTGAAATTGTTACTGGGGTTACTGAGTTGTCCCACCCTCGATATTCTCCCGATATGGCCCCAATGGATTTCTTTCTTTTTCCAAAACTGAAATCTGCACTGAAAGGGCACAGATTTTCCAACATTTCACACATCCAAGCTGTTGTGACGAGGGAACTGAAAGCAGTACGAAAAAAGTACTTCTCCCGAAGTTTCCAACAGTTCTGCGAACGTTGTCAATGGTGCATTGTATGGGGGGGGGGGTACTTTTAAGGCCTGTGAGGTAAGTATCTGGATAAGGAACTGGCAAGCCACTCCAGTATCCCTGCCAAGAAAACCCCTTGGACAATAACAAAAGGCATTTAAAAGTTATGACAGGAAGAAGAAGAAGAAGAAGAAGAAGAAGAAGAAGAAGAAGAAGAAGAAGAAGAAGAAGAAGAAGAAGAAGAAGAAGAGGAGGAGGAGGAGGAGGAGGAGGAGGAGGAGGAGGAGGAGGAGGAGGAGGAGGAGGAGGAGTTTGGATTTGATATCCCGCTTTATCACTACCGGAAGGAGTCTCAAAGCGGCTAACATTCTCCTTTCCCTTCCTCCCCCACAACAAACACTCTGTGAGGTGAGTGATGCTGAGAGACTTCAAAGAAGTGTGACTAGCCCAAGGTCACCCAGCAGCTGCATGTGGAGGAGCGGGGACGCGAACCCGGTTCACCAGATTATGAGTCTACCGCTCTTAACCACTACACCACACTGGCTCTCGAGTGCCTGGCGTGTTCTGGTCCATGTGGTCACGAAGAGTCGGACACGAGTAATCGACTAAACAACAAAGGTATGTACAATATGTTCGAATATTTCTTGCTGTCTGATTTCTGTGACCATTCACTGAACTTCCCGGCGTTTCTGCGCACAGTTCTATTTTTCTAGAAAAAGAGGTGCCGGAAATCTCCACCGATGCCTCCCTTGTTCTCTTAGAATGGCCATAGTGCCCACCTGAGTTCCAACTGAAAGCAACCCCTGTGAAGATCCCTTATGTGGATGTAGATGTAACAGACATCGATGCGTACTCCTCCATGTGTACTGGGCTTGGTTTATCCTCATTCTACTTCTGCTACCTCGTTAATCTCAATTTGCATCAAATGCTAAATTTAAAAGCGTCTTAATTTTCAAAACTCTGTTCAACTTCCCAGCCTAATTCTTATGCCAATTATGCACCAGAAAGATGGTAATCTGGCAAGTCCCTCTGGAAGGAAGAGAACTTTTGATCTCTGATTTTCGGATCTCTCATTCCCTGCTATATCTTGATTGTTGCTGATCTGACTAAATATACTCTCTGTCCCCCCCCCCATGAGATGCTATTGTCTTTTCCTCCCACCCCACCCCATAAATTCCCATTTTTTCAAAAAGTTCATTTCCATTTAGATCAGGCTCCAGTATGCAAACTACGTCCCTGCATATAAGCATCATTTCCTTCTCCAATACCCTCTTATCTAGGACAATGGCTCCCCAACCACCTTAAAATTTCATCACTTAATGATTTCTTTCTGCCTGTTGTCTATCAGCTGCAAAACACTGTGCTAGATGCTAAAGCAGTTTGTTAAATGTATGGAATTCAAATCTTAATACACTGACAATAAATAAACATATATATGTAATTCTATTTATGTTTATGTTTGTTCCATTTTTATCCCTCTTTTCAGCCAGCAGGCCTCCCGAAGTGATTTACACAAATAATCCAATTAAAATGCAACTGGGGGTGAAAAACACCCTGTTTTAAATAAGATTAAAGGCAACAGACAACTAATTGGAAGACAGGTATGGGGAGAAATTGTAGCTAAACTCATCCAACCACACAAGGAGCGATGGAAAGATCTGCCAGTTTCGCTTCTCCAATCTTCGCTTTTTTTGTCTAAACTTAAATTCAGTTCTCCACATTTTGCAGCTATCTGAGTCCTGGAAAGTTCTCCTCAGTGCAACATGAGAGGCAGCAGTTCTGAGTTACTGGTCTCTGCAGCCAGCACAGGTGCTGTGATTCGATTTCACCCTTAGAGGTGCACTCCATTGCCGACCCTCCAAGTTTCCCTATTTTCCAGGGACATCCCTGATTTAGAGAAGTCATCCCAGTTTCTGATCTGATTCCAGAATGTCCCACTTTTCCTTAGAATGTCCCTCTTTTCATTGGAGATAAATGTTGGAGGGTGTGGAGTTATCCAACCCCGTCTGAAGGCAATCCTGTATTATAGGGGAGTTTAAAAAAAAAGTTTAATGTTTTATTATGTTTTTATATATGTTGCAAGCAGCCCAGAGTGCCTTGGGGCAACCCAGTCAGATGGGTGGGGTATAAATAGTAAAATTATCATTATGGAATGGGACGTCCCTATTTTCATTGGAGAAAAGTTGGAGGGTTTGCCATTGTCTCTCAAGACAGATGGATGCCAACAATAACTTCTGTTTAAGCCCAGCTGGGGAAACTGTGGCCTTCCAGATGTTGCTGAGCCCAGCTCCCATGAGCCTAGCCAGCATGGCCAAAGGTCAAGGATGATCAGAGGTGTAGTCTACATGTTCCTCAGCCCTGATTTAGAGAATTGGAACTTCTTTATCCAAAAGAAGGATCACCAATCCCCAGCAGTGTTGCGTTGTTTGCTAGTGCCCAAGGCACACCTGTACACACGTGCTGGGGTGCAGAGGGTGAACAGAACCCACCACGCTAGCCCAGCCCACACTGCTGATGTCAACACTGGGTGGGTGGGCACGGGGCATAGAGGGTTCACAGAGCCCATGCACCAGCTCAACCTTCACCACCGGAGACAGGTGGGACCATGCTGTACTGCCTGCTTGCCCATGCAGGGAGGAGCCCAGCTGGCTTTCACAGCCCTTGGCGGGTGACTCCCCCTGACCCCAGCTGGTTGTCATGAATGAGCCAGCTCCCAGTGAAAGCTTGCAGCCAACTGAAGAAAGCAGCCAGGAACAGAGAGAGTGCCAACTCCCCCGCCCCTTGGAATGCCAGTTGATAACGGAATGGCAGAGAGCCGACCAATGTTCTCGGGAAGTGCCAATTGGCATGAACAGAGAAGGAAGCAGTTTGTCAGAACAGGAAGAGATTGGAGCTAAGCCAATCCCTCTTAAGAGTAGGCGAAGGGGAGAGCTGTTAGACAGGAAACAATGCAAGAGGCGCAAAGTGAGAAAGTTCAATATCTTCTGTAACCGGAAGGAGTCTTCAGAAGGGTCATCTTGATTGATCAGATAGCGGAAGCTGTGTTAAAGCCATCCGGAGCTATCTGTTTGTTTTGACAATATTATAATCCTTTTTAATTAGCTGTAACTACGCTCACTGTGTTATCAAGCCAGGGACAGGACTCCTGACACTGGGTGGTCATTCATCACGGGGGCAGACAACACTGCTGCAAGGCCAGGTCAGGCTCCCAAGCCCAGGCACCCCAGGCAGCAGACAGGGAGGGATGGGAATCCCTGCATGGGCGACCTGGTTCACACCCCGTAAAAACTGTATTCCCAGGGCTACGGCCCATCTGGCCTCCGCTATGCTACACCCCTGCCAACCCCCACCTTTCACATGAAACTGCCTGCTAAATATGTCTTTCCAAGGTCCTTTTTTTGCCAAATCATTTTTATTAAACTTTTCAATACAACAGCCAATCATAATCACATTGAAACATTCCAAATTACATTCCAAATTATTTATACAATGATCAATAAAAAGAAAAATTCCAATTCTGACAATTCCTCGTCTGGGTGTTCCTGCTATCTGAGTCTACATGGTTGCCCACTGGATAAATAACATTTTCCACACCCATTCCCACCACCCTTCTGAGTAATACCCCTCCCCCCTCTCTCACTATATATAAGGGTCTGGTGACTTCTGTTTCAGTGTATCTGAAGAAGTGTGCATGCACACGATAGCTCTGACCAAGAACAAACTTAGTTGGTCTCTAAGGTGCTACTGGAAGGAATTTTTTCTTTTTTTCTTTTCCAAATTATGGAGCACTTTCCCTGAACCTGCCTGCCTGCCTGCATCTTTGTTATCTTTCCTATTCCAGGCAAATTCTGCCCCATACATTTAAGAGATCAAAATTATGAACTTTTTATAGAAGAGTGGAGGCCATTTTTGGAATATCCGGACAAGCACCACAAAGAAACGAAATCACAGGCAGGATTCGAGATAGGAGTAGCAGAAGATAAATGATAAAGGCATTGTACTAGAGGGGTATTGTTAATAGATGAGAATTTGATATGTAATGCCGTAGAAAAGAGTTTCAATAAAGACTCTGGGGAGATGGGGGTGGGAAGTCAATAGATGAAACAATATACCATAACTATTGAATTTGTAGCTAATTTGTAAAAGAAAAGAAAAGAAAACTCAATAAAATTATATGGGGGGGAGGAGGGTGTGGAGGGGAGTGAGGGGCATGGCTTGGGGAGACCCTGGAGGTCCAGGTGGAGGGGCCTTGGGGGCCACATTCAGTGTCTGGGCCTGAGGTCTCCCATCTCTGTTGCAGAAGATCCACAAAGCAGAAAAATGTGGCACGAAGCAGAAAGCAATCTCTCTTCCTGTTACAATTTGAGTGCATTTGAGAGTGGGAGGGAGTTCTGTGCACACGGAGCAACAGAACTCATTTTTTTTGTTTTTGTCACATGGCATTTTCACACCTAACATACACACTTCCCAGAGGTGTAGCTGCTGTGTTAGTTTGTTACACCAAACATCAAAGAAATGGAGTGGGGTTGGGAGGGAGAGGAAAATCACATGACAACTCAAAGAAAAACACATCCATTGAGGCAGATGCGTTGTTACTCTTTTCCTTTTCGCAAAATAAAAGAGTACTACTGCTTTGCAAACTTCCCTGGGCAGGCAGGAGATGGCAGTAGAACTTCATCCAGAGAGCTACGTGCTGCTTCTCTTGACCTCAGAGTTGCTTACAAAATCACAGATGCATCTTCTCTTTAACGTAATGTTCTTTCCAATGTTTCTTTAGTAATTTATTAGTACCATCAGATTTAAGGTCATATTGCATTAGGCAAGACGATAACCAGGAAAAAGAAGAGAAGCAGTGGGCGATAATTTGGTGGCAATGCCCGAACAACCACAGTCTTGGGGGTGGCATTCGGCTAGTTTCAACCAGTGGGATTTACTCAGAGTTGACCCACTGGAATTAATGAGGGAGACAAAGTTAGGCCCATCTATTTCCATGGCTGAGAAACAGTTAAATACCACCCTAGATTACTCCAAGCTTGGTTGCCCTCTTATCTACAATCAGTCCAGAGGGTGGCACTGGCTTCCTTCTCCTTGGTCTAGGTGTTGCCTTGTAAAACACAGAAGGCAGTAGGAGGATGGGGACAAAACGAGACATGGTTGGCTCTGCCTGTCATTGGTTCTGGTGTCACCTACTGTTGGTCCTTCTACCCTGCCAGTCTGAGCAGCCACCAGCCACCACTGAAAAGGAAGATCACATCAGAGAGATTCCGCTCTGGTCAGACCTCACCTGGAATACTGTGTCCAGTTCTGGGCACCACAGTTCAAGAAGGATACTGACAAGCTGGAACGTGTCCAGAAGAGGGCAACCAAAATGGTCAAAGGCCTGGAAACAATGCCTTATGAGGAACGGCTTAGGGAGCTGGGTATGTTTAGCCTGGAGAAGAGAGGTTTAAGGGGTGATATGATAGCCATGTTCAAATATATCAAAGGATGTCATATAGAGGAGGGAGAAAGGTTGTTTACTGCTGCTACAGAGAAGCAGACACTGGGCAATAGATTCAAAATACAAGAAAGAAGATTCCACCTAAACATTAGGAAGAACTTCCTGACAGTAAGAGCTGTTTGACAGTGGAATTTGCTGCCAAGGAGTGTGGTGGAGTCTCCTTCTTTGGAGGTCTTTAAGCGGAGGCTTGACAGCCATCTGTCAGGAATGCTTTGATGGTGTTTCGTGCTTGGCAGGGGGTTGGACTGGATGGCCCTTGTGGTCTCTTCCAACTCTATGATTCTATGATTCTATGATCACCACGGTTCCAATCCTTCACTTTTACAGTTATTGTCTTGCCATGCATCCTCAAGACTTACATGTGTAAGAGGCTATTGATGACTACTAGTCATGATGGCTGGGGACGTGGGTAGCACTGTGGGTTAAAGCACAGATCCTAGGGCTTGCCTAGCAGTTCAAAAGCACGTCAAAGTGCAAGTAGATAAATAGGTACCGCTCTGGCAGGAAGGTAAACGGCATTTCCATGCGCTGCTCTGGTTCACTAGAAGCAGCTTAGTCATGCTGGCCACATGACCCGGAAGCTGTACGCTAGCTCCCTCGGCCAATAAAGTGAGATGAGTGGCGCAACCCCAGAGTCGTCTGTGACTGGACCTAATGGTCAGGGGTCCCTTTACCAAGTCATGATGGCTATACCCAGCCTCCACCACTGAAGACAGTAGTGCTTATGAATTCTAGTTTCTGGAACCCACAGGAAGAGATAGCACTGTTCTGCTCAGATCCTGCTTATTGTGGGAATGCTCAGAGAGGCAGGAGAGCATATATTGTTTATTAATATCCTTCCTGGCTTGCACTAGCAAGTCCTTTTACTTAGCAGAGTTTTACATTCCCCCTTTAAATGCCCAGCAGATAGCTGGTTGCAGGCTTGTGTGAGCCATTCACTGTTAAGTTCCCTTATATCCCTCTTAAAAGAACAAACATGCCACAATCTTGTTTAAAGTATATAAAAGAAGTTTACTCACATCATCAGTTCACAGTTGGATCCCTGAAGACAGACTTAGTTACAAAGGATATACATATGGCGATAATCCCAGTGTCCTCTGTTGACTGGAAGCTGCTCCAACAATGAAGGAAGTCAAAGTGAGAGAGAGTGCTGCATGCCTTGTCCTTTTTGTTACCTGGACAGGTAAGGTCACGCCCACCTCTAGTCATATGCAAAGGAAGTATATCCCAGCCCAGGAGGAAACAGGAAGTTCTGACTGGCTGGACCAAACATCCCTTTGCATGTCCACTCTAGGAAAACAAGGAATGTTGTATACAGGTTTCCCACAGGCATCTGGTCTGCTACTGTGGGATCAGGAAGCTGGAGTAGATGGGCCATTGGCCTGATCCAGCTGGCTCTTAGGTTCTTATTGATTTGGGACATACTTCCAAATAAATGCTCATTTACTTTGAAGTAAGTCCTATTATGCTCAAGGGGATTCCACACGCCAGTCACCACTGTTGATGGAATATGGGTGGTGAACTCATGACCTGTGGGCCAGATGAGACTGGCCAAACTTTTTTTAAGTGGCCCACCAGCTCCCTCTGGGCTGTTTTTATGCTGCTCACTTTGAAAAGGCACCCAAAATGTAGAAAGCATTTTCTAGAGAGAGGTGATGACCTTATCCTTCACAGGGAAAATGAAAGAAATGGATTGCAGCCAGGATACCTTGAAGGATAATTCTGTCCCTATAGGCTGTGCTACATTGCCTGTTATTCTCCTGACCATCTTCCATGACTCCTGGCAGCTGAAAATCCATGGCAGAAATAGTCAGCTTCCCAGTTGCTTCACCGTGTGAGCCAAATGTTATTGTAGCAGAAAAAGAAGCATGGATTCTTTCTCACAGAATAATTGCAGGTGTTTATAAGAAGAGCCTTCTGGATTAGGCCAATGGCTGGTCTAGTCCAGCATCCTTTTTCACTGTGGCCAAGCAGATGTTGACCTATGGAAAGCAGAACACAAGCACAAGAGCACTCTCCTCTGCCACAGTTTCCAGCAACTAGTATTCAGAAGCATGGTCAGAGGCAGTGCATAGCAGCCATTGAGAGCCTTCTCCATGAATTTGTTCAATCCTCTTTTAAAGCCACCCAAGCTGGTGGCCTACACTGCCTCCTGTGGCAGGGAGTTCCATAGTTTAACTATGCACTGCATGAAGAAGTCCTTTCTTTTATCTGTCCTGAATCTTCCAACATTCACCTTCATTGGATGCCCATGAGTTCTAGTGTTACAAGAGAGGGAGGAAAAACTTTTCTCTATCCACTTTCTCCATACTGTACATAATTTTTAGACTTCTATTTCTTACCCACCTTTTCTGAACCAAAAAGTTCCAAAGGCTGCAACCATTCTATTGATCATTTTGGCTGCCACTAATTCATTAGTTTTCTTCTTCTTCTTCTTCTTCTTCTTCTTCTTCTTCTTCTTCTTCTTCTTCTTCTTCTTCTTCTTCTTCCCCTCCTCCTCCTGCAAATCTCCATGTGCTTACCATCCTCAACACCAAGTCTACGAAGAATCTCTCCTGGATCCAAGCCAGAGGTGCCCTTGAGGCACAATACTTAGAAGAAGGATGGGGAAATGGGCACCCAGTATCTTTTAACATATTGACAGTTATTAAAACATAACATATGATTGAGAACCAGTGTGGTGGTTAGACTAGGAACATGAAGATTGATGGTCGTTGGCTACTAATGATGGAAATAGGCCATTTATCAGAGGCAGCATACCTCTGAATACCAGTTGCTGGGGAAAACGAGGAGAGTGTCATTGCATTCATACCTGAATTAGGGGTTTCACAGAGGCAATTGTTTGGTCCCTGTGGGAACAGAATGCTGCACTAGAGGGTCCTCTGGTCTGATCTAGCAGACCTAGATCAGGTCTATTTATGTTCAGATATCTTAGTAACCAGGAAGCTTATTGAGTTGATTTAAGGACATCGGCATGTTCTCTGAGCCTAACCAACCTCAGAGGGTTGTTATGAAGATGAAATGGGGAATGCCCACCTAAAATGTAGCTGTCCTGATCCATGAAGGATGCCCACCACCAGAGAGAGGTGATGGCTCAAGCAAGAGAGTCTTGGGGTTGCAAGCAGACAGGACAGGGAAGTAGGACAGGTTCAGCACCTTGGAGAGAGATCTAGGTATAAATTTCAGAACCACAGTTCGGCAACCTGCAACAGAGGGGGAATCTACACACATTTGAAAAAACGCTTTGAAAATGCTTTTTTTTAAAAAGCACTTCGAAAAATATATTGAATTTGCCATAAGCTCACCATCACCATCTAGTTTCTCAATGGACTTAATGCGCTTAAAATGTTATATTTGAAGCTGTATAGCTGAGTTCTGAGACAGAATACACAAATTGTCTCAGTAGTGTGGTTGACGGATTGTTTTTTATATCCCTCTTTTTTTCTCCAAGGAGCTCAAGGTGGTGTCTAGGGTACCCCCGCCTCCTCATTTCATTCCCCCAACACCTGTGTGAGGTAGGTTAGGCTGAGAGGCAATGACTGAGCCAAGGTAACCCAGAGAGCTTCATGACAGAGTTGGGACTCAAACCCTGGTCTCCCAGGTCCTAGTCTGACACTCTAGCCACTACACTACACAGGCTCTTATGTGCTAGATCAACTGACAGATCTTTATAGGCTGAGTATCCATTGACTACAGGCTATGGCCCCTGCACATTTGGCCAATTAAAGGGTTGGTGAATTCTGCTTCAATTGTCACACTTTTTGCAGTTCATTGATGTTTAACTCCAACTTTTGCCCTTGTTTCTTTACACATTGAGGTATCTCCTGATTCTGATGAAGTCAACTCTGATCCACAAAAGCTTATGCATGAGTTAGTCCTTTTTAAAAATTGTATTTTATTGAATTTTCAAAAGTTTAACATACATTCCAATACGCAATATGTTTTTCCTTTTTTGTTGTTGACTTTTTCCATAGTGTTTTAATTTCTCCCTCTCTGCTATAATCTATCTTCATACCATAACAACAATACAATAATCTGTTGCTCACAGTTCAAATCCTGCTTGCAAGTCCACCATAATATAGTATTTCTTTAAGTAATCCAAAAAAGACTTCCATTCTTCCACAAAGCAATTGTCATTAGGTTCTCTTATTTTCGCTGTTAGCTTTGCCAATTCCTCACAGTCCATCACTTTGCTTATCCGTTCTTCTACATGTGCTAGTCTTTAAGGTGCTACAAGATTCTCAGTCATTTTCGGAGAATATTTGACTATTGAAGTGGAGACACTTTGCAAATAAATTCATTTATACATTGTCACAAAACTCAGGGAGATTTGGATGTGTTTGTGCCAGATTTTTTTATTTTTATTATTATTATTTTTTAAAAGGAAGGGGTGGATATTACAGACATACCATTTGTTAAATAACAAATTCACACTTTGGGAAGTGTGTTCCTTTTTGACAAGAATGATTGCAACAGCTGCTGCTTAGCTAACCTTGGGGGGTTATTTAGAGAATGTGTTTGAATGATGATCTGTAAAAGTGCTCTGTTGTTCTTATCTTTTAAAAAAAAAAAAATTCAGTGCAGGTGAGGGAGGGTTGAACAGAACAGGGGGAGGAGTCCTAGTGTCTTGAGACAGTTGAAATGCTAGAGACTAGGCTGGGGGGCAGGGGCGGCGGCAGCAGAACGAAGTGGCAGAATCTCATGGCAGCAGAGTAGATTGCACAGCTTCAAACAGTTGAAGATACAGTTTTTAAATTCCATCTCACAGCAAGGGCATGGGGACATATCCTGCCTGACAGTAACTAGCATAGCAGAGAGAAGACCTGTCATGTCATAGAATCATAGAATCCTAGAGTTGGAAGAGACCACAAGGGCCATCCAGTCCAACCCCCTGCCAAGCAGGAAACACCATCAAAGCATTCCTGACAGATGGCTGTCAAGCCTCCGCTTAAAGACCTCCAAAGAAGGAGACTCCACCACACTCCTTGGTAGCAAATTCCACTGCCGAACAGCTCTCACTGTCAGGAAGTTCTTCCTAATGTTTAGGTGGAATCTTCTTTCTTGTAGTTTGAATCCATTGCTCCGTGTCCGCTTCTCTGGAGCAGCAGAAAACAACCTTTCACCCTCCTCTATATGACATCCTTTTATATATTTGAACATGGCTATCATATCACCCCTTAACCTTCTCTTCTCCAGGCTAAACATACCCAGCTCCCTAAGCCGTTCCTCATAAGGCATCGTTTCCAGGCCTTTGACCATTTTGGTTGCCCTCTTCTGGACAAGTTCCAGCTTGTCAGTATCCTTCTTGAACTGTGGTGCCCAGAACTGGACATAGTATTCCAGGTGAGGTCTGACCAGAGCAGAATACAGTGGTACTATTAATTCCCTTGATCTAGACACTATACTCCTATTGATGCAGCCCAGAATTGCATTGGCTTTTTTAGCTGCTGCATCACACTGTTGACTCATGTCAAGTTTGTGGTCTACCAAGACTCCTAGATCCTTTTCACATGTACTGCTCTCAAGCCAGGTGTCCACCCCTCTAATGCAGTAGTGAAGGAAGGCAGAGGGGTGTGTCGTAGGGTGGCATTGGGGGCTGTAGGGAAGCACAGGAGATGGAGCCATTGCCTGTCCCTCAAAACGCCCCTAAAAACAGCTCAACAATTTTGGCTGTCCCAGGTGCTGGTGGCCACACCACTGTTCTAATGCCTACTCTTGCAGGTCTTTTAAAAAATAGTTGTTCAGTTTTTAGAAAATACAGCAAAAGAATTCCCCCCCACCTAGAAACATAGGCAGATGTAGGGTGCGAAAGTTCAATATATTTTGTGTAGACACAGGAAGGAATCTTCAGAAGGGTCATCTTGAGTAATGATGCTGGAGGCTTTGTTAGAGCCGTCCGGAGTTATCTGTTTGTTATTGCAATAAATCCTCCTTTCTAATTACCTACGCTTACTGTGTTATCAAGCTGGGAACCTGGACTCCTGACAGCTAGATAAGCCAAGGAAATTTGACTCGGTAGAAGGCAGCTTCCTGTGTGCGTATCTTTCCAATTTGGGGGGGGGGGGTGGCAATTTCAGGTACAATGCCCACACAAGACTCTGCCTCCTTATTGAATCCATCCCTGTAGAGACGTCTCACAAGCCTTTGTTGTTGACGGCAATGACCTTTCAAGAAGATATGAGGATGCAGGTTATCTCCATCTCTCTCTTTCTCTTTTTAATCATCTGAAAACAAATCCCTGCTCATATTTACCTTAAAGCTAAAGCTGACTTTATGAGACAAACGAATGTTGGAGAAAAGGAGGAAGGCGGACCCATTTTCACCTGGTGGCTCTGTGGCCGTGTGGGTGGGAGAGCCATGCGAAAATTGCTTTTTCTACCTGTATAAAGGTGAGCAAAACAATCAGTGCAGCTTTTCTGCATGCAGCTTCTTTCAAAACCGGGTCTGTCAAATGGCATTGTCAGGGCAGGACTTCAGGGCAGAGTTTCAAGACCCCATTCAGCAAAAGGGCAAGGAGCCTCCCCTAAGCCCAGCAGGACTTTCTGACCACATTTTGAAGGAAGCAAAAGAAGTAACAGACATTTCCCGTAAGACCCTTAAGTCCAGAGGAGTGCCGGATTTATGTAAAAGCTGAACAAACTATAGCTTAGGGCCCCACTCTCTCGGGTGCCCCAAACATTTTTTTAAAGGAAAACAAAACAGGATGTACATTTCCAAAAATATATATATATCAAAACCTACATACAGCAACTGTGTTTTGTGTTGTGTAGGCTCCTATGATGTAAGTCATGGGCCCCGCCTGCTAGCCTGCTCCCTGAAATATCACTGGTTTGCTCATTTCTATATATAGGGTGCCTACATTCTGCATGGGCTGGTTGCATGGCAACATGGAGCATGCAGCTGCAGACTGCAGCACAGCACAGTTGAATGCAGGTCAAGCTGTTGTACCTGTTACCTAATATTAAAGAGCGCTTGTGGACTGATGATCAGGCAGCATAGACTAAGGGTATGAGTCTTATGCCTGCTGATTGATTTCATGTAATACAGAATCTATTTATTTTGATCCCAGTATAAAATTACTTCAGAAAAATATTCATTTCTATTATTTATTAGGGTTATATTATTATTTACTAGTACAGTTCCCTATTTCCCCCACTTGCTACTATAATACTATATATTGTTGGAGATTCATTCCCCATGTCTGCAGTCATGGGATTGTTATCTATCATATGACTGTGTATGTTTTGATTCCACAGAGTGGGAAGTGACAGAGACGGGATGTTTGTCTTACTGTGTTCCGTGAAGTGGGACTATTGTCCTTTGTCCTTTCTCTTTGCTGCCTGATGCTAGAGAGAGAGGGAGCCATGTTGCAGTGCTCCGTGTATGTTTATATGTAAATAAATGTAGATTAGCCAAAACTCTGCGGATCCATAAGTGTGCTGATGTTTCTTGGCATCAGTCACTGTGGTGTTTGGGCTGAAGAAAGCTTTTGAAGAATGAATGAATGAATGTATTTATTTTTACGGTCACAGACCAACTTACTAAATCAACAATACAAAAATAATACATTAAAATTTGCACAGCAAAAACCACACACACACACACACACACACACACACACACACACATATATATATATATATATATATATATATATATATATATATATATATATATATATATATGTATACAGCAGCATTTAAAATATATAAATTAGAATTGGGGCATTAAAATATGGCCTGAAAATTGCCATTTAGGGTCCCGAACAATCGACCAGGAGAGAGGGAACATGCCAGTCAGGCATATGTCTCTGCCAGGGTCCTACTCGTGTGTAGGACATCCTAACATACATACATATTATAATTATATTAAATATTTTACTTACAGTTTCTTAATTGTATTTCAGTTCAACAATTACTTTGATAAAATACATATTTTGTTATCTGCAAATGGCTTTAGATACGTATTAGGTCCATGAATTACCATAGGGCATATATTCAACACAAAAAAACAGTGACAATTTGTTGTTGACAAAGGACAGCTGGACTTATAAAGGGCCCCATTACCTTCAGTAGCTTAGGGCCTCATCAAACCTAAATCTGGCCCTGGTCCAGAGTCTAAAATTCCCTAACTGCAACACTTGGGAACCTGGAAGTTGGGTGGATGGGAAATCTCCTGGTACCCATATGTCGGCTGCTCAGAAGTCCTTGGAGGAAGGCATGAGATAAAGACGTATTAGCCGGGGAATGCTGTAACAAGAGAATGGGAGCAGAGAGAAATAATACAGTGGATTTAGAACAACCAGAAACTGTGTGTGTGTGACAGAGAGAGAGATAGAGACGGAGACGGACAGACCAAGAAGGAAATCCAGGGTTATAAATCAGAAGCTCTAAGGAGGAACCCAGATCCTCATTATTACTTGTGATAAGCCTTCACTCTCCTAACAAGCCTCAATTATATTGCCGTTTCTCCAGGCTAGCAAACAAACTACATTGCCAAGGAAACCCACCTTCAATTGACAAGCCTTCCGTTTCTCCAGCGGTTCATCAAGCCAGCGAGCAGGAGAGATTTTAGCAGCTTCGTGCTGACTCATGTTAGAAACGCTGAGGGGATTTGCGGGGCTCACATTTATAAGGAGTGGGGGTTCCTGGGCCCCAAATGCACTGGAAGTCTGTTCGGCAGTCGTTTCAGGTTGTGAGATGAATGCAGACATTGGATGTGTTCTTTTGAGCATAGCTTAGCAGGCTTAAGGACTAGGAACTTGACGGACGGAAGGAAGGAAGGAAGGAAGGAAGGAAGGAAGGAAGGAAGGAAGGAAGGAAGAGGCATGGGTCGGTGGTGGACAGCGGTGGCAGTTGCAACGGGATTGTTTCTGGAACTAATTAACTAATTAACAAGTAAATGAACACCAAATGACACTATATTCTGCTAGATTTCTAGAATGTGGGTTTTATGGAGTGGGGAAACTCAAATATAATATGGAAATTAACAGTATTGTATTACCGGTATGTATTTCGTATTCTTTATATTGTGATTTTATGTTGAGAACTGCCCTGTGAACCATGGGTATATGGCATGGGCGTAGCCAGGATTTTTGTTAGGGAGGCGGGCCATTTGTTAGGAGAGGCAGAAGCTCAGTTTGCTATGTATTTTAATTGATTTTAATTGATTCAGGGGGGCAGCTGCCCCTCCTTACCCCACCCCCCAGCTACACCCATGGTACAAGGTGGTATACCAAATTTAACAACAACAACAACAACAACAACAGTTACGGAAACAGGGAAATGAAGTTATGTGCTGTGCGAATTGCAGCCTCAGTCTGACAGGAGAGCTTAAACCCAGCAGGGAAGGGGTCACAGGTCAGTAGCAGACAGGAACTGGGAGCCTTGGGCTAGAACATCTTGGGAGGCATAACATACAATTTGAGGGCCGGGAAAAGCTATGGAAAGTAAATTTGAAATTTACAACTTGTTCTTTGTTGAAGGAAAACTATATGAAAATGATGTATAGATGGTATATCACACCAGTCAAAAATGGCAAAAATGTACAGAACTGGGTCAAATATATGTTGGAAATGTAAAGAAAAAGAAGGGACGTTTTACCATATGTGGTGGGGATGTAGAGAAGTCAAAAAGTATTGGGAAATGATTTACAATGAATTGAAAAAAATGTTTAAAATGACTTTCTACCAAAGAAAAGAAAGAACTTATTTATGTATGCTACAACAGCGGCAAGAGTATTGATAGCACAAGGATGTAAGAAGGAAGAAATACCAACGAAGGAACAATGGCAAGAAAAATTTATGAACTATGCGGAACTGGGAAAACTAACATATAAATTACCGTATTTTTCAGTGCATAAGGCGCTCCGGACCACAAGACACAACCAGAAAAAGGGAGGGTGCGCTGGACATCCCCTCTTGCTTTAAAGGGACATGGGGACAAGGGGAGAATGCTCCGTTTCTCCCCTCATTCCCATGTCCCTTTAAAGCAAGAGGGAATGAGCCTGCTTTTGGGATCGGCGGGCAGCGCGTGGGGTGGTGGAGGAAGAAGCTTCTTTCGGCAAACGGAGGTGCTGGCACGATCCAGCAACATCTCCGCTGCCTCCCCCCACCTCTCGCCGAACGCGGCGGGGGCTGGGGGGAGGCAGCGGGAGCAAAGCCTTCACTCCATAAGGCGCACAGGGATTTTCCCTTCCTTTTTTAGGAGGGAAAAAGTGCATCTTAAGGAGCGTAAAATGTTGTTGTTGTTCAGTCGTTCAGTCGTGTCCGACTCTTCGTGACCCCATGGACCAGAGCACGCCAGGCACGCCTATCCTTCACTGCCTCTCGCAGTTTGGCCAAACTCATGTAAGTTGCTTCGAGAACACTGTCCAACCATCTCATCCTCTGTCGTCCCCTTCTCCTTGTGCCCTCCATCTTTCCCAACCAACACCAGGGTCTTTTCTAGGGAGTCTTCTCTTCTCATGAGGTGGCCAAAGTACTGGAGCCTCAACTTCAGGATCTGACCTTCCAGTGAGCACTCAGGGCTGATTTCTTCAAGAATGGATAGGTTTGATCTTCTTGCAGTCCATGGGACTCTCAAGAGTCTCCTCCAGCACCATAAAATACGGTAGGTGAAAAGGACAATCGGGACTTTAAGGAAGAATGGGGATTTTTTACAAATTATTTGAAAAGACAACAAAGAGACTTAGACTCATTGGCGGGTTTTGAATAAACATACACAACTTTCATTAGTAGAACATGAATACGAACAATAGGAAAAGGATATGTACAATTTTATAACATGCAGAAACAATATGAATAAACAAATCAGATAAGGGAGCTGAGGGAAGTCCAGGGGGGTGGGAGAGGGAGGGGTGGGGGAGGGGAGGGGAGGGGGGAAAGGGGAAAAATGTAATTGGTTGTAGTGCTGACAAATTGTATGCATATATATATATATATATATATATATATATATGAACATCTTATAACAGCATCTGATCACGAGAAATGAAACCTCGTTCTCTTCTTTACTTACTCAATGAAAGTAGAACATTGCTGACATTGAACATTAGCATTGATAAAAAGATTTACAAATCTATAACCATAAGTAAGTTTGCAAAAGTATGGGATTGATGAAAACATTCACACAGAAGATTCAGAGGCAAATCATTGCTACAGCATAACATTACACTATATGCAAATATTTTCTCTCTATATAAACAGTTTCTTTCTATGTACAACAGTTTCTTTTGGAGGCAAACTTGTCAATTATATGATTAAAATCAGTGAGTCCCAGTTTATCATTTTCTATGCAGAGAATGCTTATATCAGACAACTGATCTTGGAACATGGTTGTGCATAAATCATTCTTTCTCCTTTTTAGTCTAGACAATGATATTTCACCAGTACAATCTGTAACCATTAAACACAGGAGCAATCTGAAAAATTGTCTCCACATTTGGAAAAGCTGCCTGAATTTTCTCCTGGAATTTACAGCTCACTATGGAAGTTTCCATGTTGGCTGGGAGAAGCAGGATTTTTGCTTGTTGATATTTGAAGAAGCCCATCTCTTTTTTTCATTTTAAAATTCCTATTTATTTGTATATTTTTAAAATTTAAATACAACACATAAAAATGTTTTTTTAAAAAAAAAATTAAAAAGTGAAGAAAGAAAAAAAGCACAAAGGAAAAGAAAGGTATGGTATAAAAATCAACAATTAACAATTTTAAAGTACTGTATTTTGTATAAATGAGTATCCAAATTTCATTATACCAGTCCGTGCAAAGTTCATGTCTATAAGCAATCTGCTCACAGGAGTCAAGTGTAGTCAGGTCTTGATTAAATGGAGTCGTAGATTAATAATAATAATAATAATAATAATAATAATACATTTATACATCGCCCATCTGGCTGGGCTTCCCCAGCTACTCTAGGCGGCTTCCAACAAAATATTAAAATACAATAATCAATCAAACATTAAAAGCTTCCCTAAACAGGGCTGCCTTCAGATGTCTTCTAAAAGTCTGGTAGTTGTTTTTCTCTTTGACATCTGGTGGGAGGGCATTCCACAGGGCGGGTGCCACTACTGAGAAGGCCCTCTGCCTTGTTCAATATCAGGTTTTTTGGTCATAGGAAGGGCACAGAGAATTCATGTCACCTTGTTGTCAAATTACATATAGTAGGTATGAAGTTCAAAAGAATGTTATCCTCTAAAAAAATAGCATTTTTATATAATCCACTGCTTTCTCCCAAAACTTAGTAAGTATAAAGGTAAAGGTAAAGGGGCCCTGACCATTAGGTCCAGTCGTGTCCGACTCTGGGGTTGCGGCGCTCATCTCGCTCTATAGGCCGAGGGAGCCAGCGTTTGTCCGCAGACAGCTTCCGGGTCATGTGGCCAGCATGACAAACCCACTTCTGGCGAACCAGAGCAGTGCACGGAAACGCCATTTACCTTCCCGCTGGAGCAGTACCTATTTATCTACTTGCACTTTGACGTGCTTTCGAACTGCTAGGTGGGCAGGAGCTGGAACCGAGCAACGGGAGCTCACCCCATCGCAGGGATTCGAACCGCCGACCTTCTGATCAGCAAGCCCTAGACTCTGTGGTTTAACCCACAGCACCACCTGGGTCCCCTTAGTAAGTATACGCCATTGTAAAAAAACAACAACAAAAACAGACATGAATTTAAAAAAGCATTATCTTTATTACATCTCCAGCAAAATGCTGTCTTAGACAACCCTCGCTTCCTGCTTTCACGTATCTCTTGAGCACTTTTCCTATGCCAACAGGCCTTTGCAGCTGAACACTTTTTATAAAATATATATGTGTGTATATATTATTCATTTTAGACACCACCCACCAACAAGTGAATTCAGGTCTCCAGTGTTTACTTCTGTTGATAAAAATACTTGGGGAGGGCCAGAGGGACCCCGCAGCCAGTGCACTTAAATGCAACAGGTCTCTCTGAAAGCTGGTGTGAGACCCAGGCTGCCTTCAAGTCTCCACCACCATGTTAATAGAAGTGGGGCGAGGAGGGAAACGTCAGAACCGCAAATGCATCTGACTCTGTTCGCCTCTTTGCCAGTCCCAGGCAGTCAAAAGAACCTAAGAAGAACCTGTTGGATCAAGCCGTTGACCCGTCTATCACAGCATCCTGTTCTCACAGTGGCCAACCAGATGCCTATGGGAAGCCAGAGAGCAGGATTAGAGCACAAGATCCCTCTCCCCTCCTGTGGTTTCCAGAAACTGGTGTTCGGAAGCAGTGCTGCCTCCAACGGTGGAGGCAAAGCGTACCCCCCCCCTTCCTTCATGAATTTGTCTAATCCAGTTTTGAAGGAACCAAGTGGGACTCCATCGCTGTTTCCCATGAGAGCAAGTGGACTAGTTTGACTATGCACTGCATGAAGAAATACTTTCTTTTATCTGTCCTGAATCTTCCAGCATTCACTTTTATTGGAAGTCCACAAGTTCTCTCTCTCTCTCTCTCTCTCTCTCTCTCTCTCTCTCTCTCTCTCTCTCTCTCATTTTTATTAAATTTTCTGTTTTACAATTTAGAATATTCATTTAAACAACCTTAAAACATCAACGACTTCCCTTCTTCTCCTTCCATGGTTCATTTTACATACCATTAATCCCTGCATATTTTACACAAACTAAACCGTTCAGTATTCCATTATTGCATCCATCAAAACTTATTTGCACTGTTGAATTTATCTTAATGCTGCCAACGTTTTCAAGTGTACACAATTCCCCCCATATATTCAATAAACATTTTCCAATCATCTCTAAACGTATGTTCTTCCTGTTCTCTTATTCTATATGTTAAGTCCGCAAGCTGCACATATTCCATCAGCTTAAGTTGCCATTCTTCTTTAGTTGAGACCTCGCTCATTTTCCATTTTGGGGCTAATGAAACCCAGGCCACTGTAGTGGCATACATAACCTTTTTTGACACCTGGGGAGTTTTCTCTATCCGCTTTCTTTCTCCATGTCATGCAGCATTTATAAAGCCAGTGTGGTGTAGTGGTTAGGAGCGGTAGACTAATAATCTGGTGAACCGGGTTCACTTCCCCGCTCCTCCACATGCAGCTGCTGGGTGACCTTGGGCTAGTCACACTTCTTTGAAGTCTCTCAGCCCCACTCACCTCACAGAGTGTTTGTTGTGGGGGAGGAAGGGGAAGGAGGATGTTAGCCACTTTGAGACTCCTTCGGGTAGTGATAAAGCGGGATACCAAATCCAAACTCTTCTTCTTCTTCATGTTACTTCTTACTCAACTTTTCTCTAAACAAAAAAATCCCAAAGTCCTTTCTTGGTAGGGGAGTCACTCCATCTCCTTTTTCTTTTCAGATAAGCCACATTTATTATTAGTAGTAGTAGTACTAGTACTAGTAGTATGCTGCTCTATACCCATAGATCTCAGGTCAGTTCAAAATATAAAATAACAATATAATAATGATCATCTCTTTTTAATATATTTTAATGCTTTTATTAATGCTTTTAGTTTATTTATTTTTAAAAAAAATGCTTTTATGCTTTACAACCTGCCCTGATATTTTAGGATACAGCGGTATACAAATACTTCTG
The DNA here is from genome assembly GCF_009819535.1 of Lacerta agilis. Lineage (NCBI taxonomy): Eukaryota > Metazoa > Chordata > Lepidosauria > Squamata > Lacertidae > Lacerta > Lacerta agilis. Next base: position 45,035,468 of record NC_046324.1, read on the forward strand.
TAGATCAATACTTCTACAGTGGCAAAGTAATTTCAATGTGGTTTCAATGTGGGCCCAAGATGAATTCCAAAGTGGCAAAAATAACATAAATTAATAGGAAATTATGGGATAAATCAAATTCCTTCAAGTGCTGTTCCCTTTCTTTCTCTCTCCCTCTTTTCTCCCTTAGTGATATATTCTCCTTTTCTTTTTTGCTAATGAAATGTGGCGTTAATTGTCTGCATAATAGTTGGATTTTGCCTAAAGGTTCTATTTGCTAATTGCTAATTTCCCAAAGATCATGTTTAATCGGGCCTGGTGATTAACTAATGAGGCCTAATTTTGTATTATTTATGCTGTTTCTTTTCACGATCGGTCCTGGTATCCGTTCAAGACTGGCTTTTTAAGTAAGTTCTTACTTGCATTCACTTTGCAGGGTTTGGGAGATAACGCTCGAAGCAGACTTTTTTCTGCTCCCTCAACCAAAGAGCATCATTAAATGCACAATTAACTTATAAGTTGTAGCTTAGAATGACTTTTAAAAGGACCAAACAAATTAATGATGGAAAAGGCAGAGAGGACTATCAACAGCTACTAACCATGGTGGTTAAATGAAACCTCCATGATCAGAAGCAGTCTACCCTCAAAACAGGAACCGAGGAAGCTCACTGGGGGAGTTCCGTTCGATGTACATCACTGGGGTTCCTTACTGGTGGTTAACCCTTCCCTGACTTCCAACACATGGCTGATAGGGTCCAATGCCTAAGTCAATACCGCTCAACATCAGTAACCAATAAAGCTGTGGCCTTTTCGCCCATTAAAATTTACATGATGTTCTGTGTCATTATTTCCACGGGGAGGGGAGGGACATTGCCATGCAAGCAGTCTACCCTCAAAACAGGAACCTAGGAAGCTGCCTTAAATCGAGTCAGATCGTTGGTCCCATCTAACTCAGTATTGCCTACACTGACCGGCAGCAGCTTTCTAGGGTTTCAGGTTGGGGACATTCCCTGCCCTATCTGGAGGTGCTAGGAACAACATCTGAGTCCTTCTCCATGAAACACTGTAGGAGGTGTCGGTCAGAATTTGTTTTGAACCACCAATCTGAGTGCAAATGATCGCCAAGCCTGTAAATCAAAGGACGCAAAACGAGGAATATTCCCTCTGGTGTAGCTTAAAGGTAAAGGGACCCCTGATCGTTAGGTCCAGTCGCAGACAACTCTGGGGTTGCAGCTCTCATCTATCTTTATTGACCAAGGGAGCCAGCATACAGCTTCCGGGTCATGTGGCCAGCATGACTAAGCCACTTCTGGCGAACCAGAGCAGTGCACGGAAACGCTGTTTACCTTCCCGCCAGAGTGGTACCTTTTTATCTACTTTCACTTTGACGTGCTTTCGAACTGCTAGGTGGGCAGGAGGTGGGACCAAGCAGCGGTAGCTCACCCCGTCGCGGGGATTCGAACCACCGACCTTTCGATCGGCAGGCCCCAGGCTCAGTGGTTTAGACCACAGCGCCACCCACGCTGATGTAGCTTACAGTTCACTTTTTACCTTAAAGTTCATGCAAAGGTTATGCAGACCCAGGCTAGAAACATGTGAGGAATGAACTGTGAGTGAACTAAGCCCACCTGACCAGTTGAACGGGCGCCACTACCTTGTGTCATAAATCATATCAGAACGGTTGTTTTAATTGCTCCTACATCATAGACAGCTTATTTTTGACCAATTGGGGCTTCCCAAATCATATATGGCTTGTCTTTTGACCAATAAGAAATTTCCACGTCTTCTCTATGAGGGAGGAGAGAGAGTGACTCCAGGCTATATAAGCCTGGACTGAGCTGCATATTTGGCCTCAGTCCGCCTGGACTGGGGACTATAACTTAAGTTATGAAATAAAGGTGATTTCCCTTGAACTCTATTTGTCTGTTGTTTATCAGAATTGTTGTTGTTGTTCAGTCATTCAGTCGTGTCTGACTCTTTGTGACCCCATGGACCAGAGCACGCCAGGCACGCCTATCCTCCACTGCCTCTCGCAGTTTTGCCAAAATCATGCCAGTCGCTTCGAGAATACTGTCCAACCATCTCATCCTCTGGCGTCCCCTTCTCCTTGTGCCCTCCATCTTTCCCAACATCAGGGTCTTTTCCAGGGAGTCTTCTCTTCTCATGAGGTGGCCCAAGTACTGGAGCCTCAACTTCAGGATCTGCCCTTCCAGTGAGCACTCAGGGCTGATTTCTTTAAGGATGGATAGGTTTGATCTTCTTGCAGTCCATGGGACTCTCAAGAGTCTCCTCCAGCACCATAATTCAAAAGCATCAATTCTTCGGTGATTAGTCTTCTTTATGGTCCAGCTCTCTTCCATACATTACGTTTATCAGAATGACCCTGCTTAATTCAACACAATGCTCTATTATGAAGCTTGCCCGAATACAATATAAGTTTATGGGGAGCAACAGTCATGGAGGGTTGTCAAATTCATGTCCTTCTTGGGAGCTTCCACAGCATCCATTTGGCCGCTGTGGAGAATACAGTGGTATACCTTGGTTCTCAAACTTAATCCGTTCAGGAAGTCCATTCCAAAACCAAAGCGTTCCAAAACCCAAGCCGCGCTTTGCCGTAGAAAGTAATGCAAAATGGATTAATCTGTTCCAGACTTTTAAAAACAACACCTAAAACAGCAATTTCACTTGAATTTTACCAACGAGACCATTGATCCATAAAATGAAAGCAGTAAATAAGCTACTGCAGTCAATCAATCAATCAATCAATCAGTAGCCGAACTGGGTTCCACACAGTCACAAAACAAAAAGGCCACAAAAACCAAAACCCAAATAAATAGCAAAAACAGACAGACACTCAAAACGGAAGTGTGGCACTCGATTTGGAAGCGTAGCACTCAAAACGGAGCACGTTTGGCTTCCAAAAAAAGTTCGCAAACTGGAAAACTTACTTCTGGCTTTGCAGTGTTTGGGTTCCAAGTTATTTGAGTACCAAGGCATTTGAGAACCGAGGTACCACTGTAGGTACTGAGTTATCCTAGTGGACCTTCAATCTGACCCAGCAGGCCTCATCTTACATTATGATTAATTGGTTATGATAAATCGACCGTGGTTTCTTCAAATGGGCGCCAGCTTATAGATGACTCCTGCAAACCAGATCAACGCGGTGTGTAGGCATTTGAGAAGAAATATAAATATATCTTGATTTCTTATCTGAGGATAGTTCAGTGAAAGGGCCTTGGCTTCATAATCCAATAAATCTAGATAAACAAGAACTCAATTTGCCTCCTACAAACTACTCTGGGAGCTTATCGCTGCTCAGCAGACGCATTTTAAAGGCCTGCCATAAAATTACATGCGATAATCAGCTTAAGGTAGCATCCTGTTGCACCGATGGTGCATAACCGGCATCCGGATTTTGTGCTGACAGGTGCAATTCCTTCTCAGAACACCAGTGCCAGCCCTCTGCGTCTAACCCCCCAGAAGAACGTTTGTTCCAGCTCCTCAGAACTGGCACTATTTCCTTGAATCCTTTGCGAGATCTACTTTCCACCAGCTGCAATACAGCAGGGAGCTCCTTCCCACAAGAGCCGAGAGGCAGAGTGTATGCTTTAAGGACACAAGACAAGGCTGCTGGATCGGGTTGGTGGGCAGGCACAATAGCAAAAGTAGACAGAGCAACAACATTTGGCCAGCATGACTAAGCCACTTCTGGCAAACCAGAGCAGTGCACGGAAACGCCATTTACCTTCCCGACGGAGCGGTACCTATTTATGTACTTGCACTTTGATGTGCTTTTGAAAGGCTAGGTTGGCAGGAGCAGGGACCAAACAATGGGAGCTCACCCCATCGGGGGGATTCAAACTGTGGACCTTCTGATTGGCAAGCCCTAGGCTCAGTGGTTTAGACCACAGTGCCACCCGCATCCCTCCACTTTTCTTTAGGATGTCCCTATTTTCATCAGAGAAATGTTGGAGGGTATGGAGTTAAGTTGAGTATGAAGTAACATGAAGAAGAAGAGTTTGGATTTGATTTCCCGCTTTATCACTACCTGAAGGAGTCTCAAAGCGGCTAACATTCTCCTTTCCCTTCCTCCCCCACAACAAACTCTCTGTAAGGTGAGTGGGGCTGAGAGACTTCAGAGAAGTGTGACTAGCCCAAGGTCACCCACCAGCTGCATGTGGAGGAGCGGAGACGTGAACCCGGTTCACCAGATTACGAATGTACCACTCTTAACCACTACACCACACTGGCTCTCTGAAGACTGAAGAGGGAGGAGGACTGAAGAGGGAGGAGCAGAAGCAGGTTGCATTGAGGCATAGTCTTCTCCTGCTTGCACACAGCTTGGGTGGGAAAGATACAAAAGCTGAGGTTGGGGGCAGGGCCTCTCTTGTGGCTGCAGCTGCCTCACTGAGTGGATGCCTGGAGGGAACGGAGAAATGTAGGACTGATGGACATACCTTTTCCTAACTTGTAAGCGTACTTGGACAGTCGTTAATTCCTCACTCTGGACATTCCTTGCCTGGCAGCACCGTGACACCTGTCAAACTAGGGAAATTTTTCAGAGTTCGACATATTCTAACCAAAGGAAGATGTTCAAGGAGTGACACTCAGGACACTGAAGCTTGTGTTCTGGGGAGAGTCTTGTGGGCCAGAGATAGATTTTGGAGGGACTCATTTGACTCCCAAGCCTCAGATCCCCCAATACTGGCATAAGTGACCAGAAAGAACTTGCTGACTGTAAGACCTGGTTGACAGTGAACAGACTCCCTTAGAAGGTAGTGGACTCTCCTTCATTGGAGGTTTTTTAAGCAGAGGTTGGATGACCATCTGTCATGGATGCTTTAGCTGAGATTCCTGCATTGCAGGGGGTTGGACTAGATGACCCTCGGGGTCCCTTCCAACTCTACGATTCTATGATTCTATGACGTTCACTTATTATACAGAGCTAAAGAGTCATATAGACAACACTAATTTGTTTTTGTTTTTTTATGGATGACTTCCATAATGTCCTGGTACAATACCATTTCATGATTACATGTACCCATTTCCACTGTGTATATTAATTAATATATCATATTAATTAATAGTTGAGGAGCAAGTGAGAGGTGGGTGGCCTGGGGATGGTTTTGAGGGCAGATGATGATGATGATGATGATGATGATAAATTACTTATACCCTCCCCATCTGGGTAAACACAATAAAACATCAAACATTAAAAACTCCCCTAAACAGGGCTGCCTTCAGCTGTCTTTTAAAAGTCAGATAGTTGTTTATTTCCTTGACATCTGGTGGGAGGGCATTCCACAGGACGGGTGCCATTACCAAGAAGGCCCTCTGCCTGGTTCCCTGTAACCTCACTTCTCGCAGTAAGGGAACTGCCAGAAGGCCCTTGGAGTTGGACTGAACAATGGGTGGAGACACTCCTTCAGGTCTACTGGGCTGAAGCCATTTAGGGCTTTAAAGGTTAGCACCAACACTTCGAATTGTGCTTGGAAATGTACTGGGAGCCAATGAAGGTCTTTCAGGATAAAGAAGCCTGTAAGTCCACATTTGACCTCTGGGCCCGAGATTTCAATCCCTGTCCTTTGTTCAGCACTCTAACCACTACACCACACTGTTGTTTAAGACGTACGCCTTGCCCTTTGACCAGCTTATCAGGGTGTTAAGTGTGCGGTGCAATGGGACAAGTACAGAAGATGTCCGTCCCTGCTCATTATATGGCTGAACATGCAGGGCTGTCTTTAGCATATGCGCCGCCAGGGTGCAAAGATCCGGGGGGGGGGGTTCAGGTCAAAGTCGTTGAGGTTTTTTTAGGGGCACAAGTTGTTGACCTTTTAAGGAGGGGAGCAGTGAAAACCGCTGTCATGAAAAAATAAAACCCTGTCTTCCATTTTTGCGATCATCCGAAAATAAATAAAATACACCATTAGGGGGCGACGCCGGATACATTGATTCCGCAGCTCTTCCGCAAAAGAGAACGGAAATGACCCAGCAATCGTGGTCGACTGGTTGGACATCCTGGAGGCAGATAGTTAAAAGCTTAGACTGCTTCAGCGGTGAGCGCCTGGCCCCCCCCAAAAAAAAAAAATTGGCGCCCGGGTGCACTGCACTCCTTGCACCCCATGTAAAGACAGCCCTGTGAACATGCCTCCCACCCAACCACGTTGTTGAGCCTGTCAACTGTGAAATGTTCCAGGCAATGTGGCCAAGAGCTCTGAGGCACAGGAGTCTTTTAGTTCTGTCCGCCAATTTTCAGGCATCGGGCCAAAACAACGATGCCTTGCTTTCTACAGGCAATCAAGAAGAAGTTCCCCTCTCCATCCAGGTCTCCCGCTCAACAAGGAACTTTTAAATTGCTGTGGAGGTATAAGTGCTTCTGCCTTCCTTCTATGCTTTGGGAAAGGCGGGGGAGGAAGCAACGCTGTCATTCTCATATTCATATTCTCATATGCTGGCAGCAGCACGGGTGAGGCTTTATTGGTTTTATTGATCAGTTGTGGTCTCACAAAAGAAGGGATGGGAGCCCAGGCGAGTGCCTACGTGGGATATCTGCCCCTGCCTCTTGTACCTTTCCAGCCAGGATCAGAGAACCTGAGGGAGGATGGACAAGATCCACAGACTCCAGCCGAGAGTACAAAGCCATTAGCAGCAGGCAGCAGAGACTGGCAAGCAGGAGGACTTCAGGATGGCTCCTGAGACCAGCGAGGGAAGCTTTTCTACAAAGCTGAAAAGCCAAATGACTGTCTCTGATTGTGCCCCGCTCCTCAAGCATGGGCCTGTAGGATTTAAAGGAGTGGGGTTGCATTGGAAGGTGCCTTATCCAGAGTCCGACTGCTCATTCCTCGAACTCAGCAATGTCTTCACCAATTGGCAGCAGCTGTCCAGGGTTTCAGGCATGGGCCTATTCCTGCCCTACCCAGGAGACGCCACGGGTTGAATACTGGACCTTTGGCATGGCAAGTAGCTGTGCTGCTGCCAGGGGCGGAGCAAGGTGGGGGTGGCCCGAGGAGGGTGTCATTCGGCGTGCCACCCGTCCACGACTCCCGCCTACCCCGAGCTGTCGGGAGAAGGGGGTGAGTTGCACCACTTTGCCAGCGGCCTTCCCCCCTTCGTTCTGATAGCCCTGCGCTCCTGGGCTGCTGGAGGAGGGATGCAGGCTGGCAGGGAGATGACGGGAAGGAGGCTGGTGAGCAAACAAGCAGTGGGTAAAGGGAAGGAGAGAAGCAGAAGCTCCCTCAAGTGAGGACCCAAGAAGAAGAAGAAGAAGAAGAAGGGGAGGAGGAGGAGGAGGAGGAGGAGGAGGAGGAGGAGGAGGAGGGGTTTGGATTTGGTATCCTGCTTTTCACTACCCGAAGGAGTCTCAGAGCGGCTAACATTCTCCTTTCCCTTCCTCCCCCACAACAAACACTCTGTGAGGTGAGTGGGGCTGAGAGATTTCAAAGAAGTGTGACTATCCCAAGGTCACCCAGCAGCTGTATGTGGAGGAGTGGAGATGCGAACCCGGTTCACCAGATAACGAATCTACCGCTCTTAACCACTACGCCACACTGGCTCACAGTGTTTGAAAGTACTGTAATAAAAACAATACAAGAAGGATTAACACACCCAACAACATAAAAGTTTCCTTCTGGCACAGGCAAACAGCTGGCAACTGAACTTAAAGCTAGGCTAGAATATAATGAATTTTTTTAAAAAAAAGATATTTAGATATACCTTTCCCAAAACACCTGAAGCATTTCTTGCTAGGTTTGATGGGAGAGGAATTTGATATCCCACTTTATCACTACCCTAAGGCGTCTCAAAGCGGCTAACAATCTCCTTTCCCTTCCTCCCCCACAACAAACACTCTGTGAGGTGAGTGGGGCTGAGAGACTTCAGAGTAGTGTGACTAGCCCAAGGTCACCCACCAGCTGCATGTGGAGGAGCGGGGAAGCGAACCCCGTTCACCAGATTACGAGTCTACCGCTCTTAACCACTATACCACACTGGCTGAAGACAAACTTTGGGGCATTCTCAACTTGTATTGGAGGACAACATTAGCTGTCGGAGAGACTCTTATTATGGAACTCAGTGATCCTGCTGTTTGGGTGCTACATGAGCTCCTATCTCATCCTTGTGGGATGTGGAGCCAACTAGAGTTTCATGGGAAGTTTTCATGCTCAGGAATCTTGGCTTCGCCAGGAAATGCAACCGAGCCTTATTTTGACACGTGCTCTCATCAAATCTCCAGGGTTTGACAGCAAGTTAAATAATGCAAAAGAAGCTGTAATTACGATGCGCGTTTTCTCCAGAAAGATTTTTTTAAAAAATAAAAAAGTCTTGAATATCACTCCCACCCCCCTTTAAACGAAGAAGGAGCTGATCTAATGTCTTAATAAGATCGCTGTCAATATAATACATGAAAAGGGCATTTCCGAGGCTTTTCAAGACACAATTTCAATTACAGCAGAATAATCAGGAAAACTCCTGCTGCGGCAAGAGACTCGAAATGAAGGTCTCATCAAGATGGGACTTTGAGGTACAGTACCGCCTCTGCCCCCAAAAAGAGAAGAAAGCCCCCGCTTTGCAAATCAAGTTAAAGATAACGGGTTGCAAAGATGTGGAACAAAAAGCTCTCCATGAATAATGGAACATCCGAGTGTCAGTATTAGCAGCCGGGCCTGTTTTATTGCCTCTCCTGCAAGGAGGCAATGAATTTGGCTTTTTGAGTCAACGTCTGTTGTGCATCACAAAACACACCAGGGGAGTGCATTTGGAAATTGAAAAATTTCCCCCCAAGAACATGCAATTTAGTCATGCTGGTAGCTTGACTTTTAAAATGCAAGCAGCGCAGGGCATATCTAAAGTTCACAGGGCTTCTCATCTTGCCCATTGCTTGCAGATGAAATCTTTTTAAAGGAGTGCGTTCTGGGGGAGATACTATTTCACCCGTGCGAAACTTCCTTGGTTTTTGTGTGTGTGTGTGTGTGTGAGGGGTATTTCTGCTTTGCTGAATAGATGTTTGGAAGACTGATTCCTAAAACTGAATTCTTCCAAACAGCAGGATTTTCCAAATAAAAAACACAAGAGCTTTCTGGGGTGGTAGCTGGGGGACACCGGGGTTTTTTGTCGGCATCCGTCTGCCTCGAGAGACAATGGAGTGCGTCTCTGGGAGTGAAGTCAAAACACTGGAGAATCGCAGTGCCTGCTGTGGCTGCAGAGAAGAAGAAGAAGAAGAAGAAGAAGAAGAAGAAGAAGAAGAAGAAGAAGAAGAAGAAGAAGAAGAAGAAGAAGAAGAAACAAAATCGAAAATTCTTTCTAGTAGCACCTTAGAGACCAACTGAGTTTGTTCCTGGTATGAGCTTTCGTGTGCATGCACACTTCTTCAGAAGAAGTGTGCATGCACACGAAAGCTGATACCAGGAACAAAATCAGTTGGTCTCTAAGGTGCTACTACAAAGAATTTTCGATTTTGTTTTGACTATGGCAGACCAACACGGCTACCCACCTGTAACAAGAAGAAGAAGAGTTTGGATTTGATATCCCGCTTTTCACTACCCGAAGGAGTCTCAAAGCGGCTAACATTCTCCTTTCCCTTCCTCCCCCACAACAAACACTCTGTGAGGTGAGTGGGGCTGAGAGACTTCAGAGAAGTGTGACTAGCCCAAGGTCACCCAGCAGCTGCATGTGGAGGAGCGGAGACACGAACCTGGTTCCCCAGATTACGAGTCTACCACTCTTAACCACTACACCACACTGGTAACTAACACATAACTGCTGTTTCCAGTGTAGTTTTTGCTACATTTATGCAGCACTGAAGTAACCTCTCCGGGACGCAAGCCCAGGCAAAGTGTTTGCAGGTCCTGGGCGGTCCAGATGACAAGACTCCCCTGTCAGCCTCATTGATGTGGTTCTAAGGAAAGCAGAGCAATTCGTTTGGCACCTATCAGTACTCAAGGACTCCTTCCAGCATGGCAAAAACGCTCAAGGAAGTGTGGGCCAGTGAGACATGTAGGAAGAGGGGGTTTGGCCAGGGGAGAATTCGGAGGGCCAGGCAGAAAGGTATGGAGGGCTACATTCCTCCTCTAGGGCCTGTGACTCCCCACTCCTGCAGTCACAGCACCACACAAATACTGGCCTGTGCCCTGAAATGGTTCCACAAGCAAAGAAAAGTTGTTTCCAGAGCATAACTGACCAACGCCGAACACATGTGACCCTCACTGCCATCCCTAAATGCCTCCTAGAAATATGGAGCGAGCAGGGAAGGGAGCTCCGAGCTTCTCTTGCATCTTGACAAAAATTCAACCCACAGCATCGCTGCTGGTGGCGAATGAAAAAAAGATAATGCTTCAGAGGGGAGGAAAGTCGAGTGGAAATTAACTCCAGTTACTAAAGCTGAATTGCTCCTCCTGCTCCAATGAAAGGGGATTAACATTTGATGCATTTACTGTTGGGGGATTTCCAGTTGCGTGTGTGCCTGAGCTTGTGTATAAAATCTCAATGTCGTACCAACAAAACGAAGAAAGAAACATGAGAAGCGGCCTCATTACCAGGTCAGGCCATTGGTCCATCTAATTGAGCGTTGTCTACACTGACTGGCAGCAGCTCTTCAAAATTTCAGGCAGGAGCCATAGAATCATAGAGTTGGTAAGGACCACGAGCATCTTCTAGTCCACCCCCCTGTAAGTTTTTACCCAAGGTGGTGCTTGAACCCATGACCCTGAGATGAAGAGCCTCGTGCTCTACTGTTAGGATCTTCCCAGATGCTGCTCATGAGTAACAACAAAGTCTCTTTTGAAAAACTGAAGCTATTTATTAAGCATAGCTATTTGCAAGCGGAGCTAGTCAAAAACATGAACTTTCAATCACTATCAGAATCCGGAAGTACATTCGTTCAGCTACCCACCCAACACCAGATTTTCGGCCGCCTGAAATGATGTCTCCTGGGTCCTCTAGCCCCCAGGGCCTTCTGGCGCTTCCCTCACAGCAAGAAGTGAGGTTACAGGGAACCAGGCAGAGGGCCTTCTCAGTAGTGGCACCCACCCTGTGGAACGCCCTCCCGTCAGATGTCAAGGAAATAAACAATTATCTGACTTTTAGAAGACTTCTGAAGGCAGCCCTGTTTAGGGAAGTTTTTAATTTTTGAAGTTTTATTCTGTTTTTAATATTCTGTTGAGAGCCGCCCAGAGTGGTTGGGGAAGCCCAGCCAGATGGGTGGGGTAGAAATAATAATATCATTATCATTATTGTCATTACAAAATAAAAAATAAATAAAAAATTCTTTCCAGTAGCACCTTAGAGACCAACTAAGTTTGTTCTTGGTATGAGCTTTCATGTGTATGTGGTTGTTGTTGTTGTTGTTATCTACTGTACATGTCAAAACCCTCCTTGTACCTTAGAGGGATTTGTTTTTCACTTTCACAGTCAACTATTAATGTTCCCTTTTACTGATTCTTACCAGACTTGTGGTCAGGGGTCGTGTTCTTGTTCACTTGACACTGGCCTCACAAATAATAGCCTAACAGGAATTCCACTTCATGGAGAATTCCAATGCACCAGTCTCCACTGAGACACATTTGGAAATGACATACTGTATTTTTCGCTCCATAAAACACACTTTTTTCCTCCTAAAAATTAAGGGGGAAATATCTGTGCGTCTTATGGAGCGAATGGTGGTCCCTGGATCCGAATTGCCCAGGGGCCAAAAGCAGATAGTGCTTTTTTATTTTACAAAGAAAAAAAGGGGTGTTGAAAGGACCCCGCTCAGCAGCTGATCAGCAAGAGATCAGGAGAGAGATAAGAGTCCTGGCTCCCTTTCAGCCCCGCCGTCCATTGTTGAATGGGAGGGAGGTTGTTTGTTTCCCTAGCGACATGTGACTGGCTGATTAGATTATCTGTCTGCAAATTGTAGAAATGGCTCCCTTTTCTTCAGAAGCTGCAGAAATGTGAGTTGAACCCCATAAAAATGGGGCTTTTCCTCTTTGCTTTTCCCCCTTTGCAAAAGGAACTTTGCTTTTCTCCCTTTGCAAAAAAGCTGCAAAACTTTTAGCTGATTCTCAAAAACAAACAAAAAAAACAACCCCAGGGCTTTTCCCTTTACAAAAAAAGCTGCAAAACTTTTAGCTGATCCTCAAAAAAACAGGGCTTTTAGAGGAGGAAAACCAGAAAAAATATTTTTTTTCCTTGTTTACTCCTCTAAAAACGAGGTGCGCCCTATGGTCCGGTGTGCCCTATGGAGCGAAAAATACGGTATACCAGAAATAGATGGATTCATCTATGCCTACTGTTCCTGCATATCCCTATTTCATGCCTTAGTACAGATTTTAATTGTAAGCTGCCTTGGGAGGGTATAATAATCAGTAAACAAACCAAGGCGTTTCCCGACTGTGGTGTCCTTAGCTTTATAAGCAAACTTCCCATTGCCTCTGCCGAGCTAATGGTGTCATCCGAAAGCACGGTCTCCAAGCTTCCTGCTCCTGATTGCTTCTCAACAAGGCCTCTTTATCTGGAGGTGGCAGGAAATTTATTTCTCGGCAGGGCAACAAACCGAGACTAATTCCTGATTGCGCTCCAAATGGAGGCGCTAAGCATGCCGAGTGTGTGGTAGGAGACCAAACATGAATCATGCCAGAACTGGTGGAGGGCTATCCAGGATGCAAAGACCTGCCAGAGATGTCTCTATTTAGGGTCTTAAAAAAAGGATGGGCCAGAGTCAGTTTGGGGAGGGGGAGAACTTGGGCATCTTAGCTGGGCAGGGCTGCTGAGCAGCTGGGGAGGGAGGACTGAAAGGAATAGGCAGTGATGCTGAAAAGAAGTGCTCAAGGAATGTCTATCTTGCCCCAGGGAGTCTCATCTGTGTCACTCCACACACCTCCATCCCAAATGTTTTTTTTTACCTGACTGGAATGTGTCTTTGAACTCCAATCATGACTCTTGCTTGACTGGAGGGAGATCAGAGAGGGATGGGCAGCACTTGGAAAGTTGGTGGCGCTGTGGGTTAAACCACAGAGCCTAGGGCTTGCTGATCAGAAGGTCGACGGTTCGAATCCCTTGCGACGGGGTGAGTTCCCGTTGCTCGGTCCCAGCTCCTGCCAACCTAGCAGTTCGAAATCACGTCAAAGTGCAAGTAGATAAACAGGTACCACTCTGGCGGGAAGGTAAACGGCATTTCCGTGCACTGCTCTGGTTCACCAGAAGCGGCTTAGTCATGCTGGCCACATGACCCGGAAGCTGTACGTCGGCTCCCTCGGCCAATAAAGCGAGATGAGCACCGCAACCTGAGAGCCATCCATGACTGGACCTAATGGTCAGGGGTCCCTTTCCCTTTTTACTGTAGTTCTAGTTTGTCATTGTTCAAAAATGAACCAATTCTGGTTCATGTCCATCCCATTACAAAAATATTTGGTTTGTTTACAGTTCAGTTCACGTTAATCCAAATGATCGAAGAAAGGAGATTCTGATGAAGTATTTTCTGACAGTAAGAGCTGTTCAACAGTGTAGTGGATGACCTCAGAAGTGAGTGGACTCTCCTTCTTTGGAGGTTTTTAAACAGAGGTTGGATGGCCATCGGTCAGGGATTCTGCATTGCGGGAGGTTGGGCTAGATGACCCTTGGCATCACTTTGCAATTTTATGATTCTATGATGCTTGGCAAAAACAAAACCACACCTGAATTCAGTCTGTTACAAGCTGCTTCACTGAAAAAAAATATAATGTAGAAGATTAAGAAAACATCAAAATGAAGCAAACTGCGAATTGTTTAATTAATTTCTTTCTCAACACTCACAATCTTTATGTTTCAGTTACAGGTGGGTAGCCGTGTTGGTCTGCCATAGTCGAAACAAAATAGTAAATTCTTTTCAGTAGCACCTTAGAGCAGTGTTTTTCAACCTTTTTTGGGCAAAGGCACACTTGTTTCATGAAAAAATTCACAAGGCACACCACCATTAGAAAATGTTAAAAAATTTAACTCTGTGCCTATATTGACAATATATAAAGTAATTCTCTTGAATTTTTCAATTTTTCCCACGGCACACCAGGCAACATCTCGCGGCACACTAGTGTGCCACGGAACAGTGGTTGAAAAACACTGCCTTAGAGACCAACTGTGTTTGTTCTTGGTATGAGCTTTTGTGTGCATGCACACTTCTTCAGATACACTGAAACAGAAGATTTCAGTGTATCTGAAGAAGTGTTTCAGTGTATCTGAAGAAGTGTGCATGCACATGAAATCTTTATGTTTGGGGCACAAAGAGTCTAATGAGTAAAACAGACATGTAAGAGAATGAACCCGAAGATGAACTAGAAATTGTTCAAAGTTCTACTCCAAAATGAACTTAATTCTCATTCACTCCCCCCTCCTGATTATAAGAACTACTTCCAGGCGCAGCTCAGAGATTTTGTAACTGATTCAGCAGACTTTATTCATTCCAGGGTGTGTAGAAACTAACCTATGTTCCAACAAGTGGGTGGGACACACTCTCTCTTTCCCATCCATCCATCCATCCATCCATCGTGTCTCTCTCTCTCTCTCTCTCTCTCTCTCTCTCTCTCTCTCTCTCTCTCTCTCTCTGCCAGGGAGGGCATATGTGCTTCCCACACCAGACCAAGGGTCACCTGTCTGTGAGTTAAAGCATGGGGAGCAGTAAGTAAGCTCCTAGTGAATCTTGCCTTGAAGTGCAGCCCTCTGGTCCACAACAAGACCCAGGAAGGCAGAGCTTCCCATTGTGGGTATTAAAAGATTTCATTATCTCTTTCCAAAGACCGCTTATCCTGGGAGTAGAGGATTTGCTACTTCATTTTCAGTGTTATTAAAGCAAAGAGCCCGTGTGGAAGGCGTAATTAAAAGTGCAATTTTGTAGAAAGGTTTTCAGTTCTCCTCCTCCCCATCAACCCCTTCCAAACCCTTCTAAAAGACACACACACACAAAAACACACACACACACACACTGCTTTCAGGCTAGCAAAAGAGATGATATTTCCAGAAAGCCAAACTTGTTCAGAGAGTTACAGGTAGGTAGCCGTGTTGGTCTGCCATAGTCAAAACAAAATAAAATAAAAAAATTCCTTCCAGTAGCACCTTAGAGACCAACTAAGTTTGTTCTTGGTATGAGCTTTCGTGTGCATGCACACTTCTTCAGATACCTGATATCTTCAGATATCTTCTGCATGCACACAAAAGCTCATACCAAGAACAAATTTAGTTGGTCTCTAAGGTGCTACTGGAAGGAATTTTTTATTTTATTTTGTTTTGTTCAGAGAGTGGCATTGTTGCTTTCCTCATGCAAGCATGTTGTCATCCCTGAAAGTTTTTGAAGCACGACAAACATCTGCACCCATACTGGGTTCTAGACACTTGCCAAGTGGAAGTTGCAACAAAATGTTGCAGCATGAAGTTTTCCCATTGATGCTTCCAGTCGTTTCATTCTCCCTCCCTGGTTTTCCCTTTTCCTTGCTAACAGCCATTCAACATTCTGTGCCCGATGAGCATGCTCAGTCCTTCCTGGATTGTTTTGAGGTGCCCTGCTTAGACCCCCTGCCTAAATGCTTTTGTACTTCTGCAGATCTCGGGGTAAAAAAAAAAAAAAGGTAAAGGTCCCCTGGACGGTTAAGTCCAGACAGAGGCAACTACGGGGTTGAAGCGCTCATCTCGCTTCAGGCCGAGGGAGGCGGTGCTTGTCCACAGACAGCTTTCTGGGTCATGTGGCCAGCATGACTAAACTGTTTCTGGCACAACGGGTGGAAAACAGTGCCATGAATTTTCCATTTACCTTCCCGCCAGAGCGGTACCTACTTATGTACTTGCACTGGCGTGCTTTCAAACTGCTAGGTTGGCAGGAGCTGGGACAGAGCAATGGGAGCTCACCCCGTCGCAGGGATTCGAACCGCCGCCCTTCTGATCAGCAAGCCCAAGAGGCTCAGTGGTTTAGACCACAGCGCCACCTGCTCCCATGCAGATCTTGGGATTCCCCACGGGACTGCTGATATCTCCCATGAGTTGTCAGCTGCAAGGGTGTTGCCATTTTGGCTACATAATGATTGACATTCAATTGTAAATGGTAGAAACAGAGGGAACTGTAACCATATAACTTGACATGATAACTTGATATGAACAGTGGCTAAAGCAACTGACAATGGCACATCTAGACTAACATCCTGTCCTCACAGCGGCTGACCAGGTGCCTGCGGGAAGCCTGCAAGCTGGACATGATCAAAAGAACACTCCGCCCACCTTGTCATCATATATATAAATGAAGCTATGCAAACTGAATGCTAAAAAAAGAGAAAATTAATGGCACCGTTTTCTCATCGTTTTTCAAGTGCTCTTCACTCTCCCGCAGCACTTAACCTGCAGCGAGAGTTGAGCTGAAATTTCCCCCAAGGGCATTTGATTTTCCTCACTCCCCACCTCTAGAAAAAGAAGGCAGAAGAAACACATGTGGTGGACTTGTAAAAGGGTATTGGGAAATAATCCATAATGGGGGGGGGAAATGTTTAGAAGTACTTAAAAAAAAACAACAACAACCCAGAGTCCTTTCTGTTGGGAAATTCTCAGGTGTCAAAAAAGATTATGTATGCAGCCTGTGTTTTGTTAGCCCAAAATGGAAAATGAGCGAGGTCCCAACCAAAGAAGAGTGGCAACTGAAGCTGATGGAATATGACCTTCTTTGGAGGTCTTTAAGCAGAGGCTTGGCAGCCATCTGTCAGGAATGCTTTGATGGTGTTTCCTGCTTGGCAGGGGGTTGGACTGGATGGCCCTTGTGGTCTCTTCCAACTCTATGATTCTATGTGCAGCTTGTGGATCTAACATATAGAATAAGAGAACAAGAAGAACATACGTTTAGAGAAGATTGGAAAACGTTTATTGAATATATGGGGGGGGAGGAAACTGTTTGCACTTGAAAACATTGGCAGCGTTAAGATAAATTCAACACTGTAAACAAGTTTTGATGGATGTAATAATGGAATACGGAATGGTTTAGTTTATGTAAAACATGCAGGGATTTATGGTATGCAAAATGAACCATGGAAAGAGAAGGAAAGTCACTGATATTTTAAGGTTGTTTAAATGAATATTCTAAATTGTAAAACAGAAAATTTAATAAAAATTATGTGTGTGTGTGTGTGTGGCAGCATTTTCTACAAATATTCCTGACTTCTCTCTCTCCCTATTTCTGTTCCCCACCCCTTCCTATGTGCAATGTGGGCCTTAGCTAGCCAATTGCTGGAAGTGGGCTGTGCAGGAATTTGCTGGAGGGATTCATTGATAAGCCTTATGGTCCCACCTTTGCAGTGCTGGATTTACATATATGCTAAACAAGCTATAGCTTAGGGCCCCACTCTCTTGGAGGGCCTCAAAAAAATGAAAGGGAAAAAAAACCTGGATGTACATTTCCAAAATATAAGATAAAAACCAAATAAAATAAAGTTGATCACTCCCACCCACAACACAGGGATTTGGTTGCCAGGTCTCACCACAATACGTGCCCTCTTTAAGGGAGGACACGATTTCTAAACAAGCCAGTTCTCTTTTCCATTCTTTTTATACTTTTGTTGTTGTTGTTAATGATGTTTATGCACTTGGAGAGCATCCCTAACTTGGGAGAGAGAGAGAGAGAGAGAGAGAGAGAGAGAGAGAGAGAGAGAGAGAGAATGACCTGAAATACAGGACAAAGTGTATCCAGGGCCAGATTTAGGTTTGATGAGGCCCTAAGCTGCTGAAGGTGATGGGGCCCTTTTTTTGTCCAGCTGTCCTTTGTCAGCAACAAATGGTCGCTGTTTTTTGTGTTGAATATTTGCTATATGGTAATTTATGGACCTTTTGAATTATGCTTCTGAATTATGGTGCTGGAGGAGACTCTTGAGAGTCCCATGGACTGCAAGAAGATCAAACCTATCCATTGTTAAAGAAATCAGCCCTGAGTGCTCACTAGAAGGACAGATCCTGAAGCTGAGGCTCCAGTACTTTGGCCACCTCATGAGAAGAGAAGACTCCCTAGAAAAGACCCTGATGTTGGGAAAGATGGAGGGCACAAGGAGAAGGGGACGACAGAGGATGAGATGGTTGGACAGTGTTCTCGAAGTGACTGACATGAGTTTGGCCAAACTGCGAGAGGCAGTGAAGGATAGGCGGTGCCTGGCGTGCTCTGGTCCATGGGGTCACGAAGAGTCGGACACGACTGAACGACTGAACAACAACAACAATTTATGGACCAAATAGGTACCTAAAGCCATTTGCACATAACAGTCCATGCAGAATGTAGGCACCCTATATATAGAAACGAGCAAACCAGTGAATTTTGAGGGAGCAGGCTAGCAGGCGGGGCCCATTACTTACATCATAGGAGCCTACGCAACACAACACACTGTTGCTGTATGTAGGTTTTATTTGATTAGTTTTTTTATCTTATATTTTGGAAACGTACATCCAGTTGTTGTTTTTCCTTTAATTTTTTTTGGGGGGTCCTCCAAGAGAGTGGGGCCCTAAGCTATAGCTTGTTTAGCTTATACGTAATGCAGCACTGAACATATCAGTGCAGGGCATAGCATTTTGTACTGAAGTACGGGACAATCCCGTCTTATACAAGACAGGTGGTAATGCTAACAGATGCCCCCTGTGATTTCTTCAAGTTTTTATATCAATCAATATATAAACATCACCCCGACACCCCTGAATCTTCTTTGCCAGAGTGAGGGGCAAACCAGGATTTCCAGGACTTACATAAAGACCAGGTTTTCATCAAATGAGAGAGGGAATCTTCCTAGGTAATTGAAGCTAAATGCATATTCATATATGCAGATTGAGCTGACATTTCTATCCCGTATTTACCTTCACTTTCCCCCTTGATTGAAAGAGATTGCAACTCTGAATAGCAAATTTCCCTCCCTTCACTCAAGCTTTTGTTGCCTTGTCTGATGAAGGAACTTCAGACGATCAAGCACAGAGGCCAATACCTCATATCACGTTGTTGCAAATCGCTGTGTCGTACTTCAGTTGAAGCACCTTCTCTAGGAGGAAAGGGCAGAGTGGTTGAGGGCTTAAAATTAAAAAAAGACGTTTGGAAATGCGAGGAAGGAATGGCACTTTAGAAGACAGGGAGTGCGGTTCAGGGGTTGAAGAGCTCGTCATGGAGCTGGGAAATCCAAGTTCAAGTCCCAACTCAAGCTCATTGGGCCTGTCACCACCTCTCAGCCTCTTGTACCTCACAGAACTGGTGTGAGGGTAAGAAGAGGAAGGAGGAGGCCCATTCATGCTACCCTGAGCTTCTTGGAGGAGAGGTACTCACAGCGTGGTGCTAGCATCTTTCTGCTCCCATTTGTTTTGCCATATGAATGGGAAGGTGGAAGCCCCTTTCCCGGTATCCCCACCAGTGATAGACTGCAGAAAGCTCCACTGAAAAGTTTGTTTCTGAATGACTTCTGAAATGTTGACTTAAGTTATCATCAGGAAGTGATATATGGTAACAGCAGCCAGAATTCTAATGGCACAAAAATGGAAACAGGATATATTGCCGACGAAAGAGGAGTGGATTGTGAAAATATTGGAATATGCGGAGTTAGATAAAATGACAGGGAGAGTTAGAGAACAGCGAGATCAGAAATTTATTGAGGATTGGAGATAATTGGTAAATTATTTGAAGAAAAATACACAATTAAGTACGTTAGTAGGATTACAGGAGGTTTTGTAGTAAAGAATAAATATTGTTGTATGATGAAATAAGCAATGATTATGTTAGTTAGGAATATCGAAGCAATAATATATGGAATAAATATAAAAACAAAGATGGAAATTTTTGGAAACCATATGGAAGGCTTGAGGGAAGTCCTGGCCTAAGGAGGCCAAAATACAGAATGTTCAACAAGTAATAAATTGTAAATATATTGTATGTTTGTAAAACTGAATAAAAAAGATTATAAAAAGGGAGTGATATTCACCAAATTCAATATAACTAACCCTATGCATGGCTATTCAGAAATATGTTCTGTTGGGTTTACTGTTGGAAGAGGGGCTATTGATTTTTTCCCCTGTTTTAACTATTTGTTTGTGCTTTTATCTTGTGTTTTTATCTTGTGAACTGCCCTGAGAACTTTTGATGAAGGGTGGTATATTATTATTATTATTATTATTATTATTATTATTATTATTATTATTATTATTGGTTTGGTCTGAAAGAAATAGTTCTTCCTTTATCATAATACTACAAATTCCAACTTCCCAGGCTCAAAATATTTTCCCTATTCTCATGTAGAAGTTGACTAGTGTCAGGAGCCGCAATCAAGCTTAGGTCAGCGATAGAAACTTGGGGTCAGTGAAGTTTTTGAACTCTTTGTTCAAAGAAACGAAAATAGCACAGACCTAGTAATCCCATAAACTCTTCGCAATAGGCCTCTCCAGAGTTTTCCCCCAAGCAGTCAAGGACTGTGTCTGTGCACAACCAATCTCTGCTCTGCTCTTTTCATTTCCCTGCATGTCCTAGGAGACCAGGGGAAGGGGAGCTGGTCACAGCAGGAGGGGGAGACTCCCTGGATTCTTCAGCTGCCTGCTTCATTACTGTCTTTTGCTCCTCCTCCTCTCCAGACTCCTCTTCTGTCCCTGAGCCTAGACCGTTCTCTGCCCAGCCTCTTCCTGCTCACTAAACCCCGTTGCTCCTCTAGCTTCCAACACCTCCTCCTCCCAGTTTTTCCCCTCTTCTCTTTCATGCATCATCCCACCACCAACCCCCTGTCTCTAAGCCTTCTTCCCTTGGGGTTTCCCCTGCTGGCACCTTCCACCATTCCTCAGCATCCAGCCAGTCCATGAAAAACTAGAAGGAAAGTGGAATCTTATTCCAGCAGTGCTGACTGAACAGCCCCAAAGGTTCCCCACTCTAACAGGAAAGTGCACAGAGTTGAGGACAACACAAAATAAAAGGAAGCCCTTCTTCACATGGTTAAAAGATAGAACTTGCTCCAACAGGAGGCAGAGATGGACACCAACTTGGATGGCTTTGAGAGAGGTCTAGGTAAATCCATGGAGGTAAAGCCTTTCCACAGCTACTAGCCATGATAGCTGCATTCTGCCTCTACTGCCAGAGGCATCATGCCTCTGAATACCAGTTTTTGGGGTTCACAGGTGGGCAGAATACCTTGGATGCTTCCCATAGGCACCTGGTTGGCCACTGTGAGAACACAATTCCGTACAAGATGAGCCATTGGTCTGATCCACCAGGGACATCTTCTGTTCTTATGTTCTCACGAAGAAGAACAAAAAAAAAAAAAAAGGTCACATGGAATTTACTGAACCCAGAGTCCCAGGAAAACACAATGTGAGATCCGGCAAGGTGTGCGCAGCTTGCTGTTCTTGCTCAAGATCCACCTGTACCACTTTGAAACTCTGCATCATCGTTACTGTTCCTTAGCATTCATGAAGTTTCCATTCCACCACCCTCCCGTCTATATAATTTGCCTCCTGCTGGGAAACTCTCTGAAAGCCAGAGCATCGCTGAAAATGCTGCTATTAGCATTAGCAAGAGAGTGACATGCACAGCCAGGTTAAGCTTCCAAATGCCATTTTGCAAGCATCGTGCATGAGATGAAAGCTTTTTAAAGGTCCCAGGCCAATCCATCAGCAATTAGGCTGATGGCAAATGGATGCTAATTTTGTATGTGAGCTCACCAAAAAAAAAAAAAAAAAAAAAATCACCTCCCAATTTTTTAGCGTCCATTAGTAGAACTGGACTCCAAATGTCCCTTAATCCTCACGCACACAGAGTCTGTTTGCCTAATGCCAAAGGATTGTGATTGTCCTTTGTTGCTAGAGAGGGTTACAGCAACCCTCTTGAACTTTACACGCAAAGTTGTCCACAAAGAGGGATGCTATCAAAGTACGTTAAGACTCGAACCAGAAAGCTGCATGCTTCGGATTATTAGAAAAGGTACCAGGGGTGGGGGACATTGCCAGTATAATGCGTTTATACCAGTGGGCTTAAGCCATTTTAGGCCTGTGGCCACATTTGGATTTTGGAGTGATTGCTGTGAACACCACCCCACCGGGTCATTTCTCTCCCAACACAAACTCACTTGGAAAGAGAAAGAGAGAACCCACGCATGCACAAAGTCCGTTTCCCCAAGGAATCTGGATGAAAGTTGGATCGAACAGAATTAATCTGTTTTTTCCTTGTTTTTTTATTAAGAATTTATTAAATTTTTAACAATAAAACAAAATACAAAATACAAAACAACAAAAACTACAAAACTACAAAAAATACAAAAATCTTAACAAACAAACACTTATTCAACTATTCTTATCTTATTCCTAACATTGTTTTGAGACCTCCTCACATCCTCTCTTCTGCGTTAATTTCTAATTATCTTTAATAACTTTATAACATTATAAAATCTTCCTTCTCATCTAATCTTAATCTTTATAAACAATAATCATCATTTACCTATAATCTTAATCCTAATAAAAATAAACATAACACATTTCTAACTACTTCTTATATCCTATCTTAATCTAACTTCTGGCATTACTGTAGCCTTATTAATCTGAGCCTTGAAAAGCACATAGAGCTGAAAGAGGAAGTGGGAAAGAGCTTCACTGTTCTAACTTTATCCCTGTATTCTCGTGTATTTTTCACGAGAGGAAATAGTAACTACTATGGCTGTGCACAGGTGGCAGGTCGATGCGAGTAACTCTGTGGTCTAAACCACTGAGCCTCTTGGGCTTGCTGAACAGAAGGTTGGAGCTTCAAATCCGCAAAATGGGGTGAGCTCCCGTTGCTCGGTCCCAGGGTCCCAGCTCCTGTCAACCTAGCAGTTCGAAAGCTCACCAGTGCAAGTAGATGAATAGGCACTGCTGTGGTGGGAAGGTAAACAGCGTTTCCGTGCACTCTGGTTTCCCATCATGGTGTCCCGTTGTACCAGAAGCGGTTTAGTCCTGCTGGCCACATGACCCTTAAGCTGTCTGTGGACAAACGCCAGCTCCCTTGGCCTGAAAGCGAGATGAGAGCCACAACCCCATAGCCACCTTTGACTGGACTTAACCATCCAGGGGTCCTTTACCTTTACCTACACCTCAGATTCGCCCTACTGCCCTGATTTGTGCCCTCCTATCATGAAGGAAACCTGCACATCTGATTTTGCACGACACTGTGGAAAGGATCAAGGAAAGGATCGAGAATAAAACTGGACAGCTCAGCATGGTGCTGCTAACACCAAGGTTGCAGGTTCGATTCCTGTATGGGACAGCTGCATATTCCAGCATTGCAGGAGGTTTGGACTAGACAGTTCTATGATTCTATGAAAACTGGTAACTAAATATCAGAATCCATTTATACTAATCTATGGCCTGGCCACACTTGAAATACTGCGTCTCGTTCTCATTGCTGAAGCCAAAAAATAAAAAAAGGAAATTATACATCTAGAAAGAGGGCAGAAAAGGGCTAACAAAAATGATGAGGGAGAATAAAGCATTTGCCAGGGATGCTAATAATTCAAATTTCTTCTTTCCAGGTGTATCACACATAGTGTTGTATTAAAGGGTAGAGTGGGGGTTTGTTTTTTTAAAGCCATTACAATGTGCTGCTGAGTCAGAAATGGCTTGGAATTATAGTAATTATTCACAGGAATGAGCTTCAATTGCTCTTTTTTTAAAAAAAAAAAAAGAAGAAGAAGAAAAAGAGGCAAAGGGTGGGTCCACAGACTAAATTAACTTCCTGCTAATTCACCAATAATGCTGATCATTTAGAAAGTAGTTACGCGCGTAATTGGAAGGGATAATTTTCATTCTGTTGAAGCATCCATCACAGGGCACAACTCCCCTCCCTCCCTCCTTTGGTTTGCAAACATTAAAGGCTTGGGGAATTGTGTGGAGGGACGATTGCAGATCGAGGTGAGCACCAGTCTGAAATTCTCATCTCTGGAGGCTGTAGTCAGAAGAACCTAAGAAGTGCCTACTTTGTTGTTTAGTCATTTAGTTGTGTCCAACCCCATGGACCAGAGCACGCCAGGCACTCCTGTCTTCCACTGCCTCCCGCAGTTTGGTCAGACTCGTGTTGGTAGCTTCGAGAACACCGTCCAACCATCTCGTCCTCTGTCGTCCCCTTCTCCTTGTGCCCTCTGTCTTTCCCAACATCAGGGTCTTTTCCAGGGAGTCTTCTCATGAGGTGGCCAAAGTATTGGAGCCTCAGCTTCAGAATCTGTCCTTCCAGTGAGCACTCAGGGCTGATTTCCTTAAGAATGGATAGCCAAAAACCCACCTAGGTGAGCATCCACATCTCACTGTGGCCAACCACTCTTCCTTCCCGTAGCCTTCCCAACAAAAATATAAATAAAGGTATAGGTAAAGGGACCCCTGACTGTTAGGTCCAGTCACGGATGACTCTGGGGTTGCGGCGCTTATCTCGCTTTACTGGCCGAGGGAGCCGGCGTGCAGCTTCCAGGTCATGTGGCCAGCAGGACTAAGCCGCTTCTGGCGAACCAGAGCAGCACATGGAAATGTCGTTTACCTTCCCGCCAGAGAGGTACCTATTTATCTACCGAGCAACAGGAGCTCACCCCATCGTGGGGATTCGAACAGCCAACCTTCTGATTGGCAAGCCCTAGGCTCTGTGGTTTAAACCACAGCGCCACCCACGTCCCCCTAATATAAGTACCGTGCTTTAAATAGTGGAAGCATCAGGCTTCTCCCACCCTCATTGAGTGTGCATTTATCAAAATGCAATTTTCATAATAAACTTGGTTACATATTATCATTTGTTGTGGGAATGTAAGTTAGTTCAAGATTTGTGGGATTTTGTATTGGCAGAAATGATAAACGTTACAAAAGAAGCTATTGCTTGTCATCCAAAATCAATGCTACTGGCTATTTCTGATGATACAAATGTAGATATATTGTTGGAAGAATTGGCAGCATGAATAAGTAATTGCAACTCAATCGAAAACAGCCCCATACACTGGATGC
The DNA here is from genome assembly GCF_009819535.1 of Lacerta agilis. NCBI lineage: Eukaryota > Metazoa > Chordata > Lepidosauria > Squamata > Lacertidae > Lacerta > Lacerta agilis. Next base: position 45,060,368 of record NC_046324.1, read on the forward strand.
TTGGAACTGCTCAATCTGGAATATAGTTTTAATGGTGTAATTATGCATAAGCTGAGTTTCTGACAAGGACCAGAACCTCCATATACTTTTATGTGATTTGGCGTCCTTTTATGGCCATCATTTTCAAGATGACCCTCATCACAAGCCAGGCGTGTGTGTGTGTGTGTACATACAGCGTCTCTGCTTTCAGTTCATAGAGTTCTTTCTACTATACTTGATAATCTGATAACGTTGTTAGTTTTTACTTAGGCTTTTTAAAATTTAAATCCATGTGCAACTGTGCTCATTCAACATTCCTGTTTTATAGTTTTGCTTTTCATCTTTTAATGTTCATCTGTTGTTAGAATGGTGTAGTGGTTAAGAGCGGTAGACTCGTAATCTGGTGAACCGGGTTCGCTTCCCCGCTCCTCCACATGCAGCTGCTGGGTGACTTTGAGCTAGTCACATTTCTTTGAAGTCTCTCAGCCCCACTCACCTCACAGAGTGTTTGTTGTGGGGGAGGAAGGGAAAGGAGAATTTTAGCCGCTTTGAGACTCCTTCGGGTAGTGATAAAGCGGGATACCAAATCCAAACTCTTCTTCTTCTACTTCTGCAGCAATTCTCCTGATATTTGGAGTTCCTGTGACAACCTATTCCCTGAACTAGGTGCAAATGTTGCCCCCCCCCCCAAATTTTTACAAATCAATTGGGAAGACAGGTGAACTAATACCAGTGTACTGGAAGAAGCAAAGACCACCAGTGTTGAAGCAATGGGTGGGTTTTGATGCATCCAAGGGCCTTCGATGTTCCTTGAAACAAAAAATCACAGAGGAGAAGGCAATCAGTGGCTACTAGCCAATATAAAGGCTATGTTCTGCCCCCATGGTCAGAGGAAGTAATGCTTCTGAATACCTTCTGGCCTTCAGCCAGATGGGCGTAGGGTTGCCAGGTCTGCTTCCAAAAAATAGCAGACAAGCGGGGGGGGGGGGTTGAATTAAATTATATTATATATTTTCTTACAAACATTTTAACACGTATTAAAATACCATTTCATCATAAAGCTTTTGAATAAAAAAGTCCACTATTTTGTGGGGGGGAAATAGTGAACATAATGTGAAAAAGTGGACGGTCCACTCAAATAGGGGACACCTGGCAACCCTAGATGGGCGGGGTATAAGTAATAAATAGTAGTAGTAGTAGTCTGAAGCTCAACATAAAAAAAAACTAAGATCATGGCCACTGGTCCCATCACCTCCTGGCAAATAGAAGGGGAAGAAATGGAGGCAGTGAGAGATTTTATTTTCTTGGGCTCCATGACCACTGCAGATGGTGACAGCAGTCACGAAATTAGAAGATGCCTGCTTCTTGGGAGAAAAGCAATGACAAACCTAGACAGCATCCTAAAAATCAGAGACATCACCTTGCCGACAAAGGTCCGTATAGTTAAAGCTATGGTTTTCCCAGTAGTAATGTATGGAAGTGAGAGCTGGACCATAAAGAAAGCTGATCGCCGAAGAATTGACGCTTTTGAATTATGGTGCTGGAGGAGACTCTTGAGAATCCCATGGACTGCAAATAGATCAAACTTATCCATCCTTAAAGAAATCAGCCCTGAGCGCTCACTGGAAGGACAGATCCTGAAGTTGAGGCTCCAAGACTTTGGCCACCTCATAAGAAGAGAAGACTCCATGGAAAAGACCATGGTGTTGGGAAAGATGGAGGGCACTAGGAGAAGGGGACGACAGAGGATGAGATGGTTGGACAGTGTTCTCGAAGTGACTGGCATGAGTTTGGCCAAACTGCGGGAGGCAGTGGAGGATAGGCGTGCCTGGCGTGCTCTGGTCCATGGGGTCACAAAGAGTCGGACACGACTGAATGACAGAACAACAACTAGTAGTAGTAGTAATACCTGTTGCCAGAAACCCCAGGAGGGGAGAATGCTGTTGTGCTCATGCATGGGCAGGGTGAGGGGGGGCATTGCCTCAGGCTCATTTTTTAGGGTACATTTTGCTCCTCATTCCACCCCTGCCTGCCCTGGGCTGCTTTGCAAGTCCAGTCCTACATACCAGCCTCACAAAGCAGCATGTGACTGGCAGGGCATCTGGAGAATGCAACAGGCATGTGCACTTCCAAACAGCCCAATCCGACTGGTTGCAAGGGTGCATTCCTGCCCTGCTGCGTCGTCCTCACATAGCTTTCCCAGCCCGCTCTTAAGTCTAAGTAGTGCATGAAGTGGTTAAGTCTATAGAGCAAGCTGTCCTGCCAGGCTTAGTTCACCTGTGAAGGGACGAGTTAATCAAGTTTTTGCTCCCCCACTCTACCTGAGAGGCCCAAAGCATGAAGAGGCTAGAGCTGGTTTCTCCAAGCTCAGTCTGCATGGCTCTCACAAGCCACTCTTGCATTCCTATACCAATAATTTAGGAACTTTCCTCACATTTTCAAACTAAGCTAAGTTTTACTGCCTGTGCATAAAGGTGAAACTCGAAAAATTAGAATATCGTGGAAAGGTTCATTTCTTTCAGTAATTCAACTTAAAAGGTGAAACTAATATATGAGATAGACTCATGACATGCAAAGCGAGATATGTCAAGCCTTTATTTCTTATAATTGTGATGATTATGGCGTACAGCTGATGAGAACCCCAAATTAACAATTTCAACTTTGGGGTTTTCATCAGCTGTACGCCATAATCATCACAATTATAACAAGCAAAGGCTTGATATATCTCGCTTTGCATGTCACGAGTCTATCTCGTATATTAAACTCCAGTAGCTAATGAAAACAATTGCTTACATAAATGGACTTTTCCACGATATTCTAATTTTTCGAGTTTCACCTGTACATCTGACTAGTGTATGGAAAAGCACATAAACCTGACCTTTGAAGCGTTTGTAAGTAAACCCATTTTTAACTTACCAAATGTGTGGTCTTTTCCTGTGCTGGGGAAAGAGGGAAGAGGGAATCTTGGAACTCACAAAGGCATGTTTTAAAGGTCTAACAGCCTATATTTCCATGCTTTACTTTGCTGTATAATTTGTGATTTTAAATTTCTGCTGGGGTTGTCTCACCAAGGAGTACTTGCCTCAGGAAGTCTCCTTTTTATACCTATTTTTTTTCCCCTTCCAACCAACAGCTGTGATTGGCTTTCTTCAGAGGGTGGAGTAGAACTGCTGATTTTATAGGTAGCCTCATCATTAGCTACAACAGAGGAATCTGTGATGCTTTTGAGCTGTGCCTGACTTTGCACCCTGCACTCTAAATCCCTCTGCTGTTCATTTTTCCCAACAAGAACTAATTCATTCCCAAATCCTTTTCATAATTCAGATGCACTTGCCCACTTTGAGCTCACTGCAGGGTATAACACATAAATCCCCCTTTGTTTATATTTTCATTCCTTGGTTTATTTCTTTTGCTGGGGAGGATTAAAAGTCTAGCGATTCTGAACTAAGGTAACCACCCTAAACCCAGAGAGAGAGAGAGAGAGAGAGAGAGAGAGAGAGAGAGAGAGAGAGAGAGAGAGAGAGAGAGAGAGAGAGAGAGTCTGTGAGCCAGAACATTTTTCCTGGTTTTCTGTCTTACTGTGAAATCCTCCGTTGCTGCCATTGTTCAGTCAAGAAGATAATGGGGTGATGAAGTCATCTAGAAAGGAGAGGTTTAGATGTGTGGATATGATGCTGATGGCCCACCCATCCTTAACCCTTTGATTCGAGGAGGGGGATGGGCAGAATCACTCCTTTCAAGGAAACTCCAGTCACATGTTCAGATCCATGTGAGAGGAGAGCTCTCTCTGTCTGTCTCTTTCTCTACGCTGTGCCGGAGACTGTCACCCACGCAATTCTCATTAGTTATCTCAAACTGGGTAGGAAATGATCATGACTAACTCCCTGGCAAAGCCTCCATCCTGGATCTCTGGTGAATCTCCCCCTCCCTTTTACACATAGACATGATTCAAAGACGTGTTCACCTGTAACCTCTTCTGCACAGACACCCTTAAATATACAGGGAGCATAATTTTGGGGAGAGCCCTTGATAGGACTTCCAGACTCTCTCTCTCTCTCTCTCTCTCTCTCTCTCTCTCTCTCTCTCTCTCTCTCTCTCTGCCTATTCCACACTGTTGGGAGTTGTCTGTGTGACTGAAATGCTGGTCTTTAATCTGGCACAATTGGCATTTAGTCCAGACAGGTTGTTGTTGTTCATTTGTTCAGTCGTGTCCGACTCTTCGTGACCCCATGGACCAGAGCACGCCAGGCACCCCTATCCTCCACTGCCTCTCGCAGTTTGGCCAAACTCATGTTAGTAGCTTCGAGAACACTGTCCAACCATCTCATCCTCTGTCGTCCCCTTCTCCTTGTGCCTTCCATCTTTCCCAACATCAGGGTCTTTTCTAGGGAGTCTTCTCTTCTCATGAGGTGGCCAAAGTACTGGAGCCTCAACTTCAGGATCTGTCCTTCTAGTGAGCACTCAGGGCTGATTTCCTTAAGAATGGATAGATTTGATCTTCTTGCAGTCCATGGGACTCTCAAGAGTCTCCTCCAGCACCATAATTCAAAAGCATCAATTCTTCGGCGATCAGCCTTCTTTATGGTCCAGCTCTCGCTTCCATACATTACTACTGGGAAAACCATAGCTTTAACTATACAGACCTTTGTCGGCAAGGTGGTGTCTTTGCTTTTTAAGATGCTGTCTAGGTTTGTCATTGCTTTTCTCCCAGACAGGTAAGAGGATTAAAAAAAAAAATCTTGTCTGAATACCTGACATATTCTTGGGTTTGGGCTTGGCAGACACATTGGGGTAAACTCTGGCCAGTGGGGCCACAGCGTGCCTGTCAGATTCACACTCCCAGGGTGTTTACAGTGGGGTCAGAGCAGTCTCTCCAAACCCACCGGGTAGCCAAAGCATGTGGCTGTAAAACACACAGGAGATGGGGGGGATAGAACCTCCCCGTTTATTACAACTCACCTGCCCAGACATATTTGAACTGTTTGATTTGGTTTAATCACGATGCTTTTGCAAAACCTCCAAGTGAGAACCTAAGAAGATAGGAAGAACTCTGCTGGATCAGGCCCATAGCTCATCTAGTCCAGCATCCTGTTCTCACGGGGACCAGCCAGGCGCCTGTGGGAAACCTGCAAGCAAGATTTGAAAACAAGAGCCCTCTCCCCTCCTGTGGTCTCCAGCAACTGGCATTCAGCTGCATTGCTGCCTCCAACTGCAGAAGCAGAACATAATTATCATGGCTAGCAGCCAACGATAGCCTTCACAGTGAAATTTCTTCTTTTAAAGTCATCCAAGTGGATGGGCATCACTGCCTCCTGTGGGGAGGAGTTCCTTACCGGTAGTTTAACTACGTTCTGCATGAAGAAGGACTTTCTTTTACCTGTCCTGAAACTTCCAACAAAATTGTTAATACTGTATCTTAATAAATATATCCTGTTACCCATAATGATGTTTTTCTTGAGTCTTCTTTTTGCTGTGTTGGCAATGGCTGGCTGTGGTAAAGGACCAGTCACCCTAGAGCACCGCCATTTTGACTTCGATTTTGAGATCTTGCAAAATCCTACTAATCCATATTTATCCCCTGTGCATTCTGGCTCCATCATTTTTCCCCCCAATTTCTGGATTTTGCACAGAGCACTTTGCATGAGCCATTAGCTTTCAGCTTTCATTTACTCTGGTTCATTCATGTTCTCCCCACACCTGTGCACTTATAACACACTGCAAGGGAAAAAAAGTGATTTTGATGTAATGGTGGGTATGATTGCTTCTTGGCAGGATTGTTACGAATGATTGCACATCTGCACATTGGCTGTTTTGCAAGCTCCCGCTGTGCCTTTCTGATAACCCCGCATATTGACTACTGCAGTGTGTTCTCTGTGGGGCTGCCCTTGGAGACAGCTTAAAAGCTTCAGATAGTGCAGAATGTGGCTGTCAGGGTTTTGATGGGTAAAGCCAGTTCTCAAACCATTTTACTCAATGCCCAATAATTTTGGAGTCCATGGTGCAGCTATATACCTTTAAAACCCTAAATGCCATGAGATATCAGGAGTGTCCACATATTGCGTTCAGTGCCGTAGTGGCTGTTAAGAACATTAGAGGAGCCTGCTGGATCCAGCCAATGTCCCATCTAGTCCGTTATTCTGTCCTCACAGGACAGAAACTGTAGGAAAATTGGAAGAACCATCCTGGCTAGTAGTCATAGATAGCCTTCTCCATGAATTTGTGCAGCCTGTTTTTTAAAGCCAGAACTACCTCCTGTGGGAGGGAGTTGCATAGTTGAACTATGTGTTGCATGGTGCCCATCAAGCACACCAGCTTGCCCCCATGATTGAGGAGGCTGGAGCCGCGTGACGTGCACATGCTGTGGCCGCATGCCACTCAATGTGCTTGCATTGTGCGCACATGACACACAATGTCTGGTGTCACTTGTGCATGCCGCTCAACGTGCTTATGTGTCACACGCTCGCTGTGTAGAGTGTACAAGTGATCCAAGTACGCAGTGTATACAAATGATGTGAGCAGGCCCCACGGCGTCGGGGAACCCGATCCCTCCCACGGTGGCTGCCAAGGAGCAGATAGAAGATGAAAGTTCTTACCAATTAATTTATTTAGTATTCACAGCGAGAGATGAAGGAATGCAGTCTCCCCTAGATAATGGTGTTGCTCCAAGTAAAGTCCCACCCCCTCCATCTCTCCTATTGTATGTCACCCCTGCGTCGGCTAATCTGAGCTTTCTGCTTCTGAGTCTTCTGTTTGACTAAATGCTCGCCTGGTCCTGGGAGAGGGGTGTGTGTCAGGAATGCTCTCCAAAGACACTGAGTCTGTCAGCTTCCTCTCCCCTAGTGCTTCTTCTTCTTCCTGCCCCTCTTCCAATATTGCCCAGCTTTTCCCTTCTGCAGCCTCTGAACCTTCTGCAAACCACTGTTCTGAATCTATACTGTCCTCCTGTTCTCAGGAAAGTTCAGGAGAAGCGGCGGGCGGCCACCACCATTCCTTCTCAGTCCAGCCCCTGAGTTGCTGTGGAATTTTGAGGGGACCTGGCCCCCTCCTTGAAAATTTGGAAAGACTGGGAATCCAAACAGTAGGTGGGGGTGGAGTTAATGATACACAGCACCAACTAATTCTAGTTTCCTCCCCATCCTCTTCTCGGAGTAAACCCACAGAAATTTGTGAATCTGGCTAACTTAAATCCATTACTTTTAATGAGTCTGATCATAATAACAGTTAGTTGGATAGAGACCCAATGGATTACTCTTGGAGACAGATTACTGGTCTAGGCAGGATGTATCTCTAGTCTCTAAACTTCTTCTGTCCCCTATGAGGCCTAGTAGCATGCCTAATGCTATAAATATTATGTCTGACCTACTCTGAGATGACCTGCTACATGCAAAGCTCCAGTCCCCATTACAGTTTCTTATGTATGACAGCATCTCGTTGGAAATGTAGTCACTGCAATGTTTAAGGGTGTGTGTAGAATTACCTTGTGAAAAATGCTTATATTTATTAATTACTTTCATCCCTTATGATCAAGGACCTTTTTAATAATAAAATCAGGTTTCACTGGGAGTCCCTAGTGCATTTTTCTATGGGCTTGATCACCAGTTGTAGATTTACTGGCACACTAAATAAAACAAGTGGATGATCAGCCTGTGTAATTGGAACCAGTTAAAACCTGCTTTAATTTTTGGGCTTGTAATCAGGTGGAAAGAATTATTTATCTTTAGGATGCAAAAAAAAAAAGAAGAAGTTGGCAATTCGTTTCATAAATTTTCTGGAAGGATGCGAGTGAAATATAGGTGCCATATGTCTTCCTCGGTGTTGGGTGGTTAGAGGGTGTCAAGGGCTGAGGCATGGGCAGCCCACAGGGGAAAGTGAGGGAGCAGGCATGGCGCTGGAGAGTTAGAAGCAAGAAAGAGGAGTCGGAAATTAGGGCTGGCCCACCCATGAGGCAAGGTTAGGTAACTGCCTCGGGGAGCAGGATGCACAGGGGCAGCGGATCCTGGTGTAGATATTTATCTGCCCCTCTTTTCTTGATGTAGCTCTTCACTCACCCCCTTCTTCTCTGATGGGGAGGGGCACCTTTTTATGGTCCGCCTCGGGTGCCAAAACGTATTGGGCCAGCCCTGTCAGAAATGAGCTAAGAAAGCCTTTGTGCTTTTGTACTTGACTTCCTTCCCCTTCTTACTTGGAGGGGGGTTACAAATGAATCGAATAAACAAGTATGCATTTTTGTGTTGTTTTTGTTATTGTTGTTGTTTTCTTTTATTCGGTTTTTTTAAACTATATGTTTAATTACAGGAAAATTAAGTTGTTTCAATGTGATATGGTGAATGTATATCTAAAGAAAACAGAAACCAATAAAAATGGGGGGGAGAAAAGAAAAGAAAAGAAAAAGCAAGAGAGAGAGAGAGAGAGGAGAGAGAGAGAGAGAGAGAGAAAGAAAGAAAGAAAGAAAGAAAGAAAGAAAGAAAGAAAGAAAGAAAGAAAAGAAAGAAAGAAAGAAAGAAGAAAGAAAGAAAAACCTTTGTTCTCAATCCATACCCACAAACTGAGGCAACAAGGCGACTAGAGTTTCAGCACCTTGGACAGCTCCCTATGTATAGCTGCCAGACTCAGGTAAACCTTGGGCATTTACCGTATTTATTATTTTATTGCACCACCTTTTCCAGCAAGGAGCTCAAGGTGGTGTACATTGTCCCTACCTCCTCATTTACCTGTGGAGTAGTTTAGTCTGAGAGAGGCAGTGTCTTACCCAAGGTCAACCAATGAGATTCATGGCTGAGTTTGGATTTGAACCCTGGTCTCCCTGGTCCGAAAAAGGGATGTGGGTGGCACTGTGGTCTAAAACACAGAGCCCAGGGCTTGCCGATCAGAAGGTTGGCAGTTCAAATCTCCGCGATGGAGTGAGCTCCCGTTGTTCGGATCCCTGCTCCTGCCAACCTCGCAGTTTGAAAGCATGTCAAAGTGCAAGTAGATAAATAGGTAACCGCTCTGGCAGGAAGGTAAACAGCATTTCTGTGCACTGCTCTGGTTCGCCAGAAGCAGCTTAGTTCTGCTGGCCACAGGACCTGGAAACTGCACGCCGGCTTCCTCAGCCAGTAAAGCGAGATGAGCGCCGCAACCCCAGAGTCGTCAGCGACTGGACCTGATGGTCAGGGGTCCCTTTACCTTTACCTCCCTGGTCCTATTCCATACTGCTTCCAGAACACCACTGTTTTCAGGTGGGATTCAATCAAATACTGGCATATATGGGTTGTCAGTTAATGTTGATTTGGAGCTGTTGCACAACAGACCTGCTTCCACCCCCCACCCCCCATGGATTTTATTTTATTTTATTGTGATAAAAAGTGATGGGAAGGCTCACTGGAAAGTTTTGGATAACAACTGATGGGGGGAATCTCCCTGCAAACAAATAAGTAAAGGTAAAGGTAAAGGGACCCCTGACCATTAGGTCCAGTCATGTCTGATTCTGGGGTTGTGGTGCTCATCTTGCGTTACTGGCTGAGGGAGCCGGCGTACAGCTTCCGGGTCATGTGGCCAGCATGACTAAGCCGCTTCTGGCAACCAGAGCAGTGCACGGAAACGCCATTTACCTTCCCGCCGAAGCGGTACCTATTTATCTACTTGCACTTTGACGTGTTTTCGAACTGCTAGGTGGGCAGGAGCTGGGACCGATCAACAGGAGCTCACCCCGTCGCAGGGATTCAAACCACCGACCTTCTGATCGGCAAGCCCTAGGCTCTGTGGTTTAAACCACAGCGCCACCCGCGTCCCTTTATAAAGGCTCAAAAAAGAGCCAAAGTGGTCTAACCTCCCCACAAACTTTGTGTAAATAAATCAGGTTGACCTTTTCCAAAGCACACTTGAGACAGGAAACACTTTCATACTCCTTATCTGGGCTAGCCTGGTGGAAGGCACCAATCTGAAAACCCACGTGCTTCTGTCAGAGCTGAGCTATAGAAAGAACACACAGAGTGAGTCAGGGAGCTGGGAGGTGGGGAGCAAGACCAAAGGGGAAACCAGGATCAGAGGCAAAACAAGGAACTAAGACTGGTGAATAAGCCAGGAGGCAGCAAAGGGCAAAATCAGAAACAAAACAAAAAATGTGCTAAGAGTTGAGGTAACCCTTGATGGCCAAGCAGAGCTCAGCTGAGACAGGAAACCGTTTATAGTCCTTCAGGGGAATCAATGCCCAGCCAGGGTTAAGTCAGCCCAAGATTCTTCCTGAAAAGCTGTAGTGATGTTGCTCAACACAGAGGGCAGTAGAGGGCTGTTTGTCAGAAGCTTGGCTGAGAAGCCTGCAGTTATGTGGTCCTGCCATAGGGCGCAGTGGTGAACAGTTCCCAGTTACTGCCCAGATACTTCGTTATTTGCCCTGTTAATCCTGTACCTTTTTAATATCATTTTAAAGAAAAGGAATCAAACCAGTTACTTGATTAAAAGTTGCAGACCTCTTGACCAGCCGCCATTCCACAATGTGGCAGATCTATCAGGTTACAGTGGCACCTCTAGTTGCAGACACTATGCATTCTGGGGTGCCATTTGCACCTCAAAAAGGCTGGAACTAGAGCAGCACTTCTGCGAAAGCGTGGAGCACAATAGAGCGCTTCTGTGCATGTGTGAAGTGCTCAGAATGCTTCTGCACATGCGCGAAGTATGCAGAACACTTATACGTGCGGCGAAACCTGAAAGTATACGCTTCTGGGTTTGCCACGTTCGCAAGCCAAAAGGTATGACTATATGTGTTGTTTCTTCTAAACTGATTCCCAGTCAGTTGTGTTAGATTAAACCCTGCATTCTGGTATTATGAGTGGGACTTTGAACCCCAGTTACCTCATCCAACCCTAACAATCTCAGCCTCTCTCTCTCTCTCTCTCCTCTCTCTCTCTCTCTCTCTTCTCTCTCTCTCTCTCACACACACACACACACACACACACACACCCCACTGGCTAGTCACACGTTTTGTCCCCACTGACGCTATGCTCCAATTTCTCCTCTTCAACAAATAAATGAAATTGGCCAAGGCTTACAGGGGTTTTTTTCCCCTCCTGCAGGAGAGACAGCAGAAATACTCCTGGTGTGTGGGCTGTGAATGTTGCATTTTTCATTACCGAGATAGTAAAATATTGAGATGACTCTGAACCGGGAGGAACGAGAAAAGGAAAGCACCCAGGAGAGAGATGCAAAGGGTTTTTGTTTTGCTTCGTTTTTATCTCAGAGGTCTTAGCTGAGCAATATGACACATTTTTATAGCAGGAAATGAAAGATGGTTTGTTTTGCTTCTATAATCCTCTCTATTAAATAGAGAGCACCGCCTTTCGAAAAGCACACTTAGAGTGAAGCATACCCATTGGAAAGTGTCTTTGCTCAGTGATATATGTTGGTGTTTGCTGATATGCATGTCTTATTTACGGTTTCCCCAGTGTCAGGTTAAGTTTTCCACTGGCTAAATTGTGGTTTAAAAAATGCCTGGAAAGTGGGAATAACCAGCCATGCATTTCTTGGTGGGTTGGGGGGGGGGTGGAGCTTCTTGATTGGGATGGATCCAGGGCCCATTAAATTGTGCAACACACCCATTATGTTCTCTCAGCTCTGAACTAGTGCCATGGCAAAATTTTCTACCGTCTGGGTTTAAAAAACAACAACAAAAACAACCATCTAATATTAATAAGAAAATTAATTGCATCCAAAAAGAAAATGTTGGTGGAATTTTCATGGGAAGAGTGCAGGGCTTTTATTTCACTTAGTTTTCTTGAGAGGTGGCTGACCGGTGTTTGTGAGGGTCTTTTCTTTCATCCTCCAAATGAGAGCCAGTGTGGTGTAGTGGTTAAGAGTGGTAGACTCGTAATCTGGTGAACTGGGTTCGCTTCCCTGCTCCTCCACATGCAGCTGCTGGGTGACCTTGGGCTACTCACACTTTTCGGAAGTTTCTCAGCCCCACTCAGCTCACAGAGTGTATTTTGTGGGGGAGGAAGGGAAAGGAGAATGTTAGCTGCTTTGAGACTCCTTCGCCTAGTGATAAAGCAGGATATCAAATCGAAACTCTTCTTCTTCTTCTTTCTTCTTCTTCTTCTTCTTCTTCTTCTTCTTCTTCTCTTCCTCCTCCTCCTCCTCCTCGATCATTCGTTGCAGAGTAAGATGGTCTTCCATAAACACGGTTTTAAAAGTGAGTCCGTAAGTGACTGTGGAGGCCAATTTTGGATCCACAGAACACGTCCTTCCACAGTGGGGACATAGGTTTCTGGGCAGGAGTTGATCACGGTGAGGGTTTGCCAAACATGCCTTCCCCTTAGCTCGTTTCTGCCTTTCGTCCTGAGTTTGAGCATCTTCAAAACCATGATACCTTTGGTAAAGGCTGTTCTCCTTTTGAGACTCCTTTTGTTGTTGTTGTTCAGTCGTGTCCGACTCTTCGTAACCCCATGGACCAGAGCACGCCAGGCACGCCTGTCTTCCACTGTCTCCTGCAGTTTGGTCAGAATCATGTTAGTAGCTTCAAGAACACTGTCCAACCATCTCATCCTCTGTCGTCCCCTTCTCCTTGTGCCCTCCATCTTTCCCAACATCAGGGTCTTTTCTAGGGAGTCTTCTCTTCTCATGAGGTGGCCAAAGTACTGGAGCCTCAACTTCAGGATCTGTCCTTCCAGTGAGCACTCAGGGTGAGACTCCTTAGGGTAGTGATAAAGCAGGATATCAAATCCAAACTATTCTTTTTCTTCTTCTCCAGTGGTCTTCATTCTGCTGTCTTCTCAGATTTCCCCACTTCCTGGCAACACCTGAGATGTCCTCAGCTGGTCCTTTATGAGGTGAGGCAACCAGAACTGCACGCTACACTCCAAATGCAGCCGCACCATAGATTTGTATATTGGCATTATTTCATGTAAATTTGGGAAACCAGGAAGGCTGATTTCTTGCCATGTGCCATTGCCATGTGCTGGACAGCTGTTCGTTGTTATTTTGTTTTTAATTGAAGTTATTTTAAATAAATCATTGCAGTGTTTTCTCCCCCCTTTAAGAGGAAGGACTTCCCTTAAAAACAAAATCAGTGGGTGCACCAATTGCAGGGGCTTGGCAGCCAGCCTCCCCAGCTTCCCACACTTCCAATTAAAACCAAAGATAAGACACCATGATATATTTCCTCCCGTGGGGCTTTTGCAGATCACAAAGTGTGGGTAGCTGGGGAGGCTGCATGATGCTGGAAAGAGGTTTAATGGAAAGAAAAACACCCACCCCCCTGGGGTGCTTTGCAACGATAAGGTAAGGTCAAAATCTCAGCCCCACCAATATGCTTAAGGAATTTATAAGGTCCTCTGAATATGGGACACTTTACCCAAAGGAAGATATCAGAAAAGATGGGAAGCCTCTGGTGCAGAAGGACATTTGGAACATTTGCCTCTGTTGTGGAAATGATGGTGGGGGCACATCTTTAAAGTTGTTGCAATGTTACAAATATTATGCCTGAATGTATCCTTTCGACTTGACAGCTTGGGGAAGATACCTAGCTTTATAATTCGTAGAAAACCCATACTTTAACCGACGCTCCTCATTCCAACGCCATTTTAACCCTTAAAGAAAGGTGGATTTGGGCTCCACCTCCCTCCATGAACCAAGAAGCGGGACATCACTGTAGGCAGCAGGAACCGGGCATCCCACCATAATTCCCTACATACATGGCACCCAGGGAGTGTCCAAGGGGCAACAATAGACATCCGCAGAGGCAGTTTAGCAAGTCAGGTGTTCTGAAAGCCCATCTCCAGACAAGTCCTGAGGGAAAGGATATGTAAAGAGTTTTATTGTTCTTTCGGTGATGGGTGCTGAAGAGGTGTTGGGAAAGTGACCTAATGTTGAACTTGTGTAACCCTTGTATGTTGTTGTTGTTCAGTGGTTCAGTCGTGTCCAACTCTTCGTGACCCCATGGACCAGAGCACGCCAGGCACGCCTATCCTCCACTGCCTCCCGCAGTTTGGCCAAACTCATGTTGGTAGCTTCGAGAACACTGTCCAACCATCTCATCCTCTGTCTTCTCTTCTCATGAGGTGGCCAAAGTACTGGAGCCTCAACTTCAGGATCTGTCTTTCTAGTGAGCACTCAGGGCCGATTTCTTTGAGAATGGATAGGTTTGATCTTCTTGCAGTCCATGGGACTCTCAAGAGTCTCCTCCAGCACCATAATTTAAAAGCATCAATTCTTCGGCGATCAGCCTTCTTTATGGTCCAGCTCTCACTTCTCATTACTACTGGGAAAACCATAGCTTTAACTATACGGACCTTTGTCGGCAAGGTGATGTCTCTGCTTTTTAAGATGCTGTCTAGGTTTGTCATTGCTTTTCTCCCAAGAAGCAGGCGTCTTCTAATTTCATGACTGCTGTCACCATCTGCAGTGATCATGGAACCCGAGAAAGTGAAATCTCTCACTGCCTCCATTTCTTCCCTTGTATACCCCTCCCCATGTGTGACATGCTAGTGATGTAGTGATGATGTATCAATGATGCTGCTCGAAGTGTATTCTGGGGGAAAGAGGGAGGTTTTAAAAGAGGATGTCACCCCATACTCGGGGTTCTTACTCCTGTGGGGACCTGTTGCACAACAATAAAGATCATGGTCTACTGACCGCTGTTTTGCTCCAAATTACTTGGATGGAACTTCCTTCTTTTACTGACCGCATAGACCTGTGGGGGACTTGCACCCTGATGAGCTGGGCTGTTGAGTAGTCTCTCACCCCGGAATCTTTTTTGCTTAACACCTGTTTATTTTTACACCCCACCAGCAGGTCAAGGTAGCATGCACACTTCACCCTCCCTCCCAGGCTCACACCCCCTGAATTTCTTGGCTGATTTCAAACCTGGTCTCTCCCAGCTCCTAAGCCTCATTTAATCCCCGCAACAAAAAAAGTTCTTCCAGTAAAACTTTGAATAATATTTTTAAGGGCCTGGGCAATGATTTCTTCCAGAATGAGTCACTTCTTACGCTTCCAGTCGTTTCAAACTACACAATATTAATATGTTCAGTGAAGCCTTGTCCTGAAAACACTGCTGGGAAGAGGACTAACATGCCCCTTGCCTGCCTTCCTGTTAAGGAGACAGCAGCTGATGTGCATAGGGGCAGGAGAGGATCAGTGTAGGGTACACTGGGGGCTAGAGGGCACGTCCCCAAGGACCAACATAGGCCCCAGGGCATTGAGCTCCCTACCCCATAATACGCAACCTCCAAGCAACCAGGTCATAGCCCAGCAGTCGGCAGGACTCATCCATCTGTATTTGTTTTATGCAAAGCAAAAGCCTTCGTTTCATTTCTTCCACTGTCAGTCTGAGCAGCCAGAGTTGATGGCTGAGAGGAGAGCCCTTTGCTTAAGAAAGCGGCTGCCGAATACATTACCATTTAAATATTGCACAGGAGAACTGCCAAACACACATTACATGCCCAATAAAAGATGAAATTCCCCCGGCTGTGTTTGACTTCCCCGAATTGCTTATTTACTTATTTCTGGGTGCAGAATTCGCAAGCGCACCTACCCTCTCATCGCCCTGAAGAATAATTCCCTGCATGTATTAAATTGATCATGAGTCACCAGGGCAGGAGCCAGCTAGATCCCACCTCCCCAAAGCAGATATCCCTGGTTTGCCATCCCGCATGTATTCTGAACTGCCCTGCCTACTTTTGTCTCATCCTGCAACCAAAAGCAGGATTCTTTTTTGTCCTTTCCAGGTGTATGTGTGTGTGCGTGTGTGCGCACACACCTTTGGCAAATCATATGTTGTTTTTGTGCCATTCACCACAGTTACGTTGTTTGTTTGTTTGATTGATTTGTGGCATTTATAGCCTAGCTTTTTCTCCAGCTACCAGAAACATTGCTGCTTCCAAAGTTTGGTAATGTAAAAACATGCTGATTCCCGGACTATATGCAGGCCAGATTTAGGAGGCGATTGGGCTGGATCCGGCCCCCAGGCCTTAGTTTGACTACCTATGTTCAACAGGCATGGGAATAGGGTGGGTTCTGGAAGCACACATCTCTGGTGTCAAAGGTCAGGATAAAAGGTGCATCTTCAGCATCCACCGAAAGCTGTCTAATGAAGAAGCCAGGTGCACCACTGTGGGGACGGAATGCCCCAGCTAAGGGGCTGCCACAGAGAAGGCCCTCCTCCAAGTCCCAAACCCCCTCCTGAACTTCAGAGGGTGGTGGAACTACCAAGAGGGCCCCTTCTGCTGATCTTAACAGGGTCTAGTGAGGAGAGGTTCAACAAGTATCTAACCGTAATATCTAAAACATTCCACTAAAAATCCAGACAAGATACTAATGGGTAAAACAAATGATGAAACAATCAGCCAACTCGAGATGTCTAACAGCGAACAAAGAGAGAGAGAGAGAGAGAGAGAGAGAGAGAGAGAGAGAGAGCTGTAGCTCAGTTGTCGAGCAACTGCTTTCCATGCAGACAGTCTCAGGTGTGATCCCCAGCATCTCCAGGTAGACTTGGAGAAAAGACTCCAGTCAAAAACCCTAGAGAACTGCTGCCAATCAGTGTAGACAATGTTGAACTAGTTGGACCACAGTCCGGACAGCATCCCATGTTTCTATGTTCAGAGGATTCCAGAGGGTCTACGGTACTGTGGTCTGATGGAGCCCATTGGCAATGAATACCAAATGCAATGAATCAGCCCTGGATCTGATCCGACAATCCAGTTTGGATATTCTCTCTCTCTCCCTGGCCCACCCCCTGCCTTCTGCCCACTGGAATAGCACATCATCTTTTCCCAGCCTGGCAAAGTTTCCCCAAAGAGAGGAGAGAAAGGATGAATGAGACAGGGATGAAAATCCCCGATGAATCATCGACTTTTTGTCTGCATGCTGCAAATATCCTATGTTTCCTCTTGGTAGTTCTTTCTGGGTAATGAGTACATATTTAGAAGCGAGAATGAGTGGTGAGGTCAATAGAGCCCCAGAGGAGAGCGCAGTAGGCTATTTTGTTTTCTCATTGCAAGATCCATCTAGCACTCACCTACGTTCCAGAAAATAAGGTGTCAAATACGGGAAGGGATGCAGCTGAGTAGCATCTGCTCAGCATGTAGAAGGCCCCTGGTTCGATCCCTGGCACGTCCAGGTAGGACTGAGAATTACGCTCTGCCTGAAAACCTGGAGAGCTGCTGCCAGTCAGTGTAGACACTCAGGGGTGGAGCGGGGAGGCGTAGGGGGCTGGCCGCCCCAGGTACCACCCGGGGAGGTGAAGATCAGGGCGGGGTCCCACCCCCGTGACCGGCGCCTCCAAGACCTTGCTCAGCCTTTTTTCAGCGCTGGCTGGCCTGCGGAGCCGCAGCATGGAGGCGAGGGGCAGGCCAGTGAGGAGGGGCGCCCCTCCTCACTGGCCCGCCCCTCGCCTCCATGCCCCTTGCCCAGCGCCAAAAAAAGTTCTGAAAGGCAGAAAAAAGGGAAGCAAACCAGGTGCTTTCAAGCGCCTGCTTTGCTTCCCTCCCCGCCCTCCTTTTCAGCAGCTTTTTTCGACCCGGATGTACTAGGCATGTGCAGTGCATCCGATGTTCACACTCAGTTCTCCATAATTAATTTCTCTCCATTCTTTGCACTAAAAAAATCCATTTGTACGCATATTTGACCCCAGGATTTATGTATGTGTTACTTGGCTGGAGAACCACACAGCAAAATTGGGAAAAGTGCAAATTCCAAAGGATGTGTTTCAGCTTGCTCATTTTGGAATCTGCAGATTAGATAAGTTTGCCATTAAATACTAACTGAACTGGGGACCCAGGTGGCGCTGTGGGTTAAACCACAGAGTCTAGGGCTTGCTGATCAGAAGGTCGGCGGTTCGAATCCCTGCCACGGGGTGAGCTCCCGTTGCTCAGTCCCAGCTCCTGCCCACCTAGCAGTTCGAAAGCATGTCAAAGTGCAAGTAGATAAATAGGGACCGCTCCAGCGGGAAGGTAAACGGCGTTTCCGTGTGCTGCTCTGGTTCGCCAGAAGCGGCTTTGTCATGCTGGCCACATGACCCGGAAGCTGTCTTGCAGACAAACGCCGGCTCCCTTGGCCTATAGAGCGAGATGAGCGCCGCAACCCCAGAGTCGGACACGACTGGACCTGATGGTCAGGGGTCCCTTTACCTTTACCTTACTAACTGAACTGAATTTCTCCTGCATCGCTAGGTGTGAAGAGGGTGGGTCTGGCCTGTAGGGAAAGGTCTTGCTTTAAATTAGGATCCTTGCTTGGCCTAACAGGCCCCAATGGGCCAGAGGTTCCCCATGCCTGTTTTAGGGGGAAATGGGCACGATTTAAATGCAAATACTTTGTGCATTTTTTTAAAAAAAAAATTATTCACAAAAATAATGGGGTGGATCAGGCTCATGATGAAGTGAATGCAAAACCGACATGGAATGGAAATGGGCTGATATGACTGTTCCTAATTTTACAATTCTAGGAAGTCATGTAAGACTAACAGCTCTGAACATCAGCTGAATTTCACATTAGGTCACTTATCTGGAACATTATCCCCGCCATTCTTCATTTGGGGAGAGTCATCAGCTATAAAGGAAACCCTTAATCAAGAGGTCTATATAAACACGGAGGACCCAATGAACGCCTTTCTCTGTGCATTACAGAGCTATTTGTCTTCCAAAGTTACCAAGTTGCATAGCAACCATTGTGTTAAAGGGTTGCCGACTCGGAGCGCCCCGTCCTTTAACAAAAAGGTTTCTTGTGTGTTTATTTGACAACCCCAGACTCCGTCAGGGTAGGTTTCTCGCCAGTACGGGGGAACTGACATTTATAATGACTCTGAAAACAATTTAATTTCAGTCTCCATAAAACAAAATGAGGCGCCGTGTTTAAACAGTGGTTTTCCCTCTTCTTTAATAGATCTATCTGAAACTGTCAGCAGGGTGGACAGGATTCATTTTTCCTACTTTATATGTCTACTTTAAATGCTGTGGTGGAATGTCTCGGAGAAACATAACCATATATGGCAAGCAGGGCGATTCAGGTTGACCAGCTGTCGAGTGGCTATAAAGCACATTATGGTGGTCTTATAATTTTAGGAGAGTGTAAGGATTAAAGTTTGGGATAATTTCAAATTAGGTGCCACAAGATTGATCTGGAAGCTCCCACGAAACTTCCTTACCGTCCATCGAGCTTTACGATCATCCACTGGTCTTAACGGAGCAATCCAAACAAAAGAGGTTATGGTTTAGCAGGAGCTTTCATAGACCCAGTGCTATTTTTCTAGGGGAAAAGGAGGGTACCGGAACTCACCATGAATGCCTCCCTTGTTTTCAAAGAAGAAGAAGAAGAAGAAGAAGAAGAAGAAGAAGAAGAGGAGGAGGAGGAGGAGGAGGAGTTTGGATTTGATATCCCACTTTATCACTACCCGAAGGAGTCTCAAAGCGGCTAACATTCTCCTTTCCCTTCCTCCCCCACAACAAACACTCTGTGAAGTGAGTGGGGCTGAGAGACTTCAGAGAAGTGTGACTAGCCCAAGGTCACCCAGCAGCTTCATGTGGAGGAGCGGGGAAGTGAACCCGGTTCACCAGATTATAAGTCTACCGCTCTCAACCACTACACCACACTGGCTCTCAATAGCATCCACCTGAGAAGTGCCAGAACTGAGTTATGGCAAGTTCTGGCTGGAAAAAAGCCCTGCATAGAACCATACACTTTTATTTGAAAGATACATACAAACAGCTCCATGCTAACAAAAAAGACACTTCATACATTCCTAAGTAGCACAGATAGAGGTGATAGTGACCTGTCAGCATGGATGCTCTTCAGCTGTAAGCCAGCGCTTCCAATTACCATATTTTCCGTGTATAAGATGAGGTTATATTATTTAAAAAAACAATGCTAAACATTGGGGGTCGTCTTACACATGGGTAGTGGAGAGGTTGGACGGGCTGCGGCGAGCAGGAGATTGTCAGCAGTGTTTCTTGTGGTTGATTCGTGGGTGCAGCAAGGTCCGCTGGCTATTGGCTGCTGTGGCAATTGGGCGTGCGATTGGTGCTTGTTTTTCGTGAGCCTGCAGACAATTGGTGGCATTGTCGCTTACATGTGTCGGTCCACCGGGTCAGTGATTTTCGTCAATCTCTCCCCACAAAAAAGCTCAACAACTCTGGGCAATCTCCCCCCCCCCCTTTTCTAAATTTGGAGTCCCAAATTCTCACCAGCTCAATTTTCAGCTTCTAGGCAGCCACTGCAGAAGGCTCTGCTGTCACCAGGGACTTCCACAATCAAAGATCCTATTCTTCCCGGGAGCCAGAGAAGTTGGTTTCTCTCCATTTCCCTGCCACCGACCCATTTGATCTGTCCCTCCATAGCATTTCATTCCGCATGAGCTAGATGGCCACCTACTTATTTATAGCTGTTAATGGAACGGACATTTAATTGATATTCATTGTGGGAGCTTTGCTTCTCTAAATTTCCACTGTGAGATACACACTGCAACTTTTGCTGTCTGCATGTTAATGGAGGGAGCAAGAGGCAACAGGACATCACCACAAAGCTCCCAGTGGCATGCCATTCTGTTTTGATGGTGCTCCTTTTCCCTGGACTCACCAGGGTATTGACAGCGCTTTTCAAGAACAGCCCTGAATCCATCTAGTTGATGGCTAACCATGAGTGTTGATGCACTGTTGTCCTGCTTTTCTCACAGGGACAGCCACTGGGCCATGACCCTTCTCTATGACTGTGGGTGTTAGAGTTGTTGCAAATGAAATCCCTAATCTGGACCTTGTGCAGAATAGCAATGAATTGCTCTCATTAACGGGGCTTCAAAGCTTTACGGGAAACAGTCTTAAAATGGTTACAAATAAATGTTTGTTGTTGTTCAGTCGTTCAGTCGTGTCCGACTCTTCATGACCCCATGGACCAGAGCACGCCAGGCACGCCTATCCTTCACTGCCTCTCGCAGTTTGGCCAAACTCATGTTAGTAGCTTCGAGAACACTGTCCAACCATCTCATCGTCTGTCATCCCCTTCTCCTTGTGCCCTCCATCTTTCCCAACATCAGGGTCTTTTCTAGGGAGTCTTATAAATAAATGTTACAAGATACAAATTAACACATTGCTCTTAAACAAGTAAGCAATGCAGCTCATTCTTCCTTTTGGTCCTTAAAACAGTCCAATAACTTTCCATTCTCTCCGATCCCCAAGAGAGATCCTATGCAATCGTCTTGCCGGTTCATCATTGCTGAGCTGAATTTCTACTGCTGCTGGGTGCTGGGTTCTCAGATTTCACCTTCAGGTGAGAGATATCTGTTCTGGTTTCTGGGATCAGTCATCAATCAACCTGAGCAAAACCTTTCCTTTTCTGCATTTAGCTAGAGACAAACCTCTCTTGCCCAATGCAAACATCTGTTTGCAAAATCTTATCAAAGACAATGCATACAAGCACAACATTTTATGCATAATAAACGTCTATCTATAACAGTGGGTCCGTCTTCTTATCCAGCCATCTAACTGCCACAGCAGCCAAGCAGATGTTTCTGGGAAGCCTGAAGAGGAACCAGTGGTCTGACTTGATATAGTACAGCTTTCCATCTGCTTATCTTCCACCCCCCAAAAAGGACTAATTTAATTTAGCTATTGTATTTATTTTATTCTTTAAAAGAAAACTAAACCACTGATCTCACTGGCTCTTTTCTCTCTTAAAACTCTTCCAGAGATAAACCCAGGAAACCCGCCCCCCCCACACACACACACACGATGAAAGAAAGAAAAATCAGTCATTTATGACAACACAGAAAACAGTGTAAATTGGTGACTTAACGTGTTGCACCTAATTAATATTCTGTATAAAGATTGCCAGAGAAGGCTGTGTGCGCATTGCTTAATTAAAAAGAGATTAATTTATCAACACAGGTATAGTTTAATTAGATATTGCTCCATATGTCTCCAACTGCCATCTCCTCTTGGCAAAGGAACCAGATTATCTGTGTGTTTCCTCTATAGATTTTGACACCTTGGAATATTTTGGCTCCAAAGAACAACTTGCGAAACTCTCCCAGGACTTTTCACTGCTTTCCTGGAAACAGTGCAGCTGTCCTGCTCCCTTTATTGCTGCTCTACCACAAATTGCCTTGGAAATGCTGTGGTTTTGCTGTACCAGAAGGGTGGGAAGCTCTGGTCCATGGACCAGTCTTGGCCAACCAGAGGGACAAGATTGGTCCACGAGACCATTTTCAGCTAAAAGGGGATGGTAGGGGCTGCCTCAAAGTGCTTCTCAAAAGCACTATTTGAAGCAGTGCTCCTTCATTTAAAGAAGGGAGATGATCCTGTGGATAGCTCAGTCGGTAGAGCATGAGACTCTTAATCCCAGGGCCATGGATTCGAGCCCCATGTTGGGCAACCCCCCCCCCCAAAAAAAATCCTGCATTGCAGGGGCTGGACTAGATGATTCTTATGGTCCCTTCCAACTCTACAATTCTATGATTCTGTTATTCTAGGAATGTTTCCAACACAGCTTTTCAGAAGCTCTTTAAGGCAGCCCCTGAGCACCCATTTCAGATTGAGATGAGAGCGTGGGGGTTGCCTGAAAGCTTTTCCAAGTCTCCCCACATTCCCCTATCAAATTTCAAATATGGGGAAAGAGGTGGGAGACTTGCAAAGTCAAGGATCTGGCAGGTGGGTGGCCTTGTGAGGCTGATCCTGCTATAAGAATCTGGCTCACCGAACCAAAAAGGCTCCCCACTTTTAAAACATGCTCTTCTTTTTCGGAGCCAGTGTGGTGTAGTGGTTAAGAGCAGTAGACACGTAATCTGGTGAACCAGGTTCGCATCTCCGCTCCTCCACATGCAGCGGCTGGGTGTTACCTTGGGCTAGTCACACTTCTTTGAAGTCTCTCAGCCCCACTCACCTCACAGAGTGTTTGTTGTGGGGGAGGAAGGGAAAGGAGAATGTTAGCCGCTTTGAGACTCCTTCGGGTAGTGATAAAGCGGAATATCAAATCCAAACTCTTCTTCTTCTTCTTCTTCTTCTTCTTCTTCTTCTTCTTCTTCTTCGGTGATCATTCATAGCCGAGTAAGATGGTCTTCCATAAACACGGTTTTAAAAGTGAGTCCGTAAGTGACCATGGAGGCCAATTCTGGATCCACACATCCTTCCATAGTGGGGACATAGGTTTCCGGGCAGGAGTTGATCACGGTGAAGGTTTGCCAAACATGCCTTCCTCTTAGCACGTTTCTCCCTTTCGTCCTGAGTTCGAGCGTCTTCAAAACCCATGACACCTTTGGTAAAGGCTGTTCTCCAATTGGAGCGCTCACAGGCCAGTGTTTCCCAGTTGACGGTGTTTATACTACATTTTTTAAGATTTGCCTTGAGAGAGTCTTTGAGCCTCTTTTGTTGACCACCAGCATTTTTTAAATTCGGAATAGAGTAGTTGCTTTGGAAGACGACAATCAGGCATCTGCACAACATGACCAGTCCAACGAAGTTGATGTTGAAGAATCATTGCTTCAACACTGGTGATCTTTGCTTCTTCCAGTACACTGGCATTTGTTCACCTGTCTTCCTAGGTCATGCAGAGTGGTAGTCATGAGGAGGTTTCTGAAGCTCACAGAGCACAAGATTCCCATGCCAAAACTCTAGTGTTCAATCCCTGAATCGCAGGTTTCAGCTTCTCACTAAAGCACCTTCAAGCTGTGGATTGACTCAGTTCTCCCTGGATGGCCATTGGATCTTCCAGGGCAGGAAGTGGGCATGAATGGGCTTCCTGTTTCAGCTGAGTCTTGCTCCATCAGTATGACTATCCTGAGCCCTGGTGTCTACCCGGTATCCTTGGTTACTCTTGTCCCAACTCCTTGATCCTGCCTCTGGATTTACCATCCTTTGATCCTGACATGTTTTTCAACCCTGTTCACTAACTGCTTCTACAATGTCTTGCTCCTGGATCTCCTCACACTGCTCTCACAGTCCAGCCCCAACATGGCCAGATCATCTGCTTGCCTTCCTTCATCTCCCCCAGACATTTCGGGCTCATCCCTTTCTTGCAACCCTAGCTGGCATGCCCGACAGTCAGGGATGATGAGAGTTGCAGCCCAACAACATGTCTGGAGGGATGACTACAGGGTCTCCCCCTTTGTCCTATGGAATGCTGACCTCTGCAAACACATTCTCCTGGCACCTATTTTGATTTCTTTTAGACACCTGGTGAAAACTGTTTTGTACAAAAGCCTCCAGCACATTTCAATTATTTATGGTGGTTGTTTTATCTATTTAGTGCTGTTGTTTTGAATTTCCATCCATAATGTGCGTCTGCTTTGGGTTGGTTTTTTTTTTAACTATATCTTACATTGGTTTTTACATGTCTCCAAGTTACCTGGAATTTTGATGGGGAGATTTGGATGAAGAAGTATGAAATAACTACAGTTCCCCACCTGAATGAATAAATTTGAAGGGCTTCCCTGCGGTGGAAAGGCAGGAATCAGGCTTCATATAAGTAAAGATCATTGCTACATCTAGTTCCATATTGTCCACTCCTGCCTTTCCTCACAAGTGTTTAGGGATGGACGCAGTACTTTTTGTGTGTGGTGATACTGGAGTACTGCCACCTCTTTTATTTGCTGCCCATAGATATCCATTTTGTGCTGGCCCTTTATCAATACATGAGTATCAGCTCCTCACACACACAAGAACTGGGTGGATAAATCTATCAGTTAATGCTTTTTCTCAGTGTCTCATTTTCCCCATTTTAAGTTTTGTTCACCACATTCCTGGATCAGTTTGTGATTTATTTATTGTGGGTTTTTTTTAAAAGTACTCACAAAAATATTGGTGCTTTAGTTTGCATTTTTTTCTAACATACATATTTTCAGATGCAGTTCTGCCTGAAAAATAATGCATTTGTGTGTGTGTTATTTCCAGCAATACATGCATTTTGATGCAAACCTTCTAAATGTGCATCTATACAAAGGCTGTGTACCGACTGCAGCTGAATTCTAGATCCAAATCAGATCAGGCTGGGATTTGGCTGGAGCAGGTTGAGGAAGCCTCAGATCGTGTTGGATCCACCCCAACTTGTAAGGATGGGGCAAAAACTCCCATCGACCCTAACCTAATGACCAGGACAAAGGAAACTATATTCTGAAACATCTGGGGGGGCACCAGGTTGGGGAAGGCTGAGATAACAGATTCTGCATACTTAAGATGCTCGTTTGTTCCTGGCATCTTGAGTGGGCTCACTTGTTTATTTCACAGCCTCTGAAGTTGAGACACACATTTTTAAGTCTTTGTACTGAATGTTCCTGCTTCTCATTTTCTGTTGGTGAACCTTATGCAACACAGAGCGAGACGAAGTTCGCCAGCAAACATACCAAAGATACACTTGCAAATAAACCTTTTTTTTGCACGTAAAAAAAATAATCTATCTGATTGGAGCAGTGTTGACACCAGCAGGTTCAAATCCTGCAACTGAGTTGTGGGGAGGATGAAAACTTCTCATGTTTCCCAGCCGGTGCTTCCTAATTTATGTTTGCCACTATGCACAGGAAAGCACTGGAGGAAGGGAGATGGAGAAGAAAAATGGAGAGGAGGGAGAAAAGTGTAGGGTACAAGCAGTGCAGTCTTCCATGACATTCCTGCAGAGAAGCTGGTAAAATGTGGACTGGCCGAGAGTGTTCATGAATGGTTCTTCATCATCTTGGAAAAAAAGGCACAAGTAGGGTGCCCCAGGGTTATGTCCTGGGACCGTAGTCAGTGCCGGATTTACATATAAGCTAAATAAGCTATAGCTTAGGGCCCCACTCTCTTGGGGGGGGGGCAAAAAAATTAAAGGGAAAAACAACTACTGGATGTACATTTCCAAAATATAAGATAAAAAACAAATAAAATAAAACCTACATACCAAGAACAAACTTAGTTGGTCTCTAAGGTGCTACTGGAAGGAATTTTTTATTTTATTTTGTTTTGACTATGGCAGACCAACACAGCTACCTACCTGTAACTGGAACTACATACAGCAACAGTGTTTTGTGTTGTGTAGGCTCCTATGATGTAAGTACAGTGGTACCTCGGGTTACGAAATTAATTCGTTCTGGAGGTCCGTTCTTAACCCGAAACCGTTCTTAACTTGAGGCGCGCTTTCACTAATGGGGTTTCCTACTGCGGCGGCAGCACCGCCGTGCGATTTCTGTCCTCATCCTGGGGCAAAGTTCGCAACCCGGAGCAACTACTTCTGGCTTAGCGGAGTTTGTAACCCGAAGCGTTTGTAACCTGAAGGGTTTGTAACCTGAAATGCCACTGTAATGGGCCCTGCCTGCTAGCCTGCTCCCTAAAATATCACTGGTTTGCTCATTTCTATATATAGGGTGCCTACATTCTGCATGGACTGGTTGCATGGCAACATGTGCAAATGGCTTTAGATACCTATTAAAGGGAAAGGGACCCCTGACCATTAGGTCCAGTCATGGATGACTCTGGGGTTGCTGTGCTCATCTTGCTTTACTGGCCGAGGGAGCAGCGGCTAGTGTTGGGCTAGGACAGGCTTCCTCAACCTTGGCCCTCCAGATGTTTTTGGCCTACAACTCCCATGATCCCTAGCTAGCAGGACCAGTGGTCAGGGATGATGGGAATTGTAGTCTCAAAACATCTGGAGGTCTAAGGTTGAGGAAGCCTGGGCTAGGATCTACCTAACCCACCTAACTGCAAACCTACCTAATTTGCTGTTCTGAAACTGACATATGGACCGAGATACACCCTTCTCTAAATTTTGCGGTACATTTCTCCAATCAAAACAGTATGCCAAAAAAAAAAGTTCTGCAAAAATTAGCGAAAACAACATTTAAAATGCAGCATATTCAGGATAAAGGTAAAGGTAAAGGGACCCCTGACCATTAGGTCCAGTCGGGTCTGACTCTGGGGTTGTGCTGGCAAAGTTATGTATGCAAGAGACAACTGTTGTGAAATTTCACTATGACTTTTTTATATAAATCCCAACTGGGTTGGTTAATTTACTTTTCATTACTATTATAGTTTAAGCTGGGGTGTTTTTTAAGTGAAACCACTTCCTCCTTGTGCCATTAGGTGCTGCTATGCGATATGTCAAGGCAGCATCTGCAAGGAGCTGCAGCACTGATACCACAAACAGAAGGTCAGAAAGGAGAGAAAAACGAGAGAGAGAGAGAGAGAGAGAGAGAGAGAGAGAGAGAGAGAGAGAGAGAGGGAGGGAGGGAGGGAGAAATATTATTTTAGGTCAATCTGCTAGCATACCATTATCTCCTTATGTCATGATCCATCTCCAGTGCACCCTTTAAAAAAATAATTTTAAAAAAAGGTACATGAGCTCCAATTATCTGGCACCAGTTACTTTTGAACCCTACCTGGTCTACACCTTGACAGCACTTTGGAGTTTCGCCCTCGGAAAGCTGCAGAGGAAACGGAAAGGTTGCCATGGGCAACAAACACCCTTCTCCAATGACGGAAGACTAATTGAGACCCTCTGACAAAGGAGCTGGGATTTCCTATCCATGGCAAAGGGCGAGGTGTGCACAGAAGTGTTCCCACGCTGTCAGTTCAGTGCTATAAGCACAACCCTCCCCCCTTCCCAAAGGAGCTACCAGGTTTCTATAGGTTTTCCCCATGCGTACCACCCACACAGAGAGTGCCTTCGGGCATGAAAGCATTCATGAATGTAACGCAGGAAGCTGCCTCGTACTGAGTCAGAGTCAGGCCATGTGGTCCATCTAGCTCATTGTTGTCTACACTGACTGGATGTGGCTCTGCAGAGCTTCGCAAATGAGTCTTTTCCCACCCTAGGTGAAAATGCCAGGGGCTAAACCTGGGCCCTTCCTTGTGCAAAACAGATGCTCTACCACTGAGCTACAGTCATTCTCTTAAGACAGGGATGTCCAACCAGTAGATCATGATCTACTGGTAGATCCCCAGCTGATCCTGGTAGATCGCGGGATCCTTACCGTGTACAAAAATATATGGGGGGGAGCGCTAAAAAAACTCTCTGCAATCTTCCCCCAAGAAAGCTCAACAAATCTGGGCAATCCACCCACCGCATGCACACTCCTCTCCTCCCTCCAATGACAATGGGTAGATCCCTGCCAGTTTTTTTTTTTTTATACTGGGAGTAGATCACAGACTCTTGGGAGTTGGACATGCCTGTCTTAAGACACATTGTTGTTCAGTTGTTCAGTCATGTCCGACTCTTTGTGACCCCATGGACCAGAGCATGCCAGGCACGCCTATCCTTCACTGCCTCTCGCAGTTTGGCCAAACTCATGTTAGTAGCTTCGAGAACACTGTCCAACCATCTCGTCCTCTGTCGTCTCCTTCTCCTTGTGCCCTCCATCTTTCCTAACATCAGGGTCTTTTCTAGGGAGTCTTCTCTTCTCATGAGGTGGCCAAAGTACTGGAGCCTCAACTTCAGGATCTGTCCTTCTAGTGAGCACTCAGGGCTGATTTCTTTAAGAATGGATAGGTTTGATCTTCTTGCAGTCCATGGGACTCTCAAGAGTCTCCTTCAGCACCATAATTCAAAAGCATCAATTCTTTGGCGATCAGCCTTCTTTATGGTCCAGCTCTCACTTCCATACATTACTACTGGGAAAACCATAGCTTTAACTATACGGACCTTTGTTGGCAAGGTGATGTCTTTGCTTTTTAAGATGCTGTCTAGGTTTGTCATTGCTTTTCTCCCAAGAAGCAGATGTCTGCAGTGATCATGGAACCCAAGAAAGTGAAGACATATAGACATAGAATAATAGAATCCTAGAACTGTAAAGTTGGAAGGGGCTCCCAGGGTCATTTAGACCAGGGTTCGGCAAGGTTTATCTTGCCTGGACCAGATCGGACCCATGGAGATCCCTCCGTGAGCCGTCTGCAAGTTTCTGCATCTGCATCTGTGCAGACATGAATTTGGGCGGCTATTTTAGGAGGGGCTATCCTCAGAATGCACGCAATGAGATAAGAAATTGACCAGGACCCACTTCAAATTCAGTATTCCACAATACCTTTAGAGAGAAAGCATAGCCTTTTAGGTCTTTGAAGGGATGCAACACCCATCAGCTACCACTTTCTCTTTCATGGGTTATCTGCCAAGTCAGACTATGAATTCCCCATCAATTAATAATGACAACAAGCAAAGCTTTATAAACCACAGTGTGGAGATGTGATACCTTTAAATAATGCATTGTGCATGAAATTGGACTAATGAAAAATATTATAAACACCCGTAAAAAGGCATATTTATAAGTGCTTGTGTTTGATTGAGGGTCATGAGCTATCTGCCTAGTCAAGGTGCCTATGAATTTGTGTGAGTGCATCACTATCTCAGAGTTTGATGATAGGAACATAGGAAGCTGCCTCACACCATTGGTCCATCTAGCTTCTTAGATGGCAGGGATTGAAGATGGGACCTTCTGCATAAATGGTAAGGAGGTAGATTTTATTTTATTTGTTGCATTATTTACTTATCTTTGCATTTATATCTCACCTTTTCTTCCAAGGAGCTCAAGGTGGCACACCTTAGTTCTCCTCCTCATTTTATCCTCACAACAACCCTGCGAGCTGGGTTAGGCTGAGAGGCAGTGACTGGCCCCCAAGGTCACCTTCATAACCAAGTGGGGATTTGAACTCTCGCATCACAAGTCCTAGTCCAACACTCTAACCGCTACACCACACTGGCTCTTAGATGTTCTACCACTGAGCAAGGACCCTTCTCCATAAATGGTAGGTAGGTAAGCTCCAGCCTGGAGACCAAATGGGACTTTCTGCCTGGCACTTAAGACTCTCCAGAGGCCACACCTCATCACTATCCTTGCTTCGTTCCCTCCTTGAGCATTTTTGCTTGGTTGGAATGTGACCTTAAACTGTGATAATGGCTCATGCTTGCCTAGATGGTGTGGGAATGTTTAGGAGTGTGGATGAGTATATATTATTTATATATCTCAATCCCAGCTTGTGTGAGCAAGCTCCAAACTTAGCAGAGTTACATTCCCTTCTAAAACACAGCAGAAAACGGTTGCATAGGCTTGTTAAAGCCTCTATAAGAAATATATATTCCTGGTATATTCCCCTTATTCCCTCTTAAAAGCAAAGACACAATACAGTACTGATTATTAGATATAAAAGAGTTTACTTACAGACATCCAAGAGTCACAGTACAGGCTCAAAGAGGCAGATAAACTTAGATAAATATATTTACATGTGGTGAAGCTGATTCCATAGGGGAACAGGCTTCACCTCTGCTTCTCTTAGCTGCAAGCTGAGAGAGAGCATCCTGCTTGTTCAAAAGACGAGGCAAAATGGGAGAGTCTTCTTTGGGATCTGGTTCCCAGGTAAGACCACACCTACTTCTGGTTCCTGTAACTCAGTCCAGGTAAACAGGAAGTTAAGCCTGGAGGACTGAGTTACCTTCATGTCCTCTCTAGCAGTGTTGGGTTTGGCTGCTCTGTGTTTACATTCCACAGATGGCGGATAGATAAGGCCATGTGATGAAACTAGCTTCTGGTACGAAGGTAAAATTCACATCCATTACTCCACTTTCTGTTGCATCTGACCCCACCCACCATTGGCATCTACACCTGGAATGTTGCCCAGAAATGAACGCAACCCTAAGTCTGAAATGTTTCTCAGCCTTGCCATAAATGACTCTATTTTAATGCTCTTCAAGGAAGGAAGAAGTGACCAGGACCACCACTTCTGAAATAACAGGATTCTAACGTCTGCCACTGTGCTCCCAGGAGCTGAATCCATTATCATCTCTGAGCAACAGATAACAATTTGAACTGCATGAAAATGTTGCTTCACAGATTCAGCAGCAAAACACCTGCAAGGCATAGAAACACGCATGTGCTTAGGATGTACAACTAATTTGTCCAAAGTAGAACAAACCTAGGGTGCGGCAGGGCAGGCACACATTAGAAATTATTTAAGGATATGCAGAATTGTTTGTGTGGACATATTTGTGAGGCTGTCATAGGTTTATGTGTCTCGGTTTTGCCTGCTTTCGCTGGCTGTGACACTCCAGGATATCAGGCAGAGGAAGAACATCAACCTGCTCCTTTTAACTGGAGGTGCCAGGAAAAGTGAACTTTCAACCTTCTGGGACCTGATCTTTCTGCTTTCTAAAGAGTCGATTTTCTATCCATGGTGCTGGAGACATATGACAAAGCATGGGTGCAAGAGATCACTAATGCGGTATCCTCCAGCTGTTGTTAGATTGCAGCTCCCATCATTCCTGGCTGGCACTGACTTGAGCCAAGCAACTTGGGGGGGGGCACCTCTTGGCTACTGCTTGGTCTCATGAATCACAAGTTAGCATAGGCAGAAGGATCAGAAAGGGCAAGCAAAATGATCAAGGGGAAATGACACAACTTCCCTAGAAGGAAAGGTTGCAGCATTAGGGACTTTTTAGTTTAGAGCAGAGGTTTTCAACGTTTTTGAGTCCACAGCTCCCTTGACCAACTGCCTTCTTTCTGCGGGACCCCTGTAGGGCCTAGTCACCCCTTGCCTGCAGAGCTGGCAGCCTCTTACTCTTTTTTCGAACACCCTCCCCTTGAGGAATGTTCCCTCCATCAGCTCCCTCTCCTCCTTTCCCCTTTCCTTGGGAATCCTCTGGGCAGTCGCAGCTGCCACCACTTGTCTCTGAGAGGTGACTCCTTACATTGCCCCACAGGGACCTGAGAAGGGGGTGTCCCCAGCCTTAGAGGCCCAACAGAGACTGGCCAAAGGTGAACAAACAGTTGTGCAAGCCTTTGGGAGACAGAGATGTGAGAGGGCATTAGAGAAGGGAGGGAAGGAAAGAAAGAAAGAAAGAGGGAAAGAGGCCATTGTTGCCTGAGGCACCCCTGACCATCATTCAAGGCACACCAGTGGGGCCACGGCACACTGGTTGAAAACCACTGGTTTAGAGAAAGGTAAGTTTATGGACCATAAAGAAGGCTGATCGCCGTAGAATTGAATGCTTTTGAATTATGGTGCTGGAGGAGACTCTTGAGAGTCCCATGGACTGCAAGAAGATCAAACCTATCCATTCTCAAAGAAATCAGCCCTGAGTACTCACTAGAAGGACAGATCCTGAAGTTGAGGCTCCAGTACTTTGGCCACCTCATGAGAAGAGAAGACTCCCTGGAAAAGACCCTGATGTTGGGGAAGATGGAGGGCACAAGGAGAAAGGGACGACAGAGGATGAGATGGTTGGACAGTGTTCTCGAAGCTACTAACATGAGTTTGGCCAAACTGCGGGAGGCAGTGAAGGATAGGCGTGCCTGGCGTGCTCTGGTCCATGGGGTCACGAAGAGTCGTGTGGGAATGTTTAGGAGTGTGGATGAGTATATATTATTTATATATCTCAATCCCAGCTTGTGTGAGCAAGCTCCAAACTTAGCAGAGTTTACATTCCCTTTTAAAACACAGCAAAAAAACGTTTGCATAGGCTTGCTTAAGCCAGCTATATTCCTGGTATATTCCCCTTGTTCCCTCTTAAAAGTAAAAGACACAATACAGCACTGATTATTAGATTTAAAAGTGTTTACTCACGGACATCCAAGAGTCACAGTACAGGCTACAAGGAGGCAGACAAACTTAGATAAATGTATTTACATGTGGTGAAGCTGATTCCATGAGGAAAGAAGCTTCACTTCTGCTTCTCTCAGCTGCAGGCTGAGAGAGCATCCTGCTTCTTCAAGAGATGAGGCAAAATGGAGAGTGATCTTTGGGATCTTCCTCCCAGGTAAGACCACACCTACTTCTGGTTCCTGTAACTCAGTCCAGGTAAGCAGGAAGTTAAGCCTGGAGGACTGAGTTACCTTCATGTCCTCTCTAGGAGTGTTGTGTTTGGCTGCTCTGTGTTTACATCCCACAAGTCGGACACGACTGAACGACTGAACAACAACAACAAAAAGTTTATAAAATTGTGCATGGCACAGAGAAAGTAGATACAGAAAATCTTTCCTTCCTCCCTCATTACACTAGGACTCATGGACATCCAATGAAGGGCAAATGTTGGAAGATTCAGGACAGGTGAAAGAACGTGCTTTTTTGTCAAGCAGTGCATACTTAAACTATCGAACTCACTCCCATGGGAGACAGTGATGGCCACCAATTTGGGTGGCTTTAGAAGACGATTAGACAAATTAATGGAGGATAAGTCTAGCAACGGGACGTGGGTGGCGCTGTGGTCTAAACCACAGAGCCTAGGGCTTGCCGATCAGAAGGTCGGCGGTTCGAATCCCCGCGACGGGGTGAGCTCCCGTTGCTCGGTCCCAGCTCCTGCCCACCTAGCAGTTCGAAAGCACGTCAAAGTGCAAGTAGATAAATAGGTACCGCTCCAGCGGGAAGGTAAACGGGGTTTCCGTGCGCTGCTCTGGTTCGCCAGAAGTGGCTTAGTCATGCTGGCCACATGACCTGGAAGCTGTATGCTGGCTCCCTTGGCCAATAAAGCGAGATGAGCACCACAACCCCAGAGTCGTCTGCAACTGGACCTAATGGTTAGGGGTCCCTTTACCTTTAAGTCTAGCAACAGCTACCAGCCATTATGGCTACAGGAGGGGAGAGTGTTATTTGTGCTTGAATCCTGCTTGTGCATTTCCCACATGCTTCTGGTTGCCAGACTGCCAGACTAGACGGGCCTTTGGCCTGATCCAGTAGGCTCTTCTTATGTTCTTGCAAGCAGGAAGACCCGTGGATGGGGGATAAGATTTCAGCACCCTGGACAGGTCTTTCTGTCAGGATGATTATTCCCTTTCCTGCCCTGCCAGATCTGACCCTGGGCCTTGTGGTCCCGATTGTAGAACTGTCTGCTGTTCACTGTTGGGAACAGAATGCCATAATAGGTGGACCTTTGGCAGCAGTGGCTTGTTTGCTGGTGAACAAGCCGCTTCTGCCACTGAGAACTTACCTATTTCAGGTAAGTGCTGCATAACAGGTGGACTGCTTTTGTTTCAGCAGTAAAGCAGATTGTTTTGAGATTATACATAGGAGCTGAAATCTCCTTCCCTTCCTGCCAGGCCCTGATTCGGGCAGGTGCTTACATGCCCTTCCCCCTCCTCTAGAGTATCCTCCTGTGCAACTAGCCCCACACTTCCCTGGTGGCCCTGAAGTGCATACCTGATTGCCATCTGCTCTGCTTCTGGGACCCTTGGGAGTGATGCAGAGCTTGAAGAAGCTGTCAGGAAGTTTTTTTGTGGAGGTCTTGGATGGTGGGGTAGGGATGCCTGGCTCTGACAGCTCCCCGGGGTCACTGGCAGTGCGGGGGTCAGTTGGTGGGTCCTGCTCCCCTTACTCCTCCTCTAAAAACATGCGATTCCCCAAGTATGGATGAGACTGGACTGTTACAGCACTGCTGAAGAGAGGGGAGACTCTATGTAGGAGTCAGCAAACTTTTTCAGACCTTGTGGGGGCCAGACTATATTTTGAAGGGGGGAGGGAATGCACGAATTCCTATACCCCACAAATAACCCAGAGATGCATTTTAAATAAAAAGGCACATTCTACGTGTCCAGAAGAGGGCAACCAAAATGGTCAAAGGCCTGGAAACAATGCCTTATGAGGAACGGCTTAGGGAGCTGGGTATTTTTAGCCTGGAGAAGGGAAGGTTAAGGGGTGATATGATAGCCATGTTCAAATATATAAAAGGATGTCATGTAGAGGAGGGTGAAAGGTTGTTTTCTGCTGCTCCAGAGAAGCGGACACAGAGCAATGGATTCAAACTACAAGAAAGAAGATTCCACCTAAATGTTAGGAAGAACTTCCTGACAGTAAGAGCTGTTCGGCAGTGGAATTTGCTGCCAAGGAGTGTGGTGGAGTCTCCTTCTTTGGAGGTCTTTAAGCGGAGGCTTGACAGCCATCTGTCAGGAATGCTTTGATGGTGTTTCCTGCTTGGCAGGGGGTTGGACTGGATGGCCCTTGTGGTCTCTTCCAACTCTAGGATTCTATGATTCTACTCATGATTCTACTCTACGCTGATTCCCAGATCATCCGCGGGCCAGATTGAGAAGGCGATTGGGCCAGATCTGGCCCCCGGGCCTTAGTTTGCCTACCCATGCCCTAAATGGAGGGTATTACAGGCAGGGCAAAGGCATGTGTCTAGCACTTCAGCTGTCTGCTGGTATGCAGCTGCTGGGCAGGAAGCAACACAAATACAATATTTCTGCCCCACATGATGCACTGCTATCCACTCAGTGACTGCTTAAGCATCCCTTCCTGTAAGAGCATCCCACCCCCACCCCCCACCTTTCCTTCAACAAAACCTCAAGCTAGCAGTCAGGCACTTAATCACCGCATGATGCACGGCTGCCAAATATCCCTCTAGAGCAGCATCTTGTTCCCTCCAACAGCTGGCCTGGTGATTCCAGGAAGCCCATGAGCAGATGATGAAGGCACAAGCCCTCTCCTGGTGTTGCTCCCCCATGACTAGCATATGCGGGGGCACACAGACTCTGAACACAGTAGTTCTGTTCAGCTATCAAAGTTAATATCATGGTTCATGGAACTCTCTTCCTCTATTAATCTGTCTAATCCCCGTTTAGGGAGTAGTTGTCACCGCGTTTGATGACAGGCAAGTCCATGTCTGATCAGCATTCATGGCATGCCCTTCACCATGGGAAAGTCATAAACTACCTAAAAGGTTGTCTCACCCTTATGCACCCAACTGACCACTACAGTCTACAGAAGAGGGTATCCTCAAGATACCATCTCATCAGGAGTCAACTTCTTCATGCTATAGAAATTGGGTCTTTAATGTGGTGGCACTGGCCCTTTAGAGCTCCATGCCATTACATTTTGGCCAGGCACTGTCTCTGTCACCTTCCCGTCAGCAACTGAAGACCATCACCTTTCAACAAGTCTTGGGATAATTTGCGATAACTAGTTTTCATCACCAAATTCCACTCTTTTTTCCTTATGAAAGTCACGTTGGTCCTCTGGGTAATTGGTTATTGGGTCAAGTTCAATTTTGTTGATAATATCTGGGTCGAGGGGACCCAGGTGGCGCTGTGGGTTAAACCACAGAGTCTAGGGCTTGCTGATCAGAAGGTCGGCGGTTCGAATCCCTGCCACGGGGTGAGCTCCCGTTGCTCGGTCCCAGCTCCTGCCCACCTAGCAGTTCGAAAGCACGTCAAAGTGCAAGTAGATAAATAGGGACCGCTCCAGCAGGAAGGTAAACGGCGTTTCCATGTGCTGCTCTTGTTCTCCAGAAGCGGCTTTGCCATGCTGGCCACATGACCCGGAAGCTGTCTGCGGACAAACGCCGGCTCCCTCGGCCTATAGAGCAAGATGAGTGCTGCAACCCCAGAGTCGGACACGACTGGACCTGATGGTCAGGGGTCCCTTTACCTTTACCTTTATCCTCTCTGTTTCCCTCATTCTCAGGTGCTTTCCCTCCTGGAATCAGAGCTGCAACCTCGACTGAGGCATCTGTTTATTTTCCTCTGTCGGATTTTCCTTCTCTAGCATTCGCTGCTGTCCTCTTCCTTTCCCCTTTTTTCCCTGTGAGCTTTTGATGTAGGCTTGCTTGTGTCCAGAGTGGAATCCATTGGTATCAACTTGTGAAGCTTCTGCAATTGATTTTTTACATCCAAAATGAGTTTTCTTCTGCTTCCTTAAGTTTGCGTGCCCAGGTGGAGACACCCCGACCCCAGGCGGCACCTGGGTGGAATAATGACTCGTGACAACATGTTATGGGGTTAAAATTGGCCACAACTTTATTAAACTTTTAGATGTAGGAAGACCTTGGCTTAGGCATTGGGCATTTATCCCTCCCAGTCCCCAGCCGAGGATTTGGGGCACATCAGAGTTAACCAATCTGTCTGGCTGGCTCTGGAAGATGTATGTTTAAGCAGAGAGGGCCCCCCCCCACTTCACCGCAACACAGGGGAGAGCACTGACAACCTTTCAGTGTATGGCCAGTGACTCGTCTCAACACGACCCCTTTAACGGGGAACCCTGGGATCGCAGCTACGGGTGGGGGCCATGTGTCACAGCTTCAGCTTCAGCCCCCCCCCCCCTATTTATGGAAGATAGACTAAAGGATTCCGCCCAAGGCCTAAAACCGCCAAAGTCGTGACGTTTTGCTATGGGGAAGGCAAAACCTGCCAATGCAGGGAAAAATCCTTCCCGGTCCTTTAATAGAAGCATCGTAAGACCGTAGCAGCGCCCGCATACCTGTAAAGAATAAGTTAACCTGCAAAAAAAAAAGGCCTAAACGAATGGAAGGTATGGCGGGAGAAGCTCTGGAGCTGCCTGAGAGCTCTGAGGTAGGCTCCACCCCCCCCCCCTTTATGCTGGGATAAACACTGTGTTTATCCCAGCGCTTCTCCTATTCCAGCAGTTTTCTCGACAGTTTCTCAGTTGGGTTTTCTCATCTGGGAAGCGCGGGTGGCTCTGTGGGTTAAACCACAGAGCCTAGGGCTCGCTGATCAGAAGGTCGGCAGTTCGAATCCCCGCGACTGGGTGAGCTCCCGTTGCTCGGTCCCAGCTCCTGCCCACCTAGCAGTTTGAAAGCATGTGAAAAGTGCAAGTAGATAAATAGGTACTGCTCTGGCGGGAAGGTAAACGGCATTTCCGTGCGCTGCTCTGGTTCGCCAGAAGCGGCTTTGTCATGCCGGCCACATGACCCGGAAGCTGTACGCCGGCTCTCTCAGCCAGTAACGCGAGATGAGCGCCGCAACCCCAGAGTTGGACACGACTGGACCTAATGGTCAGGGATCCCTTTACCTTTAACTTGCAGTTATTGGAAATGCATGAGACTGGCAAGATAACAAGTAAAACAATAAAATAAAACAATAAAGTAGTGAAACAGTGAGAGCAGCTGCCTCACCTTACCTCAGAGGTTCGCAGCCATCTTGATGCTGCCTCAACCATTCCGCATAAGGCTTGGTTTCCAGACCCCTGATCACCTTGCTCACCCTCCTCTGCACACCTTCCAGCTTGTCAATACCTTTCTCAAACTGTGATGTCCAGAGCTGGACACAGGACTCCAGGTGTGGTCTGACCAAGGCAGAATAGAGCAGTACTATTACTTGCCTCTTCCCATTCATGGATCACTGCCTTGTCGTGGCGAAGGGGCTTGAATTACTCAGGGAAGCTATGGACAGGTCAAGATGGACAGGTCATAGTGGAGAGTTTGGACCAAACGTGATCCACCTGGAGGAGGAACTGGCAAGCCACTCCAGTATCCCTGCCAAGAAAACTCAATGGACAAAGACAACAGGCATATCAAAGATATGATGCTGGAAGATGAGCCCCCCAGGTCGGAAGGCGTCCAACATGCTACTGGGGAAGAGCGGAGAACAAGTAGAAGTAGATTCAGAGCTGATGAAGTGGCTGGGCCAAAGCCGAAAGGTCGCTCAGTTGAGGATATGCCTGGAAGCGAAAGGAAAGTCCAATGCTGTAAAGAAAAGTATTGCATAGGAACCTGGAATGTAAGACAAACTGTGGGAGGCAGTGAAGGATAGGCGTGCCTGGCGTACTCTGGCCCATGGGGTCACGAAGAGTCGGACACAACTGAACGACTGAACAACAACAACATTACTTGCCTCTTATGATGTTGAACATTTCAGGGTTGTGTGCCTGCTTCATAATTGCATGTCTCGTTTTTGTAACCCATCCTGGCACCTTTTGATGATCAGTTAATCTGGGCAAATACCCTGCCATCAAATATGACGGGACCATCGTGTATCACCACTACAGAGTCCCCGCCAAGAAGCCTGCGAGCAGAATCATCGCATTATGTCTCCTGTCCCTGCTTTATTAAGTGTTACTTACTCAGCTCATGCAGCAGAAGAATTTGATGCCTCCCTGTCGCGGAAGCAGGAGCCCTCGCCTGGCTTAATGATCACATCAAACAAAAGAGGGCATCCTCTCCGCACGCACACACACCTAACAATGACACTCCCACCTCCTCCACTTTATCATCAGGCTGATTATCCAGACTACACTGCTGCTTCCTTATGACTGAAGATTTATGAGGAGATGAAGCAGAACAAAGCAGCCAGCCATGCGGCTGCTGCCACCCAGGGCGTATGCCCTCACCAGCACTCAGGAAGCCCGTTGGCAGGTGACATCTTACTTGTCCCCCCCTTCCCCCCCATCTCCCCGCACATCAGTTCTGCTCTCCTGTGGGAATCGATGTGGGAGTCTGAGGAGGCAGCTAGCAAGAGGCTCACTTCCCACGAGGGACGGGGGGAGCAACTCGATTCCGTTTGCATTTTAAAGGTGAACCTTCTTAGCCTGCACCTTCCAGGACAACACAGGAACCAAAAATGCAGACATCCTTAGAAATCTGCCCCTCTCAGGAAGCAAGAAGGCCAATAAAGAATGGGGGGAATTCATAATTTGCCTGGGAGACCACTGTAAGCAGATGAAAACATTGGCAGGACTGCAATAGCACTTGTAATGTAGCAAATATCATGGACAAAACGGGGAGATATAAACGGATTGTTGAATAATATGCAGTTGGAATGGTTGACTAAAGGACCCAAGGAGGGGAAGGTGGGAAGTCCAGAGAGTCTCTAAATATGGATGTGTATTTTGTATTGTTATAATTCTATACTTGCAAAATAAAATAAAATTTATTTCAACAACAACAAAAAGAAAGTGAGACAAAGAGTCAATAAAGTAAGGCAAACTCAGAAAGAAAGAAAGAAAGAAAGAAAGAAAGAAAGAAAGAAAGAAAGAAAGAAAGAAAGAAAGAAAGAAAGAAACCTGCCCTTCTCCAGATGCAAAATTCTGTATATTAGAAAAAATTGCATACAAAACTGTGAATTTACATTTTGAACTAAAGTGCTTATGGATTTTAATGAGAACCTCCCCCTCCCCCCCGTGTGTGTGTGTGTGTGTGTGTTAAAAAGTGTTCTACTTCTCAACTAGGGTCTTAGCCCAAAATGAAGGTGCTTCCTTGAATGTCATTTTATTTGCCCTTCTCAGCCACGATTGTCTATCCTCTGACAGGCAGCACAGGAGCACATGAAGATGCCTTTTTCCCAAGTCAGGATATTGCTCCATCTACCCAGTAAAGTTGACCCTGACTGGCAGCAGCTCCCAGCCTCTCCCAGAGTCACCAGGGATTGAACCTGTGACCGTTTGTATGCAAAGCAGATGCTCTTCCAGTGAGCTATGGGCCCATTCCATATCACTGGCCCGAAGCAGGTTCCATCTCTCCAGGGTTGTCTCAGACAGTCTTTCTCATTCCTTTCTACTGGAAGTGCCAGCAATTAGATGTTGGATCTGATTTGTACAGAGAACTTGCTCTGCTACTGAGCTGTGGATTCCTTCCATATCTCTTGCCTATGAATGAGGTATGAATACACACACACACACACACACACACACACACATGCACACATATCTCACACTTTCATAAAAATTACAATCATCTAATATTTTATGCACAGAAATGGAAAGAGGAGAAGGTTCCAACCAAGGAAAAGTTACTTTTGACTATGCAGAAATGGCAAAGCTGACAATGAAATTAAGAGATAATGAACTTTTTGTAAAAGAATGGAGGCCTTTCATGGACTATTTTTAAAAAAAGAATACTTGTGATAAAAGCAGTGGAAGAAAAATGATAAAATAATTGTAGCAGAGGAACTTTTTGTAATGGATAAAGATATAATGCAGTAGAAAGGGTTCGTGTAAAAACACTTTGGAGGTAAGAGTGGGAAGTCAACTTATGAAACCATGCAATTATTTGCTATGAAGATTATTATGAAAACGTTTGAAATTATTACTTTTTTAAAAAAATTACACAGCAAAAAATACAATCAATGAATGCAGCATCCCC
Organism: Lacerta agilis; assembly: GCF_009819535.1. Lineage (NCBI taxonomy): Eukaryota > Metazoa > Chordata > Lepidosauria > Squamata > Lacertidae > Lacerta > Lacerta agilis. Next base: position 45,101,054 of record NC_046324.1, read on the forward strand.
CTCCCCCCACCTACAGTGCGGAATGGTAGAGTCTACTGCAGGAATAGGCAAACTCGGCCCGCCAGATGTTTTGGGACTACAACTCCCATCATCCCTAGCTAACAGGACCAGTGGTCGGGGATGATGGGAGATGTAATTATTATTTATTTATTTATTTATTTATTTATTTATTTATTTATTTATACATACCCCGCCCATCTGGCTGGATTTCCCCAGCCACTCTGGGTGGCTTCCAAAATAATGTTAAAATACAATAATCTATTAAACATTAAAAGCTTCCCTAAACAGGGCTGCTTTCAGATGTCTCCTAAAAGTCTGGTAGTTGGTTTTCTCTTTGACATCTGGTGGGAGGGTGTTCCACGGGGCGGGTGCCACTACCGAGAAGGCCCTCTGCCTGTTTCCCTGTAACTTGGCTTCTTGCAGTGAGGGAACTGCCAGAAGGCCCTCAGCACTGGACCTCAGTGTCCGGGAAGAACGATGGGGGTGGAGATGCTCCTTCAGGTATACTGGACCGAGGCCGTTTAGGGCTTTAAAGGTCAGCACCAACACTTTGAATTGTGCTCGGAAATGTAGTCCCAAAACATCTGGAGGGCTGAGTTAAAGCATGCCTGGTCTACTGCCACTTCAGGCCTCTACCACCTTCTTTCCCTGGATAAATCAGTCCTGCCTATGATCTCATCCATAGTTCTAGTTACAGGTAGGTAGCAGTGTTGGTCTGCCATAGTCGAAACAAAAATTAAAAAATTCCTTCCAGTAGCACCTTAGAGACCAACTAAGTTTGTTATTGGTATGAGCTTTCGTGTGCATGCACACTTCTTCAGATACATGAAGAAGTGTGCATGCACACGAAAGCTCATACCAATAACAAACTTGGTCTCTAAGGTGCTACTGGAAGGGTTGTTTTTTTTTGTATTTTGTATGATCTCTTTTTTGCAAACTTCTTTTTATTTTCATCAAAAAAGAAAACAAAAAAGAAACACTCACAAATCCTCATACAAGCAATTACAGTAATACATAAACTCCGCCGAGTTTTTGGACTTCCTTCCTTCCTTACTTTGGTTTTCTAAATTTACATCATTCCTTCGCTTTACCTTCTTTTGTACATATTTCAATTACTATCTGTAAACATTTTTCTTTCCATGTTTTGTTCTGTTACAAGATTACTATCACACCTGTAAGTGATTTCAGATTTTATATTCTTTCATATAGTTTATAAATTTACTCCACTCCAATTGAAACCTTTGATCTCTTTGTTCTCTTATTTTTCCTGTTAATTTCGCCAATTCTGCATATTCTAATAATTTCTTTTTCCAATCATCTATCGTTGGTACTTCTTTTACTTTCCAATTTTGCGCCAGCAGTATTCTTGCCGCTGTGGTGGCATATAGAAAGAATTTTTGGTCTTCTTTTTTAATCTCCTCCCCTACTAGGCCAATCAGGAAGGCTTCTGGTTTTTTGACGAATGTGTATTTAAATATTTTCTTTAATTCATTATAAACTGCTTCCCAGAAATTTTTCACTTTTTCACATGTCCACCACATATGATAGAACTCTCCGTCTTTGATCTCACATTTCCAGCATTTTTTGTCATATTTTCTAAACATTTTCGCTAATCTTACTGGCGTTAAGTACCAGCGATACATCATTTTCATGATGTTTTCTTTCAATATTATACAGGCTGTGAATTTCATATGTTCCTTCCAAAGTTTTTCCCACATTTCAAATTGTATATTATGACCCACATCCATAGCCCATTTCACCATTACCTCCTTCACTTCTTCATCTTTTGTGTACCAATCTGTATTTTGTATGATCTCATCCTTCAGTCTTGCTCCTCGTGAGGAGGACACAACCTTGCTTTTGCAATGAGAGCCAACCAAGGACAAGGCATCCAATATTCATGAGGCCAGCTGCCATCCTGTGCTGTAGGATACTGCAAGAAACCTACCCCCTTTAAAAAACAAACAAACAAACAAAACACCATCCTCGTTGCCGACATGCAGAACAATTAGAGCAAATGAGTCGGTTACCTTTTACTGAACCAACTTTCCTGCTAAAAATAACGCAAGCCGAATTCTGTGTGTGTTTAAATGTCAGTGTCCAGATAGGCTACTTTCATGGGTGATTCCATGCACCTGTGACTCAGAACCCCACAGGCATCTAGTAGGCTACTGTAAGAACCGGATACAGGATCAGATAGACCACTGACCACCAGGCTCTTGAGACAGTGTGTGTCTGGCTGGTCATCACTGTAGATCACAGGTAAGCTGGCACTCGTGTCTTGCTTGTGGGTTTCCCAGAGGCATTAAAACAGGAGATATAGCTCAGTCAGCAGAATGCAAGACTCGTAACCTCAGGGTTGTGGGTTCAAGACCCATGTGGGGCAAAAGATTCCTGCATTGCAGGGGGTTGGAGCAGATGACCCCCGGGGTCCCTTCCAACTCTACAATTCTATGGTTCTTTGATGTGGTTGGCTGTTGTGAGAACAAGATGCTGAATTAGGTGGGCTTTTGGTCTGGGCCAGCAGGGCTCATCTTATTACTCTGATATCTCATACTCATCAACTGCCCTGGAAAACCTGGGACGTCCAGTTCCCCCCCACAAGAACACAGCAGCCATTGGGGCACCTCGCTCTCTTGCGATTTTGGGAAGAGACCGAACCCCAAAAAAGCTTTCCCCCCACTCAGGTCCATGATCTTGCAAGGCACCACAAAATGTGTATTTTGGGGCAACGTGCCCAAAAGCTTTTTCCGTCCCGCTTGAATTGCGCAGGATTTCAGACACGGTAGATAATGTCTCAGATTTGGGCAGCGTTGTGTTGAATGGTATGATATCTCCCTGGCAAAGGATAGCATGCCACTTCATAAGATCAACCAAAACATTTCTGTATGGCCAGTTTGTTGTTGTTGTTGTTGTTGTTGTTGTTGTTGTTGTTTAGTCGTGTCCGACTCTTCATGACCCCCTGGACCAGAGCAAGCCAGGCACTCCTGTCTTCCACTGCCTCCTGCAGTTTGGACAGACTCATGTTGGTAGCTTCAAGAACACTGTCCAACCATCTCATCCTCTGTCGTCCCCTTCTCCTTGTGCCCTCCATCTTTCCCAACATCAGGGTCTTTTCTAGGGAGTCTTCTCTTCTCATGAGGTGGCCAAAGTACTGGAGCCTCAACTTCAGGATCTGCCCTTCCAGTGAGCACTCAGGGCTGATTTCTTTAAGGATGGATAAGTTTGATCTTCTTGCAGTCCATCGGACTCTCAAGAGTCTCCTCCAGCACCATAATTCAAAACCATCAATTCTTCACCAATCAGCCTTCTTTATGGTCCAGCTCTCACTTCCATACATCACTACTGGGGAAACCATAGCTTTAACTATACAGACCTTTGTTGACAAGGTGATGTCTCTGCTTTTTATGATGCTTTTCTAGGTTTGCCATTGCTTTTCTTCCAAGAAGCAGGCGTCTTTTAATTTTGTGACTGCTGTATGGTTAGTCATCCTGATATTGCCTAGTCCTCCATGTAAATAGCATATTAGAGGGTCAAAGGGCCTCTTTTAAGCTGCTAGGTGTTCTGTTCATGTGTGTAGTAGAAGAAAGGAGAACAAAGTGGGGGAAAGCTTAGAAAGGGAATCCTTTTTACCTCTTTCATCTTGTTCTGGAAGGAGCCACCCTAAAGCAAACCAGATCAGCTGGATGTTGGCTCCCAGCGGGTGACGGGGAGGGGTTAGGGTGCCAGACCGTTCTGATCTCAGTAGGTTGCAATTTCATATCCATTTGCTCTTGTCAGAGGCAAAGAAGTGGATGGGAAGAACAACACTGATTCTCTGGGCTCATTTGGGAGGAAGCGCAGGAGGGCTAGGAAAGGAAGGACGGAAGGAAGAAAGGAAGGAAGGAAGGAAGGAAGGAAGGAAGGAAGGAAGGAAGGAAGGAAGGAAGGAAGCCTTCTCAAGTGTAAATCAGGTTTGGGAAGAGGGGTGAGGAAAACTTAAAAGATAGAATTGGGACTGGACAGAGGAGGACAAAGGCATGGAAGTAAGGTTGTGGGCCATGACTACTTTGAAGCAACAAATATGAATGATGGGGAGAAAAAGCAGTGAAGGTATCTCAGCTAAAGCATCCATAACAAATGTGTGGGAATGTTTTGGGATGCAGGAGAGGATATATTGTTCAAGATATCCTATTCCAGCTTGTGTTTACAAGTCCCAGAAATTAGCAGAGTCCTCATTCCCCTTTTTAAACACACACGCAGCAGATAGCTTGCTCAGGTTTGTTAAAACCTCTGTAATAAATGTCCTGGTATTTCCCCCATTAACCCCTCTCAAAATAAGACACTACACAGCCTTCTATAAAAGTATAAAAAGAGTTTACTCACGAGAAATCATCTGTTCACAATTGGATCCCAGACGGCAGACTTAAACTTAGTAAAAGTAACATTTACTCAGGAGACTGTTCCATAAGGGAAAAAAGTTCCTTTGTGGTCTCTTGCTGGAAGCCAAGAGAGCATCTCAGTAGTGCTCCTTCCTTGAGAGCGTGGTCCAAAAGAGGAAGATGGAGTCTGGTCCCTGAGGTTTTGTGTTAACCTGCCCAGGTGAGACCACACCCATCTCCGGTTACGCAGAGGAAGTCCATTCCAGCCCAGGGGAAACAGCGAGTTCCGACTGGCTGGCCTAGAGTTCCCTTTCTATGTCCACTCTAGCAATGTTGTGTTTGACTGCTCCTGCGTTTTACATCCTACAAAATGGCCATCCAACCTCTACTTAAAAGCCTCCAAGGAAGGAGTGTCCACAACCTTCCAAGGGAGAATGTCCCACTGTCAAATAGCAAACTTGCAAAGTTTACCTGACATGGAAAAACAGAACACTTTTATAGATGAAGATGCACCAATCTAACCTATTTAGGGCCTTTTTTTAATAGATGAAGATGCACCGATCTAACCTATTCAGGGCCATTACACTCTGCACACATCTTTTTCTATAATGCATCCAGTCCTATGTAACCCTGTGCTGCGTTTCCCATGACATTATGGCAATGTTCCAGTTTCCATTCAGGCAAGGAGCGCGCTGTTCCTTTAAACAAGGTAGGAAAAGTTTCCCTTAAGAGACCAGGCATCGGGGGAGTTCTTCAAAGGCACAAGAGCCCAACTCCAGAGCTGGACACCCGATGACCCTCGCTGTGCTCCTGTCACACTCGTATGGGGTCTATTTTGGGGTTGGCTGTTTTGGAAACGGGACCGGGAGAGAAGCTGAGAGACCAGGCAAGGAGGTTGCTTAGCAACCCACGCTGAGAAGCGATGTTTCCAAAGGCAATAATGTGCTGTGTGCTTTTGCTATAGGGAGAGGGGGGAAATAATTTGAAATAACCCTCTCTCAAAGAGTCATTAATTCCTCTGTGTCTCTGGGCGTCTCCTTCTGTTTGATTTCCTCACTCTGTTGCAGTTCAGTGCTGTGCACATTTACTCAAAACTAAGCCCCGCTGTGTTCAGCTGGTCCTGTGCCTAAGCTGAAATGACTCACTGTTTCTCGCAAACTTTTTTTTGGCATCACCTGGAAAACTACCTCCAGTTTCTCTCACTGCCAGGGCCGGCGCGTCCATTTAGGCGAACTAGGCAATCGCCTAGGGCGCCAAAATGGAGGGGGCGCTGGCCAGGCTTGGGCGGGGGTGCGGGACAGGCTAGCAGCAGCTTCTCTGCTGTAGCGGAGAGGTGCTGCTTGCCCCCTACACCACCCCCAGCTCCTGCTAAAGCAGGCTTTGGCGGGGGGCGGGGGGTGGGACGGGCGAGCAGCGGCTTCTCCGCCAGAAGATTGGTCTCGCCTAGGGCGCCAGAAGCCCTAGCACCGGTCCTGCTCACAGCAGCCATCCCCCCCCAACATTTTTTCAACACCCCTTGGGGGGGAAATGTTGAATTCATTTGTTTAAATTGCCCCCGCTTGCCATCCAGGGCCTCATCGTCATCATACAGCCACATCCAATTGGCTGTGCGGCATGAGAGCCAGTGTGGTGTAGTGGTTAAGAGCGGTGGACTTGTAATCTGGGGAACCGGGTTCGCGTCTCCGCTCCTCCACATGCAGCTGCTGGGTGACCTTGGGCTAGTCACACTTCTCTGAAGTCTCTCAGCCCCACTCACCTCACAGAGTGTTTGTTGTGGGGGAGGAAGGGAAAGGAGAATGTTAGCCGCTTTGAGACTCCTTCGGGTAGTGAAAAGCGGCATATCAAATCCAAACTCTTCTTCTTCTTCTTCTTCTTCATCTTTCCGTTCGCCGTGTGATCCTGGATTGGATGGGATTGCCCATGTGACCGAAACAAGAAAAGAGGAAGAGCCAGCCTCCTCTAGAGCAAACCATACTACCAAACAGAGAAGATTTGGTTCAGGGGTCTCAGAGCTTAACGGATGGCAGGCGCCTTTGGAATCTTGAGAAAGTGCCATGAGTATCAGTGATGAAATGGTTGCAGTGGCATAAAACAAGATTGGCTGCCATTTCTGAAAGAGCATAGTAACATAAGGAGAGTCCTGCTGGATGAGGCCAGAGGCCCATCTAGTCCAACATAGTAAGAGCGCAGAGAATCCATTCGCATCACCTTGTTGTCAAACTCCATATAGTAGGTTTGTTGTCCAAAAGAATATTATCCTGCAAAAAAATAGCATTTTTTTATATAATCCACTGCTTTCTCCCAAAACTTAGTAAGTATACATCATTGTAAAAACAAAAACAAAACAAAAACCACACATGAATTTTAAAAAAGCATTATCCTTATTACACCTCCAACAAAATGCTGTCTTAGACAACCCCCACTTTCTGTTTCCACATATCTCTTGAGCGCTTTTTCTATGCCAACAGGCCTTTGCAGCTGAACACTTTAAAAAACATATATGTATATATATTATTCATTTTAGATGCCATCCACCAGCAAGCGAATTCGGGTCTCCAGTGAGAAAAATACTTGGGGAGGGCCAAAGTGACCCAGCAGCCAGTGCACTTAAATTAAGGTTACCATATATTTATTTCAATGAATCCGGGGACACTTTCAATAAGTAAATAAGTAAATAAATAACATTTGGGGCGTTGGTGCTGCAGCGATGGCGGTGGCAGAGGGGCGGCTGCCACCTTGACCTCAACCGCCATTTTCCCCCTTCCTCCAAGGCATCCATCTCCTTTCTCCATGAGCCTGGACAACTCCTGAGTTGCTGGTTCTTCGGTGGTGGTGGTGGTGGGGGGAAGCAGTGTGCTGTGGGTCAGTCCTACTTGCGTGCAAGCAGGAGGGGGTGGGGATCCCTCAGCTGGGAAGGGAGGCTTCCCATTGCCTAACTGAGAGATCCCTGCTCCCTCCTGCTTGCACACAAGTAGGAATTGGGAGGCTGCTCCAATAGGCAGCGTGAAGCCTCTCTTCACAGCTTAGTTGCTGGGGTCAGGGAAGGTGGTGGCAGCCTGGAAGCTGCATCTTAGAGCCCCTGCACCACCATCACATGGGGACTTCCAAGCAGCTCCTGAAGCCAGCCAGAGCCAACTGCTCCAGGTTGCTGAGACTGCCGCTGCTGCGTTTCCCGGGGGCATTGGATGAAATCCGTGGACATTCCAGGGATGGAATTTGTCTGGGGACTCATTCGTAAATCCAGGGACTGTCCCCGGGAAACGGGGACTTCTGGTAACCCTAACTTAAATGCAACAGGTCTCTCTGAAAGCTGGTGTGAGACCCAGGCTGCCTTCGAGTCTCCACCACCATGTTAATAGAAGTGGGGCGAGGAGGGAAACGTCAGAACCTCAAATGCATCTGACTCTCAGAGTTCGCCTCTGTGCCAGTCCCAGGTTGACAGCCAGTCAAAAGAACCTAAGAAGAGCCTGTTGGATCAAGCCATTGACCCTTCTAACACAGCATCCTGTTCTCACGGTGGCCAACCAGATGCCTATGGGAAGCCAGAGAGCAGGATTTGAGCACAAGATCCCTCTCCCCTTCTGTGGTTTCCAGAAACTGGTGTTCGGAGTGCTGCCTCCAACGGTGGAGGCAAAGCTGAACCATTTTATTTGTTTGTTTGCTTGCTTGCTTGTTTGTTTGTTTGCTTACTTGCTTGCTTTATTTTGCCCAGCCAACTCAAAGCAATTTACAACTACAGTGGTACCTCGGGTTACAGACGCTTCAGGTTACATACGCCGCTAACCCAGAAATAACGCTTCAGGTTAAGAACTTTGCTTCTGGATAAGAACAGAAATCGTGCTCTGGCAGCGCAGTGGCAGCGGGAGGCCCCATTAGCTAAAGCGGTGATTCAGGTTAAGAACAGTTTCAGTTAAAAACGGACCTCCGGAACATAGCTGTCAACTTCTCCATTTTATTTTAAGGGAAATTCCCTTATTCCAAATAGGATTCCTCGCAAGAAAAGGGAAAAGTTGACAGCTATGCTCCGGAACGAATTAAGTTCTTAACCCGAGGTAGCACTGCAAACCCAAAGTGACTTACAACCAATGCCTAGCAGCCACTGACAGCCCTCTCCTCCATTAATTTATCTATTCCTCTTTGGAAGCCTTCCAAGTTGTTGGTCCTGTGGAAGTGAGTTCCATCGTTTAACTATGCACTGTGCGAAGAAGTCCTTTCTTTTATCTGTCCTGAATCTTCCAACATCCGGCAGATAAAGAGACAGGGCCGCAAAATAGTTGAGCCTTGCCCCCTCCTCATCAATGGGCAGGGAGGCAACAGCATCAGCTACTGCCCCACAATGTCATGAACTGGCAGGTCTAGGACTGAGACCCACTGGGGCAAGCCGGGGATGGGAAAGGAGAGGTTGGGGTTTCAGAAAGTATACACAGGATGACAGAAGATGGCAAGGGGGTGGGGGTCAGTTTGCAGGGACCAGAAGTGAAGGACACCTCATCAGAGTCAGAGAGGCCCCCGTCTCTACAAACAAGGTGGGCTCTGAGGTGTAGGGAACAGCAGGAGAGGTGGTCTGGAAGGCTGAGGTCCAGTATATCTGAAGGAGTGTCTCCACCCCCATCGTTCTACCCAGACACTGAGGTCCAGCACCGAGGGCCTTCTGGAGGTTCCCTCACTGTGAGAAGCCAAGTTACAGGGAACCAGACAGAGGGCCTTCTCAGTAGTGGCACCCGCCCTGTGAAATGCCCTCCCACCAGATGTCAAAGAGAACAACTACCAGACTTTTAGAAGACATCTGAAGGCAGCCCTGTTTAGGGAAGCTTTTAACGTTTAATGGATTATGTGAGGTTTGGAGCTTTCAGGGTTAAAGAAGCTCAACAGTTCGCCCCCTCCCACAGGGAAGAGGATGTGTCACAACATCCGGGGTACCTGCTGTATGCAATGCCTATGTGATTGATGTGACGCACCGTTTATTTCCTGGTCAGTCTTACTTTCGGTTCTGACCGGAGCGGAGATGTCGTCCGAATCTCCGGGAGAAGCTCTGTGATTTATATGCTTGTAAATAAAGCGTACTCGCTTTGAAACAACCCAGACGTTGTGGGAGTTTAATTGCTGGCACAAAAGTCACACATACCATTGCGCAAGAAGAAGTAAGAAGTAAGAAGTTTGAAAAACTCTGCAAAAGCACTGGAGAAGCAGGAAAACGCAGAGGAAGTGTAGCTGGACACCACTCCAAGTGCTAAACTGGTTTTGAGGCTTTTCCAGTTAAAACCAAAAGCTCAACAGATTATTGTGTTTTAATATTTTCTTGGAAGCCATCCAGAGTGGCTGGGGAAGCCCAGCCAGATGTGCGGGGTATAAATAGTAATTTATTATTATTATTATTATTATTATTATTATTATTAGGCAGGCAAGGGCCTACAGCCCAGCTCACTGACTGGCCAGGTGGGGCTTTTTAGCTCTGGGAGGAGGTGTTGTGATTCCGCAGCTGGAGTAGGCTCAGGACAGGTGAGGCTCCCATGCCTCATCAAGCCCAGTTGTTGCATTCAGCAAGCAATGAAAGCAGAGGTGAACTTTTGCTCAACTTTCCACGTTCCACTTTCCATAGCTTGGATATTCCAGGGAACGTGCTTGTGCAGGACTGACCTCCAAGTGCCCTGGTCCCTGGTGTGGCTCCAGAGGCAGAAAGCTGGCCTGACTGGACTTTGGACCTGTTGGCCTGCCAGGTTCTGCCATGGGATCGTGTACTTGCTTCCAGGTTCAGGACACACTTACAAAGAGAAGCTCTTTGCACCTCTCCTCTCTTCAGAACAGAAGGAACGGTTGGCAACTAATGAAAGGTAATCATGTTTAAGGATACGTGTTTAATGTAGGAGAGGCTGGGGCAATGTGAAGAAGAACTGAGCAGGTGGAACAAAGAGTCTATCATGCATCGTGGTTTTTCGAGAGGTGATTTACTGAGACCTTTTGCAGGCACCATGATCAGGGATGATGGGAGCTGTGGTCTAGCAAAATCTCAAAGGCACCTCAAGCATAGGCATTTCATTGATGGCGTTTCCAGCTCAACCAGTTGACCGAAATCCTGCCCCTTCCAATTTCTGCTCAAGGTGACTTCTTTAACTTCAGGGACCTGTTCCCTATTGAGCTCTTTCCCTTCCATGCCTTTGTAGTACAAGCTTAAAATCTACAATGAAGGCTGTTCCACAAGCACCACCAGAGAGACTACAGAAATGTAATTAATGTGCTCGAAAAGTACCGTTTGCTTCCTCCTTATTCAATTATTGGAATAATTTTGTTTTTGGTGGGGAAGGGACCTACCCTCAAGGGCTCTTGAGAATGAGCACTTCCCCTGTGGCAAACAAACACAGCTTCCAATTCCAGCAGGGATGCAACGTAAATTGGCTGTGCTTCTGCTTAAGAAAAACAAAATACATACATGGAAATAAACACAAACGGATTAATTAAAGCAACCGTTTCCCCCTCCCCTCCCAGATCTCCTTTTCCGGTCTTACTGTTCTCGGAAGCATTTACCTTTCTGAACGTTTCAGAAAGACAAGCTCGCAAAATGGGTTTGAATTCTGGCAGAGGTGGGGGTAAGGTTTCCTACCTGACAAACTGCAGGTGGTGATGGCGATGACTGGGGGGGTTGCCAGACCTTCACGTCCAACCTGATATTTCCAGGCTTGCCTGGCCCCTTTCAGGTGGCAGGTTTTGGGCTTGAATCTCCAGATGTACAAGAATGCATTGAATTATTATTATTATTATTATTATTATTATTATTATTATTATTATTATATTTTATTAAGTTATTAAGAAGACTATATCCAACATGGCTGCCCTGGGGTGGGGCCTAGCACAAAATGGCTGCCGTGGAGCATGGCCTGACACAAAATTATAAAGAAGGAGAAGGAGAGGGAGAGGAGAGTTTGGATTTGATATCCCGCTTTATTACTCCCCTTATGGAGTCTCAAAGCGGCTAACATTCTCCCTTCCTCCCCAACAACAAACACTCTGTGAGGTGAGTGGGGCTGAGAGACTTCAAAGAAGCGTGACTAGCCCAAGGTCACCCAGCAGCTGCATGTGGAGGAGCGAAGACGCGAACCTGGTTCACCAGATTACGAGTCTACCGCTCTTAACCACTACACCACACTGGGTATAGTCATTGCTGTTTCCCCACCCCTCAACAACCTTGCATTAAACTTCACTGCTGACCTAAGCATCAGTTATTGTTTTATTTTATTAGTATGCCTGCATCTTCTTAGGACCCACCTAACTTTTAAGATTGCAAGTTGTTTTTAGTATTGTGTTTCAGCGCTGCAACCCGTCCTAGAAACTTGGGGTGAATGGAAGGTTATTAATAACAGCAATCTTTCTAAAACATTTTCCACTGCCTTGGAACAGCGTATCTTAATTTAGCTTTACTGCACGAATTAGCGTGGCACGTCCACCTTTAGTAAGTGGTTGGGAAACTGAACCGGCAGCGAGATCTTTAGACGGGAGACTCGTTGATAGTTGCTGTTTGGCGTCAGTGTTTCTCGCTTAACAAGGAAATGGTACATGCAACGCAATCACTGATAGGGAGTGGAAAATGACTGGAGGACTCGGAGAGAGCAAATGACACTATTGACTGATGACAGATGGAGAACAGGAAAGAACAGAAATGGGAAATAGCGATTGAATTGTCTCAAAATCTCAATGTCCAGCTTATCTGAACTGTTAGCTTCCCCCCCCCAATACCTGTCTCAATCTTGATGAGAAGTAAGCCCCACCCCAAGTTCCATAAAAATTATGAATAATTATTTCACCTTGTTGCATTTTAAATAAAAGCACACATTCTGCTCATGTAAAAACACCAGGAAGGCCCCACAAATAACCCAGAGATGCATTTCAAATAAAAGCACACATTCTACTCATGTAAAAACACCAGGAAGGCCCCACAAATAACCCAGAGATGCATTTCAAATAAAAGCACATATTCTACTCATGTAAAAATACCAGGAAGGCCCAACAAATAACAAGGATAAAACAGAGATAGCTAAAAACAAATAAAATTTAATAGTTTAAAAGTAATTAAGCAATAATGGAATTAATAAAAAATGTGCAAAATAGGGTCTTTTGATATTAATATTTTGTTTGGTTTCAAGATTCAAAGTTACATTCTTTTTTTAAAAAAGTTTTAGTTTATACTTTCCAAATTTATACATTTCATTAGTTTTACAATCAATTTAGCATTTCAAAATTTGACTTCCTTCTCCCTCTTTCTGCGGTTACTTAAATTTATTTTTAATATCTTCCGCATATCCAAATTCATTTAACTTGCTCATTTAATTATCTACTGTAAAAATATACTCTTATGGAACTGCAGGTTATTACAATAATCCTGCTAATGTTTTTATCCGTTTACAATTTATTTGTAGATATTCAATAAACCACTTCCATTCTTTTATAAAAAGTTTGTTATCTTGATTTCTTATTCTTCCAGTAAGTTTCGCCATTTCTGCATACATATTCCATTAGTTTTTGGGTCCATTCTTCCTTGGCTGGGACTTAAGCTTCTTTCCTCTTTCGGTGAGTAGCATTCTTGCTGCTGTAGTCACGTACGTGAATAAATTTCTATACAGTCCCTATAATTCCCCAAAGGCTTACATTTTCAACAATTATAATCCTATTCTACAATACTAATGGTTTCCCACTCACCCATCCTCGATGTTTATAATTGTAATGACTTATAATTGCAGACAAGGGTCTCATTCAGTAGAAGGTAGTTTCCTATGTACGCATTTTGGACTCACAGCTGTCCATTGAGGTGCAGGTCTATTCTGTGTCCAGGGCAGCTGTCTACCAGCTCCATCTGGTACGCAGGATGAGACCCTCCCTGCCAGCGCATTGTCTTGCCAGAGTGGTGCATGCTCTGGTTATCTCCCGCTTGGACTACTGCAATGCAGTCTACTTGGGGCTACCTTTGAAGGTGACCCGGAAACTACAACTAATCCAGAATGCGGCAGCTAGACTGGTGACTGGGAGCAGCCGCCGAGACCATATTACACTGGTCTTGAAAGACCTACATTGGCTCCCAGTATGTTTCCAAGCACAATTCAAAGTGTTGGTGTTGACCTTTAAAGCCCTAAATGGCCTCAGCCCAGTATACCTGAAGGAGCGTCTCCACCCCCATCATTCAGCCCGGACACTGAGGTCCAGCTCCGAGGGCCTTCTGGCGGTTCCCTCCCTGCAAGAAGTGTGGTTACAGGGATCCAGGCAGAGGGCCTTCTCGGTAGTGGCGCCTGCCCCGTGGAACGCCCTCCCATCAGATGTCAAGGAAATAAACAACTATCTGACTTTTAGAAGACATCTGAAAGCAGCCCTGTTTAGTTAGGGAAGTTTTAAAAGTTTGACGTTTTATTCTGTTTTTAATGTTCTGTTGGGAGCTGCCCAGAGTGGCTGGGGAAACCCAGCCAGATAGGCAGGGTATAAATAATAAATTATTGTTATTGTTATTATTACTATGCTCCTGTGGATTCATCTTGCTGAGCCATCAGACGTGAATGGAACGGCTGCAGCTCAGAGGCACTATGTCTGCTTTTCACGAAGAAGGTCCCATGTTCCACCCCTGGCATTTTCAAATACTGCTGGGAAGGTCCCCTGTCTGAAATCCTGGAGAGCCACTAACTACCAGTCAATGCAGACACTGCTGATCTAGGTGGAATGGGGTTTCCCATTGTAACGGATCTGCCCTTAGGCAGGGTATGGTCAGAAACCCCAGCGTGTGAAGAGTTAAGGTTCCGTCTGTTTGAGTGGCAGTTCGCTCTCAGGAGGCGGGACTTTTCACACTTTAAAAGGAGGGAGCGGCAGTTGGTCAGGAGGGAGAAAGAGGGAGTGAGTGGTGACTGAGGGGGAGAGGGTTAGAGACCAGGATAGTGGTGGGTAGGTTAGGCTAGGTCGAAGGTTTAGTATGTTATACTGAATAGAAAACCTTTTATGCTGTTATGAAACTACGTTTAAACATTTGATTCTCTGAAACCGTTATGCTCTATAAAGAAAATAAAGACTAGTTTTGTTGCTATAAGTCAGACGTCGTCGATTCTTGGGTCCAGCGGGTTATTACTGCTCATGAAGAGGTGAACCCAGGGAAGAGTCCAAACTGTCCTGCGGGGTGTTAGTTTGTGTCTTAGGGGTTTCACTCAGGTGGGGCTAGCGGGCTGAAACATTGTGAATGCCACTGAGTTGCTAAAAGGGTTTAGCAGACTGCTACAGTGAGGGATCTAGAGAGAGAGACCCTGGGGCTGGAGGCAATAAGGTGTTTAACCCCTGAAGCCCAGAGCAAGGATTATAAACGGCCGCGGCAGCTGGACAAATACACTCCGGTTACTAAGATACTCCCGTTTTGTATCTACCAGGGAGTTTACTTCATTGACGGACCTCCGAGGGACAGGTGGGGGGGGGCTAATTAGTCTGACCCGGAACACCTGAGCAATAAAAAAATAAAAATAAATAAACTTAGTAACAGGGGAGGGGAGTGTGTAAATAATCATACTTCAGCTACGTATTCCTGAACATCTTGCTATTCATTAAAGGGATCTTCCCTGGCTCTCCTCCCCACATCCCTTTTAAACATCTTTAGAACTAAATTACTGCATCGGAAGACTAATACCCCATTAAACGAGGTTTAGATGGAGGGGGAAGTGCTAAAAGAAGCCTAATCCCTCTCTGGCATGTAGCAATATTTTTAACTAGTACAAGACTTTCGGCAAATTGCCTCCCAGGAGAGAGTCTCTTTCTACTTTCTCCCCAGCCAGAAATACACTTCAAAGGATTTCTAATATCAATATAATATAGGGAGTGGAATATCAAGCAGGGAGAAGCCCACACTCCCTTCCAGGCGCAAGCATAACCGGCTCTTCGCTTTAAGTTTGTTTCATTTCCTTAGCTGTCTATATCGCACTGAGAGAACAGGATGCTGGACGAGGCGGGGCTGCTGGGTCCAGTGTGGTGTAGTGGTTAAGAGCGGTAGACTTGTAATCTGGGGAACCGGGTTCGCTTCCCCGCTCCTCCACATGCAGCTGCTGGGTGACCTTGGGCTAGTCACACTTCTCTGAAGTCTCTCAGCCCCACTCACCTCACAGAGTGTTTGTTGTGGGGGAAGAAGGGAAAGGAGAATGTTAGCCGCTTTGAGACTCCTTCGGGTAGTGATAAAGCGGGATATCAAATCCAAACTCTTCTTCTTCTCCTTATGTCAAGCATAGGATAACGGAGCAGTCTACCTGCATTTGTGAAGCCTCCCATAAACATAACTTGTTTTGACAGGGCGTAGTTAAAATTATGGAATTTGCTCCCACCAGAGCATGGATGGTTTTAAAAGAGGATTAGACAAATTCGTGGATTGTACAGCTTTCAATGGCTTCTAGTTATTATGGATATGTGATACCTCCAGAATCGGAGGCAGTGAGTCTCTGAATACCAGTTGGTGGGTGTCAAGGCTCCGGGAAAGCTACCCCTCCCCCCATTTGCAGCAAGAGCAGAGAATACAAGGTAGAGTCCTTATTTAACGAGTTTTATTCAACCCCAATAGCAAGAAACAAAAGAACGCAACAAGCCTTAACAATGGAGTTGCTCCAAACTGGGCTCCTCCTCCGTCTTCCCGAGCAACAGCATCTTCCCTTCGGGTGGCCACTTGTGGTCAAATGTCTTTGCGTTTTTTGTTCCTGTACTCTTAACGAACGCCGCGTTCTGGGAAAAGGGGGGTCAGAAAAACTCTCCAGTGACAGCGTGTCGTCTGGCTGCCCTGCTACAGTCCCTCCCCCTTTCTTCTAACACTTCCCAGCTTTTCTGTTGATCTCTCTCTGAGCTGTGACTTTCCTCAAAGCCCTGCTGTAAATCAAGGCTGTCTCCCTCTTCTCCTCCATCTCAAAGTGGGGGTCACAAGGCAGGAGAGGGCTCTTGCATTCCCTTAGGCATCTGGAATACCTTCCAAGTGTCTCGATTTTCTAGGGACAGTCCCGGAATTATGAAAGCCATCCTGGCTTCTTATTTGATCCCAGAATGTCTGTTTCCCCTGCCATTGCTGCCGCCATAATACAGTCATAGCTCTGGTTACGTCCACTGCGGGTTGTGTTTTTGCGGGTTGCGTACGCGGCAAACCCAGAAGTGTTTACTTTCGGGTTTCGTTGTGCGCGCACATGCAAAAACGCTCCGTGCGGTCTGCGCATGCACAGAAGCGTTCTCTGCAGTTCACGCATGCACAGAAGCACGATATTGCACTTGCGCACATGCGCGATATCACCACTCGGGATGCGGACTTTTCGGGGTGTGAATGGCACCCCAGAACAGATCATGTCCTCAACCCGAGGTACCGCTGTAATAATAATAATTTATTATTTATACCCCGCCCATCTGGCTGGGTTTCCCCAGCAACTCTGGGCAGCTTCCAACAAACTATTAGAATACATTAAAACACCAGTCATTAAAAACTTCCCTAAACAGGGCTGCCTTCAGACGTCGTCTAAACGTCAGATAGTTGTTTATTTCCTTGACATCTGATGGGAGGGCATTCCACAGGGCGGGTGCCACTACTGAGAAGGCCGTCTGCCTGGTTTCCTGTAACCTCATTTCTCGCAGGAAGGGAACCACCAGAAGGCCCTCAGCGCTGGACCTCAATGTCCAGGTTGAAAAATGGGGTGGAGACACTCTTTCAGGTACATTGGGCCAAGGCCATTTAGCGCTTTCAATGTCAGCACCAACACTTTGAATTTTGCTCGGAAACGAAACTGGGAGACAATGTAGGTCTTTCAAGACTGGTGTTATGTGGTCTCGGCGGCCGCTCCCAATCACCAGTCTAGCTGCCGCATTCTGGACTAGTTGTAGTTTCCGGGTCACCTTCAAAGGTAGCCTCACGTAGAACTCATGGGAGTAGTCCAAGCGGGAGATAACCAGAGCATGCACCACTCTGGCAAGACAGTCTGCAGGCAGGTAGGGTCTCAGGCTCCATACCAGATGGATCTTGTAGACAGCTGCCACTGAGGTCGTGGAGAAGGATGAGCCAGTGCTTTTCCTGACAGGCAATGGAAGCAAAGGAGCATCCCATTGCCTCTCCATGGCCTCTCCATTGCTGCTGCTGACCTCCTCCTTTGGGCAGCTGATAGTGGCTGCTGGAGAGCAGGCAAGGAGGAAGAGAGGCTGCTGTATTCACCAAGACCCAGCCCCATGTGATACACTGGCTCTGAGGGGCAGGCAGAGGGGAGGGCTGCCCTGGGTTAGGAAGAAAGGGAGAGCAGAGTGCAAGGAGTCTTGATTTTTATTTTACCAGAAAATTCTTTATTGAAAAATCCTCGGAATCTCTTGCTGCTCTGAGATTGAGGTTGCAAGAAACAGGCCAGAAACTAACATCAAACGGTATATTGCAAATTCTAGACACTGAGACCTTTCCAAAATCTTGCGGTCTAATCTTGCTGCAGAAATGCGCTTTAAATCTTTAATGGGTTTCATCGGAGTCAAACGCGAGCACTTCTTTAGCCACCCCTGGCTTCTCCGTCAGCAGACTGCTTGCTCTTTTCTGCTGATGGGTGCAAGAGTTGCCATGGTACATTTCCAGCAGGACAGTTTGGTTTGGCTGAGTCCGGGAGGGAAGTGCCTTTCCAAATTGCAATGGGAGTCCTTCGGAGAAAAAGGAATTGCATTTTAAAAAGAAGTGGTGTCTGTCTGCTGACCCGAGTTTGAACCGCAAGGAGACAGAAGATCTAGATACGACTCTTAATGCAAAATGTTGCTGTCTTTCCAGTAGGAGGGAGAGTTGTTCGGTGAGCTATACAATTAACCCGTTTGGTTCTGTTTCCTCCTTTGTTTTTGATCCAGTAGCCCATTTCATAATCAAGTCTATGGCGGATAATAATGAGCATGTAGTGTGCAGCTATGATTTGTGTCCCCGTTGCTGAAAAACCCTCTATCTGATCTTGCTGACAAGTATCCAGAAGAGGGCAACCAAAATGGTCAAAGGCCTGGAAACGATGCCTTATGAGGAACGGCTTAGGGAGCTGGGTATGTTTAGCCTGGAGAAGAGAAGGTTAAGGGGTGATATGATAGCCATGTTCAAATATATAAAAGGATGTCATATAGAGGAGGGTGAAATGTTGTTTGCTGCTGCTCCAGAGAAGCGGACACGGGGCAATGGATTCAAACTACAAGAAAGAAGATTCCACCTAAACATTAGGAAGAACTTCCTGACAGTGAGAGCTGTTTGACAGTGGAATTTGCTACCAAGGAGTGTGGTGGAGTCTCCTTCTTTGGAGGTCTTTAAGCAGAGGCTTGACAGCCATCTGTCAGGAATGCTTTGATGGTGTTTCCTGCTTGGCAGGGGGTTGGACTGGATGGCCCTTGTGGTCTCTTCCAACTCTACGATTCTATGATTCTATATGGCAGGACAGAAAATGCACACATCCCCATATCCTCCAACATTTCTCCAATGAAAATAGGGATATCCTATTCCTTTTTTTAAAAAAAAATCTTTATTATACATCAATTTACATAAAACTTCACTAATACTGTTGTTGGGATTGATGGGAGAAGAGATAGCTAAGAAGGACAAAAGATTGTTCATGTATGCGACAACTGCAGCAAGAACATTGCTTGCTCAAAAGTGGAAATTACAGGAATTACCAACGATTGATGAGTGGCAGACGAAGTTGGTGGAATATGCTGAACTTGCAAAACTGACCGGTAGGGTCAGAAACCAGGACGACTCAAGGTTTCAAAGAGATTGGAGTAAATTTGTGGAATATTTAAGATTGAACCGTGGAAGTTTAAAAACACTAGTAGGACTGGAATAGACCTTTGACATAGTTTAATATGAAGTGATAAAAACTGTGTGTTGAGAATGGATTAGAAAACCTGCTGACATGAGGGAGGGGAGTCGTAGCTCGGCAGAGCAATGGTGAATGTATTTTATATTCGATGTTGAACTGGCTGTAATTTGATGCATTTGGAAAAATAATAAAAATTAATTTTTTAAAAAAACTTCACAAATACTATACAATACATTACATACATTGCATATAATACATACCCAACATACCTACATATCCTACGTTTACACCACAAATATTAGACTTCCAACTCTTCTCTTTATACTTTGCTGCCAATCTTAACTCTGTACGCATTTCATATTAGTTATTCCACTTTTCCTGGCAGATACAGATTAAATCTTGAAAATAGAGGAAAGGTATAGTAAAATCTGATTTGATTCAAGATTTAATCTGTATCTGCCAGGAGACTTGCGTTGTCCATATAATTTTTAAGGCACTGTAGGTTTTGAAAGTTAACCATTCTTAATTAACTTTTTGAATAGTATTTCCTCTTATTCTCCCTGTTAGTTTTGTGAGATGAAAATATTCAATCATTTTTGCTAACCGGTCCGATTTGGTGGGGTTATTGTTACTTTTCCAGTTTTTTGTTATCAGGATTCTCGCCGCTGTGGTAGCATACATAAGGGTCTACAGGTTTTCTTGATTTCCACTGACATGATACCTAGCAGGTGAAAGTAGGAACACCTTATTATTATTATTATTATTATTATTATTATTATTATTATTATTATTATTATTTTACCCAGCCCATCTGACTAGGTTTCCCCAGCCACTCTGGACAGCTTCTAATAAATATAAAAACATAATAAAACATTAAATATTTTAAACAAACTTCCCTGTACAGGGCTGCCTTAAGATGTCTTCTAAAGGTTGTATAGTTACTTATCTCCTTGGCTCGGGGGTCGCATAACTCCATACCCCCTGCAATGAAAATAGATATATCCTAAGGGAAAGTAGGCCATTCTGGGATCAGAAACAGAGACAGCTTCTGTAAATCTGGGACTGTCCCTGGAAAATAGGGACACTTGGAAGGTCTGAAGGCCTGTCTGAAGAGGAAGGTCTTAGCCACCCGGCAGAAAGATAACAAAGGAGTCAATCTGACCTCTCTTGGGAGGCAATCTCACAAAACATGTTATTTGTCTCATTGTCCGCTGTAGCAAAATGACTTAACTCACATGATTAATTATGTAAATTATGTTGGCATCATGTTATTCCACCTCCTTCATTTCAGCGCAAAGGAAGTACAATGCAAAGTGGGTGGGACATAAACGATTTTCTATCATTTGCAAACTGAAAACAGCAGCAGTGGCAAATGCTGATCATATTCACTGGATCGATTTCCATTCTGGACACGGCACAGATAAGTGAACGCCAGCAGAGTCGCGTTTCCGTTTTTATCAGGGTTCTCCGACATGCCTGCCTGTGACCCACCCCAACCCAAGATGCCATTGGAATCCAGCTCCCATCGTCGGACAACGTGGCCAGTGGTCAGGCATGATGACAGCTGGAATCCATCCATGTTCGGAGGACCACATCTTCCCCGCCCCTGGCTGATGGGCTTAGAAAAGAGCAGCCTTCCTCACTCAAGAGGATGCTTTTGTTTCTACTCAACAGCCGGAATGAAAAGATAAGTGGCTCTTTCTTCCAGCAGCTGAGCTGCGTCTTTTAGCCAGGCCTTTAAAAGCTTGAGAAAGTTATCCTACTGCCATCAGCCAAGTCTCCTTTTCCCCCTCAAAGACCATCTAAGCAGCTCAGAAAACGGAGAGCTGAACTTAAGCTGAACAGGAAATCTCACAGGAAAATTAAACAGTCGAAAGCTTTATTGATTGTGTGTATAATGCTCTTTCTTTGCATCTCCATAACTAGCTATGGTCCCTGTTAAACCAACAGCATCCTGGTCCAATACAAATCTTTCTTTCTTTCTTTCTTTCTTTCTTTCTTTCTTTCTTTCTTTCTTTCTTTCTTTCTTTCTCTACCACCAACAGAAAGATGCAGGAAAGAGATTCATTAAATTGGGTACGGGGAACCTCAGACCCAGGGGCCAAACACAGCCTTCCATGCCTCTATATCTAGCCCTCGGGACTCTCCTAGCCCAATCTTCTTCAACCTTGGATCCCTAGATATTTTGGATAACAACTCCCATCATCCATCACCTGGCTAAGCCAGGTGGGGATGATGGGAGTTGGAGTCCAGTTGGTTTATTCACTATATTATTACTCATATTATTGTGCAATGAACTTATTCTTCTTGTAGCGGCACGATTGCTCCTGGCAACAAAATTGGAAAGGACTTGATCATCCGCATATCACACAATGGAAACAGGAAGTATGGACAATTGCTTTATCTGAGAAACTAACTAAGAGAGTACATGCCCTGAAGGATGCAACTGTTACAGACAATTTCACTAAAAAAAGGCATCCCTTTATAAAGTATTGAAATGAACACCCTGATGACTAGCACCCATCAACTATGCGTATAGAAACCTTATGATTGCTGGTTGAAAGAACAATTAAAACTTATCGGGCAGTTCTTTTCTGCAATATATTTACCAAACTCCCAACAATATAAGGATTGGTGATCAGGAATATCAGCACAAAGGTTCCAAAACCCTCTGATCTTTCCCTGGCTCTGAGTTGTGCGTTGCCTAATGAAATCTGAGGTCCACCCAAAATCAAAATGAAAAGGGGGAAATTACATGTGACAACTTGGTTTTTGAGCATGAGAAGCCAGCGTTGCTTTCTGCTTTTGCAGCTAAGAAATTGGGAGAAATGGAAGCAGAGCCAGGAACAAACATCCTCGCCTGTTCCTTTTCTCAAAGTGTAATCATTCCATAATGCAAACTCAAAGATTTTTTGGTGCTGAAGCAATTACTGCTTGATGGAAGATTTGCTTTACCCTGGGCCTAGGCACAGCTTGTTTTCCGAAGCACTAATGCTCACAAAATGCTGGAAATGAGTGTTTTGTTACAAAATCAAGGGCTGTGTCAAAATCAGAGCCTGTCTGGAGTCAGAGCCATTGTTCTCGTTTGCAAGCTCTCTGTATCGCAAATGCAGCATAAGGGATTTTCCAGCGGCAGGGATGATGAAGCCTCGGCTGCGATAGCTTGATCAACTCTACAGCGCTATTATTCTACCTGATTAGCCCAGTGGGGATGTGCTTTAGGTCTGCTCCAACAGAGGACTTCTTATATTCCAACATGGCCTAAGGAAAAAGAGAGAGAGATCTAGGAAAACAGCAAACTGTGGTCTGAGGAGGAAGCAAGGAGCTGCATAATACAGTCTTAGCACAAGTGTATTTTGATCATGGTTGCCCTGAAGCAAGGGTTTTGTAGTCTTCAACTATGGAAAACATTCGTAATATTGGAAACAACAACAACAACAACAACAACAACAACAACAACAACAACAATAATTTATTTATACCCCGCCCATCTGGCTGGGTCTCACCAGCCACTCTGGGCGGCCTCCAACAAATATTAAAATACAATACAAAGTCACAGATTAAAAACTTCCCTAAACAGGGCTGCCTTCAGGTATTTTCTAAATGACAGGTAGTTGTTTATCTCTCTGACCCCTGATGGGAGGGTGTTCCACAGGGTGAAAACTCCACATTCAGCCAGCAAATACATGCAAGGTTAATAATAATAATAATAATAAATTTTTATTTCTACCCCGCCCTTCCCGATCCAAAAACTGGGCTCAGGGAGGCTAACAACAAATGTAAGACAATGATTAATGATTAAAAGAACTTAAAAAACAACATAAAAACAAACATCAATGGGATCCCCAGGGCTAGCTGGCCAGGTTAGTCTTGCTAGGCCAGTAGGGAGACCAGGGAGGAATTTTAATGTGGGGACCCAGAAGGGTTTCTTCAGAAAAAAAGGGAAGGGGGAAAGGAATAGGGGATCAGAATAGATTGAAGGCCAGGCGGAATAACTCTGTCTTACAGGACCTGCGTAAGGAGGTCAGGTCCCGCAGGGCCCTAGTATTGTGGGACAGAGTATTCCACCAAGTTGGAGCCAACACTGAAAAAGCCCTGGCCCTTGTAGAGGATAATCTGGCTTCTTTTGGGCCCGGGACCATAGAATCATAGAATCCAAGAGTTGGAAGAGACCACAAGGGCCATCTAGTCCAGCTCCCTGCCAAGCAGGAAACACCATCAAAGCATTCCTGACAGATGGCTGTCAAGCCTCCGCTTAAAGACATTCAAAGAAGGAGACTCCACCACACTCCTTAAGCTATTGTTATTTGTGGACCTTAAGGTCCTCTGTGGGGCATACCAGGTTAAATTTCCTTCTCCTTTTTAAAAATTAAAATTAAAAAGCTAGGCAAAAGGAATAAAACTAGAGGCTATTTCTTCTACAATGCAGGAAACTTCCTGCTTATTTCTTTTCTTTTCTTTTTCTCCACTCTGCAGCCTTCTTCTTATTCTTCTTGCAAAAAAGCCTTTTCTGCTATACTAATCTTTCGTTTTGTTGTTCTGGAAAAGGCTTGGCTGGCTTCCCCCCCCCCCACCGCCGTGGGAAAGATTAGCAGGTTGGTTAAACCCCAAGGGGGAAATTAACCCAGAAAAAAATGCAAATGTGAAGGCTGGCCAAGATTTCATTCAAACCCAGAAAAATGGAAAACGTTGCTCCAGGAATGAAGGGCATTTAGTTGTGGCCTTATTCCATGCAGAACTTTCTTCAAAAATTGAATGAATTAGACCAAGATTAAAGGAGGGGTCTCGGCAAACCAAGATCCCTGTTTGGAGTTCCAGTCTATGTTGCCTTCTCCTTGGTTTCATTATTTCCCACAGTGTAGAATTCAGCAGAAGATGGGGACAAAACTACCATTAGTTTCCTCTCTCTAGCGCCACCTACTGCTGGCCTCCCTACCTTCTGCCCTACCAAACTCAAACAGCATCAGACACTACTGTTTCTGAAGCCTCGCTGGGATGTTCCCCAGCCTTTGGGAATGAAAGGAGGATACAGTGGCTGTGCTTGCTCTGTCAGCTTTCTGTATAGCATCCATCTTGCAGAATCTGAAGACAGGCAAGCATTGAAAGCCTTGAAGTGGTCCTTGGGAGAACCATCTGTAATACGGATTGATTGATTGATTGATTGATTGATTGATTAAAGCACTTGCTCAAGGCCCTCCATTTGCCTTGCTGAATTTCTCGGTATGTTGAGCTGAAAGGCACGCAAGTCGAAGGAGAAGACAATTTTCAAGCTATCGATTCGAGAAGGTGACCTTGTTAAGAAGGCTAATTAAGAGCTGGAGTCTGACCAAGATGTGCCGTCGTTTTGCCTCCCATATAAATGAGTGTTTGGTAAATGTGGGTTTCTAAGCTAATGTTTAGAAACGCGGGTGGCGATGTGGGTTAAACCACGGAGCCTAGGACTTGCTGATCAGAAGGTCAGCGGTTCGAATCCCCATGACGGGGTGAGCTCCCGTTGCTCGGTCCCAGCTCCTGCCCACCTAGCAGTTTGAAAGCACGTCAAAGTGAAAGTAGATAAATAGGTACCGCTCTGGCGGGAAGGTAAACGGCGTTTCCGTGCGCTGCTCTGGTTCACCAGAAGCGGCTTAGTCATGCTGGACACATGACCCGGAAGCTGTACGCCGGCTCACTCAGACAGTAACGCAAGATGAGCGCCGCAACCCCAGAGTCGGACACGACTGGACCTAATGGTCAGGGGTCCCTTTACCTTTACCTTTAAGCTAACATTTATGCATTGGGTGTTTAATGGCTTAGGGGGAGCTGTTCTTCACCATTCAAGGACAAGTCAAGAGCTTGGTCCTTTGCAGCGATTACTTCAGTGATTCTGCAGCTCAGACTGAGTGCTTAAATCAGAGTTGGTGGCTCTTTGGGACAAAGTGAGGCAGTACCTCTGAACCTCAGCTCCTTGTCTTCTGTGAAATGGGCTTTGGGGACCATGTCCCTTTTTGTAATGTAAGCCAGGGCAAATATGTTGCCATGGGAACTAATAGCTAGAGACAAATGTGGTGAAAGGGAGCCTGTTTTTCTTTCCAGTAAGGTTGAAAGTGATGTCATCATTGAGTCCATAAGTGAGTGGAATACTATACTGGATGAGAAGTTTTTTGAGAGTCAGGGTCGTGGTTCTGTCTTGTTCTTCGTGAAAATCCAATGCTAAGGCATTGAGGGTTCTCTTATAAATCTAAGGGGGTGCAATATTATAATAATAATAATAATAATAATAATAATAATAATAATAATAATAATAATAATAATAATAAATTTGCCCATCTGGCTGGGTTTCCCCAGCCACTCTGGGCAGCTCCCAACAGAATATTAAAAACATGATAAAACATCAAACATTAAAAACTTTCCTAAACAGGGCTGCCTTCAGATGTCTTCTAAAAGTCATTTCAACTTATTGAATTGCAACTTATTACCAAACTTAAAACCTTGGAGAGACCTGGTCTGTTGGACATTGGATTATTATCTCATTATACATGATAAAGCTCTTTTTAGCCATCTCACCCCTTGCTTTCCCCTGTAAGACCAATTGCAGTCGTTAACAGTCATCAACAGGTTTACCAATCACCCATTCCCACCACCCTACTGAGTAATACCCCTTCCCACTCTCTCACTATATATAAGGGTCTGGTGACTTCTGCTTCAGTGTATCTGAAGAAGTGTACATGCACATGACAGCATATACCAATAACTTAGTTGGTCTCTAAGTTGCTACTGGAAGGAATTTTTTAAATTATTTTCTATTCTAAAAGTCAGATAGTTGTTTATTTCCTTGACATCTGATGGGAGGGCGTTCCACAGGGCGGGCGCCACTTCCAGGAAGGCTCTCTGCCTGGTTCCCTGTAACCTCACTTCTCGCAGTGAGGGAACTGCCAGAAAGCCCTTGGAGGAGGACCTCAGTGTCCAGGCTGAACGATGGGGGTGGAGACACTCCCTCAGGTCTGCTGAGATTAATGCTTTAAACTCCCACGTTATGCTTAGCTTACACACACATACACCTTATTTAATAGAAACACCATAAATCTCCAGTGGCCGTCTTCAAAGGTAACTAAACCAGGGTACACAGACTACATGTGAAAAGGATCTAGGAGTCTTGGTAGACCACAAACTTGATATGAGTCAACAGTGTGATGCAGCAGCTAAAAAAGCCAATGCAATTCTGGGCTGCATCAATAGGAGTATAGCATCTAGATCAAGGGCAGTAATAGTACCACTGTATTCCACTCTGGTCAGACCTCACCTGGAATACTGTGTCCAGTTCTGGGCACCACAGTTCAAGAAGGATACTGACAAGCTAGAACGTGTCCAGAGGAGGGCAACCAAAATGGTCAAAGGCCTGGAAACGTTGCCTTATGAGGAACGGCTTAGGGAGCTGGGTATGTTTAGCCTGGAGAAGAGAAGGTTAAGGGGTGATATAATAGCCATGTTCAAATATATCAAAGGATGTCATATAGAGGAGGGAGAAAGGTTGTTTTCTGCTGCTCCAGAGAAGTGGACACAGAGCAATGGATTCAAACTACAAGAAAGAAGATTCCACCTAAACATTAGGAAGAACTTCCTGACAGTGAGAGCTGTTTGGCAGTGGAATTTGCTGCCAAGGAGTGTGGTGGAGTCTCCTTCTTTGGAGGTCTTTAAGCAGAGGCTTGACAGCCATCTGTCAGGAATGCTTTGATAGTGTTTCCTGCTTGGCAGGGGGTTGGACTGGATGGCCCTGGTGGTCTCTTCCAACTCTATGATTCTATGCTTCTATGATTCTATAATCCCCGGAACCCCTCACTGCTCAGAGATTGAGGTGCATGCAACAAGAAAACCAATGAATCCCTCTGTGGTTCCAGAACAACTCACAGAGTGGTCTGCAGTAACTGAGGAAAGATATCCTGCTCCAATAATAATGGTGAGTAACTGGTCTGGGATAATAATTTGAACTTAAAAGCAGGTTGCTAGAAATAAATCCAGGGCGTACATTTTGGACTTCAGCTAGATATACTTAAAACCTAATTTTTCCCCAGTCCATCATTTCTTCACTCTGTCCCCCCCCCCCTTTATTACAGTTCTAAATATACCTGTCTGACCCCATAAGACTTAGAACTCTTTTCCTCTCTGCTTGCACAGTTCCTGAGAAGCTAACTAGCGGGACACGGAGCTCAGGCTGCTCATGGCGGTGATGCCTCTGTGTCCCTTGTGGGACTTCAGAAATATTAACTCCTGCACTGCCTCTGGATGAAGCCAGAAATATGTCCTTGGAGGGTCTGTCATTTAAAAAAAAACAAAAAACGACAACAACCAAAACCTTGGTGTAATAAAATTATTAGAAAATATGAAGATACTCCTGATGCCTAAACACATGTACAATCAATAAATCATAATGCATTACATTGAGATATGTCATAATAAATTAAATGCATGAGTCATGCTGGAAGTGTTTTCCAGTAATTTATAAATGCTTTGCCAGTTCTCAACAATTGATTGAGTTTCAGTCTGCCTGCCTGTTCACACTGCCATAATTATGTCTGTTTAGCCGTAACGTCATGAAGTTCATTTTCCCATTCTTCAGGTAGTGGCACTTCTCACAGTTGGTTAGTATGGGGTTGGGAAACTCCTGCACCCATCTTTCGGTATTCTCTTGGGTAGAAAGTTTCTTCACTTAGGCAGCAAAAATCTAATGCTCAGATATTGGAAGGCAGACAAATGTGAAAAGGATCTAGGTGTCTTTGTAGACCACAAGCGCAACATGAGTCAACAGTATAACAGTAAAGTAGTGATAAAGGTAAAGGTAAAGGGACCCCTGACCATTAGGTCCAGTCGTGTCCGACTCTGGGGTTGCGGCGCTCATCTCGTTCTATAGGCCAAGGGAGCCGGCGTTTGTCCGCAGACAGCTTCTGGGTCATGTGGCCAGCATGACAAAGCCGCTTTCTGGCAAACCAGAGCAGCGCACGGAAACGCCGGTTACCTTCCCGCCGGAGCGGTACCTATTTATCTACCGTACTTGCACTTTGACGTGCTTTCGAACTGCTAGGTGGGCAGGAGCTGGGACCGAGCAACGGGAGCTCACCCCGTCGCAGGGATTTGAACCACCGACCTTCTGATTGGCAAGCCCTAGACTCTGTGGTTTAACCCACAGCGCCACCTGGGTCCCTGGGAAAGTGGTGATAGTACTACGCTATTCTGACTTGGTCACATCCCACCTGGAGTACTGTGTTCATTTCTGAGCACCACAGTTTAAGAAGAATATCGACCAGCTGGAATGTGTGCAGAGGAGGGCAGCTAAGATGATCATGGGTCTGGAGACCAAGCCTTATGAGGAACAATTTTATGATTAACTCAGAACCAAAAAGAACCTGGGATCTCACCTTGGCACACAATTCGGTTTTAGGGATGGAATTTTCTGAAGATCTCCAGGTGCACTTATTGGGACTTATTAGCAGCAAGAAGTGAGAAGGACAAGTCTCACATATTACATTATTTATTTTACACTTTATTACACATATAATATTATAAAGATATAATATGTATCGTATTATATGCATATTATACACTTAAGACTCCAGGATTTCTAAAGTAACTGGCACATAAACAGATGCACACACAGCAAAGCATATAAAATACATACTTATATTTATAATTTTTTGCTCTGAAAATATAGTATGGCAGAAAGCCATTGTCAGTGAAATCAACTCTTTATTCAAGGAAATGACAATATAACTCAGTTTCTTAGAAAGTCATGCCCCTAAGGAGCAGTTGCCAAGACTGAAGGTCCCCGCCTTCTACCCTTTCTCCCAGAAGTTTCCCAAACAATCTCAAACTGTCTCTGTGCAACTCTTGTGATACGTAAGTGGCAGTCAAGTACAACATTCCTTGTTTTCCTAGAGTGGACATGTGGGGGAATGTTCGGTCCAGCCAGTTGAAAACTTCCTGTTTCCTCTTTGCTGGGACATACTGCCTTTGCATATGACTAGAGGTGGGCGTGGCCTTACCTGTCCAGGTAACAAAAGGGACAAGGCACGCAGCACTCTCTCACTCTCTCTCTCTTTGATTTCCTCTGATGTTGGAGCAGCTTTTAGCTAGAGATGCTCTGTTGGGATTATCCCCATATGAGATAGCTCCACATGTATATACTTTGTAACTAAGTCTGCCTTCAGGGATGTGAACTGATGTGAGTAAACTACTTTTATATACTTTACACAAGATTGTGACGTGTTTATTTTTTAAAGAAGGATATAAGGGAACTTACCAGGAACCAAAATAGTAAGAGACTTACACAAGCCTGCAACCAGCTACCCGCTGTGCGTTTAAATGAGGAATGTGAAACTCTACTAAGTAAAGGAACGTGCTAGCACAAGTTAGGAAGGATATTAATAAACAATATATCCTCTCCTGCCTCCCTGAACATTCCCACCCCTCTGGCCTCTGTTCTGCTCTCCTCATTATTCTGCATGTTCTTGGAGGCCAGGAGGATAGGGAGCTTGTCACAGCAGGAGAGGGAGACTCCCTGAATTCTTTAGCAGCCTCTTGACTCCCCTCCTCTGCTTCAGCCTCAGAGTCCGTCCTGTCACAGGCTCTTCCTGCTCAGCATCCAGCCCTTCCTGCCAGTCTTCTCCCTCTGACCTCTCGTCAGTGTCCCACCACCAGTCCCTTGGCTCTGAGCCTTTCTCTTGGGGTCTCCCTTGGGGGTTTCCTGGCTGGTGCCTCCCATCAACCCACTCCCTGACACCTCCTTAGAAGGTGTGGCCACTGGGACTGTCACAAATAGCTCTTGCATTTTGGAATTTGCCACTCCGCCACCGGCAGGAAGATCCCCTGCAGCATCTTCAAAGCTGCTCGAATTCCTGATCAGGAGCTGGAGATGGCAGGTGTTTGGGAGGCCTTGATTAAAAACTGTAAAACAGCCGCTCTCGACACGTCTAGCGTTATGGCAACACATTAAGTTGAGCGAGAATCAGCCGAGCATTAAATAAACCACAAAAGAGTTACAATAAATTATGTAAATCTATTTGGGATTTTTACACGAAAGGACATTATTACGCTATAAATGTCAGGGGGAAGAGGCAGCTGGAGAGGATGGAGCAGGCCTCCTGCTCTTATCTCTCTTCCAATGGGAGTTTCTTCCCCCACGATGATGCACTTCAGAGGAGCACTTGGTCTCTGAACATGGCCAACTGATGGGGTGATAAATTGCACTCGGCGAGGGAATAGATTGGGGAAGACTGGGGGGTTCACCATGAAATAAACAATTAAGGATTGCAGGTGCTATCAACATCAGGTTGCTCCTTGTTCCCATCTCATCTTCCAAAAGATCGTAAGAACTGCCCTTGCTTGAAGAGAACAAGGGTCCAGGTGTGGGGAATCTATGGTCCTCCAGATGTCCTTGGACTCTACTTCTCATCATCCCTGACCATGGGCCATGCTGTCTGGGGCTGCTGGGAGTTGGAGGCCAACAACATCTGGAGGACCACCTGCTCCCCACCTGTCATCTAGTCAAGCTGTTCTATCTTCAGTTTTCCACACCTATCAGCTGATCACCCATTCCCACCACCCTTCTGAGTAATACCCCTCCCCACTCCCTCACTATATTTAAGGATCTGGTGACTTCTGTTTCAGTGTATCTGAAGAAGTGTGCATGCACACGAAAGCTCATACCAAGAACGAACTCAGTTGGTCTCTAAGGTGCTACTGGAAAGAATTTTCTATTTTGTATCTTCAGAAAGGTAAAGGGACCTCTGACCATTAGGTCCAGTCGCGGACGACTCTGGGGTTGTGGTGCTCATCTTGCTTTATTAGCCGAGGGAGCCAGCGTACAGCTTCCGGGTCATGTGGCCAGCATGACTAAGCCGCTTCTGGCGAACCGGAGCAGCACACGGAAACGCCGTTTACCTCCCCGCTGGAGCTGTACCTATTTATCTACTAGCACTTTGACATGCTTTCGAACTGCTAGGTGGGCAGGAGCAGGGACTGAGCAACGGGAGCTCACCCGGTTGCGGGGATTCGAACCACCGACCTTCCAGTCGGCAAGCCCTAGGCTCAGTGGTTTAGACCACAGCGCTACCCGCGTCCCTTCTATCTTCAGTAGTTGCTGCAATACAAGCACAAAACCAGGACCTGGTTTTCTGATTCTTCATCCTACTGATAGGCGTAGTAAGAGTACGTATCTATGTCCCAGTGTAAAGCAACCTGCAGCCCTCTAACTGTTGCTGGACTAGTAGTAATAATACCGTATTTTTCCATGTATAACACGCCCCCTATTTTGGGGGACTCCAATTTAAGAAAATGGGGGGAGATGGCCAACAGTTGTTGAGCTTTTTGGGCGGAGGATTGCCCAGAATTCTTGAGCATTGGGGGGGGGGAGTGACGAATATCACTCACGTGACTGACAAACGCTGACAATCACACCTGTCGCCGATGCCACCAACCGTCTGCTACCTCACCGCCAGCAGCAGGCAATCACATGCCCAGTTGCTGCAGTGGTAGCCGATCCACGGCAGCCCTTGCCGCAGCCACCAATAGCCCACCCAATCGCCGCAGACAAGCTCCTGCTTGCGGCTGCAACCAATCGGACGTCCCTCCTCTGCACTAGCTGTGTATAAGACGACCTACAATTCTTTACATTATTTTAGAGTAAAAAAATAAATAAATCGTCTTACACACGGAAAAGTACGGTAATTTAATAACAATTCTATTGTTTATATGCCGCCCATCTGACTGGCTTGCGCCAGCCACTATGGGAGGCTCCCAACAATAAAACATTGACCACTAAAAACTTATTTGAACAGGAGACAGTGGGCTCCCGTGCCTCTGGGCCCCCCATGTCAGCATTTTGGGAAAAGAAAGAGAGCGAAGTGGGTGGGTATTTCCATTTCACTTTGCAGCCAGCTCAGCCCATGCTATATAAAACAAGACACCAGCCAGACCTTCAGGGTCTTTCACTTTTTCAAAAAAAAGGGTGGGTGGGTGGGTGGGAAGTGTGCTTGATGGGTGCCAAGACTGATGTCTGAGGTCACTGTGGAGCCCCTGGGCACCAAATTTGGGACCTCAGCCTAAAGCAGGCCGTTTTCTCTCTTTAAAAATAAAAATCCCCCCCCAACCTGATAATGTCGAAAAGCAAATGTCATAGATGTTCTTAAGAGCTCTGCATGGGTCCAATTATAATTTCATTTTAAAACTGCATCTGTAATCGCCAGCCTATTTTAATTAAAAATGCATCTGAAGCCCAAGAACATCCAGCATTATCAAGCTGCCAATCTCGGTTGGAAGAACTTTTGCACTGAACGAATTTGGAATGTATTAGAAAAATTCATTGTTTCTAATACAATTTCTCTTCTCCACGCCACCCCCCCCCCACTCTCCTCACTGATTTATTAGTGGCTCCTTCCCTCTCCTCCCCCCCCCAACCCGCCTTGCCAATTTCCCCTCCTCTTCTGTTAATCTTTCTAAATAACTTGAAAGTGGCCCACTGTCTATTTAGCTAAATGAATTCAGTCCACAGATACTCATTATTTTCTAGCATGATTTATGCAAGGGCTGTTAGCTAGATTGTACCATGCTTGAAGTTTTCTTGGCAATCAGAAAAATCCAGATTGGAGTCGTCAAGTATTAACTAAATAGAAAATCGTCCCTCCCCTTACAAGAAAGAAAAAAGAAAGATGGAGACATTCAGCAGCGACTTCTCTTATAAGGCACACACTTAAATCTGAGAGGCAGTGTGCTCCAGAGAATTTTTAGCCACAGAGTTACAATCCAACATATCTGGCTCGTTGTCCAGATGAGCCATGGACTAGGACCCATGGGAGGAAAGTCCTCCCACAACTGCAGATGCATGGAAAACTTGGATCCATGTTGAGGTGCATCCCATAGGATTCTGGGGCATTGGCGTCTGCCTCCCTACCCCTGACCCCCAAAGAGACACCTCTGCCAGCAGACTTTGATGGACTCCTAGGGGGTTCGAGAGGATCCTGAGGAGAGACTCTCCTCAGATGGAAATTGTCATGACCCCCTTAGTGCCACCAGGCTTGTCACATTTGAGAGGAAGGTGGGGAGGGAGGGGAATTGGAGGGAAGGGGCTGGAACAGATGGAAAGCCCTCCCCTCCTTGGCCTCCAATGACATCATGAATCTAGTGAGGAGATTGGACTTCCAGCAACCTCTCCACCTCAGGGGGAAGAGAGTGTTGTCAAAATTGAAATGTCCTATCTGGCTCGTGAAAAGATTGAAATCTGAGATTGAAATCAGAGGACGTATAAGGCAACAGTTATGTAATTAGTTTGTTTAAGATAGGGTATAAGAAGTAGATAGAGTATTTTATGTGTGTTTTTTTAAGGACTAAGAATAGAAGAGAATGATTATACACGGTTTATAAGGATTAACATTAGATGAGAATGATGATTTTATAATGTTATGAAATTACTAAAGAAGTTTAGAAATGAACACAGAAAGAGAGGATGTGAGGAGGTCCCTAAACAATGTTAGGAATATTATAAGGATAGTTAAATAAGTGTTTGGTAAGATTTTTGTATTTTTGTGTTTAATTTTGTTACGTTTTGTAGTTTTTGTAGTTTTATAGTGTTATGTAGTGTTTTGTTGTATTTTGTGTTTGTTGTTTTATTAAAATTTAATAAATTCTTATAAAAAAAGAAAAGAAATGTCCGATCTGGCCATCTTAGTTACATCCCAGTTTGACTACTGCAATGTGAAGAAGAAGAAGAAGAAGAGTTTGGATTTGATATCCCACTTTTCACTACCCGAAAGAGTCTCAAAGCAGCTAACATTCTCCTTTCCCTTCCTCCCCCCACAACAAACACTCTGTGAGGTGAGTGGGGCTGAGAGACTTCAAAGAAGTGTGACTAGCCCAAGTTCACCCAGCAGCTGCATGTGGAGGAGCGGAGATGCGAACCCGGTTCCCCAGATTACGAGTCTGCCGCTCTTAACCACTACACCAAACTGGCTCTCTGGTTTCAAATGTGCTTTGAAACGTGCTTGGAAACTTCAGCTGGTCCAGAATGCTGCAGCTGGACTGCTAACTGGGGCCAGTAACAGTGAGCACATTACTCCCCTGTTAAAACTGCTTCACTGGCTACCGGTCCATTTGAGTGAGCACCTTCTCTTGGTCCCATCAACATCAGAGGCACCAGACCCTTTTCTGTGGCTGCTCAAAGACTGT
Source organism: Lacerta agilis (assembly GCF_009819535.1). Taxonomy (NCBI): domain Eukaryota; kingdom Metazoa; phylum Chordata; class Lepidosauria; order Squamata; family Lacertidae; genus Lacerta; species Lacerta agilis. The sequence continues at coordinate 45,135,387 of NC_046324.1, forward strand.
GAAATTCGCTCCCAAGAGAGGTTAAACTGACTCCCTCTTCATGGCAGGTTAACACCTTTTCTGTTCGAACAGGGTTTTGAAAACCAAGATGCAGGCATTGCTGATTGCTAGACAGCTGCCAGGGCAAACTAGATTTTAATTACTGGCTTTAAGTTGAGTTTTGGTGTGTTTTAATTATTGTTTATAACTAGTTTGTTTTTATTACTTTGTAATTTGTAGTTGAAGTTTCTCAATGTTGTAAGCTGCCTTGAATCCCAACTTAACAGTAAAACAGGATAGAAATACATTAAAGAATATTTTTAGACATGTGGAGAGGTCTTAGAGCTGCTGCCTGGAGTGTCTGAGCAAGCGTCAAGAATAGGAGATGTGTCCTGGTCTTTCCAGAGGCAAGAGAGACTCCTAGATGCAGTGCCCTCTTGCAGGCTAGCCACTGACATAGGAATAGAGACTACTGCAAGTAAGGGCTGTGCCTTGTTGTTCTTGTTGTTCAGTCGTTCAGTCGTGTCCGACTCTTCATGACCCCATGGACCAGAGCACGCCAGGCACGCCTATCCTTCACTGCCTCTCGCAGTTTGGCCAAACTCATGTTAGTCGCTTCGAGAACACTGTCCAACCATCTCATCCTCTGTCGTCCCCTTCTCCTTGTGCCCTCCATCTTTCCCAACATCAGGGTCTTTTCTAGGGAGTCTTCCCTTCTCATGAGGTGGTCAAAGCACTGGAGCCTCAACTTCAGGATCTGTCCTTCTAGTGAGCACTCAGGGCTGATTTCTTTGAGAATGGATAGGTTTGATCTTCTTGCAGTCCATGGGACTCTCAAGAGTCTCCTCCAGCACCATAATTCAAAAGCATAAATTCTTCGGCAATCAGCTGTGCCTACCTTCATTTTAAAGCTGGACAGGTGAGCACAGAAAACTTGTTGGAGCAACTTCTCTGCTTTTGTGCAGTCTTGAACTTCTTGTAACTGCCCCTGAACTCGTGCCCCTTGGGCCTTGTTCTTAGACTGGGTCCATCCCAGACAATCATTTGCCTTGTGATAGCTTTGGGACTGGAATAGCTCTTTCCTTGCTACTGGATCTGTACCATTACTCTGCCTTAATACGTGTAAGAACTTCTACCATCATGCTTTGGAATGGGAGCCAGGACAGAAACCTCACTACCTTGAGGGAGCCAATGGCTGAAGAAGAAGACCATGGCCCTTTAAGTGACTCACAGGCAGCTCAGGGGGTGGGGCTTCCAGTCTATGTCTACTGAGCCCTGCTATAAAACTCACCCAACTGTTTCGGGACTTTGCATGTGTTGCTTGGGTGGTTGGTTGGTTTCAGCTACAGAAGTCTCAGTTAGTTTCCTAAACCAGTGTTTTCCAAACTTGGGTCTCCAGCTGTTTTTGAACTACAATGCCCACCATCCCTAGCTAGAAGGACCAGTGGTCAGGGATGATGGAAACTGTAGTCCGAAAACAGCTGAAGACCCAAGTTTTGTTGATCTCTCTCCAAGGTGCTGAACCTTGCCTTCCATTTGCAACCAAGAACTTCTGACCTCCTGTTGCTTGAGCCATCATCCTTTCTCACTGGTGGGCATCCCTTCACATCATAACAATACAGTCAACAATACAGTCCTCCTGAGATTACACCTTCTCTCTTTAAAAAAGGAGAGAATTTCATAAGAAAGCTCATACAAAATTGCCATACGTTTCTCTCCTAACATATATGACCCTGAAATGTAATGACATAAACATTTAGTTAACTAGATTCCTTACAATTTCATGACTGTGAAACCTCTAAACCGATACAGTTTCCATAACAGCATTTAATTCATCTCCGCCTTCGCAAACCCTAAATTTGACCTTACAAATTGGATCAGCAAATCCCAGCTCTTCAAAGTTATTGGGATCACGCATAATCTCAGAGCATAGATTGCTCATGTAAAGGCACCTGTCACGGTGAATCAAAATGTTTTATTAATGCAGAATTATTTTCAGAGGTTGTGGACGATGCACAAAATCAGATGCTCTGCTTCTTCATTTGACCCTATCTAGAGAAGTCTGATCTTGTCACAGGTATCCATGCAGTTATCACATCCTGACTAGACTACTGCAATACCCTTTACATGAGACTGTGTGGAAGCTTCAATTTGTACAAAATTTGGCTGCCCAGCTGCTGTCTGGAGCTAGGTAGCCAGAAGATATTATGCCTATATTGGCCCAGTTTCAGTGGCTGCCATTATGCTTCTGGGTCCAATTCATTGTGATGGCTATCAACATTAAAGCCCTGAATGGTTTTGGACTGTCTTAAAGGACAGCCTACATCCGTATCAACCTCCTCATCCCTTGAAATCTACTTTGAAGGCTTTTGCTAAGGAGCCCACCTCAGAAGACAATCAGATGGGTTGTCATCCACAACAGAGCATTTCTAGTGATGGCCCCACAGTTGTGAAGTACCTGTGGAGGTTTAGCAGGCCCCATCCCTTGTGGGATTAAAGAGGGTTCTGAAGACCCATCTCACGTCAATGGAATTTGGATGGGCAATGTTCATTGGTGGCTGGTGGGGGCCCTTTTTGAATTCTAAATGATGTTCTGGTTATTGAATTCTATGATATTTTCTTTAATTTTGTAATATGGTAATTTTTTTATATCTGTATTTTAAACTGCTTTGTGGAGAAGATTTTTAGTCACAAAGTAAACCATCATTCTATATTCAGTGTGCTGCAATGGTTAGATTGTTGGACTAGGACCTGGGGGTCTAGGGTTCAAATTCCCACTCTCTCAGTCACAGTCTCTCGGCCTAATCTACTTCACAGGGTTGTTGTGAGGATAAAATGCCGAGGGGAAGAACCTTGTATGCCACCATGAACTCCTTGAAGAAAGGTGAGATATAAATATAAGAAAGCATTCTTATATCTGCTAGATTTTTTATGCAGATCTAAGGTTGGTGGCGTGGGTGGCGCTGTGGGTTAAACCACAGAGCCTAGGGCTTGCCGATCAGAAGGTCGGCAGTTTGAATCCCCGTGACGGGGTGAGCTCCCATTGCTCGGTCCCAGCTCCTGCCCACCTAGCAGTTCGAAAGCACGTCAAAGTGCAAGTAGATAAATAGGTACCGCTCCAGCGGGAAGGTAAACGGCGTTTCCATGCGCTGCTCTGGTTTGCCAGAAGTGGCTTAGTCATGCTGGCCACATGACCCGGAAGCTGTATGCCGGCTCCCTCGGCCAGTAAAGCTAGATGAGCGCTGCAACCCCAGAGTCGTCCGCGACTGGTCCTAATGGTCTGGGGTCCCTTTACCTTTACCAAGCTTCTGTTGAGGCAGCCCTCTCATCTCATCATCCATAATGTAGCACTGTTATATGTGCATGAAAAGAACTATATGAATAAGACTATAAAACCCATGATGCAGTGCATCAGTAAGATCAGTGAGATACGAAGGTGAGAAAGCCACCCTCCAACCAGTGAACTTGAGCTCTGGATACCTGCCACTGAAAGCAAGCCCTATTTTTGCCTCCTCCTCTCTGCCTCCTTCTTTCACGCTCGCTGTAATTGACCTGGGCAAGTGCCAACATGTGACAAACTCCTATTTCTGGTGAGGAGAACTCCGCATCTCATTAGCCTGCCCTTGATCTTGCAAGCCAATTCCCCATTCACTTACACCTCAGTTATCCCAGAGACGGCATCTATCTTCGAAACCTTGTGGGTTTATTGATGGGGAGGAATGGATGCTGGCCAAGCAGTACTCTCTTCTCCTATAATGACAGGACGCTGTGGGGACAGCCCTGAAGAAGTCAATGAAGCGGAAATAGTGTCATTTGTACAACCAACCTAGTATCCACTGGATACAGCTTTGGCCCAGGGCCTGGATTCCAATCATAGGTCGCGTTGATGTTATTGAGAATGATTGCTTCTGACTGCTTTGGTGAATAACAGATCTTAGAAGGGAATCCTGTAAATGGCATAAGGTGACCTACTGACCTCAGGATGCATTGCACTAGCTCTAGAGTTGTCACAGTTATCCAATGCTTTGCCTAAGGGTAAAGGCATCTCCCATGACGAGGTGACATTGCCCAATTTGGCTCCTATTGGCCCTATACCTCAGAGGTGGGGAAGCCTGGGCCCAGGGGACAAATGAGGCATCCAGGCTTATCTGACCCTCCAAACCAGGCACCAGTAACCTTTTTTAGCCGTGGGCCAGTCCACCGTCCCTCAGACCATGTGGTGGGCCGGACTATATTTTTTTTGGGGGGGGGGAATGAACAAATTCCTATGCCCCACAAATAACCCAGAGTTGCATTTTAAATAAAAGCACACATTCTACTCATGTAAAAACACCAGGAAGGCCCAACAAATAACCCAGAGATGCATTTCTGTGGGATGTAAACACAGAGCAGCCAAACCCAACACTGCTAGAGAGGACATGAAGGTAACTCAGTCCTCCAGGCTTAACTTCCTGTTTACCTGGACTGAGTTACAGAAACCAGAAGTAGGTGTGGTCTTACCTGGGAACCAGATCCCAAAGAAGTCTCTTCCATTTTGCCTCGTCTTTTGAACTAGCAGGATGCTCTCTCTCAGCTTGCAGCTGAGAGAAGCAGAGGTGAAGCCTGTTCCCCTATGGAATCAGCTTCACCACATGTAAATATATTTATCTAAGCTTATCTGCTTATCTGCTCTTTGTGCCTGTACTCATGGATGTCTGTAAGTAAACTTTTATATCTTATAATCAGTACTGTATTGTGTCTTTGCTTTTAAGAGGGAACAAGGGGAATATACCAGGAATATATATTTCTTATAGAGGCTTTAGCAAGCCTATGCAACCGTTTTCTGCTGTGTTTTAAAAGGGAATGTAACTCTGCTAAGTTTGGAGCTTGCTCACACAAGCTGGGATTGAGATATATAAATAGTATATACTCATCCACACTCCTAAACATTCCCACAATTTCAAATAAAAGCTCACATTCTACTCATGTAAAAACACCAGGAAGGCCCAACAAATAACCCAGAGATGCATTTTAAATAAAAGGACACATTCTACTCATGTAAAAACATGCTGATTCCTGGACTGTCCGTGGGCTGGATTGAGAAGGTGATTGGGCCACACCTGGCCCACGGGCCTTAGGTTGCCTACCCTTGCTCCAAACCTTCCCCAGGCCACACCCTTCCTAAGCCACACCTCTAACCCTAGGCCACACCCCTCACCAGTCCTGCTTAAGCACCATTCTCTCATGACCTTGCCTGCCTTGAATTCTTGCCTGGAGCGAGGATAGCGAGGGATATGTGAGTGTGTAGTGAAACCAGCCTACTATTCAAAGCCAAAATTTGCATTCATTGCCCCACCCACTTTTGCCTCTGGCCCCGCCCACTGCTGGCACGTGGCCCTCAAAAGGATGACCAGAAGGGGATTCAGACATCTTCTTGAAAAACATTCACCACCCTGAGCACAGAGGCTCCTTCAGCAGTCATTTCTAACAGGGGTATCCTCCATGAATGTGCCTGGACTTTTATCTAAAGCTCTCTAAGCTAGCTGCCATCACCCCCATCTTGTGGCAGTGAGTTCCAAAAGTGAATTGTGCATGATATAAATAAGTACCCATCTTCTCAGTAAGCTTCATGGGGCCGTATAAAGTTCTGGTATTCCAAGAAAAAGCATTTTCTAATTTCAAGGCCTTTTAAGGCGGTGTTAAGTTCAGCGTCTTGGTTGTGTGTGTGTGTGTGTGTGTGTGTTTTTCAAAAATCCACATCAGGCCAACCAAAATGTCACAAAATGTAGGCAAGCTCCAGGATTCTTCATTAGGCTAATTGCCATGGTGTGGTGGGGAGGGAAGAAGTTGGATGATGTTGAAGCCAAGAGTCCTGGTGAATCTGAAAGCCAGCACACTTTTGTGTGACAATTTGGTTGGCATGATGAAAGCATTTCTTATTTTTATTATTCAATTTCCATGTCACTAGTCCAGCATCCTGTTCTCAGAGTGGCCAACCAGGTGCCTCAATCAATCAATCAATCAATCAATCAAATACCTTTATTGGCATCACAGTATAAAACATTTCAAGTAACTGGAATAACTAAAAAGACAAGGGTGAAGCTATCAAGGGATATAAGGTCACACTATGGTCGTGTGCATTTGGATATTCTGATATGCCCCATCTATTGCCCCAAAGGATACTACTAAAGCAGTAATAGGATGCGGGTGGCGCTGAGGTCTAAACCACTGAGCCTAGGGCTTGCTGATTGGAAGATTGGCGGTTCGAATCCCCGTGACAGGGTGAGCTCCTGTTGCTCAGTCCCTGCTCCTGCCAACCTAGTAGTTTGAAAGCACATCAAAGTGCAAGTAGATAAATAGGTACCACTCCAGCAGGAAGGTAAACAGTGTTTCAGTGCACTGCTCTGGTTTTGCCAGAAGCGGCTTAGTCCTGCTGGCCACATGACCCGGAAAAACAGTCTGCGGACAAATGCCGGCTCCCTCGGCCAGTAAAGTGAGATGAGCGCCACAACCCCAGAGTTGTTCATGACTGGACTTAACTGTCAGGGGTCCTTTACCTTTACCTTTAAAGCAGTAATATATTTGTCCTGGTCTGCCAGGAGAAACCTTATTTGGCTTCTTCTCGGAGTTGTGGGCTGGATGTCCAACATTTTGCTCAGCATCATTTGGCAAAGTCTGCTGTGTAAAGAGCCATCTCAGAGAATGTGGTCCACTGAATCAGCTACTTCTTGATTGCAGGCACACAAACGGGCTTGAAATGGAATGTGTGAGAATCTGCCTTTGGTCACTGTGGAGGGGAAAGAGTTTAGCCTCGCAAGCATAAAAGCTCTTCGATGGGAAGGGAGCAGTAGATCCTTTAGATATTTGGCACAGGTTCCGTAGGATGTTGTGATACCCAAAGCCTCCGGAGAACAAGATCTCGGTCTTAGATTAATTGCTTGATTAATTGGAATGTGTGATTTTCGTCACATACTTCGAGACTCTCGAGGGCAATGCCCAAAGCTCTGTACCATCTTGATAAAATACGGTCTTCAACCATAGAGGTTAAAAAGGGGTTAGAGGTTGTTCTAAAATGGACTTTCAGCCAAGCCTTGATTGTGGAGAGCCATGCTTCGGTTTCCGTCAAATGTTGACTGGATTCAGCACATAAGGTTAAATAACTTACTGATTTAGGGACACCAAGGATCTTACGAAGAAAGGTCACTTGAATTTGTTCAACTTCTCTATTAAATGCTTGTATCCAAATTGGAATACCATACAATAACTGAGAAAAGCATTTTTTTAAAAAAAATATTGTAGCAGGGACCATACCAGATGCCTCTATAGCAGCATATGGAAGTCCATAGCAATTAAATACGTAAAGAGATTCAATCCATATGAAAGGTATCATACAGGTGAAACTCGAAAAATTAGAATATCGTGGAAAGGTTCATTTCTTTCAGTAATTCAACTTAAAAGGTGAAACTAATGTATGAGATAGACTCATGACATGCAAAGCGAGATATGTGTCAAGCCTTTTTTTCTTATAATTGTGATGATTATGGCGTACAGCTGATGAGAACCCCAAATTCACAATCTCAACTTTGGGGTTTTCATCAGCTGTGCGCCATAATCATCACAATAATAACAAGCAAAGGCTTGACATATCTCGCTTTGCATGTCATGAGTCTATCTCATATATTAAACTCCAGTAGCTAATGAAAACAATTGCTTACATAAATGGACTTCTAATTTTTTGAGTTTCACCTGTATATGAGAAATACTAGTATAGGATTGAATCGTACTGAATAGTATCTAACAAAACATACATATTGAATGTTGTGTTTGTGTGTTTGTCATTGTTTTTTATTTGTCTTTTTCTTGTTTCCTTTTTTCTTTTCTTTGCATATATGTAGAGATGCAAGTTTTTTGGGGGGTTTGATAGTATTTGACTTGGTTATTATTATTATTTGATTTCTATAGAAACTACCAACGTACGTTTTTGTTACCTATGTATTATCTGTATATTTGAAATAAAATGTTTAAAAAAGGAGCACAGGTCTATAGGAAATTCACAGGTGCTGCAACGTTTCCTGACATGGAAGCCGTGCAAACCCCTTGCTCATTTTCAGAATCTTTTCCAACTCTTAATTTAGCACATGCATTAAAAAAAAAAAAGCTCTGCACCTGAGACTCTTTGCAGACAATGTCCTGGCTTGATGGGGCTTCCTGAAGAAAGTATGCATCATGTGACATCATTTTGGTCACATGATGCTTTCAGAACACCCTATCATGCTGGAAACTTGTTGAAAAAAGATTCCTACATGTCTGCGAGCAATTGTGGGGCTTTTTTTCAAGAGGAGGGGAATGTACTAAGCTAGGAGTTGGGGAGTCTTTGGCCCTCCCATGTTGTTGGACTGCAACTCCTATAATACTTGATTATTCACCAGAGCTGATGGGAAGAGAAGTCCAATGCCCTCTAGAAGCTTCCCCCCGTCCAGTCTCCCATCCCTTTACACTAGAGAAATTGTCATCTCATAAGCACAGCCTCCTGTCTCTCAAAATTTCACTTTGAAACAGTAGCAAAAACCTTTCTATCCCTTTCCCCCCTGTAGCAGCTTTGTGACACTTTCCATCCCTCTGAATGGTCAAAATAAAGGCTTGTTCAGAGGCTTGTCACAGCTCCTGCAAAACAGCTGCAGAAATAATGGGGTGTCAAGATCTTTTTGGAGCAACCATGCCCTGGTTGAGCAAGTTGTGTGTGTGTGTGTGTGTGTGTGTGTGTGTGTGTAGGTAGGGCCAGCCCACAATGTTCTGGCACCTGAGGTGAACCACAAATCGACACACACACCCCTCCCCACCAGGGAAGAAGGGGTGAGTGAAGATCTCCATGAGGAACAAGCTCTGCATTGGGATCTGTTGCCCCTGTGGATCCTGCCCTCAGGATTGGGCTGAGTGTGTGTGTGTGTGTGTGTGTGTGTGTGTGTGTGTGTAAGTGGGGCTCCACAACCATCTTTGCACATGTAGAAGAGTGACATATTGGGCTCTGTGATTTGTTGGAAGCACAAAGCTTTCCGATTGGCCTGGCTTTGAATAAAATCAAGGGGTAGGGCCTTTACACCAGGCATAGGCAAACTCGGCCCTCCAGATGTTTTGAGACTACAAATCCCATCATCCCCTACCACCGGTCCTGTTAGCTAGGGGTGATGGGAGTTGTAGTCCCAAAACATCTGGAGGGCCTATGCCTGCTTTAGACCCTGGCTCATCAGTGAAGCAGAAAATAATTTTGAGCCTAGTTCCAGCAACTCACTTCAGGGACCCTGAGTTTGCAGAATCTGCTGCTTCTGAATACCAGCTGCTGGAAGCCGAAGAAGTGTCAGAGGCAGATTTAAGGCAGCACGACTGGTTCCGCTTTACTGGGGGCCGAGCCTAGGGGGCGCCATGGGTCATTGTAGTGAATTCAGTAGAACAGAAGGCAAGAGACTGGATTTTGTCCTCGCTCAGGGCGCCGCTGAACTTTGAAAGACCAAAGTCTGCCGCTGAAAGCGTTCAGGTCTCGCTTCTTGGTTTCCTAGAGGCACCTGGGTGGCTACTATGAGAACAGGATGCTGGAACAGAAAGGCCATTGCCCTGATCCAGCAGGGCTCGTCTTATCTTCCTAGGTCTTGAGTTCTTCTCTACCCAGATACCAAAGCAGTTTCCAGCATCGCAGCCTTCCTTGGTGTAGCCACTGGAGAGATATCTGAACACTCCGCCTGGAAATGGCCTTCAGAAAGGTCAAATTGGACATGCTGATTCCAGGTGGGGAAACTCATTTCCAAAGGTCTGCTGCGAGTTGTGGCTGAACTTTACCATGTAGCCTTGACATACGACGAGAGATATCTTTAGAGACGGCTCTGTTTGCCGTTATATGCACGGCTTGGAAAGCATTGAGGAAAGCAAAGGAGGAAGAAGAAGAAGAAGAAGAAGAAGAAGAAGAAGAAGAAGAAGAAGAAGAAGAAGAAGAAGAAGAAGAAGAAGAAGAAGAAGAAGCAAAGGCATATGAAATGGGAAAGGCTTTGGGGAAAACAGCCAAGAACATCTCATGACACTTGGAGATTGCTCTTCTCCCTCCCCCATGCCTTCCGTTTTTAGTCAAACTCTCATTTTCTTCCTTTTTTTCTGGAGCTCTCTTCTCCCCTCCCACTTCAAATCAAGTCAAGGTCAACACACACACACACACACACGCACACACACACCAGTTCTGCTTTAGAGCACAAACACTTGTACAATAGGAAAATGATTTTTCATGAGCAAGGCATCCCCAGATCAAACACACAAATCCTCCGTCGCACGGCACAATTTATTTCCCCCTAATTAGCTGCCTTTCTTGTTCATGAGCTCCGGCCTTCATCAGGCAAGCTCACGTCCTCCGATTCAGGGCTGCTGCTTCCCTTTCCGGAATAAGAAGTGGAGTTCTCGTAACCAACCCTCCGTTCATCACAACCTTGCAGCGGCATAATCAAACTCTGTGTGTGTTTGTGCGTGGGGCTGCAGCTGCGTTTGAACGTTGTTCTCCATTAGTTCTCATCTCTGTTCTCGAGAAACTCTGACCTCCATTTTCAATCAATTCTCAGTTATTAACCGGCAATGAATAGCGGCAAGGCCTGTATTTGCAAATTGAATATAATAAACCCGTCAGTTTTCAGAGGTCCTGGGGGAGAAGGCAGCCGGGCTGCGGGGAGATTTCTTCTTTCCCTTTTCATCATTGAATGTTGGCCCTTCCAGGGGCATTGCTAAACCCTTAAAAGGCAAATGTGCATGAAGTTTACATCTGCTGATTTTCTATGTCTTCAGATTGGCTTTCAAAGGGAAAGTGGCCAAGAAAACCAGGAATGGGAAACTTGTTGCACTCTCTGCATGTTGTTGAACAAGCCTCATCAGCTCTGGGCAGCATGGTCAACAGCAGGGGCATAGCATGGGTTCTCGGTGCCCGGGGCACACATGCACATGCTGCAGGGGCCAGGTGTGGAGGGTCACCGCGCCAACCCAAGCCCTCTCTGCCAACCAAGTCACAGCAGTGAGTGAAGAGTGGGAGGTACTGCCACTGCCCCAGTCCTGGAGGCCCAGCCTGAGTACAACTTAGTCAGGGAGGGAGACTGTTGTGGGGGCACCTGGTTGTGCCCCTCAAATCCTTTAATAATTTGTTAATAATAATATTAATAATAATGATTTATTATTTATACCCCACCCATCTGGCTGGGTTTCCCCAGCCACTCTTTAAAAATTTAAACCCAGGGCCACGGCACCCCTTGGCCCTCCTCATGGTATGCCCCGGGCCAACAAACAGGGATGTGGTTGAGCTGGAGTCCTGTCACCACTGGCAGGCCAAAGGTTCCTCAAACCTACTGTAAACAAATAGGGAGAGAGAGGGGGGGAGGGAGGAGAGAGGGAAGGGAGAGAGGGAGATGGAGGGAGGAGAGAGGGAGGAAGGGAGTGAGAGAGAGGGAGGGAGGGAGGGAGAGAGGGAGAGAGGGAGAGAGGAAGGGAGGGAGGGAGGGAGGGAGGAAAGAGGGAGGGAGGAGAGAGAGAGAGAGGTGGGGCCTGGTCCAAATGACTCAGAGTGGCCTGTCCCACCTTCTATTCCCTTCTATGAAAACTCACTTCCTTGGAATAAATCAAAAGCCTACCGATATAAAGCATGGTGTTTTCCTCAGACATCGTTAGACCTTCTGCCACAGCCATCATGTCCAATGCTTAGGGATGGGCAAGACGTTTAAACCTGTTTGTATCACATTTGCATCTGCTGAAAATATGAGAACCGAAACACAGCGCTTCTCTGAATTTTGCAAAGCAATTCTCCAAGCAAAGTTGACAAAGCTGGGTCTTACAGGGGAAAGTGGGCATACAAAATGGGTGTGTTGGTGAAAAGTACCTTTCAAATGCATTATATTAGGGGGAATAGCTTGCAAAAAAAAATGTACGTGTTAGTCAAAGCTGCACGCAGAAATGTGTTGATTGGGAGAAACTTGCACTAAATTGCTGGTGAATTTTCATGGGGTTGTGGTTGTTGTTGTTTTTTACACAGATAGCTGCAGAAATACGGAGAAATGAATTTAAGATTGGAAAAATGAGAAACAGAGAAAAGTGAAAATGACAGACAATTGCATTGCTAGTGGGGGGGGGGGTTACCTGCTTTCCCTGATTATCATTAATGCATCCCAGAAAGTTCATGCATCCGATCAAGGCAGGTTTTCCCCTTCCACACGTGTGCACCAAGGGAGAACATTTATCCCCTATAATCGACCTTCTCTGGCACCTCCATTTATTAGAATGTCGTTTTAAAAGAATCTACAAGCTGGCACAGCCCAGGGGGTGGTCAAGAACATTGAAATGCCCCCCTTCTATGGTGATAAAAATATATCAAAACAACCTGCTTCATCATGTAAGGCTGGTCCTGAAGTACCTGAATCTCTAAATCATTAAGGATGGGGAATGAGCACAGTTGACAGCAGCTGGTGCCAACCTGGTACCTTCCAGATGTTTTGGCCTAAAACAGCTGCTTTGGGTGGGTGGGGATTGTGGTCCAAAACATCTCGAGGGCAGCAGAATTGGCAGAGACTGATTTACAGTAACTCCGTGGAATCATTAAGGTGACCTACTTTTCTGTAGGTGGCTGGGAGGAAAGAGAATATTGGGTTTGCTTCTCCAGATGCGAAAATATAAAAAATGCTGGAGATGAGCAGTGAGTTTGGGGTTAAAAATATGACTTCATGGGAGGAGAGTGGGAGCCTTTTCCTCTTCGGAATCCTTGTCTGATTCAGCCTCTAATGGAACCTCACCGCGCTCGCTTTGCATCTCCGCGCGTTGGGAATTCCAAGTTCTGCGATTTCAGGAGCGTGTGGAGGGGGCAGAGAGTCAACGTAAACGTGGGCAGCTTTGCGGTCCTCAGCGGAGATGGGCGCCGGAGTTATTCCCCACCTTCCCCTCCTCCCTCCAGCAGCCTTGCTATATGAACCCCACCCCGGGAAGAGGGCGAGGCTGTGGATTATCTAGCGGTGGTCCCCGAAACTCCCCCAACCTGCCCACCCAACCCTCCGCATCCTATCCCTTTCCGGAGACTGTGTGCCCACCTGGAATGGGTTATCCCCCCCCTCTCCCTCTCCCCGCAGAACAGCTGAACTTCTGAACCGTTCGCAGAGTGACCTTCAACGCACAGCCACCTTGGGCAGCGCCAGTTGCAAGAGAGAACAAAGGGAGCGAAGGGAGCGAAAGCGTAATGGGGGCGGGGTAGAGCATTTAGCTTCAGTTTGAGGACAGAAAGAACTGAGACGGGGGGGGGGGGGACCGTGGAACCCCACCCTCCTTCAGGCCCCCCACCGCCAGTCCATTTCCTTTATCATTATACGCACTGAGGTCGGCGCACACCGCCTCTCCAAAGCGGCGGCGAGTCCTGAAGACTGGCCACTCTCGGGCTCTTCTGGGCCATGCGCCCGGGGTACTTTTACGCATGGAGCTCTCTCCAAAGCGCACGGCTCGGCATCCCGCCGCTGCCGCTCAGCTGGGTGGGGAGCCCTTTCTCCGTCTCCCTCTCTCGGCTCGCTCGCGTGGCTCTGCTTCCAGCCGCTCTCCGGGCTCCCCACCCCCTTTCTCGCTTTCTCTCCACCCCCTTTTCTCTCCCCTCCCCTCGGTGAAGTCTGAAGTTTCCCGTGTGCGCAAAGGCGAAGCGCTCTTCGGCGCCGTGTGGTTCTTTTCTCTCTTTCTCTCTCTAGCTCACATATATATCTCTAATATCTCTCGCGCGCTCTCTTTTCTTTTCACCCTTCTGCAAACGATTTGGCGGAATTGACTGTGTCCCTCACCCACCGCACCCCTCCGCTCCAATTCTTGGTGCAAAAGGGACCGGAGCCAATTTGGAAGAAGATCGACTTTCCATCCTTCCTCGGGGGGGGGGGATCACAGGAGGATAAAGAGAGGCAAAAGGGGGGGAGGTGGGGTCTCCTTGCGGGTGGGGAGAGGAAAGAGATCAGGCATGCTTCGGGCACCGACGATAAGTGGCTTCCTTCCCTGACCCTCTCTCAGGGCACCCACCCACCTCTCCCTCTCTCCGGAGCTGCTCGTGGGATTGACATTGCTGGAGACCTCCTATCCTCAGGGGAGGTGGGGAGAGAGCGAGAGCGAGGAGGGGGGAATCCTGCCGCTCTCCGCTCGGAGTCCTTGGAAGTAGATTTTTGCTGCCTGGTCGGATGTGAACGGCAAAAGAGACGGCTATGCGTGTGGGAAGACAGAGGTCCGTGAAACTAAGGTAAGGCGGCACCCCCCTCCCCGAGTCCCTGTCAGAGTGGGGGTGGTGGGGAGAAGTGTCCAGACAGCCTCTCCCCCCCTTTCTCCCCCTCCCCAAAGCCTTTTTGGGCCCCGATCCTCTTCACATTTACTCGGGAGTATACCCCCGCAGAGTTCCAACAGGGCATACTTCCGCTCTCTCCGAGGCAGCGTGCGCGCAAGAGGATACTGGAACTTGGAGGCTGGGTAGGTGAAGGGCTTTCTTCCGAGTAAACGGGTCCAGACTCCAGGAGCGAGCCGGGAGGTTGAACCGCCCAGCTCTTCCCGACCCTTTCGATTCCTATTCGCCATGCGAGGCGTTTGAACAATGACTTTGTGGCAAGCGCATCTCCCTCTCTCCCTCCCACCCCCACCCCCACCCCCCAAAAATCCACCCCGTCTCTCATTTCGCCCCTTCACCCCTCACATCTTTCAGAAACTAGAAGCCCAAGATTGGGGAGCGGGGAGAGACACTGTGTTTCACATTCTTTCGCTACGCATTGACCCCTCTCCTCTTTCTCGCCTTCCCTTTGAGAAATGTGCGTCTCCGCCAACGGCTTCTGGGGATAACCTCACCTTTCCCCACATTCCTCTTTTATTGAATTTATTGAATTATTTTTAAACATATATATATATATATATATATATATATAGAGAGAGAGAGAGAGAGAGAGAGAGAGAGATATCTCACTCCTCCCCCACTTAGACTATGCGCGGGGGAGGGGGAGACACACGCGTTCTCTCCCACCCCCACCCCCCAAATGGTCCGCGTGGAGCATCGGCGAAGCTGCCGCTTGGAGAGACCCACCCGAGGTCGCTTGCGGAGAGCTAGAGAACAATGAAGCTCGTGGATCTTTCTCGCTCTCCACCCTTTTTCTTTCTATTCCACCTTCAGGTTTTGCCTGCCTTGTTTAACTCTTTCCTCTCTTTCTCTTCTGCTCTTCTATTTAACTCTCTCTCTCTTTTCTCTTCTGCTCTTCTATTTAACTCTCTCTCTCTCACACACACACACACACCTTTCCACATCTCCCCACTTAACTCTTTCCTGTCTCGCTAACCCTTTCTCGCCCTGCAAGGCCACCGATTTCTCCCCTTTCCGCTCCTTTCTGAGTTCCTTTTCACTTTTGCTCGCCGTCAACCCTACTTCGCCTTTCTTAATCCCTCCTCCCGCTGTGTAAATTTACACCACCCGATGCTAGCCCTACTCAGAGTAGACCCACTCGAATGAAAGAAAACGCCAACCATTCATTTCAAAGGATGTACGCCGAGTAGGATTTAGTTGAATGTAACCAGTTATCATAACCAAAGTATCTTACCCAAAAAGCTCTGTTTGTGGCAGGGACCCATCCATTTTTAAGCAACCATGTTTATCTCAGTAGTGCTATAAGGATAATTTGTACCCATTCCTCTTAATTCTTCTTAACTTTCTGTTTCCTTTGGTTCATTCTTCCCTTCCCTTCTTCTCAGAAAACTAGAGAGGGCATTGACAGGTAGTAGATTCAAGGCAGTCTTTCTTCACATTGGGCAATGTTAACTTGTGGAACTCACTGCCACAAGACAGGAACAAATGGAACTGCCTTAAACTGAGTCAGGCCACAGCTGCATACTGCTCACTATTGTCTACACCGACTAGCAGTGTGCACTGTCTGCACAGACTCTGTAGGATTTCATACCAGAGTTCCTCCTAAGTTCCACTGGCAGATGTTTGCCGCTGAGCTATGGCTTGAAAAAAAAAGGAGCTTGATAGCCATTGATAAACCCCTCTTCTTCTTCTTCTGCTTCTTTGTCCTTCATGGATCCCTCAGCTATGATAGCAAAATGAAGCCTCCATAGCTAGATGCACTCTACCTCTGAAAACAAGCTGCTGGCAATATGCAGGAGGGGAAGGCTGTGTCCTATTATGTCCTGCTTAGGATAGGATGAAGGACTAGAACAGAACAGAGAGTTTTGGTTTGATCCTGCAGGGTTCATTCTTATTTATCCCATTCACACCTCTCTTTCCCCGATTCCCTACGCTGACGCCTCTCTCACGCACATAACACACTTTACGTGGAGTTATTCCGTGTCAACTGCGATTTCACATGGAAAGCTAAACGAAAACTGGACATTGTTGCTCCAACTTGATTACTCTGAAGTATGGGGCAATGGATGCGGAACAGAAGCTGGCCTGGCAGTGCCCATTGCTGCCCCTGTAAACCCACATTGAATGCCAGGGGGCGGCTCACCCAGTTTTGCTGCCTGAGGTTCCACCTGCCCCCCTCACTGCTCCACTTACTGGGGTCACACAGCATAACTTCTGTAATCCAATGAGATCTTGTGAGGGCTGCTTCTCTGGCATCTTGGCTTTGACCGCCTGAGGCACCTGCCTCAGTCTGCCTCATGGACCAGCCGGCCCTGGCTGGTTCAAGAAAAGGAGCGATTTGTCTTCATGTATGAATGAAAACACCCCCCCTTCCTTCCTTTTTCCTATTTCTTTATTCCTGCTTGCTTTCACCTCTGCTTCAGGGATTTTCAAAACACTCATGCACACATATACACACGCTCCTGAGAAATTTCAGGTGGAGGCAGACAGACAGACAGACAGACAGACAGACAGCTATTTACATTTGGTGGAAATGGTTTGAATGCAGGTCCCCTGCCCCAAAAACAACAGATGAGACTTTTGCCAGACCTGCAGCCAGTCATACGCATGTTTATTCAGAAGTAAGGGCCGAACTGGGCATTGTGTGGGAGCTGTGTGTTAGAAGTTCGCGATCTAATTTTATATTATTATTATTTTGGGGGAAAGTGTGCTTTGGTTTGAGTCGGGGCCACTGTGTGACAGAAGCGAGGGGGGCTCTTATCCTTATCCACCCCCCACATTGCGGTTCAGATCAATAACATCACTGTGGAGCTCCTATCAGCCACATAGGGGGGGGGGGCAGAAAATGTGGTCTTTAAAATGTAAGCCTGCCTGCATGTTTTTCCATCTGCAGTTTAACAACAGCTTGGGGAGCAAGGGGGGGGCAATCTGTTTGGGGATGTATTTGGGGAAAGGGTTAGACCACTCCCCACCCCCATGGCTCGGATCCAAAATGGAGCCCTCTGTGGCTGCTTTTGCAAAAAATAAAAAAATTACATTGGGTGCAACAGCATAAGATGCAGTTTTTGAAGTCTCTCAAAGTTCTGGGGGGATCACTCCCAAGTAACTGTGCTTGCTTAGGTTAGGCTAAGATTTGGTGACTCGCCCAAGGTCACCTGGTGAGTTTTTCAGGCCGAGCAGGGATTCAAACTGTGGTTGCTCAGGTCCTAGTCCAACACTCCAGCCACGTCAACACATGGGGTTCCCTTAAAGTCGCATCTGCCTTTATTCTGGCCATTGCTGTCTGACAGGGCTGGCGGAGGACATTTTGCTCTCCAAGGTAAAGAGCAGCATTGGGGGGGGGGGGGTTGGACTAGATGATCCACGGGGGTCTCTTCCAAGTGTGCAAGTAAGAAGCAATGTGTTGGAAGCTTATAAAAATTCTGCATGTCATGGGGAAAGTGGGTAGAGAAAAGTCCCCCTCCCACTCTCATAACACTAGAAAAGAAAAGTACTTTTTTTCTTTTTTAGTACAAACTAAACCAAAGAGCCTAGGGCTTGCCGATTAGAAGGTCGGTGGTTCGAATCCCCACAACGGGGTCAGCTCAAGTTGCTCGGTCCCTGCTCCTGCCAACCTAGCAGTTCAAAAGAATGCAGTGCAAGTAGATAAATAGGTACCACTCCGGTGGGAAGGTAAACAGCGTTTCCGTGCGCTGCTCTGGTTCACCAGAAGCGGCTCAGTCATGCTGGCCACATGACGCCGGCTCCCTTGGCCAGTAAAGCAAGAAGAGCGCCGCAACCCCAGAGTCGTCTGTGACTGGACCTAATGGTCAGGGGTCCCTTTACCTTTACCTTTTAAACTCTGACAGGAGGCAGTGGTGGCCACCAACCTATTGCTTGAAAAGAGACAGATTCATGGAGGAAAGGGCTACTGATGGATACTAGCCAGGACGGCTATGCTCAGCCTCTGCGGCTGGAGGCAGAAATGCTTCCGAATGCCAGTTCTTGGAAACCACAGGAAGAGAAAATGCTCCTGTGCTTGAATCCTGCTTTTGGGTTTCCACACAGGCATCTGGTTGGCATCTTTGAGAACAGGGCGCTAGACTAGACGGGCCTTTGGCCTGATCCAGTAGGCTCTTCTTACCAAAACAACATCTCCCTTAGTTGTTGTCTGCCCTTCCCCAAGAGCTCACCCCCCCCTCTTCTTCACCTAATTCTTTCATCCTCCACCATCTACAGGTGCCGGCTGCTATCATGACTGATGGCGAGAGGAGAGAACCCTTCCAGCCCCTGACGAGCGACGAGGTGCAAGTCCCCATAGCTTCTGGCACAGCCACCGGCAAGGCATCCCAGCCTGGGGAGGAGAAAGATGAGGACACCCTCAGTGCTTGTAAATCCATCCAGGACAGTCTGGCTTCGGCAGGATCATCCACCCGGGATCCAGCCCACGAGGGAGAGAACCAGGTCCCTTATCCTGCACTGTCCTCCACTGTCTTCTTCTGCCTTCACCAGACAACACGCCCACGAAGCTGGTGTCTCAAACTGGTCTGTAACCCATATCCTTTCTCTCCTGAACCGGGTGATGTCAGTCTGGTGGTTTGTTGTGTGGTTTTTTCAGAGTCCCGTCAACTTGTTGCCTTCTTGGCTTTGGGTGCTGGATTTGAGAAGACGTCTTGGGTGATGGTTGTTTTGGTTGACTGCTTTCACATCTCCTGATGGGTCCGCAGTTTTGAGCTTGTTCTCAACTTGGAACTTCTTCTCAACTTTTTCGTGGTGAGGCTTGGTTCTCTGAATCCGGAACCAGAAGGTGGGGAAATGAGACTTCTTTAACAAGGCTGTATGCTGCAAGGGTTCATGGTTGAAGGAGATGTAGGTTGATCTTGTGTTGTGGAGAAGAACCTAGAAGAGGTGGCTTTGGTGGCCCAGTTGAGGCTGAGTCTAGTGGTGTCCTACCTACCTCATCTAGTTGTTGAGCATGCAGCAATTTTTGCCACCGCACGAATCTAATTGTTTCTGCTTGGTCTTCCTCAGTCCAGTGTTGGTTGCAGTGACTGGTCAATGCAAGCAAAGAGAAGTTTCATGCTTTGGGTTAATGCATTTTTAAGGTATTTATTTCTCTAGAGCATCTGTAAGCCGCTCTTCAGCCAATATTATTCCCATAATGGTTTGCACAGAATCAAAACAAAACAGTCCCTACTCGCAGGCTTGCAATCTAAACACACACACACACACACACACACACACACACACACGGGAAAGGGGACAGGAAGGAGAGGAAAATAAAAACCAATTCCTAAGCAGTCGTTCCCATGTTGAGTAGCTGGCACAGTTTAGGAGGCTCTTGGTGGAGATGGACCTCGATGAAAACTGATGACATGAGCTCTGCTTCTCACCTTTCACACACAACTTGGGGGTCACACTCAGCAGATATCTTTGGTTGATTCCAAGTAGGCTGACCTTTCTCTTAGTGGTATGGTCTTTTCCACTCCAGGGCAAGGGTTTCCAACCCGGGGATGCATCTGGAAATCTAGGAAACTGCTGTGTGTACCACAAAATGCCCATTTCACAGGAGGAAAAACTAGCAACGATCAAAACAACCCCCCCCCAAAAAAACCCAAATCATCCAGACTAAACACCTACCCCAAACAAAACTCCAATAAAAAGTAGAAGAAGCCAGGTACAACCAACCCAACTGCCAAGAATAGAAAGAGCAATGAGTTTTGGTGGGAGTCAAGGGGGGTGCTTGGGGGTGCTGTAATGCCCATAGGTACTACATCGGGGACCCCAACTGTAGGTGGTATCTCTGAGCTACTTTTCGGTTGTGCTTAACTAGTTGTTGGCATTTTGACACACCTGTAAATACTTAAAAAGAGTGTACCCTGACATCAAAAAGAGGAGCTCAAGCAATCCTCAATTTCGGTCTTAATATATATCCTGAAAATCAAGTTGTTTCTGCCGGGAAATGGGATGCTGGAACTGAAGCCCTGCGTTGAATCAGAGGGCTCTTCCTGTCTGTTGAGCATTCGTTCCGATTTGTTTACAGGGAGATTAGATGATGTTGCACCAATGTTTTCTGGTCCATTTCCCCCCCACCCCAATCACTCTTTTCCTCATTTGGGGAAGCAGGTTTGTTGTGCAAGATCAACTGAATTTGTCCGTGTGCAGGCGAATCCCACCTCCTGGAAGCAGCTGGAGGAGGGCTAGGCTGAAAAGGGGAGATGATTTTAGGCATCCCTACAGACCCCCCCCCCCAGGTGCTAAGACCAACAGAGGGCAGGTCCACCTCCCCCAGGAGCTCAGGGTGGTGGTGGTCCACGAGAGGGCCTTCTCTGTGGCAGCCCCTAAGTCGTGGGACTCCTTCCCCACAGAGGTGCATCTGGCTTCTTCACTATGCCACATTCGATGAATGCTGAAGACACATCTCTTTATCCTGGCCCGGGACATCTGAGATGTATGCTTTCGGGGGCCGTTCTGTTTTAATGAATGTAATATTTTGACTGTTTTTTTAATTCTAAATTTTAAAAGTGCCGTACCGACCCTGGGGCCAGCTGGCAGGTTTTGTTGGCGCTGCTGCTGCTGATTATAATAATTTGAGGGTGGGTAGGTGGCATTGATAGGAATGGCAAGGTGGAATTCTGGGTCCCACTAAGTAGGGAATCTGTTTACTGCCACGTCAAATCGCGGTGAAGTTTTCGGCTGTTGCAAAAAGCTCAGGGGAGATGAAGAACAGCAGGGGACACTTCGACGGTTTATGTAAGAGGGCTTAGGTGATGCTGGTTGATTCACGGGCCGGAAAATGATATATATATTTGCAAAGGGATTAGCTTTTGACCTGATGCACGGCTGCAGCTTGGGGCTTTTAATTCAGATGGGATGAACTGCATCTCAGAAGGGCGAGGGGTGAGCTTTGCTTCTTCCAGTTTGCATGGCTGAGACCAGGGTGTGCTTCCGTAAAACACCAACAAAATGTGGTCTTTCAGAAGGAGGATGCTATGAAGAGGCTAGATCTCATACTGGGACAAGGCTGGCTAGAGAACATGCTTTGCTTGGGGGAGTTGGTTTGTTTGGGTTGTGAATGTGTTGATGCTAGACAAAGTCTGGTCATTGGTCCCTGTAGCCCTGTAGATGTGGGGAGCCGGATGCCTCCAGATGGTTACAGCTGATTGGTGCAGACACTGAGCCCCATTGCAGTAGGACACTCCCCACAAAGAACTCCATACCGCAGCCAAGGAGCCCATTGGCACTGTCAGTGAGCCTCACATTGTCCATTTGCAATTGTGGGTTGGACCTCAGACAAATGATTCTTAATCTTTTTTCTTCTTCTTCTGACCCGGACCGCTGGGGAAAAAATGCCGACAGTCCCCGGCAGACCCCTTAATGATTTCCCTGCTTCTCGTAGCAAATTGTAACGTGCTGTGCTGGATACTGTATGATTTTTTAATTGTGTTTTCATTCCTTCTTTTATTTCGTTATCACGTTACAATGAGAATTGCTAATGCAATAAAATACAATTTAAGGAATGAAAGCAGCCATAAAAATGCATTTAAAAATCGATAGGAATCTGCAATGTGATGGACGTGCTGTCTTCCGTCTTCAGCCACAAATCCATGGGCAAACCGCAGGGCCACTGGAACGAAGCTCGCAGGCCATGGTTTGGGAAGCCATGCCTCAGGCTATAGATCATGGGGGCACTGCGTTTGGGGGAAGCAAAAATGGCAGGCGGCCGTGGTGTAGGTGAGTTGAGCTTGGCTTCTGTTCAAAGGGGGACTGCACCCTGTCCTCTGCTAAATTCCAACCAGTGAGAGAAGAAGAGGAGGAGGAGGAGTTTGGATTTGATATCCCGCTTTATCACTACCTGAAGGAGTCTCAAAGCAGCTAACAATCTCCTTTCCCTTCCTCCCCCACAACAAACACTCTGAGAGACGAGTGAGGCTGAGAGACTTCAGAGAAATGTGACTAGCCCAAGGTCACCCAGCAGCTGCATGTGGAGGAGCAGGGACGTGAACCCGGTTCACCAGATTACAAGTCCACCGCTCTTAACCACTACACCACACTGGAGATGAAGGGGGAGAGGGTGACACAGCCAAGTTCGGCCAGTGTTGGGCCCTTCATTGCCGCTGGAACTCTCATCCAGTGCCCAAGCTGGCTGACCACTGGCATAAGGGTCTGCTGCTGGACTCGAGATTTAAACCAGTTTGATATCCCTGCATTATAGATTGAACCTGTTTTGCTGTAACTGAGCTGCAGGTGGTCATTCCCTCTTCCCGGGAAACCATGGAGATTGTAACTTTGGAGATGGCATGAGAACCCTCTAAGATTCCCCAAGTGGGTGATACTGCCCCCTGGGGATTAGCTAGGGGCACTAAGGGGCAAGGGGGTGGCCGCTGCAGGTGTGAATCGCTACCTGATTTTAGAAGTTCACGACTTCTGCTAAGTTAATTAAAGTAAATAGTTTTAACTGGATTTTGAATGCACATGCAATTGACTGTTCCCGTTTTATTGTGCTGTTTTCTTCCTAAGCTGGTCGTGCAACCCACTATTCTGAATAATGCTTTTCATAGCGGGGCATGGGGGGCGGGTTTATGGAACTAAGAGGGTGCCCCAAAAAAGTTTAGGTACAACTCAGCTAAGGAAATGATTCCCAACTTCAGTAACACAACCTATTCCCAGGATTCTTCAGGGGCCGGGGGACGTCAATAGTTAAAATGGTCTAAAGAATGATGCAAGCTTGCAGTGTATATAGCCACACATATCAACATCTTGCTATGTCTCTTCTGCTAGGATCAGAGAAAGCTGCCTTATACCAGCATCCATCTAGCTCAGTGCTGCCAACACTGGCTGCCAGCAACTCTCCAGAGTCTCAGGCCAAAGTCCCTCCCCCAGCTCTTTCTGGAGATGCCAGGGCTCGAACTCAGACCTTTTGCAGGCAAAGTGAATGCTCTAACACTGAGCAGCAGCCCTTTCCCATTGCTTGCAGGGTGGGGAGGGCAATTCTATATTAAAGGAGTGTCGTTGAGTGCTTTCCGCTTTGCAAAAGGACCACGAGAGGAAAAGCCCTCTGCCCCGAGGCGGACGCAATCTAAAATTCCACACCAGGGAAAGCAACGAAGGGAAGGCAGAGGCTGTGTGGATTTTGGTTACTGATTATTGATTTTAAAGTGCTTTACAAAGGAAACATGCATTAAGGGCATAGTGTCAACTTGTTAATAACTAATGCAGGGGAAGGGGAGCTTTTGAAGCCCAAGGTTCTCATTGGCTTCTTCCCAGAGGGTGGGAGACATCACATGCCAGTGGTGGGCGGGGCCAGAGGCAAAAGTGGGTGGAGCAATGAACGTAACATTTGCCTCTACCCAGGACACTAGTTTCCACACCCATTCCTCTTTATCCTCCATCAAGGCAGGCAAGAAGCAGTATCAGAGGTCAGGTGGTTGGACTGGGTGACCCTTGGGGGTCTTTCCCAACCCTGCAACTCTATGATTCAGGCAAGTGGCATTCACGGGTCTACCCATTATATATATATATATATGTAGGGTTGCCAATTCAGAAGCATCCCCAGCCCTGAGATTTCAGGGCTCAAACCAGAGACCTAGGTGATGTCCTGGGATGGGCCCTGGAGACGGAAGTTAATTGGGAGAGGGGAGCAGAGGCAGGCAGACCTTTCCCTGGGAGTGTCAATGCTGCAATTTGCAAACTGAAGCTCACAAGTTGCACGCACGGCCTTCTTAATCATTTTCAATCATTATTGTCAGGAAACCCCCCTCCCCAAGGCTGGAAGGGTCGCGGGAGTATCTGCGATACAGAGAACCTCCCAAGCTGCTTTCTAGCTCCACCTCCCCAGACAGCACAGGAAGCAATCATTCCTCTAGCGAGGAGGGGGGAAGAGAGGCAGGAAGACGGTGCAAAGGCTCTGCAAGGATGATAGAGCCTCAACACCGTGGGAAGAGCTGGGAAAGGAGTCAGGTTCCCACGCTCAGACACAGGAGGCAGGAAGGACGTGAAAGAGGGAGGCGGAGGTTCAGGATTCCGTGCCTGTTTTGCTGGACAAAGAGTCGGATGTCCTCATTCCAGGGATCTGCAGATGGATGAGATGGACGTTTGTTTTTAGCTCCTCTGTACTTAGTTGTGCATAATAAAGAACTTAGCTTAGAAGTTCTGCGTTTTGGCTTTTACTCATGAGCAACCACTGAACGTCCTTACAATTATTAAAGGTATTCTCGGCCACCTGTAGGCTCCAACCCTCCACCTGCCACCTGGATGGGGCCAGGAGAACCGAGTCCACACCTGAAGGTGTGGTAGCCGTGTTATATGTCATGTGGGCCCATTTACACATAGTAGCTTTTTCCTATATATATAATTTTTTATTTATTTTCCATTTAATTATATATATTCACACCCTCATTATCCACTTACTGCCCTGGCTCTTTAGAGCCTATCGACTTCCTTCCCTCCCTCCTCGTGGCTTTCAAAATTAACCTTTATATCATTGCATTTTGTACGTATCCCAATTCTAATTGCACTCATTACAAAATGACACAAAATTTAAATAAATATAGAAAGGTAGAATATTTCTCATTGCAAGTCTTCGGACAACCCTACTAGTGATGTGAATTGCTTACAATAATCTTTCAAATACTGTATACATTTACTCCAGTCTTTTTGGAATATTTGATCTTGCTGGTTTTGGATTTTTCCTGTCTGCGCCACCAGTTCTGCAAAGTCCATTATCTTCATCTGCCACTCTTCTTCCATTGGTTCTTCTTGTTTCCATTTTGGGGCTAAAAGAATCCTTGCCACAGTTGTTACATACATAAACAGATTTGTTTTTTTTAATCTTCCCTTGGTATCTCTTCACCCACTATCCCCAATAAAAAGGCTTCTGGTTTTTTGTAACAAAAGTATTTTTAAACATTTTCTTCAACTCGTTATATATCATATCCCAGAAAGCCTTTACCTCTTTACAAGTTCACCTCATGTGGTAGAAGATACCTTCCCTTTCTTTACATTTCCAACACTTACTGGTTCTTGTCTTGCACATTTTAGTCAGTTTAGCTGGTGTTAAATGCCATCTATACATCATTTCCATAACATTTTCTTTAAGTGTACTGCATGCAGTAAATGAGTGTTGGAAATGTAAAGAAGTGTGCATGCACACGAAAGCTCATACCAAGAACAAACACAGTTGGTCTCTAAGGTGCTACTGAAAAGAATTTTCTATTTTGTTTCACATGCAGTAAAGTTAATACCTTCCTTCCACAACATTTCCCGAGATTCTAACTGAATATTATATCCAAAATCTTTAGCCCATAGTAGCCTTTTCCTATGTGGTTCCCTCTTTGGCTGGCGCTGATGGGACGTGTGGTGGGAACGCCTGCTTGTACAGCTCGTCTCGCCCGTCTTCCAGAAACGGGATTGCCTTTTCTCAAATTGCTTCACAGCACAGGTAGCCATCTCCGATTTCCAGCCAAGGCACCCTGGCCCTATGAAACGTGCAGCGCCTGCTCTCGCTGCTTGCCAGGCGTTTTGCAGCTTCTGTCCTGCCAGCATTTTGATGAGCATTATTTATTAATATGGTGATTATCGATCTCGCTTTAGTTAAGCAATGAAACTTGGTGCGTCTTTAAAATGGGCTCTTCCGCGACTCCCCTTGGCAACAGCAAGGAGAAGAAGTGTTCTATGGAGACAGCAGCCCATAATAATCCATTACTAAGTGCGATGAGGGGCAGAGAGAGAGAGAGAGAGAGAGAGAGAGAGAGAGAGAGAGAGAGAGACTGCATCAGCTTTGTGAGTTGAGTTGTCCCCTTGCTTTAGCCGGTTGCTAACCCTGGCCAGGCTTTTAAATTGAATTAGTTCTCGAAGGTTTGGAGGTAATTGGGGCCCAAAGGAATGGAATACAAGAGTTGGAAGGGATCCCAAGGGTCATTTAGTCCAACCCTGTGCAATCTTCTTCTCTCTTCTTTGGCGATCACTCATAGCTGAGTAAGATTGTCTTCCATAAACATGGGTCAGTAAGTGACTGTGGAGGCCAATTATGGATCCACATGTCCTTCCACGGGGGGACATTGGTTTCCGGGTGGGAGTTGATCACGGTGTGGATTTGCCAAGCGTGCCTTCCTCTTAATACCTTTCTCCCATGTGTCCTGAGTTCAAGTGTCTTCAAACCACATTACACCTTTGGTAAAGGCTGTTCTCCAATTGGAGCGCTCGCAGGCCAGTGTTTCCCAACTGTTGGTGTTTATACTACATTTTTAAAGATTTGTCTTGAGAGAGTCTTTAAACCTCTTTTGTTGACCACCAGCATTACGCTTTCCATTTTTAAGTTCGGAATAGAGTAGTTGCTTTGGAAGACGATAACCAGGCGGGTGCACAACATGACCAGTCCAACGAAGTTGATGTTGAAGAATCATTGCTTCGACACTGGTGATCTTTGCTTCTTCCAGTACACTGGCATTAGTTCTCCTGTCTTCCCAAGTGATGTGTAAAAAAATTTGGAGACACCGTGCAATGCAGGAATCACAGCTGAAGAATCCCTGACAGGTGGCCAGATAGCCTGTTCCACTGTTGAACAGCTCTTATTATCGGAAATTTCTTCCAAACGTTTAGTCAGCTAAAAGCTTCTCTGTGTCCACACGATATAGGATGTCAGGCCACCTCTGAACTCACTTTTTCTCTAAATGTCCCAAATGTTACAACCTTTTCAACATCACCTTTTCCCATCCCCTTCTTCATATTAGTTATGGGAAGTCTGAAAAGATTGGCACTCACAGCCTGGGTTTTGGACGGATAAAGGACCATGCCCCTTTTTGCCACAGTGACAGTCACATCTTCACACCCTCCAAGTGTCCTGATTTCCCAGGTACAGTCCTGGAATTACAGAAGCCCTCCCAGTTTCTGATTTGATCCTAGAGCAGGGGTCAGCAAACTTTTTCAGTAGGGGGCCTGGTCCACTGTCCCTCAGACCCTGTGCGGGGGGCAGACTATATGGGGGGGGGGTAAATGAACAAATTCCTATGCCCTACAAATAACCCAGAGATGCATTTTAAATAAAAGCACACATTCTACTCGTGTAAAAACACGCTGATTCCTGGACCGTCCGCAGGCCGGATTGAGAAGGTGATTGGGCTGGATCCGGCCCCCGGACCTTAGTTTGCCTACCCATGTCCTAGAACCTCCCGCTTTTCCTTTTTTCTTCCTTTCCACCTCTCGGAGAACAATTAACAGAGGTGGGTGTGTAGGTATAAAAACGGGGTCCTGTTTCTACTGCAAATAAAATTCCTGCCCCAAAGGAAGGAAAATGTTGATGGTGGACTACAAAAAAAAACCTTCCAAAGATTTTAAAGGAAAATACCACCAGTCCACTTTAGATTCTTTCAGTGCCATGATTCCGCAGCCAGACATTTGTTAGGAAACATGTGGGGTGTTTATTCCTTTGTTGTAAATTGAGCCCTACACTCTCTACTCAGAAGTAAGTAATGCTTACTCCCAGGTAACTGGGTAAAGACAGTGCAGCCTTACACTCCAGTCCTAAGCATCTTCATTCAGAGGTCCCACTGAGTTTAATAGGATTTACTCTCTGCTATGTTCCTAACCATTCTCACAGTTTCTAGTATTAGTAACGTATTGGTATTTCACCTTTTTCTCTGACAGGGACTCAAGGCAGCTTACCACTAAAATTTCTTTCCTTTACAACAATCCTGTGAGGTAGGAACTGCCTTGAGATCCATGGCTATATAAATCCAATTAATTAATTAATTAATTAATTAATAACAGGTGAGGCGGAGAGGTTGTAATTGGCTCAAGGTACACTGATGTGCATGTGTACATGATGGCTATTTGTGTGGTGAGATCCAATGCGAGAGAAGTTTCCTGATGTACAACAGAATGCCCGTATTTTCTTTTTCTTTTTTTAAAGAATTTATTGGTATTTAAACTAAATACAAAAAGAAAATACATACAAAATACAAAACAAAAAACTAATACATTACATAAAAACACAATTAAAACAACACACAAAAAAACAAACCTTACATTCAAACACCTATTTTACTATTTTAGTCTTGTTTATAATCTTACTTGGGGGACTTCCTCACGCCCTCTCTTCTGCGTTCATTTCGAATATACTGTAGTAACTTTGTAACCACTTTAACTCTTCTTTTACCATTAATCTTAATCCTTATCTATCATCTTATATCTATCACCTTATTCTTAACAGAAATACAAAAAATAGAAAAAATCACAATTCTATCTTCTTATATTCTATTTTAGACTAACATTTAAATGCTATCGCCTATAATAGAATCATAGAGTTGGAAGAGACCACAAGGGCCATCCAGTCCAACCCCCTGCCAAGCAGGAAACACCATCAAAGCATTCCTGACAGATGGCTGTCAAGCCTCCGCTTAAAGACCTCCAAAGAAGGAGACTCTACCACACTCCTTGGCAGCAAATTCCACTGTTGGACAGCTCTTACTCTCAGGAAGTTCTTCCTAATGTTTAGGTGGAATCTTCTTTCTTGTAGTTTGAATCCATTGCCCCGTGTCCGCTTCTCTGGAGCAGCAGAAAACAACCTTTCTCCCTCCTCTATATGACATCCTTTTATATATTTGAACATGGCTATCATATCACCCCTTAACCTTCTCTTCTCCAGGCTAAACATACCCAGCTCCCTAAGCCGTTCCTCATAAGGCATCGTTTCCAGGCCTTTGACCATTTTGGTTGCCCTCCTCTGGACACGTTCCAGCTTGTCAGTATCTTTCTTGAACTGTGGTGCCCAGAACTGGACACAGTATTCCAGGTGAGGTCTGACCAGAGCGGAATACAGTGGTACTATTACTTCCCTTGATCTGATGCTATACTCCTATTGATGCAGCCCAGAATTGCATAATATCCACTGATTTCAATTTCAGATATCAGAATGTCCGTATTTTCATCAGGGGAAAAAAAAAACACGTTTGAGGGTATGCATTTTGGTTCTAAGGCACAGCCTTCCTGGGGGGGAAGCATGCTTTAAAATCTCAATATGTCATGCAAGCATTCTCCCAGGGCGCAGTCCCCGCACCCATGGCCTGGATTCCAGACCAGCGGCTTCCAGAACAGCTGCAATCCCACTCTCTGCCCCTTCCCCCCATAACAAGATAGCCTCACCTGCTTGCTTGCAGTGTGGTTTTGCATCCCAGTGTGGCGGTCGAGAAAACCTGAAGTGGAGTGTGGTGGTCCGGAAAACATGGGACTGGAATTCCAGACCTGGAATCCCTGGCTGCTATACTGTAGATGCACCCATGCTCATTGAGGTGGAAGCGGGTGGAAAGGAGAACAGCAGAGCCCCCACTAATTTGTAACAAGCCGTTTTTTGACGAATGCAGCTTCTCCTGTAAGGGGAATTGACCTGCTCCAGTCCTCTCTTCCAACCAACTAGAAACAGGGTTCTCTCTATACCTGCTAGCTAGCTGTCTTTCTGCCTCTTTTAAGGGCATCGCTAAGTCCTTAAAAGGGCCCCGAGCTGCATTTTTGCATAAAATATGCCTGTGCTGATTTATATGCAGATATTCAAATTGCAGCTAACTTTCAGAGGGCAAGCTGCCCCATTGGTAACATGAACCTTTATTTTTAAAGCAATGTTAATCTGTCCCCTACCCACTCCCTTCTCCCTTTAAGAACACTCCTATCTAATAATAATAGCCTTCATTACATATCTTAAGGTGCCAGGCAAACATGGTTTTTGTTTTTTGGTTACAGGTAGGTAATTATTATTATTATTATTATTATTATTATTATTATTATTATTATTATTATTATTATTATTATTATTATTTGTACCCCGCCCATCTGGCTGGATTTCCCCAGCCACTCTGGGCGGCTTCCAACAAAAATCAGATACAAAAATATCACACATTAAAAACTTCCCTGAAAAGGGCTGCCTTCAGGTATTTTCTGAATGTCAGGTAGTTGTTTATCTCCTTGACCTGTGATGGGAGGGCGTTCCACAGGGCGGGCGCCACTACCGAGAAGGCCCTCTGCCTGGTTCCCTGTAGCTTAGCTTCTCGCAGTGAGGGAACCGCCAGAAGGCCCTCGGCACTGGATCTCAGTATCCGGGCTGAATGATGGGGGTGGAGACGCTCCTTCAGGTATACAGGACCAAGGCCGTTTAGGGCTTTAAAGGTCAGCACCAACACTTTGAATTGTGCTCGGAAACGTACTGGGAGCCAATGTAGATCTCTCAGGACCGGTGTTATGTGGTCCCGGCGGCCACTCCCAGTCACCAGTCTAACTGCCGCATTCTGGATTAATTGCAGTTTCCGGGTCACCTTCAAAGGTAGCCCCACATAGAGCGCATTGCAGTAGTCCAAGCGGAAGATAACCAGAGCATGCACCACTCTGGCGAGACAGTCTGCGGGCAGGGAGGGTCTCAGCCTGCGTACCAGATGGAGCTGGTAGAGAGCTGCCCTGGACACAGAATTTACCTGCGCCTCCATGGACAGCTGTGAGTCCAAAATGACTCCCAGGCTGCGCACCTGGTCCTTCAGGGGCACAGTTACCCCATTCAGGACCAGGGAATCCTCCACACCTGCCCTCCTCCTGTCCCCCCAAAACAGTACTTCTGTCTTGTCAGGATTCAACCTCAATCTGTTAGCCGCCATCCATCCTCCAACCGCCTCCAGACACTCACACAGGACCTTCACGGCCTTCACTGGTTCTGATTTGAAAGAGAGGTAGAGCTAGGTATCATCCGCATACTGATGAACACCCAGCCCAAACCCCCTGATGATCTCTCCCAGCGGCTTCATATAGATATTAAAAAGCATGGGGGAGAGGACAGAACCCTGAGGCACCCCACAAGTGAGAGCCCAGGGTTCTGAACACTCATCCCCCACCACCACTTTCTGAACACGGCCCAGGAGGAAGGAGCGGAACCACTGTATAACAGTGCCCACAGCTCCCAACCCCTCTAGCCGGTCCAGAAGGATGTTATGGTCGATGGTGTCAAAGGCCGTTGAGAGATCCAGCAGAACCGTGTTGGTCTGCCATAGTCAAAACAAAATAAAATAAAAAAATTCCTTCCAGTAGCACCTTAGAGACCGACTAAGTTTGTTCTTGGTATGAGCTTTCGTGTGCATGCACACTTCTTCAGATACACTGAAACAGAAGTCACCAGACCCTTATATATAGGGAGAGGGTGGGGAGGGGTATTACTTAGAAGGGTGGTGGGAATGAGTGATTGGCTGATAGGTGAGGTAAACCTGTTGACGACTGTTAATGACTGCAATTGGTCTTACAGGAAAAAGCAAGGGGTGTCTCTTTTTAGACCAGGTCTCTCCATGGTTTTAAGTTTGGTAATAAGTTGCAATTCAGCACCCTCTCATGAGGGTATTAAGATTTAAGTGTTTATTTTGTATTAATGTTTTTATTGTTTGTTAGTTAGTTTTTGTTATTGTGTATGTTATATTTTTTCTTAAAACTAATAAAAATGTAAGTTGTTTTTTTTTTTTAAAAAAAAAAAAAGGGACTGCATGCTTTTCCAAAATTGCCTCTGGCGAAAGGGCAAGTGGCTTTGGAAGGAATGCCGCCAAAGCATTTCTGTGGCACTTTGAAAAGCGGCGAGATGGAAAGACGGGTGGCGAGACGGGGGTGGGGGGTGGGAGCGGAGGGGGGGGTGAGGGAACAAGAGCCAGGAGGATTCGGAGAGCACCTGTCTTTGGCAGTCGGTGGGTGGGGGTTTCTGGGAGGAAAAAAGATCTGTCAGATTTGCAATGCGGATAGCAGTCAGCGCAATCGGGATATATTGCTGTGCTCCCCAGGTTGGGAGGGATGGGGAAGGTTTTGTGGGACATGAACAGACATCTATGAAGACCGTGTTGGAAATGGTCTATTCAAACTCCATGCATCCGAAATACTTGTTTGGGGAGGGGGAGCTCTCCAGGCCAACTTTCCCAAATAGGGCAGAGGGTGACATTTGTCAGAGGCAGCATTGCTTCTGAATGCCGGTTGCTGTGAACCGCAGGAGGGGAGAGGGCTCCTGTGTTCGAATCCTGCTTGCAGGTTTCCTACAGGTATCCGGTTGGCCGCTGTGAGAAGAGGATGCCGGACTATTTGGGCCGTTGGCCTGATTCTGATGTTCTGAATTTGGTTCTTTTTTGCATTTTTGTGCGAACCTCCGCAATTCGCGCTTCTCGAAACGGTATGCGAACTGGAACGAAGACATCCTTAGACGTTTGCAATTCCCCGAATTTTGCAATGCGGTTGTCCAACCCAAAAATGTGTGCATAACATGCATGTGTGAGTGAAAACGACATGCAGATCATAGAAGCATAGAATTGTAGAGCTGGAAGGGATCCCAAGGGTCATCTAGTCCAACCCCGTTGCAATGCAGGAATGCATTATGATAGGGGGAATTGCTTGAAAACGTGCTTATTGGGGGGAAATGCACTAAAATTCTGATTGATTTTCATGAGGACTTGCTTTTTATTTTTTAAAAACGGCAAACGTATGCAGAAATCTGATGACCTGAACAAGACGGGAAACAAGAGAAACTGAAAGAAACCCAAATTGACAGATTCATCAAACCCAATACCGAAAGAAATGTTATTTCAGTCCTTTGGTGTCTTCAATGCTGCAAAAATGCCCCGGAGGAAAGTCCTCTGCCCTGAGAAACTTACAATATATAATTCAACTTGGCAAGAGGTGACAGAGGGACAAGCAGAAGAAGAATGTGTAAAGCAGGCACCCCCAAACTCGGCCCTCCAGCTGTTTTGGGACTACAATTCCCATCATCCCTGACCACTGGTCCTGTTAGCTAGGGATGATGGGAGTTGTAGTCCCAAAACAGCTGGAGGCCCAAGTTTGCCTATGCCTGGTGTAAAGGGTTAAATTGCAATGGGAATGTCATGTAATGCCCTACATATATTACTGGACTATGTCTCCCAGAAGCCCTGGGCAGCATGGATAATGCTCAGGGGCAATGGGAGTTGGTGCCTAATGACATCTGGATAGTTGCAGGATAGCCACCTGTGATGGCCTGGGAGTCAGACTCTGATGCTGAACCTGAGGGATCACAACCTGCACAGGATTCCCCGCCTCCAGAACCAGCTGAGCCAGGGCCAGGGCTTGAGCCTGAAGGATCCCCACCTGTGCTGGATCCCCAGATGCAGGCATCAGCGGAGTCTGCTCTGGCTCCTGATGGGAGGGAGGACCCATTGCCTGCAGGTGCTCCACTCCCAGCCTCATCAGAGGAAGCTGAGGCAGCCCCTGGGTCCAGTAACCCACCATCTTCTCCTGAGCTGCAGAGGCTCAGGGCAGAGAGGCGAAGAGAGCTAAGTGCTTACAGGAGGAGTGCTCGCCTCCAGGCCCGGGGGAGAGGTGAGTCTCCAGAGGATCGGGGCCGCCCTAAGCATAGGGCCAGATAAAAGCCAGCCAGACCCAGCCCATGTAGTGTGAGCAACTTAGTTGCAAGTGTATGCTCAACCTGTAACCTTGTGTCTGTACCTGCCTTGGACCTTGACCTGCTCCCTGCCTCGCTCCCTGCCGGACTGACCTCCTTTGGACCCCTAGACCCAGGACTGGACTTGGACCTTGCTTCACGGACAAACCCTTGGGGCCAGCACACCACCCCTGTTGCAGTTCATGCTCCAGCTATCCCAGAGCTGGTCTGATGTTTCCACGGGGGGGGGGGGGGTACTAAATGCCTGCTTGTTTTCCACCTGCTGTTTTACCATTGAAACCGAGTTTACATATTTCCTCCTCCCTCCCAATCCATTTTCCTTTCGTGCCGTGTCCTTTTAATGTCTTCTTGTGTCATGTCTGAGAGAACAGAGACTGACCTCTTTTGTTTAGTGACTTGTAAGCTGCTCTAAGGGCTTTTGTTTTTGACTGAAGAGTGGGATAAAAAAGGTTTTAAATAAATAAAATATCTGCTCAAGCGTATATTTCCAGATGAAAGGTTTACTACAAATGGCACCTCCTTTCTTTCTTTCTTTCCCTCTCCCCTTCATTTCTTTGTAAAAAGCAAAATAAATTTCTTACTTAGCTGGCAATTAGCTCATGATATATTTGTCAGGAAGGAACTCTGTCTTCTTGCTTCCTCCATAAATCACAGGCTTTAAATATTTACAATGGGGGTGTGGTGTGAATCTGCACCTATATATTCAGAAATCTGTGAATCTTGCTACAAGTTTTCTATGTCTCTCTGTGTGTTTTTCTTCCTTCCATTTTGACATAACTGGGGTTGTCTAGGAAAGTTGCAAAATGGCCAGATTTAAAGCAGACTAAACCAAACCTTACCATCATTAAATACCTAACAGCCTGAGCTTGTAAAAACGTTTCCCCAGTGAAATATCCCAGAAGAATTTATTCATAACTTAAGGTGCAATCTGCACCATACATTTAAAGCAGTAGTATAGAACCTTACCCCCAAAGAATCATGGGAGATGTAGTTTGCTGAGAATGCTGGGAGTAAGTAGCTAGGAGACCCCTATTCCTGCCACAGAACTACAATTCCCAAAGTTCCCCGGGAAGAGGGATTTGTAAAGGACTCTGTGAAGGAGATCAGGGTCTTGTAACATCTCTTCAGCTCCCGTAGCAAACTACAGTTCCCATACAATTCTTTGAGGAGCTATATGACTGTTTAAAGTTATATAATATTACTTTAAATGTATGGTGCATATGAGGCCTAAGGCAGAAATCCTATAATGTACAGCAGGGTTCCCCAAGCTTTTTGGGGGCATAGGGACACAATT
The DNA here is from genome assembly GCF_009819535.1 of Lacerta agilis. Classification (NCBI taxonomy): domain Eukaryota; kingdom Metazoa; phylum Chordata; class Lepidosauria; order Squamata; family Lacertidae; genus Lacerta; species Lacerta agilis. Next base: position 45,170,412 of record NC_046324.1, read on the forward strand.
GGAAATACACGAAACTCGACTTCCGGTGTGAGCGCCATCTGTCCCCACCCAGAGTGTCTTCTTAATAATTTTGTGGTTATTAAAGGCATTCTCACCCACTTGGAGATTCAAGTCCGCCCTCTGGAGGCGGGCCAGGCAAACCTGGAGACTTCAGGCCGGACATGGACGTTTGGTACCCCGTGTCATGAGCTTTGCAGTATGGTTGGGATTGGGTTTGGATTACGGGATGTATTTAAAGAAGGAGGGGTGTGACTGGTTGGCGACCATGAAAACAGGGTGCTGGACTAGATGGGCCGTTGGCCTGATCCAGCAGGGTCTTCTCATGTTCTTGGAAATGCAACACCATAGTGGTTAGAGCCTTGGACTAGAACTTGAGAGACGAGTTTTCGAATCCCTGCTCTTGGATTCTATAATTCTGTGGCACCCCGAGTGAGGCCAAAATTCACCCACCCCTGCAAATATATATATATATTTCTTATTTCTACAATAATTCCTTATTTATTTTTTATTATTCTGCACTCCCTCGGCTTGGCGACCTGACCCTTGTGGGGGAACTGCCCGCACTGCCTTAAGTCTGGCGCTCACCTCGCAGGGTTGTTGTGCGGATAAAACAGGAAGAGAACGATGCATACCACCTTGAGCTCCTTGGAGGAAAAAAAGCGTGATATAAATGTGATAGAGAGGCAAATAATCTTCCCACAATGGGGAAGACTGTGACTGGACGAGCTGTTCAGTCAGCTTGCTCCAGTTGGCTGTCCTTTCTCAGGGTTCATTATTTTTAAACTGTTCCTGGACTGGACAGCCCTCGAATCAGAGCAAATACTTCTCCGCCAAGTCCTTGAAGCAGAGGAATGCCCTCTCTTAAAACATGGCTCTCCTAATTCATAAGGGCACTGTGACTTCCCATGGAGGTTCCACCTAGCCAGTGCCGGATTTATGTACAGGCTAAGTAGTCTGAAGCCTAGGGCCTTAGATGCACATTCTTCAAGAGATAAGTTTAGGATAATATCCTTTATTCCTATACTAGATGCACTTGAAGCCAATTTAAAAAGAAGTACTGTGTTTACTGTGATGTTGTACAATTGTTTTCCATTCTTGCTATTTCTGATAGCATCTAAGCAATAAATTCAGCAAGGTGTTGAACTGTCGATGGAAGCACGCCCAGAAGATGTTGACCTGAAACTTACTGAACTTTGCACTTTCACCTGTACATGAGATAAACCCATAGGCTTACAGCAGAGCACTCTCAGACCTTTATCAAATTACTGTATATACAAGGGAAAAATTCAGATGGCCTTTCCTAATGTGGACGCAATCTTGCGGCTATTTCTTAGCTTTATGCTCACTAACTGCTCGGGAGAGAGGAGTATTTCAAGACTCAAAAGAATTAAAAATGAATTAAGGGCCACGATGTCCCGAGACAGGTTGTCTGCACTGAGCGTTCCGTACATTGAAAGTAACAAACTTAGACAAACAATTTTTGATGAAGTTTTCTGATGTCCTTTAGAGGAGGAATTGCGAATTGCAGAATTTTAAATACCCGTCATCCTTGGCTTCACTCAATTTTGTTTATGACGCTCTTCCATTTTCTTCTAGTCGTGAGGGTGGGGGATTGGGAAGGGGGGTCACAAATGGAGTAGCGTAGGGCTTCTCTTCATCGAAATCCAGCTCTGCACCTCAGGGGTGTAGCAAGGGGGGACGGGGGGGCGGGCCGACCCGGGTTCCATAATGGAGGGGGTGACAAATTACCAAGGAACAATATTTTTTTTTGAAAAAAAACCTTTGGGGAAAAAATTGGTTTTTTTTTTTAATGCCTGCTCCGAAGGTCTTATCTTACTATACTAGGGATTACATAGCTATATATGAAATTTCATGCATATCGGTTAATATCTTGACCCTCCTCCACCAAAATAGCTGTTCACTTGGCTGTTTTCCTACGTTGTGGAGGCTGAAATTTCAATTCAGTGGAGCACTTACTGTTCCCATCCCTAACCCTGTGCAAAGCCATCTAATTAGACTTTAATTTTTTAGGAGGTAATTTAATTATTGCTTGATTTTATACCAGTGTTATGTATCTGATGTTAGCCACCCTGAGCCCGACTTAAAAGTTTTAAAATTATTATTACTTGTTATTATTCCTTTGTAAGAAAATATGAAATAACGTAAAACCATTTTTGCGGGGGGGGGGGGTGGAATCAATGGAGGGGTTGACAAGAAATTTTCCACACCGGGTACCACCTGACCTTCCCATGCCGGGGGTGTGTGTGTGTGTGTGACAAAAATATTTTTGCCCCCGGGTACCAATTTACCTTGCTACACCCCTGCTGCACCTAGCCGTTGAGGCTAACGGCCGTTGCCTGATTTCCCTGCTGCAAAACCTGGAGCTGCGTTTCATCAGTACCAAGTGGAAACATTCCCCCCCCCCCCGAAGAAAGGCTTCCCAGCTGAAGCCACGCTAGCTTTGAAAGCCGCCTGACGGGCTCTTAAGTATTTATAGGCGGCAGCGAATATCCGTGACCTGCAGCAGGTGGGCGTTTTCCAAACAGATGTCCGGGGCTCGGGCTGGGTTCTGCGGGGCTGAGCGAAGGCAGTTGACGAGGGGAGGGTTGCCCCCCACATTCATAGTCCTCTAAAAAAAGCTTCTGCATGTTCTTCTGGGGTGGACAGGTGCCCAGCTGATCAATTTACTGCCAGGGTCGAAGGTCAAGCATTCCGAGAACGCATGGGAGAGACATGCACTCCCTGGATATGTCTGAGAAAGCACAGAGACTGGAAAGCTAATATCCCCCATTTTTTAAAATTTGGGAAACTTTAATGACACAGGATGAGGGCAATGGAAGATGTCTGCTGCAGTGATGAACCAACAGAGCTCTTAATAATAATAGATAGATAGATAGATAGATAGATAGATGATATAGATAGAGAGATAGAGAGATAGAGAGAGATAGATAGATGAGAGAGAGAGAGAGAGAGAGAGAGAGAGAGAGATAATTTATTACGGTCGGAGACCAGCAAAAAAAAAAAAACACATTTGGAGGTACAATCTCAAGCGAAAAACATGTAATATACAAAATTGAAATTTTAAAAATAAAAAATGAAGGTGTTAGTGACAATGACATACAGACATGCATTGTATTGGGGAAATGGCTAGGAAAAATGCTTAAGTTGAAACTGCGTATAAAATTGTGTTGATTTGGAGAAATTCTCACTAAAATGCTGATGTATTTTCATGAGGATTATTATTTTTATAACAATAATCCTCATGAAAATAATAATCCAGGGGGAGGAGGAGGGGAATGCAATGTAGTGAACCAGATTTAAAGTCTGGAAAATGAGAAGCATGGAGACCTGAAGCAGACACATGAGTCCGTTTCTACTCACAAAATCACACGTTCTCTGTGCAGTGTCTGAGCAGAAGCCCTGAGGAGGGCTGGGAGGCAAGAGTCCTTTCCCGTTGCCTGTTCCCAGCAGCTGATACCTCCAGCCATATTGCTCTTAATTCGTCTTCTGAATCCCAAGTCGCGGATTAAGTGTAACTTCTGTTCTTATTGTTAATTTTTCTTTTCAGAACGTGGTACTGCCATCGCAATGAACATTTTCATTGCAAAATGGAACGCGTGTCACATCTCCCCAAAGAGGGGGAGGTTATATAAAGAATTGAAAAGCTGGTGGCAGTTGCCACATATTACCTACAAACAAGTTAGATGACGAAAGGCTTCTGTTGTGTGCAAAAAGTCACATTGGTTCAGCTGTGTCCATGGCAGCCAAGTTATTGCGAAACAAACCATTCCATTACAGCTTTTCCCTCCTCTCCTAATTCTGCAGCATAACAACAGGAGTAGGGGAACTTTTTTTCAGCCCAGGGGCCACATTACCTTCTGTGCCATGGCCCAGGGGCCACATGCTAGTGTGACAGGAGTGAGCCGGTAGTAAATCACATCCTTCAAGTTGGAGTTAGCTCTTTATTAGCAAGAACGCCATCTGCACAGACTTGGCGTAGCTTCAAGCCTAATGTACACAGCAGTTCATCCCCGGTAGGTCTTGCCCCGTGGTTCAGTTGCCGAGACGGAAAGTTTCTGTCTCCCCGCCGCCATCTAAGTTTCTTCCTCTCTAGGGCTTTTCTGAAGCAATTGGAGACTGCGCCCGAGTGAAGCCAACCTCTCCTCTGCCCTTTTCATGCCTCTTCTGGTTCTGGGAGAGCCGTGGGGAGGTAAGCTGGTCACGGCAGGAGGAGGAGACACCTGTGACTCGTCAACAGCCAGATTCATCTCTGCCTCTTGGCTCCCCTCCTCTCCTGCTTCAGCTTCTTCCTCTGATTCTGGACTTCTCTCTGCCACAGACTCTCCCTGTTCACTAAGCCCTATGACCTCTTCAGATTCTGACACCAGCTCTTCCCAGTCTTCTCCCTCTGACCACTCGCCATCGTCCCAACACCACTCCTTGGGCTCTGAGCCTTCTTCTCTTGGGAATCCCCCAGCTGGTACCTCCCACCATTCCTTCACATCAAACCAGTCCATGACATAGTGGTGGGAAGGGCCAAAGTCAAAAGTGGGTGGAGCAGGAAATGTAAATTTCACTTTGAGAGCTCAGTGTGGTGAAGTGGTTAAGAGCAGTAGACTCGTAATCTGGGGAACCGGGTTCGCGTCCCCGCTCCTCCACATGCAGCTGCTGGGTGACCTTGGGCATGTCACACTTCTCTGAAGTCTCTCAACCCCACTCACCTCACAGAGTGTTTGTTGTGGGGGAGGAAGGGGAAGGAGAATGTGAGCCGCTTTGAGACTCCTTCGGGTAGTGATAAAGCGGGATATCAAATCCAAAACTACTCTTCTTCTTCTTCTTCTTCTTCTTCTTCTTCTTCTTCTTCTTCTTCTTCTTCTTCTTCTTCTTCTTCTTCTTTTGTAGAGTTGGTCGTTTTCTACAGATGCTAACCCACCCCTCTCTGTCTTCCTCCCAGACAAGCACATTATGAAAGCTCAATGACAAATTCCAGCCAGGCCAAAGCATTCATGGAGGTGTGACCTGGAGAAATTCCTAGGGAAACCTGGAGGGCTATGTTTGGCCCACAGTTCTCCACTCTTGCATAACAGCTACTTGGGATCAGGTAGTGGAGATCCCTCCTGGGAAGAGCACACCAAACCACCCTCTTGGACAGGTGTGGTGTGATGGTAACCCCTGGACAGCAGTGGGACCTCCCAGATGCGATGGCAACATGATTGTGGTTACTGGTTTCCAATCTTAGAGCTCTTCCTCCACTGCCCAAACAACTTTAGGATGTCTTAGAGAACTTCCTCCGTTTGCCCAAGCAACCTTTGAAGGACCAGTGTGGGGAACCTCAAGCCCTTCAGATGTCGCGGAATTCCTATAAGCCCCAGCAGGCACAGCTGATGTCCAGGGATGATAGGATTTGAGGTTCAGCAATATAGAGGACCGGAAGGGACGCGGGTGGCGCTGTGGGTTAAACCACAGAGCCTAGGGCTTGCTGATCAGAAGGTCGGCGGTTCGAATCCCTGCGACGGGGTGAGCTCCCGTTGCTTGGTCCCTGTTCCTGCCAACCTAGCATTTCGAAAGCACATCAAAGTGCAAGTAGATAAATAGGTACCGCTCTGGCGGGAAGGTAAACGGCGTTTCCATGCTCTGCTCTGGTTCACCAGCGGCTTAGTCATGCTGGCCACATGACCCGGAAGCTGTACGCTGGCTCCCTTAACCAATAAAGCTAGGTGAGCGCCGCAACCCCAGAGTTGTCAGCGACTGGACCTGATGCTTAGGGGTCCCTTTACCTTTAATATAGAGGACCAAAGGTTCCTCCCTTGCTTTAGGATCTGGCTGTTGGTGCTTCTCAGAGTTGATGTGAAGTGAGCTTATTGCAGCCAGAGCATTTTCTCCTACACCGGGGTTATTTATAGAGACCTGTGGGTGGGATTTGTTGTGTGTTTGCTGTAATACTCAGAGACTGTGTTTCGGTGGGTTGTTGTTTAAGGTTTTGATGGGTTTTTCCTTCAAGTGTGTTAATAATAATAATAAAAAGATTTGCAGGTCAGAGCAGCATATATAGCTGGTACCTTCTCTCTCTCTCTCTCTTTCTTTCTTTCTTTCTTTCTTTCTTTCTTGACAGCAAACCCACGAGAGAGGTAGGCTGCAGCAAACCCGGGGGCGGAGTCACTCCGTAGCACGCATGCACAACGTCATCACGTATGACGCATGCGTAGCGACGCCGCACATGCGCGCTACAGTGCGGAGGCAAGTCAGGGAGGGGTGTCAGCAGAGGCAAGCCAGGGCTCGGCTGGGGTGTCGCAGGGGAGGGCACCCAGAGTGTCACCATCTCCAGGGTGGTACCTGGGGCGCCCCGTCCCCTACGCCCCCCCCTTCCTAAGCCACTGGTTGGCTGAGATTGGGTTAAGGCCACCTAGCGAGCTTCATAACTGAACTGGGAACTGATCCCAGAGACACATTCACACCATACATTTTAAAGCACTATGGTGCCACTTTAAACAGTCCTGGCATTCCCCAAAGAATCCTGGGAGGTGTAGTTTGCTAAGGGTGCTGAGAGTTGTTAGGAGACCTCCAATCCCCTTCCACAGCTACAGTTCCCAGAGTAGTTCAACTGCCACTCCTGCTTCACAGGTGGGAATTGTAGTTCTGGGGAGGGAACAGGGCTTTCCTAACAGTCCTCGGCACCCTTAGCAAACAAGGGTTCCCAGTGTTATAAGAAATAACTGCCCCCTTTCCTTTATGGGGTATTCCAGAGCTCGTATAGAGTCCTTAAGTGGGTTCCCTATCGGTAGGAGAAAATAACAGAGGCCAACCAGAGAATATTGAGAAGCAAAGCAGCTAGTAAGCCTGATTAACGGAACTGTTGCAACAGGGTCCCCACTCACCACATGCAGGAGGGAGGAGGACCCTGGATAATGGTGCACAAGCCCTTATATAGACTTTTGAAACTGCCTACCCTGTAGCCCCCAAGACCACCTCCAAAAACATCATACATACATCACAGAAGGAGGCAGTCTACAGCAGAAATCCTGCCTGCCAGGATACCTGATAATGGTCACTGATTGCATTACCTGGGCAGCCTGGCCTTTCTTTTGTGATGGTTAATACTTTAGTTCCTGAATCCGGGTCATAGGTTCGTCCTATTCATGCACAAATACGCCCTTAAGACAGGATTTGTAAGCAAAAAGACAATGAGAAGGCTTTCCCTATTTGCCTCCCTTACTGCAGAGGGATATTTGAGGTCATTGGGAGAGTCGAAATGGCTTCAGGATTGCTCTCCCGTACTATTTCAGACACATGGTTCATATATTTAGATAGGTGTGCATTTATGAATATTTATTCTGTATTTGAGACCTTGAAATTCTTACAACTCCAGCATGAAGCCATAGCTGATTAAAGTTATGTGAAAAGGATCTAGGAGTCTTGGTAGACCACAAACTTGACATGAGTCAACAGTGTGATGCAGCAGCTAAAAAAGCCAATGCAATTCTGGGATGCATCAATAGAGGAGTATAGCATCTAGATCAAGCACTGTATTCTGCTCTGGCCAGACCACACCTGGAATACTGTGTCCAGTTCTGGGCACCACAATTCAAGAAGGATACTGACAAGCTGGGATGTGTCCAGAGGAGGGCAACCAAAATGGTCAAAGGCCTGGAAATGATGCCTTATGAAGAACGGCTTAGGGAGCTGGGTATGTTTAGCCTGGAGAAAAGAAGGTTAAGGGGGTGATATGATAGCCATGTTGAAATATATAAAAGGATGTCATATAGAGGAGGGAGAAAGGTTGTTTTCTGCTGCTCCAGAGAAGCGGACATGGGGCAATGGATTCAAACTGCAAGAAAGAAGATTCCACCTAAACATTAGGAAGAACTTCCTGACAGTAAGAGCTGTTTGACAGTGAAATTTGATTCCAAGGAGTGTGGTGGAGTCTCCTTCTTTGGAGGTCTTTAAGCGGAGGCTTGACAGCCATCTGTCAGGAATGCTTTGATGGTGTTTCCTGCTTGGCAGGGGGTTGGACTGGATGGCCCTTGTGGTCTCTTCCAACTCTAGGATTCTATGAAAGTGGTGTGAATGTGGTCCAGGTCTCCTCAAGTCCCGAGTTATACAGATGGTGTGGACTTCAAGTCACGCCGTTCCTTTACTGTTGACAGAACTGGCCCTACCCTTAGGCATAGGGAAGGAACTGCATTGGGTGGCAGGTTCTCGGGTTGGGTAGCTGCAGGAGTCGAGTCCCCCAACCGTTCCTTCTGAGCCCCCTGACTGTGGGGTGAAACGTGATCCTGAATTGGCAGGCAGTGCCTTTATATGGCATGGTGAGGGGGAGCAGAACGAGGCCTGAAGCGCAAGTCAGGTCTGCATTAGTGACTCTTTGTTAGGGCTGTTCTATAGTCACTTTCAGGCAATAAAAGAATTACGGTTAATCTCCGGCAGTCTCTGGCTTTCATTAAACATGGCGTCAGACGTTAGGACCACTCCGTATAGGATCTAGTGAGGAGGAAAGGCTCTCGGGCAGTTCAAGGAACAAGGCCTAAAAGGGCAAAATTCTCCTCAGCAGAGGCTTTTGATCTCAGGAGTCCCCCTGGGTAGCCGGGTGAAAAGCAGCCATTCTCTCATCATGGAATTGCCACAAAATTGAATCCAGGAGGAGGAGGAGGAGGATTCCAGATATGTTCCCTAAATAGGGTCATGGGCCTGGAAGCCAAAGAGATATTTAAATCGGTTGCACTGGCTGCTCAAGGGGACAAGAATAATGGCTGGCACGGCGCCCCCTAAACTAAGCTTGCTGCCCTCAGGTGAGGCGAAGGATGCTGTCCTAGCTCCAGTTTAGAAGTCAGATACAGCCATCAGCCCATTTGACCGTAGTATGTGGTGCCATCTTGTCCTCAGCCTCAGGAAGCAAAATGGCCGACCTTTGGTCAAGCCGGTTGAGGCTGATGGACGGTGTAGGCCTGAATCACGCCATATGCGATACCACTCATGTTCATTTCCATGTTAATTGCTTCTGAGGGGAAAAAATATGTCCCCAAGTAACATGGAAATGAGTGCTTAAACCTGCACGATATCAGACCCTCCAAATGTCTCTATTTTCCAGGGACAATTCCAGGATTTACAGAAACTGTCCTGCTTTCTGATTTGATCCTGAAATGTCCCACTTTCCCCTAGGACGTCCCTGTTTTCAGCGGAGAACTGTTGGAGGGTATGGAGATATGCAACCCCCTAGCCAAAGTAATAAGTAACTATATACATTTTAGAAGACCTCTGAAGGCTGCCCTATATAGGGAAGTTTTTTAAAGTTTGGCATTTTATTATGCTTTTATTCGTGTTGGAAGCCGCCTAGAGTTCCTGGTGCAACCCAGTCAGATGGGGGGGGGGTATAATTAATAAAATTATTATTAGTTACAGGTAGGTAGCCATGTTGGTCTGCCATAGTCAAAACAAAATGAAATAAAAAATTCCTTCCAGTAGCACCTTAGAGACCAACTAAGTTAGTTCTTGCTATGAGCTTTCGTGTGCATGCACACTTCTTCAGATTTATTGTTATTCAGATAGAATAACAATAAATTTTTATTGTTACGGAATAGGACATTTGGGGGAATGTTGGAGTGTGTGTGGTATATTCCACTTCAGTTGCAGAAGTGACTTTTCCGTTGTGTGAAAGCTCAGATAGAACGTGGAAGACAGCAATTAAGGGAACGTCATGAAAACGGAATAAACTGTAATGTGTGAATGCAACCCTAGTATCCGATGCTCCTGTAACATGTATAATATTGGGGAAGTTGGGTGGGGTGCAGGGGTGTCTTAGCCATAGGGGCATCACGGCGTCAAGTTCTGGAGGGCGCCAGGGAAGAGGTGGAGGCTGGATGCGGCGCCTCCCGGCATCAGCTCGTCGCCCCCGTCTGCCTCCGCCATGCCACGCCACGCCTGGAGCCTCCTCCCTGCCGGAGGAGCCGCCCTCCAACCCCGCTGGCAGTGCCGCCCTCGCCATGCCGCGCTGCGCCCGGAGGCTCCATCCTGCCAGAGGAGCCGCACTCCAGCTGCTGCCCACCCGGAGGGAGATAGGGTGGAGGTGGGGGGCGCCGGAGGGATCCTTGCACCACGGCACCAGATAAGCTTAAGACGGTCCTGGTGGGGTGGTTATGAAGGGATGGGATATTTTGCTAGTTGTCATCTCTCCCACAACCACAACAACCATTCCATTTGTTCCCTCGTTGGCTATCAAACTTCAAACATTATCAGAAGAGCCACACGAATCCTGTTCCAGGTTTAAGATATTTGCTCTTGGTAAAGTTCACCAGAGTTCCATTTCCAGCTCTAAGCTCTTGGAGTTTATTTGTCTCTGGTGCCTTGTTAGTGGATTAATAGCAGCGCTGGATGGAACCAGCAATGCAATGGCCGCCCAGCATGCGCTGTTGCTGATGAGCGTAACTTAGAGCAGTGTTTTTCAACCTTTTTTGGGCAAAGGCACACTTGTTTCATTAAAAAAAATCACGAGGCACACCACCATTAGAAAATGTTAAAAAATTTAACTCTGTGCCTATATTGACTATATATAAAATAATTTTTCAATTTTTCCCACGGCACACCAGGCAACATCTCGCGGCACACTAGTGTGCCGCGGAACAGTGGTTGAAAAACACTGACTTAGAGAACGGGTTTCGCGTGTACCCTATGAATGGAATATTTATTTATTTATTTTTATAAGAATTTTATTGGTTTTTTGCAAAACAAAGAACAACAAAACACATACAACAACACATACACAACAATCAAAACATAATGAAAAACAAATACAAACCGCCACTAAAACACCAATAATTCTTTTTCTTGTTTAGAACCAAAAAAAAATTTTTTTTTTTGTTTTGAATCTACACAGGGTGACTTCCCCCGTTTTCTCTCCTTTGGTTCCAATTCTAATTTACTTTAATAACTTCTCATCTCTAAAGTTTAAATCATCCAAAAAAATCTAAACAAACTTCTTAATATTTATTTTTACTTCAAAATACAACCTATTACTTCTTAACTCAAATCATACATCTTATTTCACTTAAACTGCTGCTAATAAAAAAATTCACATATCTCTTCACTGGTTCAAAATCTTAAATTCTTAACACACTGACTTCAGGGTACCATAGTAAGCCATCCTAATTATATTTTAAATATTCTCACCCTATCCCTTTTCTAACCATTTTCCTTCGCCATCTCGGGGTCTCCCCCCAGACATTTCTCCATCTCCCTCCAACATCATTGTCCAGAATGTCCTCTTTTTCTTTTTCTATAAATCCACAGGTCCAGACACAGTCCATAAATGTCCTTGCAGGGAATTTCAGGGAACACAAATCATCACCTTCCAGCATCTCCATTTCAAAGTTCCAGTCATCTTCTAATTGTAGATTCACAAATCTTTTTCCCTTCATTTCTGGGCTCTCACCCCAGAAATTGGATATAAATTGTCTTCTAACCCTGGGTCTCTCACACCAACAGGATTTTCCATCTTCTCGGAGTTGCATAGTCACTGTACTTTGTTTCTCAAAAATTTCCTCAAGTTCCCTACCAAGGTTTTCTTCCAGTTTAGCAAAGTTCTCAAAAGTCTTTCCTGTGGGATATAACTTTTCCTCGACATCCTGGTTCAACAGATTTAATTTCTGATTTAACAGTTCTAACTTCAAAAGAATAATCCTTTGTTCATGGGTCAGTCCTGAGTCTAGAGCCAGTTTATAAACGAAACCAAACATGGTAGAAGTAGGCATAGGGTATCAAGTTTCAGTATTTTTCCATCTTTAACCATAAGTTTCAGCCGCCATTTTCCCCGGAGTCAGGGTGAAAAGAATACATTCCAACAACTTCAAGAAGAAATATTTCCAACAACTTAGTTCCCCTAAAAGGGATTCAGCCAGTCTCACTTGTCAAAAAACTCCATCGAAACTTTGTATCCGCTACTGCAGCAGCAGTCACAATCAGAAACATTGTTATTTTCTTCATTTAACAAAGGGAGGAACGGGCTTCCTTTTTAACATACCTCCCGGAGCGCCAATTGTCAAGAAATTTAAATCCAATTATCTCCGTACTCACGGCCTGCGGGTTTCTTCTTTTATCTTCCAAATTAGGTAGAACGACTCGCTCAGTGCAGGCGGCAGCCGCCGCTTCACCAGCCTGGTTGGGGCATACCTCCACAGCCCGGCGCCGTTGTCCCTTCACTCCCGCGCCCCTTTTACAAGGGGAACGGGAGAAGGGTTCAGCGCCATAGTGGGCTCGCTGGAGAGCCCATGCCACGGGACGCTCGACCCGCAGTTTTGTGGAGCCCGCTGTGCGGTAGCGGAGCTCCTACCCCCAAGGCTGGCCAGGGTCGTCTCGCTGCCGAAACGACCCTCGGCCGCCCGCAATGGCGTCCTCGCCGGAAGTCATGAATGGAATATTTAAACCTAAAAAGGTAACCAGAAGCAACTGTCTGTCTGTACGAGGCAGTTTTGCTTTGTTGATCCTCGTGTGCCTGAGAGGTTTATTGCTGAAGGCCAGACTACTTTCCATTTAAATCAAAGCCTTCTATAAGGGGGAGAGACCTCTATGGAGGGGGGAATCGATAGATGCGAATAACACAGCCCTGGAGTAAATAGACTCATTGGTTGCAATGGATGTTCTGTCAATTTTTGTTTTCAATAAGCAAAAATTGAACCCCAAGGCAAGCTTGGAGGTTCGGGGGAAACTGGGAAATGGGGAGGAGTTTGCATTGTGTAGTAAGCCTACATGACCTGCCCGTCTTGGAATGATCCAAAACACAACTGTCTATTGAAATGTTTTTGATGCCGTTCTCCAGCCAAAAGATGTGTACAAAACCATGTATATTAGCGGAAACTGGGCAGAGACGTGCGTCTATTAGTAAAAAATAGTGTATAGAAAGGCATTGTATTCGGGGAAATGGCTTGCAAGAATTGATCTATTAGGAGGAATGTGCACTGGTGTAGATTTTCATGCAGGCATTAAAACAAAATTCACAAACAGGTGCAGAACTAGCTGAAGAAAATTAGAAAACTGAGTGAAATTGAAATGCCCTGACGTCTGCATCCCTGGTGCGGACCCAGATCTCAGATAAATAACTGCAAAACAGGGATTGGGGTAGAAGATCGATTGTGATTGTAAGTGGAAAGCAGCAAAGGGAGAGAGGATGCGACACACGACACACTTATGTGGGGGGCTTTCAGGGGGAAATGGCAGGCATGATGCCGCAGAAGGCTTAGAAGACACACCAGCTGAGAAGTTAGGAAAGAACTTTATTGTCTCCCAAAGAAAGAACAGAACAGCCAGTGGTGAAGCTGCATGCTCTGCTACTGGGGGCAGAGAGCAGGCGGGAGAGTGGCTAGCGCCCCCAGGGGCGTGGCACGTGTTCTGGAGGTGTGATGCACCCCCTCTGGGGGCGTGGCACCTGGCATGCAGGGGGTGCACGGCTCGTGTCCTGGGGAGCGCCGCGATGGCACCCTACCAGAATAGTGGTGCCGGGGGTGGTCCGCTCACTCCGCACTCCCGATCCTCCACCAGTGAGAACAGCAACAGGACGTTCCTCACTCACCAAGCTATGGCTAAGTCCGGTGCCACCTAGTGGCTAAACTGTATAATGACATTATCCACATAGGGTGCTGAGAGTTATTTGGAAACTCCCATCCCGCCCGGAGAGTTACAACTCACAGAGTCCCCTGGGAAGAGGGATTAAAATTTAGGAATTGTAGTTCTGCGAGACAAACAGAGATCTCCCAACAACTCTAGCACCCTTAACAAACAACAGTTCCCAAAATTCTCTGGGGGAAACTGTGGCTGTTAAAAGTGGCATGATACTGCTTTAAGTGTATAGTGGAGATCCTGAAAGCAAATGTGCCCAACTTTCAATAAATTGGGGAACAGTATTATTTGGGGCATCAGCCAGTCCAAAGATGGGGAAGCTGTGGCCCCCCCCCCAGCTATTGCTGGGCTACAATTCCCATCGTTCCTTGCTAGCTGGGACTGATAGCAGTTGGAGTCTGCCAATATCTGAATGTGCAAATCTCCCCCATCCCTGGGCAGGAAGAGGCATCCAACACAAGAACTCAGTTTCCTGAGGCGACTCCATCGCTTCTTGCAGAGCGTTCCAAGGCCCTCGCTCCCTAGCATTTTGAAATCACTGGAACAGTATATTCTCTGTTGCAATAATATCCCGTTCACTGTTTTAGGGGGATTTGATTTCCGCACACAGCAATTTGACAAGCTGTAGTTGCAGATGTCAATTTTCTCCCATTTAATACAATCTGTTTTATTGCTCTTGAAACAGTCAGCCTGGCTTTTGGCAACAGATTAAGCACACCCATTCCAGATCTAATTTTGCTCATCTCCAGATGACAGATTGTGAAATGGCGTGCACTCAGAAAGCCCATAGCATCCAGTCGTTTTACATCGGGACAGCCTCTGTTAAATGCAAATCCAGGATCATAAAAGGATGCTACGCATTTTCTCTTTCGCTTATCGCCGCGAAGTGAACAGAAGTTGGATTTGAAAGTCCCCTCTGTCATTCCCCTGCGAAACCTGGAATGCTATTGGGTTCTAATCCTTCTGAGGTTGAATTTGCCAGGAAGAAAAGCTGGCCACAAGTTTATGATCGGCAAGTTTGGAATGTGTGCTGTATCTCAAAAGGGCAGAGAATAAGGTTAGTTAGTTAGTTAGTTAGTTAGTTAGTTAGTTAGTTAGTTAGTTAGTTAGTTGGTTGGTTTAACATGTTTATACCCTGCCTTTCTCCCGAATTAGGGATTCAAGGTGGCTTACAACATTTAGAAAAATTAAAAAAATACAAAGTAATTAAAAGTAAGCTTAAAACAGCAATCAAAACACATCAAAACACATTCAGAACCAGCAATTCAAGCCTCTGTTTCTTCAGAAACTTTTGCACGGCTGCTGTTTAAAACACACACACACACACACACACACTAAAATTCTGCCTGCTGGATCAACATTTCCTTGTTGTGAATAAGAGGGTGCTGAAATAAGAGCTCCCAATATCTTAAAACAGGGGCTGATGGAAGTTCAGCCCAAAAGCATTTGGAGGGCAACGTTTTGGCAACCTGCTCTTAAAAAACGACTTCCCAGCTTCAGAAGAAGAAAGACTCAACGGGGAAGAGTACTGCTAAATAGCAGACTGGGAAAGGGGTCAAAGAAGGAATGGGGAAACTCTTCAGACCTTTGTCTCTGGCCCCTGGTACTCTCCCCAGGCTACATCCCTGCCAGCCACAATATTTATCCCCACACCAGCCCTGCTCTGTCCCCTCCTTTAGTGTTTTTGCCTGGCTGGAGTTTGTCCTTGTTTATGCTTCTTGCCTGCCCAGAGGGAGGATAGAGTGTCCTCTGACAGACAGCCACCAGCAAAGGAGAGCCCACCATCCCTTGATGCCATTGGTTCCAGAGTGAAACTGCTCATGCCATCAAGAGGTTTCCCCTGCTGTTCAACCAAAATATCTCCTTTTGTAACTTAAGCTCATTAGAGTTAAATCCTGCCTTCTGGGGGAGAGAGGAAATGTCTTTGTCCTCTACTGTGTGACAGCCCTGCAGGTATTTAATGAATGCAATCGCATCCAAACACCACCACCGCAGCCTCTGTGTCTTCTCTTCTCCAGACTAAACATACTGTTCTCAGTTCCTTCAGCTTCAAAATCCCAATGCACAGTGAATGTTGGCCCTGACTTGGAATGCTTTCGACTTGCTGCCCTTTTCTTCTTTGCTCTGACTTTAGCAGAAGTCAAAAATTGAATCATACAAAACTGCCGGCTCAATTCTGCCAAATTCTAAAAGCCGTTGCGTGTCATCTTGGGATGCCATTGCGTGTCATCTGTCAAATACTATGGCATCTCAACTAGCGAAAATGACCAGGCTTTGATGGATATCATCATAAATTCAAATGCAGATCTCAAACCTTTGCCGGCTATTTATCAAACATTTGGGGATGTTTTCAAAGACGGGCGTGTTGGCTGTAATTCCCACAAGCGTTTAGCATCATGGGAGTGACTTGTGGACTCAATCCAAGGCCCATCGGAATAGCTGATTTCCTAGTCTGGTTGTGGTTTGATAGAATCCAGATCTTAACATGGCTGAAAATAAGGACGCTTTCCATCCTTTGGGAGCCATTTCCTCTGCCGTTTAATCCTGTAAACGTTTACCTCTGCGGAGATCATAAATTACATTTGGCTGGGCAAAAACAGCCACATTGGGGCAAATAACAGAGATGGGCCACCATGTACATTGGCAATCATCAAGCCTGATGTGGCAAGCAGGGGGTTTTTTTGGTGGAAGGGGGGAGAGTTGAAATGTATATTTAATGTGCCGTTTACAGCATTTATCCATACAAAATGTGACTTCTGTTTACACTGGCGTTCATTTAACTGTCTCTCATCAAAACACACCGAGATCTGTAAGACACAGGCTGGAATTCCTCCCGGCGCATGGATGAAAGGGTGTGCATGTTGTAGCCGCACAGAGGTGTGCAACTCCAGCACCACACTCCCATAAATAGTCTTGCTTCTATCAACCTGACAATTTCCTTGCCTCTTCCACCTCCTCTCCCCGCCCCATTTTCATTCTTCGAAGAGGCTGCACACAAGCTCTCTGGAACATTTGTTTCTATCACCTTGATTCCTGCCTCTTTTGCAGCCACCATTTCTCGGCAGCCAAAAACCATTTTGTGATGTGGAGGGACATCGCACAGAATGGAATAAGTTACCAACTGGTACAAAGTCACAGGGCTCTGGAAGAGAGGAGTACGAAGGGCAAGCTTCCTTAACAGCACAGGGGCACTAAAACCATCCCACGGTGCCTTCCATTATTTCTCAAAGTTATGGAATGTTCCAGAAAGGTTTTTAGTTTTATGGGGAGTGAGGTGATCGCTAAGCCCAATAGGAATGGACCAAAGAGTCAAGGACTATTCTTCAGCTGTTTCACACCCCCTTGAAACCTGCTGTGGTTTTTTTGGCAATGTTTTGAGAGGTGAGGTGAAGTTCGTTTCAAAATCTGTCAAGAACTGAAGGGGCCGCCATTTTGTTTTCCTCAGGGATAGTTGAGCATGTCAATTCTGGTTTCTCTCCGTTTCTCATTTCTCCGATATTCAGTTCCTCACATTTCCACATCAGTTTTTAATTTATTGATTTGTTTATATATATATATATTTTAAAAAACCCTCATGGAAATTGATAAGCTAATTTCTCCTAATACACACATTTGTCCTCCAACTGGTTGGCTGAGCAAGGCTTTCTTCCATGCCGGACACACACTGATTCCCAACACACGCAGAATACCCCCCACCTAGAGACCAATATCTTTCCGCCCCCCACTCTGACAGAGTTGTTGTATGGCACAGCGTGGGCACCACTTCCTTCCGGGGGGCAGCATTTCCCTCCGAGCTTGCTTTCGTAAAAGGAATGCTAAATGATGGCCTGGCGTTGACTTTTTTCTGGAAAGAAAGCCAGTGTTTTAAGGAGTGGGGCTGGGTTGGCACAGTTAAACAAGAACAGGAGAACACACGGAAGTATTTCTCTTCTTCTAAGTCTGGGAACAGGGGGGCAGGCAAAAGGCAGCCCTTCAACACAGCACATCTATCTGGTTGTTCCATTGCAGGGAATCACCTGCCATGCTCTCCCTTGCTGTTGCTAACTCAAATTGTCTTTGTTCACCTACATCCGAACAAGCGTGGAATCCCACTCTTGGGTGGATAAACACCCCCTCTGGATTGTACAATCCAGGGCAGTGAGGCACTATTAGAGGATGTCAAACAACCAACTTTCACCTCCCTCGTGAAGCTGACAAAATTGCCAATTTCATGGATGAGAGTTCTCTTTGCTCCAGCGCGTATGTAACACGCGGTCCCTCCACCTGGCTCTTTTTTCTGACACCATTATATCAGGATACAGGTAGGTTATATATCCTACAGACCAGACTTCAAGCAACCCTATTGCATTCCAGAGAGTTGAGACTCCCATCATCCCTCAACCGTTGGCCCTGCTGCCTGAGGCTGATGGGAAATGGAGTTCAGCAACATCATCTGGAGGGTCCCGGGTCGGAGAAGACTCTGTGAAGATGCAGGAATGAACTTTTGCTTCTAAGTTTGATGAGAACTTTTTACACCAGTGTGGCCATTATGACCTGTATTATTCATTCATTCAATCATTCATGCCCCACCCAACTGGCTGGGCTTCCCCAGCCACTCTGGGCGGCTTCCAACAAAAGATTAAAAATACAGTCATACCTCAAGTTACGTACGCTGTGGGATGCATACATTCGAGATACGCACCGCGGCAACCTGGAAGTAACAGAATTGGTTACTTCTGGGTTTGCCGCATCGCGCATGCACAGAAGCGTGTGGTGACGTCACGCGCATGCGCAGAAGTACTGGATCGTGTCGCGCACATGTGTAGATGCGACACTTCATGATACGGATGTCCCAGGTTATGAACACTGTACATTAAAACATCAGTCATTAAAAACTCCCCTAAACAGGGCTGCCTTCAGATGTCTTCTAAACGTGAGATAGTTGTTTATTTCCTTGACATCTGATGATGGGCGCCACCACTGAGAAGACCCTCTGCCTGGTTCCCTATAACCACACTTCTCGTAGGGAGGGAACCGCCAGAAGGCCCTCAGAGCTGGACCTCAGTATCTGGGTTGAACGATGGGGGTGGAGACGCTCCTTCAGGTATACTGGGCCGAGGCCGTTTAGAGCTTTAAAGGTCAACACCAACACTTTGAATTGTGCTCGGAAACGTACTGGGAGCCAATGTAGGTCTTTCAAGGCCAGTGTAATATGGTCTCAGTGGCCACTCCCAGTCACCAGTCTAGCTGCCGCATTCTGGATTATTTGTAGTTTCCGGGTCACCTTCAAAGGTAGCCCCACATAGAGCACATTGCAGTAGTCAAAGCAGGAGATAACCAAAGCATGCACCACTCTGGCGAGACAGTCCGCGGGCAGGGAGGGTCTCAGCCTGCGTACCAGATGGAGCTGGTAGGCAGCCACTTTGGAAGCAGAATTAACCTGCAATTCCATGTACAGCTGTGAGTCCAAGATGTCTCCCCACTTCTACCAATGTGAGCTGGTGATGTCTACCAGCTACAAAGCGCAGGTCCTGTTTCTGATATTTGCCAGTTTTTCATGGAATCTCTGTGTTAATGCTGGTCTACCAAAACAGAAGCTGAAGTGTAGGTGGCTTCGGCCTACCATGCCTGCATACCGTGTTTCCCCGAAAATAAGACACTGTCTTATATATATTTTTTCCCCTCAAGAAAACACACTATGGCTTATTTTCGGAGGATGACTTATTTTAACCGCTCCGCATCGGTACGCTGCATAGCCACGCCTATCCAGTGAGCCAGTGTGGTGTAGTGGTTAAGAGCAGTAGACTCGTTATCTGGGGAACTGGGTTCGCATCTCCACTCCTCCACATGCAGCTGCTGGGTGACCTTGGGCTAGTCTTGCTGATTTATAGGAGTAGTAAAACCATAAAACAATAAAAACACTACTAAATAATTCTAAAACGCCGTTGAGGCTCTTAAAACATTGAGATATACTTAAAAAGGAAAAAAAAAGTTTAAAAAAGTTTAAAAAATAAGTTTAAAAAAGTTTAAAAGGAGAAAAACATTACCGGGTGCAAGCCGAGGCTACCCTTCACGTCGCCATCTTGTTCAAGTGCCTCCTATTTAGTCACACTTCTCTGAAGTCTCTCAGCCCCACTCACCTCACAGAGTGTTTGTTGTGGGGGAGGAAGGGAAAGGAGAATGTTAGCTGCTTTGAGACTCCTTCGGGTAGTGAAAAGCGGGATATCAAATCCAAACTCTTCTTCTTCTTCTATCCAGGCCGTCTTAAGGGAGACGCCGTGTCACTATGTCTTATTTTCGGGGTATGGCTTATATTGCGCAAATGCATAGAAATCCTGCTACGGCTTATTTTATGGGTATGTCTTATATTCGGGGAAACACGGCACATACCAGAAACAGAAGACCCAAATCTTTCTGAATTAATCTAAAGTGGAACAGCATTTTCTCCTCACCCACCTGTGTTCCTCGATAGGCTGGGTTTTTCTTCCCTTTTTCTTTTGCATATTAAAAAGTTCACATTTCTTAGACTCTCATCCTCTCTGGAGATGTCAGAGCAGAAATAGACCAAGCCCCCTCCCCTCCCCCCTTGCTTCATTTAAGCTGGTACAATGTGCTTATCCCTCTGAAATCCCATTGACCCTCTTGAATAATTTCCCTGTTCCATTAGGAGATGTCCGCAAACGGTCATTTGCTGACTTCCGCTTTGCACATCTCTCTCTCTCTCCCTCCCTCTCTCAGACCACACAGCCTGTATGGTGAAAGATCAGATGGGGAAATCAATTTTATTGACGCAAAGCAGAGGGTAAAAAATATGGAAGATTGTGGCTATTTAATTTGCAGCTCCGTTGTCATGCAACGTCTCCTCACTGCGGTGAAAACTCGCAACAGTCAAGTTCTTATCGCCTGCTTCCCCCACCCGCAAACGAACAAGGACCTATTACGCAGGTGCTCTGGTTGTCTCAGGAAGGGAGAAGATTCATACACTGACAAGCTCAATAAAGCTTGACAATTAAACAGTAAAACACAGTAAAAATCAAATTGCCCGATAATTGCTGTATAAAATCACGCGGGGGGAGAGGATGGTGTAAATCTTCTCTTCCTGACTCAGGATCCTAGAATTTGGAGCTGGGTGGATAAAAATCAATTATTATTTTTTTAAAAAAATAATAATAAATTTTTAAACTTAAATCGGATTTTTAAAACTTAAATCGGATTTTTAAAATAAAATGCTTTCGGAGGAAAAATCTTTCTAAAGATAGTTTTCTATTTAAGTTACGTTATAGTCCAAAGGCTATTCTTCAGGAAATAATGGTTTGTTTAAAGTTTTTCATGTGTGCTAAAACTCAGTCTAAGTTTTTTTAAAAAAATAAATAAATAAATAAATAAAATCGTTTAACCATATCGGTTAACAAACATGGATACATATGCTATAATGTTATTGTTTTAGTAAAAGTAAATTGTTTAAATTGTTATTAAGGAAATGATTGTTTTTTCTTCTACCAATAAAGTACAGCAGAAAAGTTGTCCAAATATAAACAATAATTTCATAATTATCTGTCTATGCATTTCTGATAGTATAACCAAATCAGTAATTTTTGATATAACTGTAAAAACTGCTCTGAAAATTTATTATTCCAAAAATGAAACCTTCCTCTGGTTGTAAATATTAAGAGGATGCCAGCAAGGTTAAACCTTTCTGTAAAAAAATATTTAAATCAAGTCTTACTGACGAGTAATTTAAATCAAATCCCAACTTTCCATGCCCATTAAGGAGCAAAGCTGTTCCAGGCCATCTTCATGAGCCTGGTTCTCCACTCCTCCCCTGTTCTCCTGGACCATCTCCTCCAGATCATTTATCTTGGAGAACTCAACTTATCTCCCTTGGAGCGATGCCTGGCAGTTTCCCTCCTCGTTTGTCGGTTGCCGTCTGAAGTTTCCGAGATGTTATCTTGCAAGGGCCATGTTGATGGTCCTCAGGATCTCTGGGGGTCTCCATCTTCTGCCACAGGTCTGTCGACCTGTCCTGCTCTTCATTCCTGAGACCAGCTATGGACCAGAGTTAGGGGGCTGAGTCCTGTCAGCATGCCCCTGGCGATTCCGCTTCCTGTGCTCTGAGACGCTTTTCTAGTCTTACGCTGAACAGCTGGCCTTTGTACGGTCATAAGTCAAGCAACTCCCTGCTGAATCCTATTAATATCCTTCCTCAAGGCATATTTTTGGGTGAATAATGGGACTGTTTTCCTTGACCCGTTGCCCCCTTCTTGCACATTACATTTTGAAGAAACTTTATTTTTGAAGACTAGAGAAGGAGGCAAAGAGTCTCTCATGTTGAGGGAGATGGGGAAATGAAGGCTAGACCAGCCATCCAAAGAAGCCTGCAGAAGTTGCTAGTCCACAACATTTTTCAGTAGCCCACAAACCCACACAGACTCACTTTATGAATTTGTTTATTGAGGTACAGGCATTTCCCACTTACGTTGGGGTTAGGTTCTGGGCTCCTGCACACATAAGCGAAAATCATGTAAGTGGGGAGGGGCACCCTCGAAAAAGCCTCCAAACACCCCCATTCTTCTTGCTCTCCAGATCTTTCTCCCACTTTCACTGCACACACAACTCTCTTTTCAACTGGCGGTGATGCTCTGGGGCTGACTGCAGGCTGGAGGGTGTGCAGAAATGCAGCTGCTGCTGCTGCGCTTCCACGCGTGTCAGCTGAGCAACCTAAACAAACCCTCGCAGCTCCTCTGATCTCTTTGGGGCTTCCTCCACCCTCACTGAAGTCCTCTTCAGGCTCCGGGTTTGTGTGTGTGTCTCCTGATGAGCCGCAAGGAATCTCCAGCTCCCTCCCACCACTTTCTGGTTTGAATCTATTTATTTCCCGGTGCTGCACGTATACACGGTCACACACAACTCAATCGCGCACAAGGATTTTTACTTTACTTCTCTGCTCCTTCAGTTGGACCCCCAAGACAGCTCAGATGATAGCAGATTGAATAGAACAGGGGTCAGCAACCTAAGGCCCGTGGGCCACAAACAGCCCATGGGGGTCGTTTAACCGGCCCATGGACCACCACCGTCCGCTCAGGGACCCCAGCTGCCTGCTCGGTCGGCTCCCGTACGCCATGCTAAACCGACACAGAGCAGAGCAGGGACCGCCGTCCATGACGCTGGCATGCTTCCCATTGGCTGCAGGAGTTTCCTGCAGCCAATAGGGAGCTGCGCATGCCTCCTCTGCGCCAGAAGGAGCACCAGAAATAGTGTTTGTGCGTACACGTGTGCACACACACACACACTCCGGCCCACTGTGGCATCTGCAGGACCATGAAACGGCTCAAGCCACAAAAACTTTGCCGACCCCTGGTATAGAATCATGCAAGCCAAAGAACCAGCCTCAAGCGAAACTCTTAGTGCAATTTTTCGTTTGGTTTGCAGTTCCTGAGCCCCTTTCAAAGAAAGGCCCCATGTGGATGGTGCTGCTGTAATCTAGCCTGGATATTATCCACCAGTGGTCACTGGTAGGGTTGGGCTCTGTTATTTAACTCCATCCCATTTCAGTCTCATTGGCGCTTAATTGTGGGTACCGTTCCAAGCTGGTCTTTTAACCCCTTGTGTGCCATTCTGTCCCGTTTGCACACATTTTAGCTGTTTTACTATATTGGCCTTCTCCCAAAATGCTCACAGGGAAATTTACAACGAAACATGCAATATTAAAACATCATAAGCAAGAACTTAAAAAGGAAAAAAAAAAACAATTATAATACATAAAACACTGTGGGTGGTATTCTGTGCTAGTCCACATAGGTGTGAGGCCCATGGATTTCAAGTGATCTACTCTGAATAATAGTTAATAGGCCATAACCCTTTATTTATTTAAAAGTAAAAATCCAACCAATTTTGTTTGCTTGCTTGTTTGTTTAATTATATTTCTAAGTATTTTTCACCCATTCTGTGACATATTTTCAATTCCATATCAGGGAGCAACTAGGTGATAGATAGATAGATAGATAGATAGATAGATAGATAGATAGCGGTAGATGATATAGATAGATAGATAGATAGATAGATAGATGATAGATAGACAGACAGATAGATAGATAGATAGATAGATGATAGATATTTTCTAGAATTGGAAGGTACCCCAAGGGTCATCTAGTCCAACCCCCTACGATGCAGAAATCACAGCTAAAAAAAACCCCTGACAGATGACCATCTGACCTCTATTTGGAGATAGACAGATAGATATGAAATCAGGATATGTTATAATCCTATAATTCTGGTTTTCTTTCTAACCATGGTCAGTTGGCCAGAATGCTGCAGCTGCCTTAAAACGTCTGCAACTCTTGCAAAACGGGTATCCCTGGAACAGAGTACCACATTCTCCCCCTCCTCAATGTATTTAACTCCTTCCTCGTGGTGTGACAAAGGCATGATTTCAGGTCATGGGCCGCTCCGAAATTCTGCAGCATCACCTCTAAGAATCTGGCTTACCTGTGTGCAAGATGAAGTCTATTGGATAGATAGTCATTTGTGTGCAATATATGTACAATCCCGAAATATATATATATATATATATATATATATATATATATATATATATTGACGCCCACGCGTGGAACGGAACGGTCAGGAAGGAAGAAGAGCATGTGCGTGGTTGTCGGTGCGGGTGGCTGGGATGCGATAGAGAAATTATTAATGAGTTCAGAGAGGTTACTATGGCAACCTGTTGCTAATGAATCTCTGGGGTTTCCTTTTTACCTTGATGGAGCTCTTAAAAGCAGGCAACTCTCTGCCAACAAGTTTCCCAGTAATCGCGTTGCCGTGGCAACGGCGGTCGCTAAAACCAAGCGGGGACCGCGCGCTACACCCACATGCAGGCAGATGGAACTCCAGGTTATGCGATTTGACAGGGTGATCTCTCTTATCTCAGGTAGGGGGGTGGGTAGTTTGCAGATGAAAGCGCCAGGTTGTTTTCTTCAACCACCCCCACCCCACCCGCCGCCCCTGCCCTTTCCCTGTTCTAACAAACATCTCTCTTGCACGCACATTGATTCCCTTCCCATGCACACGTTGGGTTCCTTGCGGAGACGGCAGTCAGGATCGTTTCTCAGGAACCATCTCTGGCACCGCAGGCACCCCCTGTTCCAGATTGGGGTGGCATTTCAGGAGAAAGGGGTGGGAAAGCGGAGGCACAGGCCGGGACCGCTCACAGCAGCAAAGAAAATCTATTAAATGAATTCCAATAGGGACAAATGTCAGCAGGAAGAACCAGCTGCGCAAATATGAGATTTGGGGGGTGGGGGAGTTGGTTCCTTCATGCCAGCTGATCCTCTGGCTAGGAGGAATCTGCTTAGAAGTTTCTGCCTGCCATAGCCGCCAATTTGAAAAAAATATTGGGGGGCCCAACCCCCCGTCCACCCTCCTCTCCCCTCCCCGCACTTCTGCAGAGTGCACCTTTCTCCACCATGCACAACTGCGTACAGGCCTCTCCTCCCACCCCCAGTGGTGAAGGAAGGGGGTGCAGTGGGGGCGAACTGCCCCACGTGTCATCCCTGAGGGGGGTGACATTCGGCGCACCGCCCACCTGCGAGTCTAGCACAGCGGCAAAGCAGCACAGCAGCTCCCCCCTTCCCCTGATGGCCTGGGGGTTGCGGGCGGGCGTGGCACCATTGCCCTGCGCTCCCAGCTGGAGGAGGTAGGAAGGCAGGCAGGGGATAGGACAGGGAAGGAGGCAGGCGAGCAAACAAACAATGGAGGGGACGGGAAGGGGAGAGGAAGGAAGCGGGATTGGTGGGCACAGCTTTCATTCTGCCTGGAAGACGAGCGCCTACAGCTCCGCCCCCGGCTGCAGGGCAAGCGCACCACTCCATGCACCCAAGCGGCTATCCTGCGCCTGGGAGGGCACCCTCCACGCCACGCCCCCTCAGGAGTGCGTCCCCGCTGGGCAACACGGGCATAAGCTCCGTTGCTGTCCATCCCGTTCGCTTGCCTCTTACCCCCCCTCTCACCTGCACACAGTAAGTTTCTGCCCAGTCTCCCATCTCCAGTCCCCACCTGCCACCAGCTCGCCTCTCCTGCTGGTCTGCCTGCCTGCCTGCCAATCTGCCTCTTCCCCAGGAAAAGAAGGTGGCGCCCTGCTGAGTGAGGTGGGATGTCTAACCACGAGAGAGGGAGGGAGGGACCAACTTGAAGAATATATTGGGGGCCAGCCACCCCCTAAATATTTTATTGGGGGGCTGAAGGGACCAGGGCCCCATAGAGTTGGTTTTTGCAATGGTAAAAGGGCTGGTCTTGTGCCTTAGGCTCTTGGTTGAAGCTCTGAGCTGCTCTTGCATGTCAACAGGATTGTTCCGGAATGCTGGATTGCTAAGGAAGGGTAAAGAGAAGGGAATAATTTAAGTGACTTTTTAAAAATAAAATAAAATAAATTGCTATTTTAATATTTCTTCTTTTCAACAAGGAATATCTCTAATGGATCGCTCTCTCTCTCTCTCTCTCTCTCTCTCTCTCTCTCTCTCTCTGATCTGATCCAATTAAAATTCAGAAGCTGCTCTGCAATGATGCCAAGGCCCCTACAATAAATGCCATTAAAAGCAATTTAATTAGGAAAACATTTGATTTCAGGCTTAGGAATACTGAGTGGATTTTCCCTCTCTGGTTGTCATACCAACCCAGCCTACTTTAATCTGTGACTTGCATTTTTTGGGGGGTAAGGATCTGGACCTCTTGTGATAATCGTAGTTAAACACACACACACACACACACAGAGAGAGAGAGAGAGAGAGAGAGAGAGAGAGAGAGAGAGAGAGAGAGAGAGAGAGAGAGAGTCTTCTTGAGGTATTCCTCTGTGTGGGTTGAATCTCAGAAGGTAGGTAATTGTTGGGAGCTGCCTGGCCTGCAATAGGACACTTTCAGGTCTGTGCTGCGCTGCCCCTTGTGGCGACTGTTCAGCCCTGCAGGTTGAACAGCTGTTGGGGTTATGCTGTCCTCTAAGGCCAGGCATGGCCAAACTTGACCCTCCAGCTGTTTTGGGACTACAACTCCCATCATCCCTAGCTAACAGGACCAGTGGTCAGGAATGATGGGAATTGTAGTCCAAAACAGCTGGAGGGCCAAGTTTGGTGATGCCTATCTAAGGCCAAGGTTAGCCAACAGATGTTGGGCTTCAACTCCCATGAATCTAAGCCATCATGGCCAATGGTCAGGGATGCTAGAAATTAGAGCCCCCCAAGAACAGTGCCCTGTGTTGGTTACCCTTGTCTTAAATTCTGGGGTGACTCTACCCAACTAGGCTTCTGTCAATCTAACGTTAGCCTGGTATATTTCTTTTTTTTAAAAAAAGCTAGATCACACGAGCTTCACTTGGACAACCATCAGTTTGGTCTTGTCTTCCAGATTGCTATGCTGTGATTGTGCGGATAAAATATTGTGGACAGAATTCGACAGGATGTGTTGCCAGTTTGTTGAAACATCCTGGATCCAATGATTCCCAGCCATCCTGGCACCCAGGCATCTTCACTTGGGTGCAAAATGCACCTGGCGCCTGGCTAGTTTCGAACACTGGTACAAAGGTGAAATTTGCATTTGCTGCTCTGCTTTACTTCTGTCTCTGGCCCCTCCCACCGCTGGAATGTGGCCCTTGGGAGGTTGCCCAGAAGGGAATGTGGCTCTCAGGCAGCTGAAGGATGCCTATTGCCACTTAAGGTTATAGAAACCGGTTCCTCCTGCTGCTTCTTCCGTAGCCTGCCAGATTTTGAGGCTGCCTGTCGTCCAGCATCGTGATGGAAATTGTCTGTGAAAGCCCTGCAAAATCACAGCAGAGCAAGCCAAGACAGAGCTGGCTACAAGGTCCTTGTTCTTCTTACCCTACAATTACTTTTGGCCCCTTTTTGGTCCCTACCCCCCAGTTCTCTCTCTCTCTCTCTCTCTCTCTCTTTCTGTCTCTCTCTCTCTTTCATTCTCGTTCTCGTTCTCCCAGGATCGTAAGACCTTGAACTGTCTGCTTGAGTTAATTTGGTGGCGGGTGATTACATAAGGATGCCGCAAAGACAGTCAACGCAGAGGTTTCTCCTTGTGTGCTTCCTGCTGGTGGGATCAGTTCCTGAACAGACACAAAAGACGCAGGGGGTGATAGGCAGCCAATTGCACAACACAAGGAATCTCTCTGACCACAACTTGACTAGGGAGGTCAGACCAGACCAGTCCCTGACAGCATGAATTTCCGAATGCTCTAAGACATGGAAGGCCATGTCATCCAAAAGGGCCTTGCTCCATGGAGCTCCTGATTCAAATGTTGCCAGAGAGAAATGGGGAGAGGAAGGGAGAGAAGGTGTATCAGTGCTGCTAGTCCTCATGGCTGCGAGGCTCAGAGGCGGTGTGGATCTGCGTATCAGTCATGAGGGATCATGTACGAGAGAGCCTTTTGTAGGTTTCCCATTGGGGCATCTGGTTTGTCATCCTGTTTTGTGCGCTCTGTGATATCTCACAAGATTTCGGGAAGACCTGGGAAGATCTCACTGCAAACTGGCACTGCAGCTGGCGTTGCATCTCTGGAAGCAGGGGGGCAAGGGACAAGTGGGGACACTGCCTGATGGTCTTCCACCACTTGAGGTGACTGCCTCACCTTGCCTCATGGCCAGGTCAACACTGTGTCTCCCCCATACCTAGACAGAGTTGGTTTCAATCAGAAGTCAGGCATTTAGTGTTGCTGGTGGTGTCCTCTTCTGTCAAGGCCCACAGAGTTGGAATATAATTGAGTATAGCGTGGACAGCTGATAATTTTAGGGATTTTCCCAGGGTGGACAATGGCTTCTGTCCAGTACAGTGCCATTATATGGTATGTCCAGAGCATATGCTTCTGTGCCACGCCTGGAAAAAACACAGCAGATGTCCATGGGTGCAAAGCACTTCTTGGCGAGGTGATGAGGAGCCCAGCACCAGGGCCGTCTTAGAGGGATCGGCCACCGTGGCACGGCGATCCCTCGGCACCCCCGGCGTGCCGCCTCTCCGCCCGCCTCCCTCCCGCGCTGGCCGCCCCTCGGGAGGGGGGTGGGCAAGCGGGGGATGAGGGGCACGACGTGGGGCTTTGCGCGCCCTTCCAGCGCTCCAGCTGGGGCTCCGGGAGGCGAGGGCGGCCGACTTGCAGCCCGCCCGCCGTCGCGCGAGCGCCCGCCCGCCTGCCCGTGGGGGCGAGGGTGGGTTGGGGAGGGGGAGCCTGGTATGCTGGCAGGCTCGCGGGGGTGCCCCTGAGGGGCCCGGCGCCCTGGTGCGCCGCGCCACCAGCCACTATGGACGAGACGGCCCTGCCCAGCACACAAACAGAGGTACAGCAGGCATCCTCTAAATTGACTTCTATGCATCTCCTGAAGTCTTCATTATGGTTGCAGGCCTAAGCGACTCTTTAAACTTTCTCAACTGGGTAGCCCTATTTTAATGATTATTTTGCACTGTTTTTGTGGGGTTTAAAAATGTTTTGTTGTACTTTTCTATGCCTTCCTGTACATTGCCTTGATATTTTATGGGTTGATGGTAGGGTTACAGACCCCCAGGACTGACCTGAAGTCTCTAGGTTTTCCTGGCTCCCTCCAGTTGGCAGAGGGTAGGCTTGAAAACTCCAGGTGGCTGAAGGAGTGTTTAAAAACAGATGATGATGATGATGATGATTATTATTATTATTATTATTATTATTATATTGAAAAGACTATGTGTGAAGCTTCAGCTTAGCAGGAGCTGGTTACAAAATATTGCATAAGACTCCCCTGGGGGTGGGGGGCTGCCCTCCTCTTTTTCCTCCTCCCCTCTCCCAATTAACTTCCATCTCCAGAGATGGGAGGGAGTGCAGAGGAGGAACCACCAGGCCCGATGCTGGGTTTGGGTCCTGAAATCTCAAGGTTCGAGACGCTCCTGACCTGACAACCTTAGTTGGTGGTATAGAAATATTTCTCATAAGTAAGTTTGACATGGAATAAAAGGAAAGCTGCTTTAGTTCAGTGGCGCAAAAGCGATTTGTTTTTTTTGACAGAAGTAATTCTTCCCCTACTTTAACAATACCAAAATTAAATTGCTTCCTTGTTCGACTGGAATAAAAATAAAATAAAAATCTATCTCCAGATAAGGAAATTGCAAGAAGAAAAGAGCTGCAGAAGCTTGCTTTCCTTTCCATGCAATTGTCTTATGCTTCTAATCATTTAATTTCTCTTCTGATAGTGCCAAACCAGTGAAATTGGGGGAAAAAATCCCTTTTAATTATTGGAAGGACTAATTTTAGTAATGTTCTTATAACAAATGGATCTTTAAAAACAACCTCCATGTCATCTCTCGAGGAATATTAATTGGGGAGGGGTCCTAGATTGGTGAGAATCCACATAGAGAAGTGTCTTTGTGGTGCCTGAATTAATAGGCCCCACCTAGTGCTTTAAATTGGAACACTTTGTGAGGCAGTGGAGAGAAATGATTTAAAACGTGTGTTAATGGACGTGCTTTTCTGCCTCTCTCCAATTTGAACAACAACAACAACAACAAAAACCCATTAGAACAGTTTATATGCCTGTATTTAATATTCTCCTGCAGGGTTTACAAAGCTCATCTCTAGAGGCCTTATGCCACAATAAAAGATAACAGGAGAAAAATTGATTATATGTTAGAATCGTAGAATTGTAGTGTTGGAAGGGATCTTGAGGGTCATTTAGTTCAACCCTGTCCAGTGCAGGAATCTCAGCTGAAGCATCCATGATGGATAGTCATCCAACCTCTGCTCAGAAACCTCCAATGAAGGTCCATGACCTTTTGAGGGAGTCCATTCCACTGTCAAATGAACAGCTCATATTGTCAGAAAGCTCTTCCTGATGTCTGGTTGGAATCCCTTTTCTCATAATTTGAATCCATTAGTTCAGGTCCTACCCTCCGAAGAAGCAGAAAACAAGATGGTTGTCCTTTCACCTCTCAGTTTCCTCTTGTTGTTGTTGTTGTTGTTGTTCAGTCGTTCAGTCGTGTCCGACTCTTCGTGACCCCATGGACCAGAGCACGCCAGGCACGCCTATCCTTCACTGCCTCTCGCAGTTTGGCCAAACTCATGTTAGTAGCTTCGAGAACACTGTCCAACCATCCCATCCTCTGTCGTCCCCTTCTCCTTGTGCCCTCCATCTTTCCCAACATCAGGGTCTTTTCCAGGGAGTCTTCTCTTCTCATGAGGTGGCCAAAGTACTGGAGCCTCAACTTCAGGATCTGTCCTTCTAGTGAGCACAGTTTCCTCTTACCCAGGCTAAACATACCCAACCCCCTTCAACCGTTCCTCATAAGGTTTGGTTTCCAGACCCTTGATCATCTTGGTGATATGTGTGAAGGGATTTATTTTGTTTTACATGTAGCCGTTGCTCCCTTTTCACGATGCTACTAGTAAAGCTAAAGGTAAAGGGACCTCTGACCATAAGGTCCAGTCACGAGCAACTCTGGGGCTGCGGCGCTCATCTCGCGTTACTAGCTGAGGGAGCCGGCATACAGCTTCTGGGTCACGTGGCCAGCATGACTAAGCCGCTTTTGGCGAACCAGAGCAGCGCATGGAAACGCCGTTTACCTTCCCACCGGAGCTGTACCTATTTATCTACTTGCACTTCGACGTGCTTTCGAACTGCTAGGTGGGCAGGAGCAGGGACTGAGCAACGTACTTTGGCGAAAAAAAGGACTTCCGTTGCCATTGCTATTTTTTATTGGCATTAGCTTCCATTCCTAGTTCTGAGTTGACAAGGAAATTCTAATTGGGGGCCACCAATGTGGCACCCACGGGTGCAATAACATTTTTGAGGTCTTACCCTGGTGCCCATGAAAGCCTCTCTCACACCCAGTTACTTTCCCTTTGGTCCTGAAATGGTGAGGCTGGATGCTTTTATTCCCTTGCAAACTTCGTCGTGCTCAGGGAGAAACTTGGATGAGTGATGGATGTGTTTGTCATGCCTCAGATTAACACTACTGGGTCCAACTTTTGCCTAGATCCCTTGGGGAAGCAAAATTCCTATGAGCATTTCTTTCTGTCTTGCGGGAGGTGGCAATCTGTCTCAAGGCGAGAGAAGGGACCAGAGGAGGGAGACCCCACCAGACTTGCTCAGAAATCCAAATGCGCCCACAAGCCTGTAAAAATTGGTGGCCCTCTAAGCCCCTCTATCTGGTGGCCTCCTGGACTCTCCCCAGGCCACACCCCTCAGTGGCCCTGCTCTGCTGCCTCCTTGGGTGTTTTTGCCTGGCTAATAATGCCTCTTCTTGCCCGGTTGGAGGATAGAGAGGGATGCCACATGGAAG
Organism: Lacerta agilis; assembly: GCF_009819535.1. Taxonomy (NCBI): domain Eukaryota; kingdom Metazoa; phylum Chordata; class Lepidosauria; order Squamata; family Lacertidae; genus Lacerta; species Lacerta agilis. The sequence goes on from NC_046324.1 coordinate 45,202,278, forward strand.
AGGGAGTGTGCTTGTTTTCTCCTGTTCTGGAGGGTAGGACTTGAGGCGATGACCTCAAGTTACAAGAAAGGAGATTCCATCTAAACATTCAGAAAAATTTTTCGGACAATAAGAGCTGTTCAGCAGTGGAACAGACTCCCACAACAGGGGGTAGACTCCTTCCTTGGAGGTTTTTAAGCAGAGGTTGGATGGTCACCTGCCATGGATGCTTTAGCTAAGATTCCTGCATTGCCAGGGGTTGGACTAGATGACCCTCGGGGTCCCTTCCCAACTCTAAGATGCTATGATTCTTTGATGTATTAGTTTGTTGTGGAAAGCAGCCTTCTGCTAGATTTGCATTCATTGCTCCATCCACTTTTTGCCCCTGGCCCCACCCACCACTGGTATGTGGCCCCCTTGATGGTTTCCCACAAGGGAATGTGGCCCTCGGGCTGAAAAAGTTTATCAACTGCTCCCATAAAGACTCTGTTTGATTGCTACGTCTCCCAGCCTCCACATTTTATTTATTTCCAGAGAGTTCTGGCATTGGTTAGAGTTCCCCCGCTGCTGCCTGCATCACCTGAGCTTGAACTGGAGCATAAATCTCATTTCATAAATAAGCTAACCTCTGGAAAGCTCTGTTATGCAGCTGAGTGATCTTCTCCCATACTAGGGAGGAGGAAGGGATTGAGAGGAGAGAGAAGTGCTATTATTTCAAAGCTCACTTGGGACTGCTTTGCAGAGGGTGTGCATATCCATGGCTTCCAGCACCAAAGCTCCTTATAGCTGTTGCAAAGGTTGGCCTGCAATGCTCTGCCACCACTTCCTGTTGCTTACTTAGCGGAGGGCAATAAAGTCACTCTGCACATGTTCAGAGGTACATCTGGTGTCCAATGAAGAATCAAATGATATTAAGGGGGGCTGGCAATCTAATAGAACTGGAGGGGAAATGCCTCCTTGAGTTAAAAGCCAACTGTGGGTTGCATCCATTGGCAGTCCTACTCAAAGGAGACCCACTGAAGTCAATGGATATGACTAACATAGGCTATTTAATTCATTGGGTCTACTCCTGAGTAGTTGTCTACAATGTTGTGTGTGTGTGTGTGTGTTTGCATGTACATTAATTAAAATCAATCCATTCCTGATTAAGTCTTCAGGACAGAGCGAATTCAGGTGGGACTGGCAAGGTGTTGGCAAGCAAAGCCCCCCACCCCACCCCACCCCCCCCGGCTCACTACTGTATACACTTTTATGCATGCTTTCACACAGCCAATGTTTTTATTTACACATTACTTGGCTGGAGAATTGCAAATTTCACAGGATGGCTTGTGTTTCACTCTGCGTGTTGTTTCGGAAAGAGGGCTTAGGTAGCTTCAACCTTCAGTGTGAACGGAATCCAATTTCTCTCCCATCCCTCCTCCTGTCAACTCTCTTCTGCTCCCTTCAGCATCAACCATCCCAACCCACCTTGAATTTTCCAGAATAAATGAGATCTGAGGTCACCCCCTAAGACGTCTGAACCGTTTCCAAACCCCCATGTGGTGAAACGTCCTCTAAACAGTGAACACTTCTGATGGATGATTTTGTAAAGCGCCAACTCGAAGGCTTTTGGTGAGAACAGGATGCTGCACTTTTTACCCTGGCCTGTGACTGTCGAGGTGTATATTTCTTAGGACCCACCTTATTTTTTTGCCATTGCAAGTTGTTTAAAGCTGTTTTTAACATTGTGTTTTAATTTTGCAACCCACCCTGAGATCTTAGGGGTGAATAGTGGATTGATGATGATGATGATAAAACTAATAATAATAATAATAATAATAATAATAATAATAATAATAATAATACACCATCATGCATATGCAGCAGAAACAACACTTAGCTGTGTCAGGGTGAACAGCACTCTGCAGACAGCAGACTGTGAGAAGGGCTGTGATCAATCTTGCTTGGGAGCCTTGGAATCGTTTGAGGAGGGGATTTTTGCCTATGCAAACTCTGAAACTGAGCACTCGACATCACCTGCGCCTTGTGGGCTGTCAAAACTGACAGGTAACCTTAGCAAGGGACAACGGGCGAGGAACTGCTTTACCACCCTCTTAAAATGATATTGGCTCTCTGCGCCGCCTTTTACCACTGACAGTTAACCTTACAGCTTAATCAATACCATTGATGGACTTGCAATGGTCTGTGAAGTCATTCACAGCTTTCTGCTGGAAACGGCTGCACCAGCAACAAAGCATAGAAAATGGGACATGTCAGCAAGGCAGGTCTCCCCGTGAACCAGCCCACCAGAACCCCGGCATGTGAGCTTTGTCCTGAGAATCTCAGCCAGGGCTGACCAGCCCATGAGGTGCTCTGTAACAACCACCCCAAGCAGCAGAATCTCACGGGGCATAAACCCCCCATGGGACCCCCTCCCCACCTGGTGCCATTAGGGTCATGCAGCGGCAGCCTCTGTTGAGATCTCATGAGATCTCATGGAACTCTAACAAGATCTTTCCAGAAACTGCTGCAAGACTTCCAGCCCCCCTTACACTATCCTATTCAAGGATTCTTTACTTTTCAACCTGGCTTGAACCAGAGAGCTTGGGGCAGGGGAGAAATTCAATTCCATTCACATTTAAAGGCGATCTTTTGTAATTTCCATTTTCTGAAACACTGCACGAACCAAAACACAGACACCCTTTGAAATTTGCATGTCTCCGAATTTTTCAATGCAGTTCTTCGGGGATGGAGCGTGCAGATACTAGGGTAAATGGATGTTTTAGTGATACTAAACTTACAAAAATGCATTGCGATTGGGGAAATAGGCTTTGCAAAATTGCATGCAGAAATTGTGTATTTTGAGAAATTCACACTAAAACGCCAATGAATTTTCACGGCGGCTTTTCTTTATTTAAAAATAAACCGATGGAAGCTGATGTGGAAATGTGGAGAGCTGAATGTAAGGCTGGAAATAGAGGACTGTCCTCTGCAAAGTAGGACACACACACACACTTTACCGGAATCTGATATTCTTCTTTATCTTTATCCTGCCTTCCCTAGAAAGCTTCTTGTAAGTGTTTCAGACACAGAGAATAACAAGCAAGGAGGAAGGGGGTGGAGTGGGGAGGGAGTTCTCTACAAGCCCTGGTGTGTTTTCTAAGAGGAACATGATATGCCTTTCCGAAGACAAAAGCAAAGTGAAAATGGCTGAGAGACAGAGAAAGGGTAAGATGTCTGGAAATGTGATAATGGTTCCGCAAAGCCTTTGGATCTGGGTTTGATGATGTCTCTGCAAGGCTGTCCGGCTAGACAGGGAACCTCCGTTAGTCAATCCGTCTGGCACCTCTCTTATTACTGTGTGGTAGATTGTATCAGGGTGTCGGCGGGTGGGGGAGAACTCCTCTTGCCTACCTAATGTAGAAACGGAATCTATGCAGGGAGATGAATTCCTACGAGGCATGTCTGTTGGGTCTGAGAGCAACAAGAAGTCTCTTTGCCTGGCCATGATGCAAGAGTGTCCTAACCAAACAGACTTTTGTTTCAGCGTATCTGAAGAAGTGTGCATGCACACAAAAGCTCATACCAAGAACAAACTTAGTTGGTCTCTAAGGTGCTACTGGAAGGAATTTTTTTAATTTTTTAATTTTGTTTTGACTATGGCAGACCAACACGGCTACCTACCTGTAACTAACCAAACAGGACTTTGTGTAACTGCAAATCCTTCTGGGTGCGCTTTCTAAATATTCCATTTCGATGCCATCCTCCGAACCAAATCGACGTCTTCTGTATAACTCACGGAACGTTCTTTTGTCTGCTTTTATTTTTTTTTTATTTTTTTTGATAAGATTTTATTATTTTCCAATAAAACACCAAACAACAAATTTAAACAACAACACAAGGCATAAAAACAACAATAAAAACAATAACAATAACAAATACAATAAACATAAAAAGAAAAAAGAACATATACATACCTTAACCATTACCTATCTTTATACTTTCCTTGTTACTAACTTCTTAATTTGTGGACTTCCCCCATTCCCTCCACTGTCTTCAAAGTCAAAAACATCTTAAGGGTAGCTTTATATCTTATTCATTTAACAATTGCTCGAATTTTTGATATGCTTATCTTTACACAATCATGATCTTAATTAACTATAAATCTTATCCTAATGTCAAAACTTAACTCCTGTTTAACAAATAAATCGTTCATTCAAAAATTTTCTTTTGCCAGTTTTATCAAATTTAACCCTACTAAAGCCTCTAATTTATCTCTGCTCAAATATTCAATTTTACTGATTTAACTAAATAGTCTTTAAATTTTTTCCACTCTCGTGACACCGTCTCCTCCCTCTGGTCTCGGATTCTGCCGGTCAGTTCTGCGAGTTCCATGTATTCCATCATCTTCATCTGCCATTCTTCCACCGTTGGTATCTCTTCCCCTTTCCATGTTCTTGCCAATAATATTCTAGCTGCTGTTGTGGCATACATAAAAAACACTCTGTCCTGACTGGGTATCTCTTCGTTGGTCATGCTCAGAAGAAATGCCTCTGGTTTCTTACAAAAGGTAACTTTCATTACCTTCTTCAACTCATTATAAATCTTATCCCAGAAAGCATTTACCGCTGGGCACAGCCACCACATATGATAAAAGGTACCTTTCGCATGTTTACATTTCCAACATATATCTGACATTTTGGTATTCATCTTAGCTATCTTAACTGGTGTCAAGTACCATCTATAAACCATTTTCATTATGTTTTCTCTTAAACTATGACAAGCTGTAAATTTGATACCTTTTTGCCACAATCTCTCCCAGTCATCCATCATGATATTATGTCCTATATCTTTCGCCCAATCTATCATTGATGATTTAACCAGTTCATCTTTCGTATGCCACTCTAGCAAAAGATTGTACATTTTAGAAAGGTTCTTAAAGTTCGATTCTAACAGTTCTGTTTCCAGTTTTGATTTTTCTACTTGAAAACCAACTTTTTTGTCCATCTTAAATGTTTCAAATACCTGATGATAGTGCAGCCAGTCGGGGACCTGGCTTTTCACCTGATCATAGCTTTTTAGCTTAAAAGAGTCCCCTTCCTGCTGCAATATGTCCATATATCTTAACCAGTTTGCAGACATGTTCGGTCTCTTATAGGCCTTGGCCTCCACTGGAGAGATCCATCTAGGGGTCTTTCTCTCTAACAAGTCTTTATATCTAGTCCAAACCTGATACAAGGATTTTCTAACTATATGAGTCTTAAAGGTTCTGTGGATCTTAACCTTGTCGTACCAAAGGTATGCGTGCCACCCAAACATATTATCATGACCTTCCAAGTCCAACACATCGACGTTCTCTAACTTAAACCAGTCTTTTAGCCAGCAAAAGGCCGCTGCTTCAAAGTAAAGTCTTAAGTCCGGCAGGGCAAAGCCTCCTCTGTCTTTAGAATCTGTTAAAATCTTGAATTTTATTCTTGGCTTTTTGCCCTGCCATATAAATTTCGATAGGTCCTTTTGCCATTTCTTAAAACAGTCTAGTTTATCCAAAATTGGTATGGCTTGGAATAAAAACAGCATCCTTGGTAGGACATTCATTTTAACCACTGCTATTCTTCCCATTAACGATAATTTAAGTCTTGTCCAGATCTCCATGTCTTTTTTTATCTCCGTCCACAATTTCTCATAGTTATCCTTATACAGGTTCAAGTTCTTATTTGTGAGATTGATACCTAGATATTTTACCGATTTGACAAAATTGAGGCCTGTGGCTTCTTGAATTCTTTGGATCTGTTCTGCACTCATATTTTTACCTAAAACTTTGGTTTTCTGCTTATTTAATTTGAAGCCAGCTACAAGTCCAAATTGTTCAATTAATTCCAAAACTCTGGGGACACTGCTTTCTGGTTCTTGCAGGGATAGCATCAAATCGTCCGCGAAGGCGCGTAATTTGTATTCCTTCTCTCCCACTTTAATTCCTTTTGTCTGTTTATCTTTCCGAATCATATTTAGAAGGACTTCCAGGACCGTAATGAAAAGTAAAGGGGAAATAGGGCACCCTTGTCTTGTTCCTTTCTCTACTTCAATCTCCTCCGATATCACACTGTTCACAATGACTTTTGCTCTTTGTTCTGTATAAATGGCCTTAATGCCATTTAAGAATTTTTCTCCAACTCCCATTTTTTCCAAATTCTTTTTCATAAATATCCAAGATACTTTATCAAAAGCTTTCTCTGCATCAACAAACAATAGTGCTGCATCTGTATTTATGTCTCTCTCCAGTTTTTCTAAAATGTCCACAATAACTCTCGTATTATTACTTATTTGTCTTCCTGGTAAGAAACCTGCTTGATCTCTATGAATATGATCTTTCAGCACTCTTTTCAACCTTGTAGCCAAGACATTTGCAAAGATTTTATAATCCACATTCAAAAGGGATATTGGACGGTAATTTTTCATTAGAGTCTTATCAGTATCTGGTTTTAAAATCAGTGTGATAGAGGCTTCTTTCCACGTTTCTGGTGCCCTATTTCCTTCTAGTATTCCATTGCAAATTTCTCTTAACGGCTGTGATAGCCAGTCTTTCAATGTCTTATAATATTTTGCTGTTAATCCATCCGGTCCTGGAGCCTTCCCCAATTGCATGTTGTTTATTGCATCTTCTATTTCTTGTATCGTTATTGGGTGGTTGAGAGTTATTAATTTTTCCTCTGGGACCTTTTGCAATCCATTCTTTTCCAGAAATCGGTCTATCTCTGCTTCATCTATCTTCTCCTCCTTGTACAGTTGCTTATAAAATCTCTGAAAACACCATCTGATTTCCTCCGGTTTCTCTACATTTTTTTCCATTTACTACCAATTTACTGATGACATTTGCCTTTTGTCTTTTCTTTAATTGCCAAGCTAGTAGTTTTCCACATTTATTTGCAGATTCAAATGTTCTTTGTTTCATCATTTTCACTTTCCATTCGATATCTTGATTCATAATATTCGCATATTGAGATTGCAAGTATTTAATTTCTTTTGGATTTTGACACATCTGGGATGTCCTCTTAATTCTTTTTTCCTTTCCTTTGATTAATTTCAACAATCTCTCCATTTCTGCATTTTGTTGTTTCTTCTTTTTTGCCTTCTCACTAATGAGGAATCCTCTCATTACTGCTTTACTTGCATCCCAAGCAATCCTTTTCTCCACTTCTGAGTTCCAATTAATTTGAAAATATTCTTTCATCTTTTTCGCCGCTCTTTCTACTAGCTTGGTATCTCTCATCAATGCATCATCCATTCTCCACCTGAAAGAATCCTTGGAAATCATTTTTAGGTTTACCTGCACCGGATTATGGTCTGAAAGCGTTTTGGGACCGATTTCTGCTTTTTGTAGTTTTGGAGCCAATTCATTCGAGATCCAGATATAATCTATTCTCGACCATGACTGCTGCGATTCACTGAAGTACGTTGCCTCTGTATCTGTGGGATTTTTTAATCTCCAAGAGTCCACCAAATTCAAATTGTCCACCATTTCAAAAAAAGTCTTTGGGAGTTTCCCATCATTTGTTAGTTTTGTTCTCTGAGATCTATCCATTAATGTGGAAACTGCCCCATTAAAATCTCCGAGGCAAACTACCTTATAGTCCAAATAATCCAGCAGCAAATCATGTATTTTTTTGTAGAAAATCGACTTTCCATCATTTGGTGCATAAAGTCCCAGAATCAAAAATTTTTCGCCTTGTACGTTAATTTCAATTGCAATGTATCTCCCTTCTTCATCTTTAAATAGCTGTCTTGGGCTATATTTCTCCTTTGCATAAATCACTACTCCTCTCTTCTTGACCTTGTCCGATGATATGAACTCTTGACCTAATTTTTTATTCTGTAGTAATCTTCTATGACGCCGGACTATGTGGGTTTCCTGTAAGCATATTATGTCCAAATTCTTCTTTTCTATGCTGTAAAATACTCTGCGTCTCTTTGGTCTCTGATTCAATCCCCGAACATTCCAAGTCATTAACTTGAGCGCCATTTCTTTGTTTATTCCTCTCCTCCAGTTGCCTCTCCTTTCTTTTCTTGTTCTGGATCTTGGCTTGGTCCTGGTGATCCCGACGGTGGTGGGAATACCTCTGGAAACTTGTAGAGCAGTGCTGGGTCTAATGGAGTTCCTTTAAAGAATTCCAGATGCTTGTCCAAGAACTTTTGCTTTTCCGCCAGGGACCTTATTTTTATCTTTTTCCCTTCAAACGTAAATGCCAGGCCTTCTGGAAATTCCCAACTGAAGGAGATTTTTCTTCTTCTTAGTTCCGTCACCAGGTCGTTATAAGGAGCTCTTTTTTCCAAAAAAAATCTGGGGATATCCTTATAAAAAATTACTTTGTTCTGCTGTACCACCAGGTTGTTTCTATAGTGTAAGTCCAGAAAATAATCTCTGTCGTGTCTATCATGCAGCACAATCAAACAGTCACTGACTGTTTTAGTGCTTTTCTTTCCTCTGGAGCCTCTTGGTCCAAATCTGAAGGCCTTCACTATGCGTGCTGAGACGTTCACCTCTTCTAACTCCCAAAAAGTTGAAAATAATTCCACAATATAGGCTTTTAGGTCTTCCCCCTCCAATTCTGGAAGACCCCTTATTCTTATGTTTCCTTCCCTTTGATGTAGTTGCAGAAAAGCGAGAGACTCTTCCACAGTTCTCTGCCGTGTTCCAATATTTTCTAGCTGCTCCAAATCTAAATTGTCCAGTTTTTCCTCCACCTTTTTTATTTTTTCTCTGACCACTTTGATTTCCTCAGAGTCCTTTTTTAACGTAGTCACCTCCTGCCCAATTTTATTAATTTCTTCTCTGTTCTTTTTTACATTTTCCTCAATTTGACCAATTGATTTTTCTAAAATCTGGGTAGAGGTTTTAATATCAGCCTTAATATCCACTTGGAGTTTTTCAATTGCAGAGTTAACTGTGGTATTCACTGATGCACCAATAGTGTTCACCGATTCTTGTGTTTGCTTCAACCCATCGGTGACACTTTTCAAACCTGCTGCAAGTTCTGCAACACTTGCAACCAATTTTTCCATTTGTTCCTGCAGGGTTAGGGAAACAGAGCCTTTCCTTTTTTCAGAGCCAGTTCCTTTAGATCTAAGTTCCATTCCCTGTGGGCTCTGTAACTGTAATCTCAAGGTCACTCCAGTTGCTGTAGTGACAATCTCAGACATTCACAGCAGAAGACCAACAGTCCCAAAAGTAAACACCAGGTGGCCTGCAGCTAGCTTCTGAGAACAAAGAGGCTGCTGAGCCAGGAATCCACAACAGTCCAGTAATCCAACTTTTAGGCAAGAGTTCAGATTTTTCAAAAGTTATAAGTTCCTTAAAGCCAAGAAGAGTCTATTTTAAAAAGCCCAAGTCAGTATCTGTTTCTCACTTGCAATGTATCCACCAAGTCTATAAAATAGCTTGTATCTGGCTGCAAAAGAGTCAAAATATCTCCACTGGTAAACAGTCACTGTAACACTGGAACACCAACAAAGAAAAAAATGGCAACAATATATCCCAGCCCGCTACTGACCCGGAATCCTAATCCAGAGGGTGAGGGGCTTCTTCTTTTGCCATATCAACTGTTTTTGGATCTTTAAACGAACTTTAAACAACTTTTAGATCACTTTTAAAAAGTTTGGCAGAGTTCGCAAAACTTTCCCGTTAGCCGCGGCTTTGATCTTTTAGCGCTACCAAGCTCGCGCAAACAGTTCAAAGGGAACAGGCTTCCTTTTAAAGTTTCCTCTGCAAGCAGTGCTCTTTAAACTTGTAGAATAATCCAATATTTTAACTTACAGAGTTTCTTTGGAAGATTCTGTGTAGGAAGTGCCGGGTGCTCAAGTCTGGCGGGGTCGCTGCTTTGATCCTCCGCAGGCAGTCGCTTCTTCAGTCCCGTGCTGGGGCTCCGCTCACCCGATTCTCCCCCTTACGAGGGTAAATCAGGAGCGAAGACAGCACGTCTGGGACCCACGAAGCCGTCGGTCCACGGGACGCTCTTCCCGTGGCTTTAAGGGACCCGTGGCGCAGGCACGGAGATCCCTATCGCCTAACGGAGGACGGAGCCGTCGGACTCCCGTCCGCCATTGACTCGGCACCTAACCGGAAGTCCTTTTGTCTGCTTTTAACCCCTGACATAGGGTCTATATATTTATTTAAATGGATGCTCCGCTTTTCCCTCTCACAGAGGAGTTGCCCAAAGTGGTCTACAGATCATAAATGCAAACATTAAGAATCTAGCGTGATCACAACTGACAAAGCAGAAACGGTCAGACTAAAAGCGACAGCGAAAGAACCGACCAAGCATAGCCCCATTCTAGAGGCAGATAACCGTATAGAAACATAAGACGAGCATGCTGGATCAGGTCAAATGCCCACTGAGTCCAACTTCATGTTCTCGCAGTGGCCAATCAGATGCGCATGGGAAGCCTGCGAGCAGGACCTGAGCACAGCAGCGCCCTCCCCACTTGCAAGGTTGCCAGACCTCCAGGTCTGACCTGAAGTCTCCAAGTATGCCTGCCTCCCTCTAGGTGTCAGAGGAAGAGCTTGAATCTCCAGGTGGGCAAGAGGGCTTTTATAACAACAACAACAACAACAACAACAACAACAACAACAACAACAACAACATGTTAAGGGGAATGTGCAAGCAGCTTGCAGGTTTCTTCCCCAGCATGAGCTGGCTGCAAATCATAGCATATGCACTGTGGGTGGTCTGCTTCCCTCCTCTCCCCTCTCCCAATTAACCTCCATCTCCAGGGCCTGCCCATAGACATCACCAGAGGTCCCCCCCTAGGTCTCAGATTTGGGCCCTGAAATCTCAGGGCTCCTGACCTGACAACCCTAACTCTGAGTTAGACCTGTCAGGGCTCATACATTCTTAAAAAATGTATATCTATTCCCTCCATTTTGTTCCCGTTCATTATTCATACTTCTCTTGTTTTCCTTTCTGCGGAATCTAATCAAACCACACTGGCCCCTTTGATCTGTATGCTTTTGTTTCCCTGGTCTCTTTTCACCCAATCGTTTGCTGTGCTATAAAAGAGAGGAAGGCTCACCACTTCTCTGTTCCTGCTTCGCCGGCGGCCTCTTCCATCGCCTTTCATTTCCTCTCCTGGATGGCAAATCCTTGTTGGGGAAGGGGGGGGGGGTCGATCCAGCCCAGGACGAGAAATAAATGCATGCGAACACACACGCCACGCAGTGGTGTAATTGACATTTGTTGGGCGCAATCCTCCGAGACGTATAAATTGGAGCTTTATTATTCTGCATGCTAATCACTCATTGTTTAGGTCTCCCAACACACTTGGAGACTTTAATCAGAGAAAATAAGGGAGGCTGTGCGAGAGTGGTTTGCCTGCCCCCAACCGCCCCCCCCCCCCGCTCTGGTTCTCGTTCATAAAAATGCATGGCTCAAATTTTGCACAGCGCATTAAATCACCGAGCATCATGCATCCACAGTGCTCTGTGTAATAAAGAAAAGTCCATAAGGATGGGCTGCAACCAATGGAATCTTTATTTCTTCCAGGAGCGACATTGACAAGTTCATTCCCCGAGTCCTTTTACAGGGCTCTCTCTTTGTTCGGAGCCTATTGATCCAAAAGCGAGCTAATCATGTTAAAGGCCAAATTGACTTCCTGGCTGCATCTACTCCGGACTTCTGCCCCACTGTGACTTCTCCCAGCCCTGCGGGCGGCGGCTGCTATTAGCTCCTTTTGGAGAGGGGGGTGCCTCAGGTTTGCCAGCTTCTGATTCAAAAGAAATTGAGTGAAGGGTTAGGGATGGGGCAATAGCAACCTAGTGAGCTGTCTCACAGGTGTGGGGAACCCTTGGCCCTCCAGATGCTGATAAAAACAACCCTGGGCACTGGCCATGCTTTCTGGGCCGGGTGGGAGCTGTTGTCCAGTGACATCTGGCATTCCAAAAGCCCCCCACACCTGAGTCACAAGCCCATGCCAGTTCTGTCTTCTGATCTTGGGCCACCTTGCTTCAGAGGGAAGCTACGGAGGAAGTTTAAGATGTAGTTCAGCCTCATCTGGAGGATGAAAGGTCCCCCATGCTGCCCTACATCATGGTTGGGATTCTGCAGGCCCATGGGCCAAATGTGGCCCCCATGGCTCTCTCCTTGGTCCCTGGGCCCCTCCCTAAGCTACGCCCCCTTTCACAGGCCATATGCTCTTGGAGTGATTTTGCCTGCTTGGAATGTAGTAGATTAAGCAAATTCCTGGACATGCCCATCTCTCTCTCTCTCTCTCTCTCTCTCTCTCTCTCTTGTGTTTCCTTTTAAAAGAACAGAGACAAATTAAATGTGCCTCCTTTCCCTCACCCCCCCCACTATCCCGCTGCAACCTTGAAGTTCAGGAAGAGCTGAACCCTGTGATTTTGCAGAGTGCGTAAACTGCCCCTCGATCCACAAAGCGGAAGGTACAATAACTCTGTTGGATTCCAACCATTCATGCTTGTTTGCCTTGGGCCCATTGAATAGAGGAAGAAGCGGAGCCTGTCTTATTTGTCACAGCTAGAGATCCATGAATCTGTCCATTCCGGTTTCTCATTTTTCCAGACTTAAATTCAGTTCTCCACATTGCTTTAGGTGTGTGTGTGTGTATGTGTGTGTGTATACCCTCATGAAAATTCACCAGATTGTCAATGTGAAGAAGAAGAAGAAGAAGAAGAAGAAGAAGAAGAAGAAGAAGAAGAAGAAGAAGAAGAAGAAGAATACTTTTGGGGTAGTATTGTTTTTGTTTGTTACAAAGCAAACTTTTAATGTTTGATGCTTTACTGCGCTTAATATTTTTAATATGATGCAGCAGCTAAAAAAGCCAATGCAATTCTGGGCTGCATCAATAGGAGTATAGCATCTAGATCAAGGGAAGTAATAGTACCACTATATTCTGCTCTGGTCAGACCTCACCTGGAATACTGTGTCCAGTTCTGGGCACCACAGTTCAAGAAGGATACTGACAAGCTGGAACGTGTCCAGAGGAGGGCAACCAAAATGGTCAAAGGCCTGGAAACAATGCCTTATGAGGAATGGCTTAGGGAGCTGGGTATGTTTAGCCTGGAGAAGAGAAGGTTAAGGGGTGATATGATAGCCATGTTCAAATATATCAAAGGATGTCATATAGAGGAGGGTGAAAGGCTGCTTTCTGCTGCTCCAGAGAAGCGGACACGGGGCAATGGATTCAAACGACAAGAAAGAAGATTCCACCTAAACATTAGGAAGAACTTCCTGACAGTAAGAGCTGTCCGACAGTGGAATTTGCTGCCAGGGAGTGTGGTGGAGTCTCCTTCTTTGGAGGTCTTTAAGCGGAGGCTTGACAGCCATCTGTCAGGAATGCTTTGATGGTGTTTCCTGCTTGGCAGGGGGTTGGACCTGATGGCCCTTGGGGTCTCTTCCAACTCTATGATTCTATGATTCTAAGCTGCCCAGAGTTGCTGGGGCTACCCATTCAGATGGGTGGCAAATAAATAGATAAATAAATAAATAAATACCACTGCACAGTTTTGTGTTTTTATATTGTAAACCACCTTGCAATCCTCGGATGAAGGGCGGTGTAGAAATTTAATAAATAATAATAACAATTCCTCCAAATGAGCACATTTGTGTGCAGTTTTGACTAACAAGTGCACATTTGGGCAAGCAAGCTCCCCTAATCTACAGTTTAGTATGCAGTTTCCCCCTAATTGGTGCCTTGTGTGCGTTTTTGCAAGCACTGTTTGGTTGGAGAGCTGCACTGCAAAATTCAGGGAAGGACACGTTCCGAAAGCTGGCTGTGTTTCAGTTTGAGAAGCAGATGAGTTTCTTCCCCCTTCCTGGTCCCAACATGCTACATCCAAAAAAAGAACACTGCATTCAGGATCTTGGAATCGGGAAGGTTTGTGTGCAGGGTGAGAACCATTCGCCAAAATGGTAGGAGAATTTGAAACACCCTTTCTCCAGATCTCCACTTTCATGTGTTAGTATCGGGTGCAGTGGAATATCCTTTCATCCCTCCTTCATCCAGAGTTCCTCAGATCTCTGCCTTTCCATGCTTACTTTAAAATATGAGTCATCCCATAACTCAGAAATGTGTACTTTGGAGGAAGGCAGGGACAGCCGCCATTCATAACAGTAAGAAATCCATATCTGTGTAACCTAATATGCTTAAATGGAAGTCATTTCATTTATTCAATTTCCTTTAAAATGATTGATTTAAAAAAAAATAATAACTTCAACAAAAATTGCCCAGGGAGCTTGTCAATCACCCAAGCATGCTTGCATTCATTGGAGGTGGGAGAAGGTATACAGTGGTACCTCGGGTTAAGTACTTAATTCATTCCGGAGGTCCGTTCTTAACCTGAAGCGTACTTAACCTGAAGCACCACTTTAGCTAATGGGACCTCCTGCTGCCGCTGTGCCACCAGAGCGTGATTTCTGCTCTTAAGTGGAGTTCTTAACCTGAAGCGTACTTAACCTGAAGCGTACTTAACCCGAGGTACCACTGTATTTCTTCTGAGCAATTGAATGGACTCCTAGCTTTATGTTTCCTACCTCTTTAAATAAAAGCACGTGTGCTTCTCTCTCAGAATCGATCTTTTTGGACTTCTCCCAAGTAAGTTGACTAGTGACATGCATGGGAGCTGTGAGAAGACCTCACCAACAATATGCATCTTGATCTGAACCCACTTAACGTCAAGAGGACCTTGCCGAATCAGGCCAAGACCTCCCTAGTCCAGCATCCTCTTCTCACGGTGGCCAACCAGATGCTTCTTGGAAGCCCACAAACAAGACATGAGCACAACAACTTTATCTTACTGATGCTCCCCAAGAAGTGGTCTTCAGAGGCACGTAGAAGTCTCTGATACGTAGACTAATGACTAATGGCCATTGGCAGCATTTCCCTCCACAAGTTCTTCTCAAAGCTTTAAAAGCTATCCTAGTAGGTCTTTCCTCAGCATCCATCTAAGAACATAACATAGAAGGAACCTGCTAGATCAGGCCAGTGGCCCATCTGGCCTATCATCCTGCTCTCATGGTGGCCCACAGAAAGCCCACAAATTCTCTTCTCCCTGCTGTTACTCCAGTATCCGGCTTGTAATTCCAAATTAGAACAGGTAGAAAGGGCAATGAGACTTGCTCTTCTTTGAGCAAGAAATGCCCAGTTTCCACTTTTGAGCTTTCTCAGGGTCTTATCTTATCATCAAACCAGCAGCCGTCCCATTCCCTGATCAGCTTCAACTCGCCTGGCTGAGCCCTTCTCACATTGTCCTAGAGCGTGATGAAATAGGTCTCTGAAGTATCACCAGTGGAGGGGAACCCTTCAAATGAGAGCGAACCCCTTTGCCTTTGCCCTGGCAATAAAGCTTTCAACATCAAATATCCCTCAAAGGCAGAAAGGAAAGAAGCAGACCCTATAAAATGAAATTTTAAAAGATCAGGCATTGTGGGCTGACAACCATTGTATGCTGACAGTTAAATAAAAGTTTGAGGGCCATTAATTTTGTGAGTTTGGGGCTATAAAGTAGCAGGGTAGGGATCTAAACCAGTAGTAAAAGACAAAACTGGAAGAGCGGAAAGCAGGCTGGAGAGATGCCCGTGGCAGGACAGAAGTCTAGTTTATTCTGCTGTGGTGCTGAGTGATTTCTGCAAAGCTGCAGTCCTCTTCATTCTCATCTATGAGCGAAAAGAGCAACCCCAAACCCTTAGTGTTAGGCTGGGGAGGAGAGTAGGGTTGGACAAAGGTGTCCCACTGCCAGACCAAATCCAAAATCCCTTGGTATCAGACTGGTGAGAGTGGCAGGGTCTAGGATTGAGCAGAGGTGTCCCACTGCCAGACTCTGGGCACACCCACACCTTGACTAGGTGTCGAATGCAAACCCTTCGTGCCTGTTTTCCTCTCGCGCATGCCGTGTTCTCCTTCATTAACTGCTGTCCCACCCTTTCTGCTCCCTAAATCCACTGCTTTCCCATGCTTTGATAATCTGGGTGGGAGAGCTGGCTGCATCATTTTTCAGAATATAAATTTTATTTATTTTTCCATTTAATATTATACATTCACATCATCTTTATCCACCATGCCGCCTTGGCTCTTAGAGCCTATCAACTTCCTTCCCTCCCGCCTCATGGCTTTCAGAATTAACCTTTATGTCACTGCAATTTATACATTTTCCAATTCTAATTACACTCATTTCAGAATATCTCAAAAATTAAAATAAACATAGGAAGATAGAAAATTTCTCATTACAGGCCTTTAGACAACCCTGCTTGTGATGTTAAGTGTGCATGCACACGAAAACTCATACCAAGAACAAACTTAGTTGGTCTCTAAGGTGCTACTGGAAGGATTTTTTTATTTTATATTTTGTTTTGACTATGGCAGACCAACACGGATACCTACCTGTAAATGATCTTTCAGATATCGTGTGAATTTACTCCGGTCTTTTTGGAATACTTGATTTTGCTGGTTTCGGATTTTCCCTGTCAGCTTCGCCAGTTCCACAAAGTCCATCATCTTCATCTGCCACTCTTCTTTCATCGGTACTTCTTGTTGTTTCCATTTTTGGGCTAAAAGAATCCTTGCTGTAGTTGCTGCATACACGAACAGTATTTTACCGTCCCTTGTTATCTCTTCATCCATTATGCCCAATAGAAAGGCTTCTGGGTTTTTTTTAAAAAAAACACAAAAGGATTTTTAAACATTTTCTTTAACTCATTATATATCATTTCCCAGAAAGCCTTTACCTCTTTGCAAGTCCAGGGAGAGCTGCATCTATTGCACAGGGAACCAGAATGAACATCCATCACTGGGTGCTTTTAGACAGAGGTTGGATGGCCAGCTCTCAGGAATCATTTAGCTGTGTTTCCTGCATTGCAGAGGAGGTGGACCAGACGGCCCTTGTGGTCCCTTCCAGCTCTGCAAATTCTGTGTTTCTGTGATGCTATTGCGAACATGGAAGGACTCGACAGCACAGATGTAAGCCATTTTTCAATAAAAGATCAGACAGGTCAACCCTAAGCGTGCCTACTTGGAAGTAAGTCCCGCTAAAGTCCATGGGAGATGCTCCCTAGTCAGTGTGTTAAGGTTTTGCAGCCTAAGAGACCTTTCCCTTCACTTAATCAGACTCCAAAACATTTCCCTCAGTCTCTGGCACTTTCTTTGTCAACAACCTGCGAGCTGGAGCCCACAAGAGTTTTCCGCCTGACGGAGCCTCTCCGTGACCATTTAAAAAAATATAAAAATGCCCGCAGTTTGCTATACCAAATGCCTGAGACAAAGAATATATGAATCCTTAAGCACGGGGGAGATTTCTCCAGGGAGAACTCTTCCCAGTGACTTCACGCCCCCACATTTTTGCCTTCAACATCCAATTTAGACGGCACAATGTTTTAGAGAAGAGGACGTCTCTCAACAGAGGAATAGCAATGGCAATTTAGCAAGGAATCCAGCCAATTTTACTTTTAAAACACTTTCTCTTTCACCCCCCCCCAACCAGGCAGGCTACTCTGCTGTAAATATCAGGGATATTTTTAGCCTCCGAGGAGACACAGGACGTGTCGAAAGTTTTTGAGAACTCTGCTTCCTCGCCACTGCACCCAAATGCAATTTCCCCTCAATTTCTCCCCCTCCCTCCCTCAGAAATGACTTGTAGTTTGCGGGAACAAGGAAAATTGCACACCTGCATTGTATTTACCTGCTTAAGGCGCAATGATTTGACATGTATTCATTGGGGGAACCGTTCAGTCGAGAACAGGTGTGAATGAGCCTTTGTACCTCCAGATGTTGCTGAACTTCAACTCCCATCAGTCCTGGTCATTGGCCATGCTTGCTGTTGCTGATGGGAGTTGTCCCACATAACATCTGGAAGACCAAAGGTTCCCTGCACCTGAGTCCATCTCTTACACATGTATGTAGGAAGCTGTCTTATGCCGAGTCAGTAAATTGGTCCATGCCGAGTCAGTGAATTGGTCCAGTTTAGAGAATTGGTATTCTCTAAACTGACTGGCAGCGGCTCTCCCAGGGTTTAGGGGTAGGAGATATACAGAGAGCCCAACTGGAGATGCTACCGGGGACTGAACCTGGGACCTTCTGCATGCAAAGCAGATGCTCTACCACTGAGCTCTCTGGAGAACATCTCACTAGTAGGGCTGTGAGGTCAGGATTATCCCAGACCCTTAGAATTTCAAGATGTAACCTGGGACCTAGGAATGGGACCTGGTGGTGTCATGGGGGTGAGCAGCACACACAAAGCTCCGCTGGCCACATTCTAGTTAAGGGGACTGAGAGCTGTTAGGGTTCTTCTTTCTTTCTTTGGCAATCACTCATAGCCGAGTCAGATTGTCTTCCATAAACACGGTTTTAACAGTGAGTCAGTAAGTGATTGTGGAGGCCAATTCTGGATCCACACGTCCTTCTACAGTGGGGACATTGGTTTCCTGGTGGGAGTTGATCATAGTATGGATTTGCCAAGCGTGCCTTCCTCTTAGCACCTTTCTCCATTATGTCCTGAGTTTGAGTGTCTTCAAAGCCCATGACACCTTTGGTAAAGGCTGTTCTCCAGTTGGAGCGCTCGCAGGCCACTGTTTCCCAATTGTTGGTGTTTTAACTACATTTTTTAAAGATTTGCCTTGAGACAGTCTTTAAACCTCTTTTGTTGACCACCAGCATTACGCTTTCCATTTTTAAGTTCGGAATAGGGTAGTTGCTTTGGACGATGATAATCAGGCATCCGCACAACATGACCAGTCCAACGATGTTGATGCTGAAGAATCATGGCTTCAACACTGGTGATCTTTGCTTCTTCCAGTACACTGGTATTAGTTCGCCTGTCTTCCCAAGTGATGTGTAAAATTTTCCAGAGACACCACTTATGGAATCTTTCAAGAAGTTGTCCAGTTCCCAAAGTCGTTGAGCAACCAGTCCCTCTTACCAGGGAACGCTGGGAATTGTAGCTCTGGGAGGTGAACAGGGGCTTCCTAACAACTCTCAGCACCTTAAACAAACTTCAGTTCCCAGCATTCCTTGAGGGAAGCCATGTGTGTTTAAAGTGGAACGATAGTGCTTGAAATGCATGGTATAGATGTGGCCTTGGTATAAGGCAGCTACCTGCATTGTTGGCTTCTGTTAGTGGTTGACACTAAAGAGAAAGAACCTCTTGTTTTGATGGTGTGCACAGCCAACATTACAAGTCCAGCACCACCAATGCAACTTCGGGTGACTGAATACTGCAATCCTCTGATCTTCTCCCCTTTATTGAGACTGGGTGCTTCAGTTGTTGATCCTGTGGGGTCAACCTTGCCCTTTCCAAAGATCGCAACCATTTATGGTCCTGACTGATATGCTTTCTCCTAGGCATGCGTTCAATAGTGCTGCCCAGGCCTCTTAATACTGCTGCTTAGTCACTTTTGCATGGAAAATGCATTCCTTTTCTCAATGGATGGGAGGAACGAGCAAATAGCAAAGCCAGGACTTGAAACAGTGGGCCTTGATAGCTCATTCTCCTTCAGTGCTTCCCATATCAACGTGCTAATTTTACTAGGAGTCAAAGGGTGGCTGTTCTACCAGCCAGGCATGCTGTAAAATCAGCATGGAGCAATGCAGATCAGACTGTCCTCTCTCCACCCCAGCGGCGTCTGCTCAGAGGCGGCGTTTAATCTCTCTCCCTTAGCCATGCCAAGTTGACGGTGCTAGCAGAAAGGTAAACTTCTCTCCTTGCAATTGACAGGCCCAAGAAGGCCAGGCAGCCAAGCAAAGGAGGTGGTTTTGCGATGTTGTGACAGCCGCACGCTGGAAATATGCAGCCGAGTACAGCATGAACTTCATTTATCTTGAAGGCCCAAGACAAGAGAGCAAATGTGCTGGATTGTTTTCTTGTTTCCAAAACGATGATAATATTATTATTATCATCATTATTAACTTTTGCCCTCCCATAAGAGTGGTCACAATCTGTAAGGATAGACAAAATGGTGAATTGCACTTTCTCCCCCTGGTTTCTCTATACTGCAATCTCAAGTTTCGGCATCATCAGCAGTTATTGTGAAATTTCAACAGCAGTTTAGTGCACATGTCTCCTATCAGACATCTTTTTTTTGGCATGCAATTTTGCCTTACATGGTGCACGCAATTTTACACAAGTCCTTTTCCCAAGTGATTTCATATGTTCCTTTCATTATATCCCCTTTTATGCATGCTTAACCTTAGTGTGTGAATTTTTTTCACACATTGTTTTACTGGAGAACTGCATCACAAAATTCTGAGAAGTGTGGATTGATTGATTGATTGCAGTGATGGCCAAACATGGCCCTCCAGCTGTTTCGGGACTACAACTCCCACCAGCCCATCACCACCAACACCACCATCATCTAGTCCAGTATTCTGTTCTCACAGTGTCCAACCTGAAGAAAAAGAGGAGGAGGAGGAGGAGTTTGGACTTGACATCCCGCCTTTCACTCCCCTTAAGGAGTCTCAAAGCGGCTAACAATGTCCTTTCCCTTCCTCCCCCACAACAAACACTCTGTGAGGTGAGTGGGGCTGAGAGACTTCAGAGAAGTGTGACTAGCCCAAGGTCACCCAGCAGATGCATGTGGAGGAGCGGAGACGCGAACCCTGGTTCCCCCTGATTACAAGTCCACCACTCTTAACCACTACACCACACTGTTGAGGGAAACTCACAAGCAGGACCCGAACACAAGAGCACTCTCCCCTCCCATGGAATCAGAGCATGGCTATCATGGCTAGTAGCTATCAGTTCCCTTCTACTGCCCGGATTTTTCTAATCACGTCCCATTTTTTCATGTGAGATCTTAGCAGCCATTTTGTGTGCCGAGCTCTCACACGTTCTCGCATGCTCTCGCTCAAAAAAAGAGAAATGCTTTGCGTGGGGCAAAGTGAGACATAGGTCACTTGACTCATCCTGGAGAACATGCTGGAAGATGTGCATCCCTGTTTGGGCTCGGGAAAAGTTGGATGGTATGCTCACCTCTCCAGCACATTTACAGACAGCTCGCTCGGTTAGGCCTGAAAAGATTTGGCAGCTGAGGTTTCAACGAGTGTCCAAATCTCGAACACTTACGCGGCACAAATAAGGTGGAATGTCTGGTTTTCTGAGCAGGACAGGGGGTCTGTTTCCAGTCATCTCAAGGGCCTACTTGTAACCCTCCCAAGTTAACTTGACTGTTCCAGGACTGAAGAGCACTCTCCAGGCATCCAAACCTTATTTGCCTTGCTTCGAGGAGCATGGTGTAAAGGTGAATTTACTTTTTTCATGGCTTGCTTTGCAGCTCCAGGGAGCCATGTTTTCATGGGCTGTGAAGCAACCCATTCTGGAAACCTGTTTCCTGAGTCAACGATGGCCTTCTCAATCAGTTTTCACATGGACATCTTCTCCTAGTGGTGATCGTAAACAACCTCGGTCTTGGATTAAGCTCTTTTGGGGTTGTAGAACCATGAGCTTCCAGAACGTTTGTGTCTGGTAATTCCCCCCCCCCCCAAAAAAAACCTTCCCAGCTCTGGCTGAGCTAGATCCCCAGGGGGTTTTTGGGATGGCATTTCCAGCGTTAATGGCAAAAAGACTCTCATGTTACAAGGCAGAAACTGGTTCTCGGGCTATTCTGAACTTACGATCCCACACCAGTGAGAATTCCCTTCTCACTCTTCTCGGATAAATGTGACATTAGAAAAGGGCAATGTCACCTCACTTATTTGAGATTTGATGTGAGTTTTCATTCGAGACCAGGGAACAGCAAATGTGCTGCTTTTCCTTGAGAGCCTCAGCCAATGGCACAATATTCATCCGCTCAGATGGTCAGGAAAGGCTCTCCCTCGTGTCCTACCACCGTAAAAACATATGGAGAGCCCTACTGGACCAGGCCAAGCATCCACTTCTCACAGTGTCCAATTGGATGCCTGTGGGAAGCCATAAAGCATGACCTGAGCACAGTAGTGCTGTCACCAATTGTGATCCCCAGCAACTGGTATTATGAGGCACACTGCCTCCAGCCAGGGGCGTAGGGAGCCGCTTTGCTTCCCAGGGCGGCAAACATGGGGGCACCCCCCTGGGGGCGGTGCGCCGCTCCCTAGCGTGCGCGCGCCCTGACGTCACAGCATGCGCGCAGCATCCCAACTGGGCTGTGCATGTGCAAACATGCGCAGTCCACCCAAGATGGCCAGCCCCCCTCCCAATCTGTGCTGCTGTTCGTGCACTGCAGCCTTAAAAATTGCCATGTGCCACTGGCGCCGATTGCGGGGGCGGGGCACTGCACCGGGTGTCACCCCCCGGGGCGGCACCCGGGGCGGCCCGCCCACTTGCTCCGCCCCTGCCTCTAGCAGTGAAGGTATTACGTAGTCATCCATGAATTTAGAATTGAATTGCAGGTAGTGGTGGTGGAGCAATTCGATTCAGTATGCATTTCAAGACAAATCCATCCAATTTGCAATTTCCAAAGTAAGTGGGGAGCCTTGACAGATTGTCCATTCCTCCTAGAGTGACCATGTGTCCTACTGTACAGTCCTCTATTTGGAGGGCTGTATAGGCCATGTCCAATTTAAGGACCAAGCAGGAAGGACATTGAAGCTGTTCTCATGATGTTGCACCTGGACACTAGATTGAACAGGTACACAGGTAGCCCGGTCACAACCTTCCCTGCTTTATGGAGACATGTTGCATTTCTGTGGAGTAATCGCTTCTACATTTGCAATGAAATAAGTAAATTGACATGTGCAGATCGTCTGCAAATCTGTGCCCTTTCTTTTAGGGTGGGTGGGGGGCTAGGGATGAGGGAGAAATTTGGTTAGGACTCTAGTGTGGGCCTATCTAATTTGCACTTTTGGAAACAATTCGGCAAACCGAAACACAGCCATCCTTCAAAATTTGTGGTTTTCTGAACTTTGCAATGCAGTTCTCCAGCCAAATAAAATGTGTGCAGAAATGTGTGCATTAGGGGAAAGTGTGCATAAAATGCATCTATTTGTTAAAATAACAGACCAAAATGTGCTGTACCAGGGGGTATCGCTTTGCAAAAATGTGTGCATCTGGGAGGAGAATTGCACACCAAAAAATGTGTATATTAGGACAAATTTGGCACTGAAGTCCAGTAATGGATTTCCAGGAAGACCTTGGGGGTCGGGGTTGGGGGTGGAGATGTGCATGCAGAACATAACCATTCTCCCACCACCAAACAGCCCATAAATGACTGTGGATGAAACAGGAAGGAGTACAGAGCTTCAAAAACGAAGGTTTGCTGAAAATGCAGCATACCCACCTGTAAAATAAGAGACCTCTGTGTTAATGCTGGTTTCATTTCTATAGGCTTGTTATAATCACCTGGTTATTTCACCTGTTTTATGCGATTGTTCTGTTTATGTCTGATTTTGCAATTTTTTTATTGAAAAAAGTGCATGCAAAAAAAATATTCAGGGAGAACTGAATGTAAAACTAGGGGGGAAGGAAATTGAGATAAATTGAAATTGACAGATTTGTTCATCCCTAGAGACAAAGCATTTCCTCTTGGGGGGGACAACATCTGGGGGGGGGCATCTGAGATCCTCCTCTTCTTCTGAACTTCTCAGGGATGCTGTTGTTGCTAGATTTGTCAGCAGGAGAAGGACTATCAGCAGGAGACGCCTGTCTTACCCGCCCTCTGCTCACAGTAGAGGAAAGCTATTTCAACCTCAGCTCTTATTAAAACGCTTCATCTTTGCTAACAGCTAAACGGACATTGCCAAATGCCACCTTGAGTATTGCTTGCGCCATAAACGCCCTTTCTCCCTTTCCAGTCAACATCAACTTGCCAATTCCCCCATGGAATAACTTTTTAATATTTTTTCTCCCCACCACCCACCTCCCCTTCTCCATTTTATTTGATTTCTGGAGAGTATTTAGCCTATTTGCACAGAAAGGGGCGCAGAGTAAATTCTTTTAAAACCTCTGATGCAAACTGTGAATAAGCTGGTGGCTCTAATTAAAGTTTTAATCAAGGAACTGCAACCATGACTCTTGAATTTGGCTTTGTTTTCCTGCTTGGAAACCACTGATAAATTCGCCTTTCCCCATATTTATTGTCACACCGCTCCGCAGAATAGAGATTCTGACACCGGATGGGGCGAATTTGCATGCTCAGGATGGAGAAAGCCTTTGAGCAGCTGTAACAAAGGGAGAATAGCCAATTTTGTGTTGGTAGCCAAGGTCACCCCATTGACGAATCCCTGCAATGATGAAATTCCACCCACCCACTAGAGCAGTGTTTTCCAAACTTGGGTCTCCACCTGTTTTTGGACTACAATTCCCATTATCCCTGACCACTAGTCTTGCTAGCTAGGGATGATGGGAGTTGTAGTCCCAAAATACACTAGAGGAAGTGTATATAGGTGGGTTGGATTTGGTTTATATACTACATTATCAAGATGGCAATGATATCGGGTTGCATCCAACCATGTTAGAGTTGTTGTTGTTCAGTCGTTCAGTCGTGTCTGACTCTTCGTGACCCCATGGACCAGAACACGTCAGGCACTCCTGTCTTCCACTGCCTCCCGCAGACTCATGTTGGTAGCTTCGAGAACACTGTCCAACCATCTCATCCTCTGTCATCCCCTTCTCCTTGTGCCCTCCATCTTTCCCAAAACCAGGGTCTTTTCTAGGGAGTCTTCTCTTCTCATGAGGTGGCTGGAGCCTCAACTTCAGGATCTGCCCTTCTAGTGAGCACTCAGGGCTGATTTCTTTAAGGATGGATAACTTTGATCTTCTTGCAGTCCATGGGATTCTCAAGAGTCTCCTCCAGCACCATAATTCAAAAGCATCAATTCTTCAGTGATCAGCTTTCTTTATGGTCCAGCTCTCACTTCCATACATTACTAATGGGAAAACCATGGTTTTAACTATATGGACCTTTGTTGGCAAGGTGATGTCTCTGCTTTTTAAGATGCTGTCTAGGTTTGTCATTGCTTTCCTCCCAAGAAGCAGGCGTCTTTTAATTTCGCGACTGTTATCACCATCTGTAGTGATCATGGAGCCCAAGAAAGTGAATTCTTTCACTGCCTCCATTTCTTCCCCTTCTATTTGCCAGGAGGTGATGGGACCACTGAGTAGACCCACTGAAATCAATGAAGCTAAGGGCTCGTCCACACCTCTGCTTGGGAAAAGCTGACCTTTAACCAAGGTTGTTAAGTGCACTTAAAACTCGGTTGCCATCAGGAGTCGCTGTCTTCCTGTAGCTTTGTGCACTTAGGACCATTTCTGACTCCATTACTCAGAGCAGAGGGGAAGGGATGCATTGGAGCCCAAGGGCTGTATCCTCTAATGGAAACCTTCAAGAGGTTGGGTGGAGCAAAAGTCACAAACTGGATGGGGCCAGAGGCAAAGGTAGAAGGAAAAATGCATGTGACTCGTAGGTTGCAGGTTCGATCCCCATATGGGAACAGCTGCATATTCCTGCATTCCAGGGGGTTGGACAAAATGATTCTCAGGGTCCCCTCCAACTCTACAATTATCCGATCTATGATCTATGTCAGGGGTCAGCAAACTTTTTCAGCAGGGGGCCGATCCACTGTCCCTCAGACCTTGTGGGGGGGGCGGACTATATTTTGGGGAAAAAATATGAACGAATTCCTATGCCCCACAAATAACCCAGAGATGCATTTTAAATAAAAGGACACATTCTACTCATGTAAAAACATGCTGATTCCCGGACCATCCACGGGCCGGATTTAGAAGGTGATTGGGCCAGATCCAGCCCCTGGGCCTTAGTTTGCCTACCCATGATCTATGTTATTAAGGTTTGTCCACACTTCTGCTTGTGCCGCTGCTTCCCTCCAGGGAAACCCGCTGTTTAGCACTGAATCAGAACAAATTCAATTGGTTTTCCCACAGATGGATGTTTCTTTCAATTCAGTGGTAAACAGCAGGTTTCCTGGGGGAAACAGTGGGTCAAAGGTGCAACCACATGGAGCCATGTCTAGAAAGCTCAGGATAAGTGCAAAACTGTTTGGACCCATGCTTTCTAGGCATGGCACAAAATGGAAATGTGGATGAACCCGATTTTTGGGTTTCATTCGACTGAATTTTACTCAGGGTAGACCTGTTGATATTAATTGTTCTTAGTCGTGTCTGTCTGGGTTCAGGCCTGGCTGCAGGACTGAGTCGCCCTGAGGGATGACCTTTGCAGAGAGTGGGCCTGGAGAGTGGAACGTTGCTCTTCCATTGAATACCACCCTTAGTCACATCCATACATTTATGCAGGTCTACTCTGAGTAGGGCTAGCATTCAACACAGTCTGTAAATACTCTGCAATTCCAACCCTGCAATTCTATTATCATATAAACTTGCTCAATGTTATTTTTTCCATTATCTTGATTATTTACTTTGTTCTATATATGTTTTTCCCCCTTCCTGCAATCTTCCTCGCCTCTACTTTGTGGGGGGTTCATCACTGGAAGGAGCCATTGGCATATTAATTTAGCGCAAAGGTTGCTGTGAGACGAGAGAGAGGGAGAAAATGTGTTGTTTATTGAACTGGGTGGCTTAGCAAACATGAAACTCTTTGAGTGAACTATGTAAAGATTTCTCCTGAGAGCAGCTGATTCCAGTATGTGTGTGTGTATGTGTGTGTGTGTGAGTGCCAAGTTGCTTAGCAACCAGTGTGAGAAAGCAACATGGAACTTCAAAAGAGGACCAGATCCCTACCCTTCGCTGCTTTGCATGGGCCTGTTTTAAGTGCTCATACTTAATATTTTCTATGAATGATGAAGGAGTTGATTAAGACCATGGGTAGGCAAACCCGGGATGCAGGTGGCACTGTGGTCTAAACCACAGAGCCTAGGGCTTGCCATTCAGAAGGTCGGCGGTTCGAATCCCCACAACGGGGTGAGCTCCTGTTGCTTGGTCCCAGCTCCTGCCCACCTAACAGTTTGAAAGCACGTCAAAGTGCAAGTAGATAAATAGGTACCACTCCGGTGGAAAGGTAAACGGCATTTCCGTGCGCTGCTCTGGTTCCCCAGAAGTGGCTTAGTCATGCTGGCCACATGACCCAGAAGCTGTACGCCGTCTTCCTCGGCCAGTAAAGTGAGATGAGCACCACAACCCCAGAGTCGTCCACAACTGGACCTAACGGTCAGGGGTCCCTTTACCTTTACCTTTAGGCAAACTAAGCCCTGGGGGCCGGATCTGGCCCAATCGCCTTCTAAATCCAGCCCACGGACAGTCCGGGAGTTGCCATGTTTTTACATGAGTGGAATGTGTTCTTTTATTTAAAATGCATCTCTGGGTTATTTGTGGGGCATAGGAATTTGTTCTCCCCCCCCCCAATATATTGTCTGCCTCCCCCCCAAGGTCTGAGGGACAGTGGACCTGCTGAAAAAGTTCGCTGACCCCTGATTAAGACCCACTTGAAACTGAACTGATTTCCAGTTCATTAGCACTTACCTGCCTATAAATCAGGGGTGAGGAGGGCCACATTCCCTTTGGGGCAACTTTCTAAGAGCCGTATGCCAGGAATGGGCATGGCAATAAATGTGTGCCCAAGGTTTTAGTCCAGAACAATGCAGGGAAACATTTCCTTTGTATGCTAGGCTAGTTTTTACCCACTCACATGCCCCTCTGAATCCCTCACACAGACAAGGGAGAGGCATGGCCAGAGCTGGAGGATGTTTCCCACCTGCTTTGGTCTTCCAGGAAGATAAATCAGCCTTGTGGCATTGCAGGGGTGCGGGATGGAGAAGAAGAAGAAAGAGATAGAGGGCTGGCAAGTGAGGCACACCATCTGGACCGCCTCTTTTTTCTGTTGATGTGGAAAGACATGAAATGCATGCACCTCGGGGGCTGGCAAGCTTTGAGAGGATGTCCATGTATTTCTCCTGGAGAAGTGGACTCTACTGCAAAATAATCCATTCAGGGGCAAAACTGCTCATCTTCCGCAACAGGGTGAAACCTTTTGCGTATCGAGGACCTCAAGTCACCCCCCCCCCAATGAATTGACACAGGAGACATAATTTTGTTTGGGTTTTTGGCAATAATTTAGCCCACAACTTTATTTAAAATACAAATTCGGTGAGTGGTTGCATAGGCATTGGTTCAGACTATTCTGTCCTACCGGGACAGCGGCTGACCTCCAGTCAGCGTCGGGAGAATGCAGCTGGGGAGAGTTAAGGAGGCTGGGGACAGAACCTCCCCCTCCCCAGCGGTCCCGGGGGCTCTGACTACGGCCCTATCCCTGACCGGGGGTTCGGACAAAGCATAAGAGCCGCCGGATTCCTTTAACGGAATTCCCGTATCAACATGATTCTGGATGGGCACCGCCCAAACCAGCAATCCACACAGGAACCAATGCCTAACCACCAACCTTACAAGTTGTGACAAGTTGCTACTGCAGTAGGCAACACCAAATGGCAACAGCCAATCAGCCAGATGGACAAATTCCTACTGGGCCTCTGCCCCAAAAGCAGACGACCCCATGACAGGCAGTTGCAAGGTCAAGCGCAGAGGCCTAAGAAAAAGAGGGGGGGGCGGGATGGGTGATCAGAAGCTTGAAGCCAAGAGGTAGATCACCCTGTGTGCAGAGGAATATATAGGACGCTGAGCTGTCCATCACAAATTGCTACATCTAGCTTTGCCCGGCAACACCTCTCTGCCCTATAGCTGCTAAGGCCGGCTGCCGGCCCCATCCCCACAGGAAGGGATGTGTCTTGCCAGGTCCCGATCGCAACACGTGCTCTTACTCATGGTAGAACCCGATTTGTCAGATAGTCTGTACAGTGGGTAAATGATGGAAATGTGTGGTGATACAGAACATTGGGAGCGGGCCTGCTAAGGTCCACCGGTCCAACCCTCTCCCAGTGCAAGAATGAAACATTGAAAGCTTCCCAATACAAAGGCTGTTTTCAGGGGTCTTCTAAAAGTTGTGTGGCTCTTTATCTCCTTGACATCTGACGGGAGGGCGTTCCACAGGGCGGGCGCCACTGTTGAGAAGGCCCTCTGCCTGGTTCCCTGTAAGTTCACATCTCATAAGGAAATCTCCAGAAGGCCCTTGGAGCTGAACCTCAGTGTCTGGGGTGAATGATGGAGGTGGAGATGCTCCTTCAGGTATACTGGGCCGCGGCTGTTTAGGGCTTGCGTCTAGTCGAAACCAGGGGTTCCCAAGCTAGTCCGTGAGCGTCATTCAAGTGGTCCATTCCACAGCTGTGGATTTGTGGTTGATGAAAAAGCAGAAAGGTGGCCTTTCCACACTGCATGAATCAGCAACAGACTTGTGAAGTCAGAACTGTCTGCTGTGCCCATCAGGTTTTTGTGGTATTTCCTCAAGCCAGTCATCAGGTTATGGGTGATCTCCTAAAAGTAGTTTGCTATGATGGGAGAATCCCAGGGCACCAAGGGGCCTCACCCTGGCATTGGAAGAGCGCAGGTTCCACCCTGAGCTGTTCCTGCCACGGTTTGCTCTTCCAATTGGCTTCTGGATTGGCGAGGACTCTCCACCATCTATCCTGGCAAACTGACGTGACCAAAGGAGGCTGAGAGTGTGCTTTGGACTTTGGCGTCTTTTTAGCCAGCGCACCAAAACTGTTCCTCAGTGCAAAGTCTAGGGAAACTGTGTTAGGTAGGAACCAGCTCCATCTCTCAGAAGTGACCTCTGTGTCTTCTGTTGGACTCAGCTGTTTGCCGGCAGCCTTGGCCTCAGCCTTCTCCAGACCAGCTCTCTGTTGCCTTCTCCATGGATTGTATGTCCTATGTAAATTAAAGCACATGCAAATGTAACCTGGAACAAAATGTCCAGGGTGCCAGTCTGCCAGCCATGCCCTTTCCCAAGACACTCCATTCCACCACCCCAGTTTTTTTTTTGTCCCCATTCTCCCAACAGAATCTCAGCCTTATGTGGCCGCTGAGTGTGCTCTGTTCCTATTAGCCCTCAGTTTCATTTTCTCCCGCCCTTGGGTTTGCTTGTTTTTCTGGCGCTATGTCCTTCTGCAAACCTTGAGGTCCACCAAGCCTGCTGATACCTTTCAGGTACAAAATGATCAGCACTCAGAGAATGAGCTTACTATTAGTATGGGGGACAGATAGGGTGTCCTTAGGATTTTTGTTCTCAGCCCTGCCCCCACCCCTCAAAGTCATAAAACTGGCACCGGATAGAAAATTGTTGTATCTATTTTTGGAAGACTTTTTTTTTATTCTTGCGGCTGGATTTCTTAGTTTTTGTTGGTTTTTTTTTTTTTTTAAGTAAACCATTTCATAGCGTCGGGAGCTATAAAAGCCGCAGATATAAATTCATGCTAGTAGTAAGATATAAAGGTGTTAAAAACGTTTGCTGCCAGACAGGCGCAGGGAAGCACACCCAGGAGTGCTAGGAGACATGTTTGCGGATGCAGGTGTGGTTTGATGATGTCCAGGAAGCAATTGCTCAAGGCTTGCATTAGGTGTGAACTGATTTCTTGATAACATTTCCAGTAGGTTGCCAAAAAAAAAAAATCCCCAAAACAACTGCCCTTCTGAGACATGAGAGGTTGCTAATCTGGTAGCAGGACTGGCTACTGTCAGGAGTCCAGGTTCCCCGCTTGATAACACAGTAAGTGTAGGTGATTAAAAAGGAGGATTTATTGCAAAAACAAACAGATAGCTTCGGACAGCTCTAACAAAGCCTCTGGCATCATTACTCAAGATGACCCTTCTGAAGATTCCTTCCAGTTTCTACAGAATATATTGAACCACTGACCCTTGTGTCTTTTGTTTTGCTTCCTATCTAGAAGCCTTCCCATTCACCGACTCCTCAGACTTATTGTGTTAGCTCTACCGTCTTCCTTTTCTGACAAATGTCTCCTTGTCTATTTGCGCCTATTTGAGCTTCTGGCGAGCTTTGTCTGTGTTCTAGCCTGCTCTCAGCTACTGTTTAATCAGCCCGCCTATCAAAGTCGGGGATAGCCAAATTCTGCAGCTGCCAGTTCTCCCCTGCCTGACTAACATCAAAGCTTCCCTGTTCC
Organism: Lacerta agilis; assembly: GCF_009819535.1. NCBI lineage: Eukaryota > Metazoa > Chordata > Lepidosauria > Squamata > Lacertidae > Lacerta > Lacerta agilis. The sequence goes on from NC_046324.1 coordinate 45,233,181, forward strand.
TGGCTGCTTTCTGCATTTGTCTGCAGACCTTCACTTGGAGCCGGTTCATTCCTGACAGCTACATGTTACATACCTTCTTGGAAAAGTATATTTCTGCTTCATACACCAGACTTGTCCCTAGTTTCTATGCCTCTGTAACAGAGATGGAGAAACTGAGGCTCCGAATCCCATCATAACTGAGCCTCGCATTCTTCACCCCTGATCTGTGTACACTAGCGTTGTGCTGAAAAAATTAGTCCTGCGTTTCCCCCCATCATACACAAAACATAGGTGCCAACTCCCTGGAGCCATGGGTGCCCAAGCACCCACAAAATTCCCCATGAAGGGGCCAGGCACCCACAAATTTCAGTGCCAGGGCCATGGCACCCACAGTCACAGGGGCATATTGACACTCCAGACACACACCATTCTCCATCAATTAATGAGAAAAGAAATTGCATTCAAGTGAATGAAGGAGAGCGAGGAAATGTTGGTGACATTTTGCACAGGTGGGGTGCAGTGTTTTTGTCCCACTTAAGAATGTAAGAAGTTAAGAGCCTGCTGGTATTGTGCACATTGCCCAGTCAAAATGCATAATCTCTAACAGACCTCAGGGAATATAGCAACAGTATGCACATACAGAATAAATGCACATTTCCCAAGGCCTGTAAGAGATTAAAGGTAAAGGTAAAGGGACCTCTGACCATTAGGTCCAGTTGCAGACGTTTCTGGGGTTGTGGCGCTCATCTCACTTTACTGGCCGAGGGAGCCGGCGTACAGCTTCCGGGTCATGTGGCCAGCATGACTAAGCCGCTTCTGGCGAACCAGAGCAGCGCACGGAAACGCCGTTTATCTTCCCACCGGAGCGGTAACTATTTATCTACTTGCACTTTGACATGCTTTCGAACTGTTAGGTGGGCAGGAGCAGGGACCGAGCAACGGTAGCTCACCCCGTCGCGGGGATTCAAACCGTCAACCTTCCAATCGGCAAGCCCTAGGCTCTGTGGTTTAACCCACAGCGCCACCCGCGTCCCTGTTAGAGATTAGGTATATCCTGTATATTGCATGCTGACCAGGAACTGTGCACAATTTTTCCTTTTCGACACAATGTTCAAAATGAAGAATAGCAATGACGAAAATCCCCAAATATCAATAATACCCATTATAAAACAGTAAACTAGACTGTTAACATTTGTGCTATCATATGAAAAAACACACTTAAATAGCAATAATATAAATAAGGATAACAAAAGGATAGCAAGCCATATAATTTTTTTCCTCCACCCCTAATGGGGAAGTGACCCAAAGTCACCTTCTCAAGGCAAAACACTCTCCATCCAATTATCCTGCTTTGCTTTATGTTAAAGAATAAGGAGTTTGTGGGTGTTGGATGCGTTTTCCCACGATGATCTATTTTATTTTATTTTGTACTGTCCTCCAGGTCACCCAGATATAGCTGTTCTCTAGGGCCGCACAATGCCAGCTCTGGCTAGTTATTTTGGCCTCAGCAAAGGCCTATATATAGCCAGGCCTATTAAAACAATTTCTTGGGTGGATATTTAAAACTTTTCTGGCTTCCTAGTAATTCATGATCCAGCACTAGCTCTTACATGTCGGTTACAGGGAGCTGATTTCCCAACAAACTTCAGATACCACCAACTCCTGGAACAATGGTAGATTGCTTTCTTTCTTGTTGACGGGAACACGCCTCTGTTGTCTTTATCCATGGAGTTTTCTTGGCAGGGATACTGGAGTGGCTTGCCAGTTCCTTCTCCAGGTGGATCACATTTAGTCTAAACTCTCCGCTATGACCTGTCCATCTTGGGTGGCCCTGCATGGCATAGCTCACAGCTTCCCTGAGTTATTCAAGCCCCTTTGCCACGACAAGGCAGTGATCCATGAAGGAGAGCTGGACCATAAAGAAGACTGATCGCCGGAGAATTGATGCTTTTGAATTATGGTGCTGGAGAAGACTCTTGAGAGTCCCATGGACTGCAAGAAGATCAAACCTCTCCATCCTTAAAGAAATCAGGCCTGAGTGCTCATTGGAAGGACAGATCCTGAAGTTGAGGCTCCAGTACTTTGGCCACCTCATGAGAAGAGAAGACTCCCTGGAAAAGACCTTGATGTTGGGAAAGATGGAGGGCACAAGGAGAAGGGGACGACAGAGGATGAGATGGTTGGACAGTGTTCTTGAAGCGACTGGCATGAGTTTGGCCAAACTGCGAGAGGCAGTGGATAGGGGTGCCTGACGTGCTATGGTCCATGGGGTCATGAAGAGTCGGACACAACTGAACGACTGAACAACAACAACACGCCTCTGTAGATGCATGGAAAGGGGGGGGGTGTAAACAACAATGATGACTGCAGGGGCGGGAAGGGAAGCCTGGGGTAGTAGCTGGGGGGGGCAGCAGGACGGTACTTTGAACTCTTGGTCAAACACAGCATCACTGAAAGATGTACAGATAAAGTTTGCAACAATGTGTTGCTGCTAGATATTTTTTAAGCGCCAGACTAATGGTCCATCCACCCCAAGGATGCTGTGGTCTTCCAGATGGTGGACTCCAACTCCCATCACCCCAACCATTGGGCATGCTGGCTTGGGCCGATGGGATTTGGAGTCCAATTGGAAGGCCACAGGTTTCCCACCCCCCAATTTAGCTCCAATATCTCTGCTGTTCTTGTGTTGGTCAGGTGTTGGTGGTTGAGTTCCAGCTGATGAAGTTCAAGGACATGGACAAAGGGTTTGGGTGGCCACAGGTGACCACTTTCCCCTTGTGACTGATAACATCTGGCAGGGAGGGAACAGCTGGCTGGGCCAAGAAGGTGCTTAATGCCTCTCCGAGAGAGGGACTGGTGCCAGGCCATCTGAAAGGAGGACAGTGAAACGACTTCTCAAGAAGCCCTCCCCCTCCTCCTTCTCTCCACTTTCCCCCAGAAGATCTGAATAATTGTAGACTGGTTGCAAATGTCCCCCTTTCTGGACACGAATCTTCAACAGGTGGTTTCCAACCAACTCTGGGCACTCTTTGATAAGAGTGGTTTCCTACATCATTTTCAACTGGAGTTCAAGCCTAGTTTGGCCACCAAGACATTCTTGGTTGCCTTATGTGGTGAGCTTTGTTGGGAGAGAGAATCATAACATCATAATGTTGGGAGGTACCCCCAGAGTATTCTAGTCCAACCCCCTGCAATGCAGGAATCTCAAGTGAAGCATCCAAGATAGATAGGGGAGTGTGTCCCTGTTGGTTGACCTCTTAGCAGCTTTTGATACCATCAGCCAAGGCACCCTCCTGGGGAGGGGTGGCGCTGTGGTCTAAACCACTGAGCCTCTTGGGCTTGCTGATCAGAAGGTCGGCAGTTCGAATCCCCATGATGGAGTGAGCTCCCGTTGTTCTGTCTCAGCTCCTGCCAACCTAGCAGTTCAAAAGTACGCCAGTGCAAGGAGATAAATAGGTACCGCTGCAGCAAGAAAGTAAACAGCATTTCCGTGCGCTCTGGCACTCGTCATGGTGTTCTGTTGCACCGGAAGTGGTTTAGTCAAGCTGGTCACATGATCAGGAAAGCTGTCTGTGGACAAACGCCAGCTCCCTCGACCTGAAAGCGAGATGAGCGCCACAACCCCATAGTTGCCTTTGACTTGACTTAACTGTCCAGGCGTCCTTTACCTTTACCTTAGCAGACACTTCTGTTGCTACCTAGATGCTCAGCTGCAGAAGGCTGTGCTTGGGAGATGATGTCCAGCCTTCTGGAGTTTCCAGAGTGGCATCTCTTTACGGTTCTCTTTTACCCCCTGTACTGTTTAACATCTAAGCTAACCAGGGTCATCCGGAGTTTCGGAGTGTGCTGTCATCTGTTTGCTGTTGACGCACAATTCTACTTCTCCTTTGCAGCTCAAGCAGGTGTGGCGGATCACTGCCAGGCCTTGGTAATGGACTGGATGAGAGCCAGGAAACTGAAGCTCAATCTCGCTGAGAGTCTGTTAGTGGGTGACTGTTCTGGATGGGGCTACTCTTCCACTTGAAGGATCCGGAGTGCAGCTTGCAGGTCCTCCTTGATCCAATACTGTCATTGGAGATATAAGTGGCCTCCTTGGCATGAAATGCCTTCTACCGGCTTTGACTGTGACCCCACCAGGATGACAGTAGCCGGGTTTTGGTTTCCTGTGCTCTGCTAACCTCTAGATTAGACTACTGCACTGTGCTGTATAGGGGGCTGCCTTTGAAGACAGTTTGGAAGCTACAGCTGGATTGATAACTGGGAGAAGAAGGCATAAACATGTAATACCAGTTCTGGCCCAACTACAGTGGCTGGCAGATTCCAGGCCCAATTGACAGTGGTGGTTTTGACCTTGAAAGCCTTATGGATTCAGGGTCTCTATACCTAAAGGAGTGCCTTTCCCCATAAGATCCTGAGATTATCATTTTAGGCCCTTCTCTGAGTGCCACCTCAGTGGGAGGTCCAATGAGAGAATTGGCCTTTTCTGGAGTGGTTCTCCATTTATGGACATCAAAGCATCAGAAGAGGCCTGCTGGATCAGGCCAAAGGCCCATCTGGGCCAGCTTTTAGTTCTCACAGTGGCCAGCCAGATGCTCGAAGAAGCACATAAGCAGGCCATGAGTGCGATAGATCTCTCCTGCTCAAGTTCTCCAACAACTGGTATTCAGAGACATTCTCCAGTCATGGCGGTAGCACGCAATCTTCGAGACTAATCTGATCCTCTATGAACTTGTCCTTTTAAAGGCTCTCAAGTGGCCACCAGCACATCTTGTGGTTGCAAATCCCATAGCAGAACGATGTGGTATGCCTTGGCAAAACTCAGGTGTTCTTCCTGTAGCAGAATGATGTGCTATGCCTTGGCTGCACTGAGATGTTTGACTTCAGGTCATCCCACCCCGAACCAACGAAAAACCTGCTCTGATTTCCACCGTTAAGTGAAATATTGGTAGCAATGTTAGGCTCTTATCCGTGCGCCCCTCAGAAAGCACACAATCTCGTTTGCAGTGTAACCGCCGTGTTATCTCCAGCCCGGCTGCAACGTTTCTCCCCGTCAGGCTTGAAAGATTGTGCAATTGTCTGTGGTTTATTGTGTAAATACATCTTTTTATGGGTTTGATTTTTTATTTTTTTTTGCAAGACGCGTTTTGTACCTGGGAGATGGGGGCAAACATTCCGTAGTCGCTATTCTCGGCTGATAGATGGTGTCAGTCAGAGCTATGCAGACACTTGCAATGTTTAGGGTGGGTGTGCATATTAAAGAGGGAATGAAAAATGACAGCAAGCAGGCACCAGCATTTTGAAAGGGGTAGGGGCTCTCTCCCTCCCCTCCCCTCCCCTCCTCCCAATTTTTTGACTTTCTCCTTGCCTTTGGGATGGGCCATTCCCTTTCGAAAGGCAGGTGACTTCATTGTTTTAAGGAAGAAAGCCCCGGTATTCTGAAAATAGCACCCTTGCTATTTGTAGCTAACTCATTCAGAGTTGTGCTCCTGGGATGTGGCTCAGGGGTATAGCATCAGCATTGTATGCAGAAGGTCACAGGTTCAATCCCCAGCATCTCCGAGTAGGTCTGGGAATGTACCCTGCCTGCATCATTGGAGTGGCACTGTCAGTCCTTGTGGACTATAATTCCCATCATCCCTGGCCATTGGCCATGCGGACTAGAGCATCTGGGAGTTGCAGTTCAGCGGTAGCTGTAGCACAACACAACAGCTATTTCAGAAAAAGACGATCTTCTGTTTCCCACGGACCAGCCCTTGGAATATCTGCAGAGGAAGCCAAACGATTACCTTGGTGCAGAGATGAACTTTCAGAAAATAAAGACTTATAAGGGAAAAGTTGACTAAAAACTCAGTTCTGACATTGATGACTCGGAGACGTCGGTCTATTTTTATAAATCTTTTGAACCGGGATATTATTTAATTTGCCTTGTTGATGGAAAAAAAAACTGCCTGAGAGAGAGCATCTCTTGATATGAAGACTCTTTTGGCAAGTCAGTGCAATCTTTTGAGAGCCATTGGGAGCTATTTGGGCTTGTTTTCCATTTTCCATGAAGGCCTAGGTGCCCTCATTAGAGGACAAATGCCCCAAACCAGTATTGACATCTGTATCAGCAAAAGTCTGCCATTCCATCTTTGATGGTAGCGGTTGGCGCTGTGGGTTAAACCACAGAGCCTAGGGCTTGCTGATCAGAAGGTCGACGGTTCGAATCCCCGCGACGGGGTGAGCTCCCGTTGCTCGGTCCCAGCTCCTGCCAACCTAGCAGTTCGAAAGCATGTCAAAGTGCAAGTAGATAAATAGGGTCCGGCTATGGCGGGAAGGTAAACGGCGTTTCCGTCCGCTGCTCTGGTTCGCCAGAAGCGGCTTTGTCATGCTGGCCACATGACCCGGAAGCTGTACGCCGGCTTCCTCAGCCAGTAAAGCAAGATGAGCACCAAAACCCCAGAGTCGGACACGACTGGACCTAATGGTCAGGGGTCCCTTTACCTTTACCTAGCCTTGGATATTGGCTTAATTCAAACACCTTTTGGACACATCTTGTGAGGAGGACATGGAGGAGGACTTGCACCACCTGGGAAAAGAACTGTGTACTCAATATTGAGCTAGATGGACCAACGGGGTAACTTGCAATAAGGATAAGGCAGAGCTCCCCGGGTTCTTATTAAATTTATCCCTTTGCTCAGAACCATGAAGACTGGAATCATACTTTAATTTTAAGGTCATACCTCTTTGGTATAGCATCTCCTTTGCAGGCAGAAGGTCCAAGATTCAAATCCTGACATCCCAGACTGGCTGGGGCAACCCAATGGCCGGAGCACTAATAATAATAATAATAATAATAATAATAATAATAATAATGATAATTCCAGGTAAGTCTGCAAATAGACTCCTGTTCTGAAAGCCTGAAGAGCCGCTGCCAGTCACTTTAAACCAGAGCCGTCTCATCCATAGAGGCCGGTGGCGCGGCGCGCCAGAGCGCCGGGCACCCCAGGGGCGCCCCCGCGAGCCCGCCGGCATACCGGGCTCCCCCGCCCCCACGGGCAGGCGGGCACTCGCGCGCCGGCGGGCGGGCTGTAAGCCGCCCGCCCTCGCCTCCCGGAGCCCCAGCTGGAGCGCTGAAGCGGCGCGGGGCTTTGTGCGACCTTCCAGCACTCCAGCTGGGGCTCTGGGAGGCGAGGGCAGCCGGCTTGCAGTCCGCCCGCCCGCCCGCCGGTGCGCGAGCGCCCGTCCGCCCGCCCCTCATCCTCCGCCCGCCGGCGCGCGAGCGCCTGCTCCAACGCCACGCCCCTCATCCCCCGCTCGCCCACCCCCCCTCCCGAGGGGCGGCCAGCGCGGGAGGGAGGCGGGCGGAGAGGCGGCAGGCTGGGGGCGCCGAGGGATCGCTGCGCCAGGGTGGCCGATTCCTCTAAGACGGGCCTGCTTTATTTTATTTTTTTATAAGAATTTATTGGCATTTTTCCATAACAACATATACCCACACCCACACCTACAATTAAACAAATGCAAAACAAATATAACAAATACAGACAATGTCAAGTATTCTTATAGCATCTTTCTAGAAAAAAAAATTTCTATTTCCATATCTTGACCATTGACTTCCCCTGCCTTTTCACCTTCGATTTGATATCCTTAATCTATTTTATAACCATTTCTCCTGAAAAAAGAAAAAAAAAAATTAAATTCAATTATATAATTACATTCGATTATCTCTTCGACATTTTACTGAGAATGCATCGCCATAATAATACCTCGTTATAATTCTTCTTGATTTAATCTTATCTATTTCTTATCTTAATCTACATCTTAATCTTAGTCCTCTTAATCCATAAACTTAATCCACTTAAATTCACTTTACTTATACTCCACATTCACAGATCTTCACAAATCATTCGTTTCAAATCTATTTCTTCTATCCTTAAGATTGCTGCTAATAACATAAAAACTCGAAATATCTCCTTTCATGTTCAAATAAAGGTATAACAAAATATTGTTGACAGTGTTCACCCTCCAATTTCAGATTACCATCTCAGGCTACTTTAAGTTTTATTTAATGCTTCACCCCACACCCCCTCTGTCCATTATTCTTCTCCTAGTGGCATCGGCACTGAACATCCATGTATCTTCTCTCTCCCAACGTCCACAGATCCAGGCACGGTCCAAACCTCTCCTTGCCACGAGTTCAGAGGTGTCCATCTCATCATCTCTCAGCTTCTTCGGTTCTTTGTAGCATTCCTTTTCTTCTTGTAGATACCTTAATTCTCTGTCCCTGGCCTCCGAGCTCACACCTCGGGGACTGGATATAAAAAATCTTGACGTCGCCTTGGGGCTGCCACCCCCAAAAAGCGAATTTCTTCTCCGAAGTAGCTCACTCATTTCTCTCCATCTTTCCATCCACCCTCTCAGCTCATTGGCAAGGCATTCTTCCAAAGTGTCAAAAATTTTAGAAGCCTCCTCTGTGGGCAGTTGGTTCCCTTTCAGACCCCCACACAAGACTTTGACTTTTCTATAGAGCAGTTCCACCTTCAAGGCAGTGAGTCTCTGTTCATCCGTTAGTCCAGAGTTCAATACCAGTTCAAGGACGAAGCCCAGCATACTGGCAGAGGAGGAGGAAGTGGGTGTTATATTTCTACTCCTCTCTTTGTTCGTCGCCATTTTTCTAAGCTGGAGCGCAAATACCGCAACTTTAAATGGAGATATTTTCCTCTAGTTAGCTTCCCGAAAAAAAAGTTTTTCAGTCTCATGTGTCAATTTTAAATACTTTGTAACCAGTTCAGTAGCAGTAATCACTCAAATTGGTTACATTCTTCAGCTCGAAGGGAGGGAGGCAGGCTGCCTTCCCCCTTCCCCCCGGATCGTTCCAAAAGCACGATTTCTAATCCAATTCTTTACTCACGACCACCGGGTTCCTTTAGCTCCATTCTTCACAGGTAGAACTTAGACGCTCACCGCGGGCTTTGTCGCCGCATTTGCATCCCGGTTGGGGCATGTCCCCGAAGCCCGGCTCCGGTTGTCCCTTCACCCCCACTCCCCCTTTACAGGGGGAGCGAGGGAAGGGTTCGGAGCCTCCGCGGGCGCTGCCGGGGAGCCCAGGGTGCGGGACGCTCTTCCCGCACCCCAACCGGAGCCGCGCGCTGCGGTAGCGCGGCTCCTAACCCCCGGGATGGACAAGGCGCTTCGGACCCGAAGCAGCCTTCGACCACCCGGCGATGGCGTCGCCGCCGGAAGACGGGCCTGCTTTAAACCAATAGTTCTCAGAGTTTTCTTATCTGCGCCGTAGAATAAAAATTTGCTCGTGCCACACTGAAATTTTCACTGATAAGAAATACATTGGAGAACAAAAAGAAACAACTCCTAGCAGTACTTGATTTATAACCTAGAAGACGACGGCTTTATATTATGATCGTGGGACATCCAGAACGTACAAAACAATGCAGCTACAGAAGAACATGAGTCATTCCCCAGATATAATTATAAACAAGGCTCTTGCATATATACCTTAAGTATGTCTACAAACTCGGTGCTACTGCAAGGAATTTTTTATTTTGTTTTGACTATGGCAGACCAACACGGCTACCTACCTGTATTGGTAAGAGATGTGAGCTTGCTTTTGCTGGGTAATCTTTTATATTTGGTCTCATTTGAGGCAAACAAACTCTCATTTCCTCTTCAGCATAAAGAAGCCTTTCTCTTTTCTGATCTTTCCTCTGTGTCAGAATTGAAAATCCATGCTCACAACAATAAGTCATGGAGAACTGTAGAAAAATAGCTGATGCTGTGGAATATCTGTTCATATTCATGTTACGTTTTTTCAGGTTGTGTTCCACGGCAACCCAGAAATACTAGAAAGGGTTACTTCTGGGTTTCGCCGCTTGCGCATGTGCAATAGCGCTAAATTGCGCTTCGTGCATGTGCACAAGCACCAAATCGCGCTGCGCACCTGTGCAGATACGACGCTTCAGGTTGCGGGCTTTTCACGTTGCGAATGGGCCTCCAGAACAGATCCCATTCGCAACCAGAGGTACCACTGTAAATAAAAAATACTTTGATACCATACCATACCATACCGTACCATTCTATATTATACAGTGGTACTTCTGGTTAAGAACTTAATTCGTTCTGAAGGTCCGTTCTTAACCTGAAACTGTTCTTAACCTGAAGCACCACTTTAGCTAATGGGACCTCCCGCTGCCACTGCGCCGCCAGAGCACGATTTCTGTTCTTATCCTGAAGCAAAGTTCTTAACCTGAAGCGTTATTTCTGGGTTAGCGGCGTATGTAACCTGAAGCGTCTGTAACCTGAAGCGTCTGTAACCTGAGGTACCACTCTACTCTACTCTACTCTACTGAAATGTTTAAATGTTTCTTTGATTGTCCTTGAACCTTTCCACACTTCCCACCCTCTCCTGCTGCCACACCAGTGTGTCATGCCACCCTCTTTGAGAACCACCGGTTAACCTGTGCCAATCTAAATGTTCATAGAATCATAAAATTGTAGAGTTGGAAGGGACCGCTAGAATCATCCAGTCCAACCCCCTGCAATCTTTTGCCCAAGGTGGGGCTCAAACCCATGAACCTGATATTAAGAGTATCATGCTCTACTGACTGACCTATCGTCTACCCATACAATACTGAGCAAAATGAGTGAATGCTTTGGTCTCCTTCAAGGCAGCTTCCTGTGTTCCTCAAATCGTGCCGAGGAGAACCCGTAAGCCGCGTGCGTGATCTTTCAGAGGGATTGCAACCCCATCCTAAACCATTACATTTTTCTGATTTAAAGGATGCTGCTTGCCTGCTTTCCTTCATCAATCAAAGAAACAGGACCCAGTGGCAGATTGATTTTGCAACTCGCCTTCCTCCTCCTTCCATTCCAGGTGTCACAAACATGTCAGAACCAATTACGGGCAGATGGGGCAAGAGAGAAAACAGATCTTTGTTTTCTCAGCAATCTGCAAACCTCGCCGCCTCACCAACACACGTTACCCTTTTCTTTGTGTAACTGGGAGCCCAAGAAAGCTTCGGTCAAGAAGAACAAGCTGGATTCTGCCTCCAAGAGTGTATTGCCAGCTGACACTCAGGATTTCTTTCCAGGAATTTCTATAGCACCCTTCAACGTTAGTTTTCAGGGCAGGCTACAAATAAAATGGTTTTGAATTATATTTTTAAAATCACACTAATACAAAAACAGGATTCAAACACTGAAACACAACACCAAACTTTCAGCTGGGTAGTTCCCAATTTATTGATCCCCACCTCCATCTATATAAGGCCAAAACAAAATAAAAAATAAAAATAAAAATTCCTTCCAGTAGCACCTTAGAGACCAACTAAGTTTGTTCTTGGTATGAGCTTTCATGTGCATGCACACTTCTTCAGATATTAAGGCCAAATTTGTATAAAATTTGGCACCTGCTCAAAACATTATTTTTTTTAATGCAAACCTTTCCTGATTATGCCTTAACTGTATTTTTACCTCACTGGGCAGGCAGCAGACATGATGGAGATATCCCAGACCCTGGGCATTTCAGGTTCCAAACTGGAGACCTGGGGCAGGCCCTGGTGATGTCACAGGGACAGGCCCTAGTGATTCTTCACCTGCACTCCCTCCTCCCACCACTGAGCCCTGGAGACAGAGGTTAATTGGGAGAGGGATGGAGGAAGCAGAGAAGGGGGCCACGCAAACCTGGAGACTTCGGGTCAGTACTGGAGATCCAGTAACCCTAGCCTTGACCATTCCATCCACTTATTTGGATGATCACAGCAGCAGCAGCAGCAATAACAGCAGCATCACTGAGCTCCCTTACAAGCGGATGGTTAAGTATTACTGACAAGAGCCATGTTGTACCACGCTGAAGACTTGCGTTCTGCAATGCAAAAGGAATCCATCAGATCCCTTATCAAGTCGAGTGGGATTTTACGGCCTGTCCGCACGTGCAATCGGGGGAGGGGGCTTAATAATCTTGACTCCCCTGTTTCCTGTTTCTTTAGCATAGACAGCTGGCAACATTTGCAGGTCATTCGGCTCGGTTGCAAGGAAATATGTTTTTTTTCCCCTCTCCTCCTCCCTATAGATCTTGCAGAATATCTACTCCAGGCTGAATTTAAAACAAACATTACCTTGTTTGGTCATCTCCCTCTTGTCCCCCCCCCCCTTCCTTCCCTCCTCTGTGAATATTTGCTGGAGGGTGACTCATTGTAAGCCATTTCTTAACAGCTAAAGCAGCAGGAGCAACTGAGTTTAGGTTTCCTTGGGTCTTCTTGGAATTAAGGAAGAAGGACAAATTTATTAACAAGATTTTCTCCTTTCACTGACTCTCTCTCTCTATATATATATATATATATATGAATGATGTTTGGGTTTTCTTTGACTCATTCACTGTATTTATTTATACACGCAGCAACTTCAATGTACATGGCGCCTTAACAGAGTCACTTGGAGGCAGCCCAGGCAAGTCCCCACTCACAGGGAGGTTTCAGTCTGAACTAGACAGTGCAGAATCACCGGGGGGGGGGGGGGGAGAGAGAGAGAGAGAGAGAGAGAGAGAGAGAGAAGGAGAGTTGAAGGAAGGAGTGCAGAACTTGAACCAATTTTGCTAAATGCACTTAAAACTTAGTTGCCATTCAGGAACCGCTGTCTTCCAGCGGGTTTGTACACTTGGGGGCATTTCTGACTCCACTCCTCAGAGCAGAGGAGGAGGGATACATTTGAGCCCAAGGGTTGCATTCCCTAATGGGCAACCTTCAAGAAGAAGAAGAGTTTGGATTTGGTATCCCGCTTTATCACTACCCAAAGGAGTCTCAGAGCGGCTAGCATTCTCCTTTCCCTTCCTCCCCCCACAACAAACACTCTGTGAGGTGAGTGGGGTTGAGAGACTTCAGAGAAGTGTGACAAGCCCAAGGTCACCCAGCGGCTGCATGTGGAGGAGCGGAGACGCGAACCCGGTTCACCAGATTACGAGTCTACTGCTCTTAACCACTACACCACACTGGTTCTGGTTGGGAGGGGCCAAAGGCATGAACTGGAGGGGGCCAGAGGCAAAGGTAGGAGGAGAAGCTTTGTAAAGTGGACTGTGTTCCAGCCACACAAATGCCAGATCTGGCCCATGGAGCCCATAGGATTTCCAGACCCTCCAAGTGTCCCTGTAAATCCAGAGACAGTTCCAGATTTGCAGAAGCCATCCTAGTTTCTGATTTGATCCTGGAATGGCCCACTTTTCCTTAGGAGAAATGTTGGAGGGTATGGTAGGATGTACCTATTTTCATTGGAGAAATGTTGGAGGGTATGTAGTTCCCATCCTTGATCTGTAGGGTCATAAGGTCTCATCACCTTTCCTTTTCAACTTCTCAACTCATTTTTTTTTTACATGAAGATGCCAGGGTATCACCTGATGCCTTCTGCATGCCAAGCAGGTGCTCAGCCCACTGCTTCCTCTTTACACATAAAGGGAGAATGATGGTGACTGAGATGATAGATAGATGATAGATAGATAGATAGATAGATAGATAGATAGATAGATAGATAGATGGATGATTGCTTGATGATAGATGGATAGATAGATAGATAGATAGATAGATAGATGAAAGAAAAGAAAAGAAAAGAAAGAAAAAGAAAGAAAGAAAGAAAGAAAGAAAGAAAGATGATAGATTGATAGATTGATAGGTGATGATAGATAGATAGATAGATAGATAGATAGATAGATAGATAGATAGATATAAATGATAGATGATAGATAGATAATAGATAGATAATGTACCAGCATTATGTTATTCAAACTATTGAAACACAATGATTATTACAGGATAGAGTCATTCACAGTTTCTGTCTGTGAATGGATGGAAATGGAGGGGCTAAAAGAAGAAAGTTGAATTCACTGGGGTGGGTGGGAATGTTTTCAGGAAAAACTGAGAAGGCCCTATGGGACCGAATATACCCTTATAAGATGGACCAGCTGCATGGTGGATGAAGAGGAAAAAGGCACGGGGAGTGCTGTTTGCAAATGCTCTTTTTCTGCATGCCCAAGTGCATTAATTAATGCTCCATAAAATTACAGCTTGATGAAAGATAACTTTTAAAAGGCATAATTAGAGCAGGGCAGTAATTAAACGAGCCACACCGGACAGTTTTCCAGCTGATGAAACACTTTTTCTTCTCCAGACATTGATGGTCAGGAGGAAAGGAAGAAATCCATGAATTCTATAAAAGGGAGGGCTGTGATGTGAGCAGGAATGTACGTGATTTAGATACTGTTGCATGAGAGGAATCAGCTCTGGGTGACACCAGGAGGGAAAGAAAACTAAGGAGACATGACTGGTTTCAGTTTTGTATATAGTTTGGTAGCACCACACCACATGGGTGTGCTGGGTGTATCTAGGCACACACGAAAGTTGTGGTTTTTTTAAAAAAAGGGAAATCAAAGGAATCATACAGAGAGAGATGCAGGCAGAAGAAAAAGGCTGGGATGGATCTGAAGCATTTGCCTGGGCAGGGCTGTCTTACCCATAAGCGCTAGGGGTGCAGGGCACCCGAGCACCGGGCTCTCAGGGGCGCCAGGCCAAGAGTCCGGGGCCTGAGAGTTGAGTCTGGGGAAGAGCCCGCCTCTCGGTCGGAGAGCCGCGACAAGCTCTCCTGCAGGCGGCTCTGCGCCACGAGTTTGGGGGTGACCAAGCCAGCGAGATGTTGAGGCGGCCAGCCGGCTCTGCCCTCCTGCGCACCTGGGACTGGGCAACCTGGGGGGGGGAGCGCCGGGCAGGTCTTTGCACCCCAGCGTCGCATATGCTTAAGACAGCCCTGTGCCTGGGTCTCTCTCTGGAAGTGATGGTGGGGTGATTGGCTCTAATGGTGGCTGTAAGGGAGAAGGAAGGACTGATAGGCAGAAGCTGCAGATCGATTCCAGACTTTTTCTTTTCCTGACTCATAGCTCTGCCTCTGTCCAAGATCCACTGGCCGCCTTATGGCAGAGAGAGAGAGAGAGAGAGAGAGAGAGAGATCTGTGGGGGGTGAGGGCCTGCTTTTGTGGCATGCCAACAAGGCTCTGCTCTCCAGATCTGCCTTGCCTCTGGTCAGCTTGGCACCGGTCCTTTCCTCTGCAGGAAAAAAATACCCTGTTTTAGCTTCTTTCTTTCTTTCTTTCTTTCTAAAAATATTTTTATTGATTTTCCACAAATCAAAAACATTGCAACATACTTACATTAACAAAATTAATATACATCGTCACGTCTTATAACACAAATTAAAAAATTAATACTCCTATCTTTCCTCACTTGTTTACATGACTTCCTCAAATCCCTCTTTGTTGAATTTCATTATAGTACATCTTTAGCAGTTTTCCAAATTCATTATTAAACTTTAAGAATCCTCAAAATTAACCTCCTTTTTATCATCTTCTACTGTATCTTTACTACCATAGTTTTTCATTTTTGCTATCTTCATTATAAACCTAAGCCACAACTTACTTCCAAAATCTTTCCAGTTTTCAAATATTGCAATATTTTTTAAAGTATACTTTAAATTTATTCCAGTCTTCCTCCACCGTCTCCTCCTCCTGTTCCTGGACCTGTCCAGTCATCTCGGCCAGTTCCATATAGTGACAACATCTTCATTTGCCATTCTTCTATCATCAGAATATCCTGTGTTTTCCAATTTTTGGCAAGCGGTAGACTCACAGCTGTCGTAGCATACAAAAAGAATCTTCTTTTTTGGGCAATTCTTCACCAAGTATTCCAAGTAAGAAGGCTTGGCACTGGTCCTTTTCTCTGCAGGAAAAAAAAATACCCTGTTCTGGCTTCTTGGTCACTTTTGTTGTGGTTGATTTGCTAGTCTTTTGCCTCTTCAGCTCTTCCTTATTTGTTGTGTCTTGTTGTTTCTCCACCACCCCCCACTTCTTCCTTCATTGAAATAAATAAATAAATAATCCCTGGGCGCACCCCATAATGAAATGCGCTGCGCGCGCACACACACCTACGGCACTCTGCTAAGTAAAGCGTGTTCGTCCTAAATCAGCCCCTGCAGATCATTCGTGATCCTGCAAATACGACAAGGGCAGCTCTGAGCTTCGAAGGGAGCTAGTTTTAGTTGGGCAAGTCCAAAGATGAACTATTTCCTGCCCTTTACAAAATGAACTAGATCGCTGCATGTTCAAATCTTCACCCCAATGATCAGAGAGGGGAGGGGGTGTTGAAATCGGCATTCATGATGTTACAAGCTTTTGTGCTGGCGTATAAAATATACTTAAGGCAGCTTAGAAAACACCAGAACATGCAGGCAGATTAATGTGGATTGCTTGATTTATTTCCTCCAACCGTTATTTTATGTACTGCATTTCTCCTCCACCGTTTTTCCTCTGAGGAGCTTGAGGGGGCATGCATGCTTCTCCCCAGGGGCGTAGCAAGGGGGGCGGGGGGCGGTCCGCCCCGTGTTCCATAATGGAGGGGGTGACAAAGCATCAAGGAACAATTACTGCTCTACTAGGGCGGTTCATAAAAAACTCTTTTTTTAATGCATGCGGGTGGGGGATTGGGGAGGGGGGTCAGAAATGGAATAGCCTAGGGCTTCTCTTCATCGAAATCCAGCTCTGCACCTCAGGGGTGTAGCAAAGGGGGGGCGCCCCGGGTTCCATAATGGAGGGGGTGACAAATTATCAAGGAACTTTTTTTTTTTTTTGGAAAAAAAAACTTTGGGAAAAAATTTTTTGATTTTTTTTTATGCCTGCTCCAAAGGTCTTATCTTACTATACTAGGGATTATATAGCTATATATGAAATTTCATGCATATCGGTTAATATCTCCTCCACCAAAATAGCTGTTCACTTGGCTGTTTTCCTATGTCATGAAGGCTGAAATTTCAGTTCAGTGGAGCACTTACTGTTCCCAACCCTAACCCTGTGGAAAGCCATCTAATTAGACTTTAATTTGATTTTGAGATGTTTTTAGGAGGTAATTTAATTATTGTTTGATTTTATACCAATGTTATGTATCTGATGTTAGCCACCCTGAGCCCGACTTCAGCCGGGGAGGGTGGGATATAAATAATTTTTTTAAAAAAATTATTACTTGTTATTATTCCATTGTAAGAAAATATGAAATAACGTAAAACCATTTTTGCGGGGGAGCGGAATCAATAGGGGGGTTGACAAGAAATTTTCCGCACCAGGTACCACCTGACCTTCCCATGCCTCGGGGGGGGGGGGTTGACATTTTTTTTTTGCCCCCGGGTACCAATTTACCTTACTACGCCCCTGCTTCTCCCACTTCCTCGTTTAATCCCCACAACAACTGCGTGAGGTAGGTTAGGGCCGGGAGGTGGCGACTGGCTTCCGAGGTCACCCGGTGAGCCTTGTGTCCAAGTGGGGATTTGAACCCTGGTTCCTCGCAGCGCTCTAACCACTGCACCACACTACCTCTTAGAAAGGACAAGCTTGAAAGCTTGAAAGCCCAGAGACGATAAAGAGTGAAATAAACACATCCCCTCCCATGTGCGACAGAGAATGAATTCCAAGGAAGAGAGTGAACTGGGCTGAACTGATGTGAAGTGCAGGCAAATAATAATAATTGGCGTACCCAGGTGTCCAAAATAAAAAACATCTCAGAAAATATGCTCCCACGTTTACCCAAGGAGTCGGCAGCACCATACCGTGATGAAATATTGCCCCCTCCACCGCCCCCCCACTCCAATGCATCTCGCTGCGTCTTCCTTGACTTTTCAGGTTCGCAGGCAGTGGAAAAGTTATTCCAAGGACCTCGTTAGTTTGTAATAGAAGTCCCTGAAGAGCTGCCCATGAGGTCTGGGATAATAGAGTCGGCCTGTTATGTTTGCAACGTGAACAGGTTGAGCCATAAATCTTGTCAAAGGAGACGTGAGGTCCCGCTTTGCTCAGCTTAGAAGGAGCGGCACTGGAAAAGCCAGCGGTTTTAAGTTAACCTGCCTGTTAGGAGTGGCGCTTGGGCTATTTGAGTTGACAAGGGGTTCCTAACGGGGGAAAAAACTTTTAACCGCCTCCCCTCCATTTTCGTCCTGCAATTAGGCTCTCCCTAGAATCATCCCCCTTTCCTCCCTTGATATTGAGATCAGACTCTGCTCCATACTGAGTTCCGTTCTTTTTGCCAAGCGTGGGAATACTTTCTTCAGCCTCGGGGGCCGCCTTCGCTTCAGGGCTTCCTCCCGAGGGCCGTATGCTAGCAGCGGGCGGCGTCAGAGGCAAAGGGAGGCAGGGCAACAGATGTACATGTTACCTTGGTAGGACAGGGTGGTTTCTGCACTCTCCCTTCTCTATCCAGGAAAGCAGGAGGCATTAGCGAAGTTCAAGGACGCACTGCAGCCAGGCAAAGTTGCTCAGGTTGCAAAGCAGGATCACGGAAGGGTGTGGCCTATTAAGAAGAGGCGTGGCCTAAGGAGAGCTCTGAAGCCCTAGGTCTCAGGTTTGGGCCCTGAAATATCAGGGTCTGGGATGCTCCTTACCTCACAAGCTTAGTTGCAGGTACGACATTCTCTGCTTTATTCGCCTGATGAGGGAATCCCCTTGCATGGGAGATCTTTGCAACTACACATTTCCTTAGGCGCTGAAAATCGGCAGCTCGCTAAAGAGGCGCATCCCATGCCCTCATTTCTCTCTCTTTTATACATAGTCAGCAGCTCGCAGCCATAGCAACAAGCAGGCAGATGGAGGTGGGGGGGGGGGAAGAAACTTTATTAAATCAATACATCAGGCAACGCGTCTCACGCCTGCTGTCCTTGCTCACCCCAGTAACATAGAATTTGCGGAAACGTGAGGCTTCCAGATGGTTATGATGTAGAATGTGTGTGCTCTGCGTGTGTGTGGTAATCTCCCTGCACAGCCACGTGGGACAATTCCAAACCCTCTTTCTTTCGTTTTCTTTTGCATTTTAAATAGAGGCATTGTTGTTTTTGCTAAACAAAGAGGTATGCCGAGTGGGGGAGGGTCAACTATAAAGTTACTCTAATCAGTGGCTGCAAAAAGATCAAAATTATCCATTCTTAAAGAAATCAGCCCTGAGTGCTCACTGGAAGGGCAGATCCTGAAGTTGAGGCTCCAGTAATTTGGCCACCTCATGAGAAGAGAAGACTCCCTAGAAAAGACCCTGATGTTGGGAAAGATGGAGGGCACAGGGAGAAGGGGACGGCAGAGGACGAGATGGTTGGGCAGTGTTCTCGAAGCGACTGGCATGAGTTTGGCCAAACTGCGAGAGGCAGTGAAGGATAGGGGTGCCTGGCGTGCTCTGGTCCATGGGGCCACGAAGAGTCAGACATGACTGAACAACAACAACAACAACAACAACAATCAGTGGCATAGGAAGGGCGGGGTGTAGGGGTCGGGGCACCCCGGGTTCCAGGGGAGGGGGGTGACACTCGGCGGCCCCTCCCCAAACTGAGACCCGCCACCTGGCACCTGTCCGTGCTGCTTTATGGACGGACGGGGCTGCCCCATGAGCTGCCGCTCATTTGGCGGCTCGCCCAGTTGCCGCAGGAGCAGCAGCGCCGGGCCGGATGGACAGGGCATGTGTGGCATTTCCGCGCATGCACGTGACGTCACGACGTGCCCGCCCCCAGGGTGGTGCCTCCGCGCTGCCAGCCCGGGTGGCCAAGAGGCTTCCTCCGCACCTGACTCTAATGAATATAAGGATTATATCCCTTCATCATACAAATTTCCTAAGTGGTACGACAAAGCACTTGCAAACTATCTTAGGGTTGTAGGGGTTTTGGGCGTGGGGGTTTGAAGACCCTTTATTATTTCTGCAGCGGTATTATTATTATTATTATTATTATTATTATTATTATTACATTTATTACCTGCCCCCTTCACCAACAGGTCCCAGGGCAGGTTACAATTTAAAAATTCAGAATTAAAAACAGTTAGAACATACTAGGCTACATTAACAATTTCCCTCCCAGCTGGTTCTAATAAGAACTGTAACTTTTAGAAGAACTGCTACATAAACTTGCATTTTTGCTTCTCCCTCCCCATCCCTTTTTCCTTATGTGTCATGTCTTTTGGGGGGGGGGCTCCTGCCTGACTACTGATCTTTATAAGTCATTCTGGGGGCCTCTTCAGCTGACAAGTGGAGTAAAAATGCTTCAAAATGTCAAATACCGTACCTGCAGAAATCCCCTCGTCTCCATCATTACGAAAAGCCGCAGGAGCCTTGTCCTCCTCTCATCATCTGGTGGTCCTAGACAGCTGTTCGGTTCCATCAGGGTCACTGTCTCCTGCATTCTTGAGCCACCCATTCAGCATGAAAGGGAGGGGGAGCTTTGGGTCCATTCGTTCTGTGGCCGCGATGGGCACATTGGTGTACTGGTTCGGGGTTGTGGGGGGGGAGGTGTTGAAGACCCATTAAGATTTCTGCAGCTGGGTCTCTGCCTCTGTATTGCAATAAGAACCAACCACAACAATACAAACACAACACGTAGGCTAAGATCAGAAGGTCGGCGGTTCGAATCCCCGCGATGGGGTGAGCTCCCGTTGCTCGGTCCCGTGAGCTCCCATTGCTCGGTCCCAGCTCCTGCCAACCTAGCAGTTTGAAAGCACGTCAAAGTGCAAGTAGATAAATAGGTACCCCTTTTTATCACCCCTAGTTTAGCAATAGGAAACCAGGAAGACAGGGCTGGCATCATCGTATAGTCGCCTCAGGCAGGCAGCCAATGCGTCCCGTGCTTTAAAAAGCTGCTCACTGTTGATACAGATATGCCTGTTAATGCATTTATTTAAAAAAGTTTGCGTCTCTTTCCAGCGCAAGTTTTCAAATCATCTCGCAAAACAGGGAGGGAGGAGGGATAGGAATAGGAATACCCTGCGCATCTGCTGGGTTTTCCCAGCCACGCTGGGTGGCTTCCACCACATATAAAAACATAATAAAACATAAAAAAACTACCCAATACAGGGCTGCCTTCAGATGTAAGCAATGAGTAAGCAACCTAACATGTGCAATTAGATCAGGAGAAAATGCAATAAAAAAATATAATGAAATGCTTGCTACAATCAACTGAAAGCTTCGTGGAATTGTTGTTGTTGTTTATACCCTGTCTATCTGAATGGGTGGCCCCCAACAGAATATTAAAAACATGATAAAACATAAAACATGAAAAAAATCCCTAAACAGGGCTGCCTTCAGATGTCTTCTAAAAGTCAGATTGTTTATTTCCCTGACATAGGAACGGAGGGTGTTCCACAGGGCGGGTGCCACCACCGAGAAGGCCCTTTGCCTGGTTCCCTGTAACCTCACTTATCGCAGGGAGGGAACCACCAGAAGACCTTCAGAGGAGGACCTCAGTGTCCAGGCTGAACAATGGGGATGGAGACGCTCCTTCAGGTATACTGGGCCGAGGCCGCTTAGGGCTTTAAAGGTCAGCACCAGCACTTTGAATTGTGCACTGGAAGCCAATGAAGATCCTTTAGGACCGGTGTTATGTGGTCTCGGTGGCTGCTCCCAGTTACCAGTCTAGCTGCCGCATTCTGGATTAGTTGTAGTTTCCAGGTCACCTTCAAAGGTAGTCCCACCTAGAGAGAATTGCAGTAGTCCAAGCGGGAGGAGCATGCACCACTCTGGCAAGACAGTCTGCAGGCAGGTGGGGCTGGTAGACAGCTGCCCTGGACACAGAATTGACCTGCACCTCCAAGGACAGATGTGAGTCCAAATTGATTCCCAGGCTGCCTACCTGGTCCTTCAGGGGCACAGTGACCCCATTCAGGACCAGGAAAAGCATGTTGCCTTGACTCCTGCAGGAGGAGGCAGGGAGGGGGGAGTGTTTCATAGCTAGAATAATAGCAATAATAGTATCATATAATTCCTTCATGAGTAGGATCCTCGAGAGCCAGTGTGGTGTAGTGGTTACGAGCGGTAGACTCGTAATCTGGTGAACCGGGTTCGTGTCTCCACTCCTCCACATGCAGCTGCTGGGTGACCTTGGGTTAGTCCCACTTCTCTGAAGTCTCTCAGCCCCACTCACCTCACAGAGTGTTTGTTGTGGGGGAGGAAGGGAAAGGAGAATGTGAGCCACTTTGAGACTCCTTAGGGTAGTGATAAAGCAGGATATCAAATCCAAACTCTTCATCTTCTTCTTCTTGCTACCAGATGGGACGTCTACATTGCAGCTGGCAGCTTGAGTAGCCTGGTCTATGAATACCAGGCATTTTGGACCTCCTGGATCCCAACCCAATCCTGCAAAGATTACACACATACGCACAGGAACCAATGAGTTTGGCCTTGTGGTGTAACAGCTGCTTCTGGGATGGACAAAACTGTCAGGATCCAGTTTCCTTTGAAGTTCTGTTCAATCGCTTGGCATCTGCTACAGCTCTCTGCAAAATTTGGAGGCTTGAGAAAGAGAGTTTGGCACGGCCAAAGTAAACGCATTATTCTCCAGGGATAGAGGCAGATATCATCATCATCACCTCCATGGAACAGACTGGGCGATAATTGGCCGTATTGGCCAGGTTCGAAGATGTGGGTTTTTTAAAAGAAGTGGTTCAATAACCGCTCTTTAAGGGGTTCAGGGAAAACTCTGTTGCAGAGGGAAGCGTTCACCACCCTAGGGAGCCCATTCCCCAGCCCTGCCCAGCTCATTTTTATGAGCCAAGATGGGCACGGATCCAGGAGACAGGTGGTTGGCTTCACTCATCCAAGCAGCCCATCCACAAACTCAGAGGTAACAAGTTGGAATTGATCCCATACAATCTGACTAGACAGAGCTCTGGCAATTTCCCGCAGTGACAATATCAGGCACCTTTCGGGCACAGAGCGAAAGAATCTGCCTTCTGAGATGATGTTCATGTGCCACCATGCCAATTTAAATAAACGCTTTGCTGGTAAAGATGCTGCTTCTTCGGCAGGAATAGCGATAACTGCATCCAAAGCTTTTAAAGATTATTATTGTACTGTGCATTCTGCAGTGGAAAGCATCTGCCACAGATTCAGGTCGCATTTGCTTGAAGGATGGCTGTGTTTAAGTTTGCATATTGTTTTGGAAGTGATAGGTAGGTTCTCCTTTAAATATAAACCGAATCAAATTTCTCCCCCACCCCGAATTGGGTGGACAACCTGGTCTCCCAGAGACTATCTCTCTTCGCCATAGGTGACCAACTAAGTGGCTATCCCCATGTCCGCATTATAGTGACTAGCAGCAGGAGCTGTGGAACATGAAGAGACCGGTTTAAATATTAGCCAACCACGCACCCCAAATACAATTTGCAAGCTCCACTGCCTCTCAAATTCAGCTCTTCATTTGAGATACAGGGTCAGTACTCTCCAGGTGGGCGAGAGTGGCATTAAAAATAATAATTAACAACAACAAAATGTTAAGAACACCGTATAGTTAAAGCTATAGTTTTCCCAGTAGTGATGTATGGAAGTGAGAGCTGGACCATAAAGAGGGCTGATCATCGGAGAATCAAGTTGGCACCCCTGATTGTAGCTCTGCAAGGGGTAAACTACCATTCCCAGGAGTCCTTGGGGATGCTGAATGTGCTTTCAAGGTATGGAGTGTAAGCAGGCTCTGTTCTAAGGCAGCTTGATACCTTTGGAGCACACGAACACAAATACCCATACACCAGGTGGAGGGGTTCTGCAGGAGCCGATGGGATTGCTGTGATGCAGCTCCTGCATCCCGGGAGGTAAAATCTGCAAGTGAAATTTTCAAGCCGGTTTCTCTAAACAGGCAGAGATGATAGAAAACCCTTGCCCAAAAAGCCATCTGTTTCCATTAACCTGTCAGAGATGTCAAGACATGGATTCATTCCAGGTTGACCTTTTGTAGTTCAGTATAATTCTCCATCCCCTTTCTGCCCTTCTGCCTTTGATCTGTTTCCTTTGGCTTTGCCCCCTCCACACACACACACACACACACACACACACACCTGTTGCCTCTCCTGTTCATCTGGTCATCACACCTAGCAATCAATTCCCTGTCTTGATGTTCTTCAAAGCTATCTCTTCCCCAACTCCACTCCACTTCCCCAACAGCCAGTGTGGTGTAGTGGTTAAGAGCAGTAGACTCGTAATCTGGGGAACCGGGTTCGCTTCCCCGCTCCTCCACATGCAGCTGCTGGGTGACCTTGGGCTAGTCACACTTCTCTGAAGTCTCTCAGCCCCACTCACCTCACAGAGTGTTTGTTGTGGGGGAGGAAGGGAAAGGAGAATGTTAGCCGCTCTGAGACTCCTTCGGGTAGTGATAAAGCGGGATATCAAATCCAAACTTCTTCTTCTTTCACTCCTTGATTATTTTGTTTCTTTCTTTCTCTTGCACTGCTAAGACATCTTTGGATGATGCTGGGCCACCAAGACCAATCATCTTTAACCAGCTGCGACAAACGCAACGCAAAGAAATCATTTATCTGCATTTGCTGTGGCGGTAATCAGATTTGAAGGCACAGCATTAGAGGAAATGCCAACGTGAGTTTCAGTGCGTGAAGCTCTCCCCAGCAAAACAGTAATGGATTGGGTCTTTGGGTCCCAATCAATTTATGTCCTAGCATAACATATAAACATTTCTCAGTCCTCCTGTGTACTGAGGATTGTTTACGAATCAGATGCAGTTCTTGGAGAGTTGACTGCAATAACATTTAAACAAATGGAAGACAAATGGAAGACTTCGTTGGAAATGGAAGTGAAGCAAAGCAGTGCTAGTTGCACCCTTCATTCTTGCTTGCTGATATTCCACCGTTAGAAGAAGAGTTTGGATTTGATATCCCGCTTTTCACTACCCGAAGGAGTCTCGAAGCGGCTAACATTCTCCTTTCCCTTCCTCCCCCCACAACAAACACTCTGTGAAGTGAGTGGGGCTGAGAGACTTCAAAGAAGTGTGACTAACCCAAGGTCACCCAGCAGCTGCATGTGGAGGAGCGGAGACGCGAACCCGGTTCACCAGATTACACATCTACCGCTCTTAACCACTACACCACACTGGCATAGTTTATATCTGTGGCTGTTGGAAGACTCAAACTCCCATCAGCCCCAGTCAATGTGGCTAATGGTCAGGGATGATGGGAGGTGCAGTAACGTGAGAGCACAAGAAGAGCACATTGAATCTAGCTTTCAGTTCTCACAGTGGCCAACCAGATGGTTGTGGGGAACTAGCAAACAGGATCTGAGCACAAGAACAGCTCCCCCCTCCTGTGGTTTCCAGCAACTGGTTTTCTTCCTTCTTCTTCTTCTTCTTCTTCTTCTATTATTATTATTATTATTATTATTATTATTATTATTATTATTATTATTACATTTTGTACATTTATATCAATCCAATCTTATCAGTATAGCATAGTAATCCATGTAACACATATCCATATACATATACCTATTCATATGCATATACATGGTATGTTAATAAATTAACTATTTTACTTTCCTTATATACTGCCATCCAGCAACTGGTTTTCATAAACATTACTGCCTTCCGCTGGGACACGGGTGGTGCTGTGTTATAAACCACAGAGTCTAGGGCTTGCCAATCAGAAGGTCGGCGGTTCGAATCCCCGCCACGGGGTGAGCTCCCATTGCTCGGTCCCTGCTCCTGCCCACCTAGCAGTTCAAAAGCACATCAAAGTGCAAGTAGATAAATAGGTACCGCTCTGGAGGGAAGGTAAACACTGTTTCCATGCGCTGCTCTGGTTCACCAGAAGCGGCTCAGTCATGCTGGCCACATGACCTGGAAGCTCGTCTACCTCGGCCAGTAAAGCGAGATGAGCGCCGCAACCGCAGAGTCATCCGCGACTGGACCTAACGGTCAGGGGTCCCTTTACCTTTACCTTTACCTTTACTGCCTTCCGCTGTGGAGTAGGAGTCATCAATGGCCTTCTCCTCCACAACAGGTTTCCCACCTCTTGTGTACATGATAGTGCTTTTCAGAAAATTTCAGACTTTTCAGAATATTTCATATATCTTTTCACTAATACACATTTTAGTACACACCAGTTGGCTGGAGAACTGTGTTGCAAAATGCAGAGAAGTGTGAATTTTTCAAGAAGCCAGCATTTCAGCTTGCACAGGGTTGCCATATTTCGAGAAGTAAAATTCAGGACACCAGGAAAAACAAAGTTGCTGAGCTTATTAGGCAATCAACCTCAAAATCCCAGACAATTCCCCCCCGGACACTATTTTCGCTGGTTAAACACCGCACTTATGGCAACCCTAAGTTTGCGTATTTTCAGAAAGCACAAATCAGGTAGGTTCACCTTTCAATGTTAAATGAATCAGATTTCTACCCCATCCCTATAACAAACTTTGAGTCTGAGTATAAAATTCCACCCTACCTTCCATTCTAGGATCCCAAACTGGATCGAGTAAGATGATGAACTTCGCCTGGGGAATTACACCAACTATTTACAATGGGAAGTTTGCAATTTGCAATTTACAATTGGCACTTCCCTCTGGTCAGTTGCACTGTCCATTTGTTGCAAACGAAAACTCCAACATCTGTGCATCATTGCGGTAATATGGAGCTAGCATATCATGTAGAATTTACTCTCTAAAAATCAGCCACAACTTAGCCTTGGAAGGATTTGTATCCTGAAAGGCAGTATATAAATCGTTGTTGTTGTTCAGTTGTTCAGTCGTGTCCAACTCTTTGTGACCCCATGGACCAGAGCACGCCAGGCATCCCTATCCTTCACTGCCTCTCACAGTTTGGCCAAACTCATGTTAGTAGCTTCGAGAACACTGTCCAACCATCTCATCCTCTGTCGTCCCCTTCTCCTTGTGCCCTCCATCTTTCCCAACATCAGGGTCTTTTCTAGGGAGTCTTCTCTTCTCATGAGGTGGCCAAAGTACTGGAGCCTCAACTTCAGGATCTGTCCTTCTAGTGAGCACTCAGGGCTGATTTCTTTAAGAATGGATAGGTTTGATATTCTTGCAGTCCATGGGACTCTCATCGTTGTAGTAAATAAATCGTCGTAGTAAATAAATACTTGGGCTGCTCATCCAGGAAGTGGAGGAGGGACAGGGTTAGACTGGCTCCTGGCAATCCGTGTCAGGGATGGACAAATCAGTCAGTTATTGTTTCTCCCAGAACCTCATTGCTCCAATCTCATGGACAGTTTTTACATTAATTTCCACATCTGTTTGCGTTTTTTCTTTTTTAAAAAAACATTAGTCTTCATGAAAGAAGAGTTCTCCCGGTATGCACATATATGAATGCCATATTGTCTAAAATTGCAAAGCATCCCCCCCCCATTATTGCATTTTTCTAGGCTATTGTAACGAACATGTGCATTTTTATACATGTTTTACTTTAGTGTAGGTAGGGATCACAAACCATTTGGGTCCAGTGGGCACATTTCAGATTTTGAGAGAGTGCTGGGGGTTGCCACAAAATAGCTGCTATCTGTGGGGGATACATACCACAGAATCAGAAAGACAAGACACCCCTGTTAGTTGCCTTCCCATGGTAAACATAAAGCTATGTCCGGCTGGTCTAGGACTGCCATATGTCCGGAATTTCCTGGACATATCCAGCCATCCGGGTGGAGTTTTCTAAAATCAGTTCAAAAACTCAGCAACTTGGGGGGGGGGGGGGGAAGGCCCAACAACTTTTGTGTCTGGATTGAAATATGGCAACCCAGCTGCTGTTCCTGATTATGGGTCATCACACAGTATTGATTTTATATACACTGATGCTGTAGATAGCAACAGGGAACATTTCTCAGCACTGGAGGTGACCACACTCACTTCCATTTTGCAGAAATGGCTTAGAAGGAACTTGCACATCCCCCCCCCCCATAACTTTCTTTCTTAAAGGACCATGTCACCCAGTTGGTGACCCCTGCCTTAGTATATGAATCCGTGTGCACATTACTTGACTGGAGGACCATATTGCAAAACATAGGCAATTTCAAATGATAGCTGCATTTCAGTTCTCTGTATCTTTTTTTGCAACACGTGAATGGAATGCGAACTGTCTTGTGTGGGAATTAAAGTCTAGTCCCCATTTGCAGAGCTATGCAGAAGAGAACCCAGGTCATTTGACCCTTTAATTAGTTCCCTTTTCCCATCCTATGAACCCTGTGCAAGACACTCTCTCTTTTAAAGCTTAGATAACAAATAGCTTCTTCCCAGTGTACTTGCACTTTTTGGATTAAATATGCAAGACAGGTAGGTGTTACTTATATTGCTAATACAGGTGAAACTCAAAAAATTAGAACTCAAAAAATGGAAAAGTCCATTTATGTAAGCAATTGTTTTCATTAGCTACTGGAGTTTAATATATGAGATAGACTCATGACATGCAAAGCAAGATATGTCTAGCCTTTGTTTGTTATAATTGTGATGATTATGGCGTACAGCTGATGAAAACCCCAAAGTTGAAATTGTGAATTTGGGGTTCTCATCAGCTGTACGCCATAATCATCACAACTATAACAAATAAAGGCTTGGCATATCTCACTTTGCATGTCATGAGTCTATCTCATATATTAGTTTCACCTTTTAAGTTGAATTACTGAAAGAAATGAACCTTTCCACGATATTCTAATTTTTTGAGTTTCACCAGTACATATTATATAGGTTTGTGTCAAAGATAAATATGGTTATAGACTATCTCTGAGGTAGACAGCGACACAGCAGAACATACATGCTGCTGTTGAGACTTGTTCATAACTGACATAACTGTACCGACTGACATTGCTGTCTCATATGTAGGACACCACAGAGTTCTAGAGCCCTTGTGAGAATTAACCCTTCACTTAGCATTTTGGATGCTCCCATTCCACATCTCATCCATGTCATCAGAGACCCAGGGTGCTAAGGTGATGATGCATCGTCAGAAGGTGGGCTTATAATCCTATGTACGGCATGCCGCTGGCCGGTTAAGCAGCTGCTTTCTTCCAGCAAATGCCACCAGCCCGCCGAGTGTTATCCAAACCACATTTGGACAAAGAGATGCCCCACAGATGTTCTTAATCCAATTCCTTTCATCTATGAATCACTTCCTACAGAACATCTTGGAGCAATTTATTAATAAAAACGTCAACAACGGAAAAAAATATTTAAAAACTGATTTCATGTATTTTTTTTTAAAAAAAACAACAACCCAGTTGCAAATGTAATGCAGAAAGAGGGTGAAAATATCTCCACTTAAAAGATTTGTTTAAGAAAATCGGAAGAGCCATGTTGGGTCAGGACTGTGGCTCATCTCAGACCCTTCAAGTGTCCCTATTTTCCAAGGACATTTTCAAGTTTACAGAAGCCGTCCTGGTTTCTGATTTGATCCCGGAATGTCCCGTTTTCCCTTAGGATGTTGATATTTTCACTGGATAAATGTTGGTGGGTATGGAGTTGTGTTACCCCCGAGCTAAGGAGATAAGTAATAATAATAATAATAAACTTTATTACAGTCATAGACCAGCAAAAGGAGATAAGTAACTATACAACCTTTAGAAGACATCTGAAGGCAGCCCTGTATGGGGAAGGTTTTTTTTTTTTAGTGTTTAAAGTTTTATTATGTTTTTAATTTGTTGGAAGCCACCCACAGTGGCTGAGTCAACCCAGTCAGATGTCATCATTTGTCTGGGGTGGGTGGGAAGGTGAGCTGTGTGGGAGCAGTCAAACACAACATTGCTAGAGTGGACACAGAAGGGGAACTCTAGGCCAGCCAGTCGGAACTTGATGTTTCTCCTGGGCTGGGATGGACTTCCTCTGTGTAACTGGAGATGGGTGTGGTCTCACCTGGGCAGGTTAACACAAAACCACAGGGACCAGTCTCCCTCTTCCTCTTTTGGACAACGCTCTCAAAGAAGCGAGACCGCTAGGATGCTCTCTTGGCTTCCAGCCAAGAGAACACAAAGGAGCTGTTTTCCCTTATGGAACAGTCTCCTGAGTAAATGTTAACTTTTACTAAGTTTAAGTCTGCCGTCTGGGATCCAATTGTGAACAGATGATTTCTCGTGAGTAAACTTTTTTATGCTTTTATAGAAGACTGAGTAGTGTCTTATTTTGAGAGGGGTTAATGGGGAAAATACCAGGACATTTATTACAGAGGTTTTAACAAACCTGAGCAAGCTATCTGCTGCGTGCGTGTGTTTAAAAAGGGGAATGAGAACTCTGCTAATTTCTGGGACTTGTAAACACAAGTTGGAATGGGATATCTTGAACAATATATCCTCTCCTGCATCCCAAAACATTCCCACAAGCTAGGGGTCTGGTTTCAGGGTATGTTTCCTCCAGCCCCCACCCCATCTCAAAGTTCTTCTTGGAACCAAAATTTTGACTGCCAGCTCTTAGAGCACACCCTGAAAATCAGTACTCAACCAGTAAAGTCTAATAGGCCTCCCAGCATCCCATGGTGTCTGAGAGCAAAGCAACAGCATGGGAGGGCCATTAATTATAGCTGCTTACCGGGTGATTGACGTGAAGCAATAAACATTCCCAGAAAGCAGCCGCCTTGTCGAATACTTGTAATTATTCCAGAAGATGGAGGCTGGAGGCCACACAGGCCCAGCATTTAAACAAAAGGCACTGCCTAGGTTCTGCAAAGCAGCATATGGCTGGTGTGTCTGGCAGAATGTGGCGTAGGATGGATAATTAATTGGCATCTTGGAATCTCTCCTAGATGTCATGCCACCGTGTCTGAAATCGTGTAGTAGATCTCCTCTTCCTCTTCTCAGGCTTGGGCACCTTCCATTCATGATTACGTTTTCCAGACATCTAGGTATGACCTGGAGTCTCCAGGTTTGTAAGAAAGAGGACTTGAATCTCCAGGAAGGCAAGAGTGCATTTAATTTTTTTTTTGAAGAGTATTAAGAAGACTGTGCTTTCAGTTTGCAAGCTTCAGCCCGCAAGGAGCTGGGTGCAAATCATAGCATGGACACCCCTGGGGGTAGGGGCTGCAATCCGCAGTTCCCCTCCCCCAATTAACTTCTGTCTCCAGGGCCAACCCCAGTTACATCAACCAGGTGCCACTTCTAGGTGTCATGTTGTTGTTGTTGTTCAGTCGTTCAGTCGTGTCCGACTCTTCGTGACCCCATAGACCAGAGCACGCCAGGCACGCCTATCCTTCACTGCCTCCCGCAGTTTGGCCAAACTCATACCAGTCGCTTCGAGAACACTGTCCAACCATCTCATCCTCTGTCGTCCCCTTCTCCTTCTGCCCCCTGTCTTTCCCAACATCAGGGTCTTTTCCAGGGAGTCTTCTCTTCTCATGAGGTGGCCAAAGTACTGGAGCCTCAACTTCATGTTGTACATGATTTAAAAACAGTTACAGGTAGGTAGCCGTGCTGATCTGCCATAGTCAAAACAAAATGAAAAATAAATAAAAAACATTCCTTCCAGTGGCGCCTTAGAGACCAGCTACGTTCATTCTGGGTATGAGCTTTCGTATGCATGCACACTTCTTTGAAGTGTGCATGCACACAAAAGCTCATACCAAGAACAAACTTAGTTGGTCTCTAAGGTGCTACTGGAAGGAATGTTTTTTTTTTAATTTTTCATATTATTTAAAAATGCATTCAAATTGCATATTTGCGGCGGGGAATGGATTGAAAAGCATTAGGGAATCTGTAGGATGAGTGTGTGTGGGAAAAATGTTTAAGTAAATACAGTGGTACCTCGGGTTAAGTACGCTTCAGGTTAAGTACGCTTCAGGTTAAGAACTCCACTTAAGAACAGAAATTATGCTCTGGCGGCACAGTGGCAGCAGGAGGTCCCATTAGCTAAAGTGGTGCTTCAGGTTAAGAACAGTTTCAGGTTAAGAACGGACCTTCAGAACGAATTAAGTACTTAACTTGAGGTACCACTGTATAGAATAATGGAATCGTAGTCCAGCCCCTTCCCTTGTAGGAATGCCATCTAAAGAAGCGCTGACGGATAGCCACCCAACCTCTGTTTTAAAAACCTCCAAAAGAAGGAGAGTCCACCACCTTCCGAGGAAGTAAGAGTGGAACAGCTTTTAATGACAGAAAGTTCTTCTTAATGTTGTGGCACTGGGGCAACAGAAACAAGCCCCATTTTATCCTTTTTAGCCACAGCGCTGCTTTGATTTCAGTGACTTTTTACAATATGGAAAATGCATTTCTTTTCTTTTTTTCCCCTTCCAAATCTGGGTTGGCAAACGTTTTTAAATTTATTTCCACACTGACCTATCAGGAATGTTGCAGCACAGAATGGTGGGGAGGGAGGAGGCGAGGAGAAATGTGAAGTATGCACTTTCACCACCAAACTCCTACACATGCACATAGGACTATATAAATAGCTCAGTTGGTGGAGCGTGAGGCTGTTTAATCCCAGGGTAGTTTGCCCACGTTGGGCAAAAATATTCCTGGTTGGACTAGATGACCCTCGATGTTCCTTCCAACTCTACAATTCTATGATTCTAAGCCCAGCAACTAACACCGCCTAGCTGCACCACAGTATCCCAAAAAAGACCCAATGAGAATCAACATCTCAAAGTGAATTCCACTGTGGCTTAAGATCATGTGCAGCCTTTGTTGTTGTTTAGTTGCTTAGTCGTGTCCCACTCTTCGTGACCCCATGGACCAGAGCACGCCAGGCACTCCTGTCTTCCATTGCCTCCCGCAGTTTGGTCAGACTCACCAAAGAGAACACTGTCCAACCATCTCGTCCTCTGCCGCCCCCTTCTCCTTGTGCCCTCCATCTTTCCCAACACCAGGGTCTTTTCCAGGGAGTCTTCTCTTCTCATGTGGTGGCCAAAGTACTGGAGCCTCAGCTTCAGGATCTGTCCTTCCAGTGAGCACTCAGGGCTGATTTCCTTCAGAATGGATAGGTTTGATCTTCTTGCAGTCCGTGGGACTCTCAAGAGTCTCCTCCAACACCATAATTCAAAAGCATCAGCCTTCTTTATGGTCCAGCTCTCACTTCCACACATCACTACTGGGAAAACCATAGCTTTGATTATACGGACCTTTGTTGGCAAGGTGATGTCTCTGCTTTTTAAGATGCTGTCTAGGTTTGTCATTGCTTTCCTCCCAAGAAACAGGAGTCTTTTAATTTTGTGACTGCTGTTACCATCTGCAGTAATCATGGATCCCAAGAAAGTAAAATTTATCACTGCCTCCATTTCTTCCCCTTCTGTTTGCCAGGAGGTGATGGGGCCAGTGTCTGCAACCTAACTACCCACTAAGTATGTATCTCTCATTCTCTATCAACCAGTAGGTGGGACACTTTAGGCTCAGACAGCAGCAGAGCAATCCGATTGGGTGCCCAGGGCAGCGGCACGGGGACAGGGCCAGCAGGGGGGGGCAGGGCCAGCCATTTGTGGGGCTCTGAGGAGTCTGCCTCCTCCTACCCCTCAGCTGCCGGGGAAGGCAGCAGGCGGACCTTTTGAGCAGTGGAGCCTGAACATACCCAAGCTACTACGTCTCTCCCAGGAGACGCGTGGCTCGGGCATGCCACGGGCCCCGAGGAGACTGCCGCACGGGATTTGTCACCCTTTCAGTGGTGGCACACGGTGCGGCCCGCCCCACAGCACCCCCATCGCTCTGCCCCTGGGCTCAGGGTCCAACCAGAGACCTCTGGATCTCAGATGGCGCCACCCAAGCCACACACTCTCACCCAGGCCACACACCTCAACAGTATTTTTTTTCATGGCTGGAATGTTGCATCAGTTGTCCTGTGCCCTTTTTGTCTCTGGCTTCACCCGCCGCTGGCAGGCAGCACCTGGAAGGTTGTTCATCATGAGACAACGTGGCCGACAGGTTGACAAATCTCTCCTCTTCCTGTTGCTTAAGAACAAAATCCTGGAGAGAACAGCCCATATTTGGGCTCTTTCTAACAGAAATGCCATGGGAGGTATTCAGCTAATGCGTCTCATCAGAACGAGGATTTCCATTTGTGCCTCAGAACTTTCCCTGGGCCACACCACAGATTTAAAACACATCCACTGCAAATTCAAAGCCCCCAAAGGATCCTGGGAACCCCAGAGGGCTGGGTAACCCCTAGGACAAATTTAAGGGGTGTTTGAGGGGGTGATATTCCATCATGCAAGCAGAAATCCTTGCACTGATGGGTCACATAAGATGGACACCCGCCCAACTTTTTAGGACGGAATCGGAAACATGTTCATTTCTGAAATAACAGCCAATCTCCTTGCTCTTTGTGCCCCATTCCTTCCCATCCGACTCGTCCCTCACCAAAGAACCCTCACTTATAGATTTGCTCTGCTCTAAAGCCAAATTTTGACAAGATGGCATGCATCCAATCCTCACCTCCTCTCCACCCTCCCTTCTCCCTCCATCTCCCTGGTCGATTCCCCATTCCCTGGCCACTGCCAACTTCGTTCCGGCAATTACGCAGCTGTTTCTCAGCTGTTTCCTTAACATACCGCCATTGGAGATGAGCGAGACACCGGAGCTGTTCCAAACATAGCGGTTTTCTCCCCCCCCCTTCCCCTTCTTTCCTTTTTACTGATGGAATAAGGCTCCCTGTGGGGCCTTCAGGGAACAGCTGTTAGTCTAGGATATCCGAATGTCTGGCGTAGCAAATGCCACCAATCCGGAGAGAAGCCGCGTCGCATGGGATGGCTGAGATCTTCAATTCAGGCTCATGAAATTTTCAGCTTCTGGGGTTCTGGTTGTCTTTGTTTCCTGCCCCCTCCTCTTCCTTCCTAGAAAAGGCTCCCAAACTTACTCCTGTTGAGAGAATTAGGTAGGGGGAAATCCAAGATTCTTCAGGCCTGAAGCAGAAACTTCAAATGACACCATCCTCACACTTTGGAAAAGTGTGCGTCCATCTTTATCCAAATTATGCATCAAAGGAAATATTCTTTGCAGGATCAGGCCAATGACCCACCTAGTCCAGCGTCCCAGACTCTTCAAATGTCCATTTTCCCCCAGGGACAGCCCTGGATTTACAGAAGCTGTCCCGGTTTCTGGTTTGATCCTGGGATGTCCCGCTTCTCCTTAGGATGTTGCTATTTTCATCAGGGAAATGTTGGAGCGTATGGATTTATGTGACCACCGAGTCAAGGAGAAAAGTAACTATACAACATTTAAAGGCAGCCCTGTATAGGGAAGTGGTTGTGTGTGTGTGGTTTTTATAGTGTATTATGTTTTATTAAGTTTTATAGATGTTGGAAGCCACCCAAAGCAGCTGGGGCAACCCAGTCAGATGGGCAGGGTATTATTATTATTATTATTATTATTATTATTATTATTATTATTATTAAATGTTGTTGTTGTTGTTGTTGTTGTTCAGTTGTTCAGTCGTGTCAGACTCTTCGTGACCCCATGGACCAGAGCACGCCAGGCACCCCTATCCTCCACTGCCTCCCGCAGTTTGGCCAAACTCATGCCAGTCGCTTCGAGAACACTGTCCAACCATCTCATCCTCTGTCGTCCCCTTCTCCTTGTGCCCTCAATCTTTCCCAACATCAGGGTCTTTTCCAGGGAGTCTTCTCTTCTCATGAGGTGGCCAGAGTACTGGAGCCTCAACTTCAGGACCTGTCTTTCCAGTGAGCACTCGGGGCTGATTTCTTTAAGAATGGATAGGTTTGATCTTCTTGCAGTCCATGGGACTCTCAAGAGTCTCCTCCAGCACCATAATTCAAAAGCATCAATTCTTCGACGATCAGCCTTCTTTATGGTCCAGCTCTCACTTCCGTACATTACTACTGGGGAAACCATAGCTTTAACTATACGGACCTTTGTCGGCAACGTGATGTCTTTGCTTTTTAAGATCTTGTCTAGGTTTGTCATTGCTTTTCTCCCAAGAAGCAGGCGTCTTCTAATTTCGTGACTGCTGTCACCATCTGCAGTGATCATGGAACCCAAGAAAGTGAAATCTCTCACTGCCTCCATTTCTTCCCCTTCTCCTTAGGATGTTGCTATTTTCATCAGGGAAATGTTGGAGCGTATGGATTTATGTGACCACCGAGTCAAGGAGATAAGTACCCTAACTATGCAACATTTAAAGGCAGCCCTGTATAGGGAAGTGGTTGTGTGTGTGTGGTTTTTATAGTGTATTATGTTTTATTAAGTTTTTATAGATGTTGGAAGCCACCCAAAACAGCTGGGGCAACCCAGTCAGATGGGCAGGGTATTACTATTATTATTATTATTAAATAGGATTTCCCTATTTTCATCGGAGAAATGTTGGAGGGTATGGCATCCTGTTCTCACAGTGGCAAACCAAATGCTTGTAGGTAGCCCACAAGCAAGACCTGAACACAAGAGACTTCTCCTCTCTTGAGGTTTCAGGCAACTGGTATCCATTGCTGTCTCCAACTGTGGCAACGGTGGTACCTCGGAAGCTGAATGGAATCTGTTCCAGAAGTCCATTCGACTTCCAAAATGTTTGCAAACCAAGGTGCGGCTTCCCATTGGCTGCAGGAAACTGCTGCAGCCAATCGGAAGCCACGGAAGCCCCATCGGACATTCGGGTTCCAAAGAATGTTTGCAAACCAGAACACTCACTTCCAGTTTGCGTTCAGCAGCCAAAACTTTCAAGTCACAAGGCGTTCGTCAAGCAAGATACGAGTGTATAGCCATTGTGCCTTGTCGCCATGGATAGCCTTCTAATCGGGACTAATCCAAGCTGGTGGCAGTCGCTGCTTCCTGTGGAAGCGAGTTCCACAGGAACTATGGACCGTATGAATAAATATTTTATTGCATCTATCCCGAATCTCCCAACATTCGGCTTCATTGGATGTCTGTGAGTTCTAGTGTTGTGACAGAGAGAGAAAAAAACTTTTCTCTATCCACTTTCTCCATTTTATAATTTTTATAAACTTCTGCCACATCGCTGCTTCCTCACCTTTACTCTAAACTAAAAAGTCCCAAATGCTGCAACCTGAAAAAAGAGCTAGATTATTATATTATTAATAATATAAATGCATTTCTAATATGCTTAAAAAAATTTAAGAGAACACCAATCGGTGAACACTCTGTACTATATTTTTAAAAAATCAATTAAAACAAATACAGTGTAAAACCAATAAAACAATATGAAAGCCAATAAAACAGAGCTTCAGGGCATTCATGTGTATAAAACAGGGTCCAATCTTATGGGTCAGGAAAAAGATAAGCCTATATAAGTCATCTAGAGCAATTGATGACTGCTGCTTTGCACAGAAGGGAGGGAAGCAGCCTAGCTTTTGACACTTGCCCAACTTTCTTCCTTTCGAACATTTTATTCTACACGCTCACTGTTGGGTTTTACTTAGTCTGACTTTGCTAGATCTGTAGCACATTAGGAAGCAGTGTGGAGCATCAAAGTCCCACCCAATGATATTATAAGAATAGCCTGCTGGATCAGACCAGTGGCCCATCAAGTCCCGCATCCTGGTCTCACAATGGCCAATCAGACAGAACTAGGAATTTTGCTTTAGCCACCTGTTGGCCACCCACACACCTCTAAGCAAATATTTGCCACCATATGGGCTAGAAACTTTAAAAAAAAAATGCAAGCAGGAATGATCAGACAGCTGAATTCTGCACCCACGGAAGTGTTGTGCAAAACTCAAGCTCCCACAGTTCTGTCCTTCGATAAACCACTATTCCATGCCTTCCAAACGTTCCTATTTTCTGGCTCCCATTCCTGACCAATCTCTGTCCCTGTTTTGCCCCCATGTTTTTGCCTCGGGGCGCTAAAGTTAAAGGCAGGGGTCAGCAAACTTTTTCAGCAGGAGGCCGGTCCACTGTCCCTCAGACCTTGTGGGGGGCCGGACTATATTTTGGAAAAAAAATATGAACGAATTCCTATGCCCCACAAATAACCAAGAGATGCATTTTAAATAAAAGGACACATTCTACTCATATAAAAACCACACTGATTCCGGGACCGTCCGCGGGCCGGATTTAGAAGGCAATTGGGCTGCATCCGGTCCCCGGGCCTTAGTTTGGGGACTCCTGGGTAAAAGGTAAACGGACCCCTGACTGTTAGGTCCACTTGTGGACGACTCTGGGGTTGCAGCGCTCATCTCGCTTTACTGGTCGAGGGAACCGGTGTACAGCTTCCAGGTCATGTGGCCAGCATAACTAAGCCGCTTCTGGAGAACCAGAGCAGCGCACGGATACGCCGTTTACCTTCCTGCCAGAGTGGTATCTATTTATCTACTTGCGCTTTGATGTGCTTTCGAACTGCTAGGTTGGCAGGAGCAGGGACCGAGCAATGGGAGCTCACCCCGTCGCAGGGATTCGAACCACCGACCTTCCAATCGGCAAGCCCTAGGCTCAGTGGTTTAGACCACAGCACCACTACATTGTGTCAAAATGTTGTTAGACTGATCTAGGAGTGTTGTCATTGTTCTGGATCCCCACTGTGGAAATTAGGCACTTCTAGTTAAATTACAGTCCTTTGCTCTCAATGTGCATCTATACATATAAATTAGCATATGCAATTTGTATGCAAAACAGTGTCCTCTTTTTTGAGGGGCGGGATGATATATAAAACGTGTTGCACAGTGCAGTGTTTCTCATTTTGCACGCTGCAGCTGCTGAGGTCTGTTTTGAACTGTTGCTATTGTATTCTAGGACAATTCTGGTTTCCTGCTACTCTCTTCTACCAAGTGGCCATCTCAGCTTTGAAATCTGCAGACAGCAGGCAAATTGCATAATTAGAACCCTCAGCATCCTGCAACAGGGGAGGCAGGGCATGAGGACCAAACGTTGGCATGAGAAATTAGGGTCTTAAGATATTTATTATTGTGGGGGTGTTTCGGATAATGTTGTTGTTGTTTAGTCGTTTCCAACTCTTCGTGACCCCATGGACCAGAGCACGCCAGGCACTCCTGTCTTCCACTGCCTCCCGCAGTTTGATCAGACTCATGTTGGAACGACTCAACAACAACAACAACATGGTGAGGGCAATGTTGGCCAACCTTACAATCAGTGGTGCCTGGGGCTCATTGGGATTGATGGGGGGGGGAGAGGGAGAGCAGCAGTAGGTGGAGCCAGGGCCAGTGACAGACAGAGTCAGAGCCAATGAAAGACAGCAGGCAGGGTGGAAGTAGAGAGACCAACAGTAGGCGGAGCCAGGGCCAGTGACTGACAGAGTCAGAGCCAATGAAAAACAGCAGGGATGGTGGAAGTAGAGAGACCAACAGTAGGCGGAGCCAGGGCCAGTGACTGACAGAGTCAGAGCCAATGAAAAACAGCAGGGATGGTGGAAGTAGGGAGACCAACAGTAGGTGGAGCCAGGGCCTGTGACAGACAGAGTCAGAGCCAATGACAGGCAGCAGGGATGGTGGAAGTAGGGAGACCAACAGTAGGCGGAGCCAGGGCCAGTGACAGACAGAGTCAGAGCCAATGACAGGCAGCAGGGATGGTGGAAGTAGGGAGACCAACAGTAGGCGGAGCCAGAGCCATTGACAGTGAAAGACAAAGCCAGAGCCAATGAAAGACAGCAGGGATGGTGGAAGTAGAGAGACCAACAGTAGGCGGAGCCAGGGCCATTGACAGTGACAGACAGAGTCAGAGCCAATGAAAGACAGCAGGGAGGGTGGGAGTAGAGAGACTAACAGTAAGCAGAGTCATAGCCAATGACAGGCAAAGTCATCTCATTCTAGCTACACTGGGGTACATTAAGATGAAGGAAGAGGAGGAAGCTGACAGCCGGGCCCACCCCCTAGAGCAGGGGTGCCAACTTGAATAAAATATTGCGGGGGGCAGGTAAGCCCCATGCTGCATAATAGGTCACATGTTGCAGTGCACACACACCATTTGAATGTCAATGCTCATCAGCTTTTGGGGGAGCTGGCCTGGCCCCCTCGAATATTTTATTGGGCGGGGGGCTGAAGGGACCTCAGCCCCTAGGAAGGGGCATTATGCCCTTGAGTGGTTGTAAGTGAGAAGGCTGGCAGGTGGGGGCAAGCTGAAGTTGGTCAGGCAATGCCCCCTCAAGGCTGGTGTTACCATGATGGGGCATATAAAACACTTAAGGGAAATTGTGGTTAAAATTATTGATAAACTGTGTGAGGAGTATTTTAATAAAATCTATTGCCGAATAAAAGTAACGTATACCTGTATCCATATTCAAATCTTTGGGTGTTAGGCGCCATTAATTGCCTAATTTTTGTCGTCATTACATTATTCCGCCTGCGAAGGAAGCGTCATGCCGACGGAGGGGGCGGGGAGCGATCAGTTGTGAATCATTTGCGGACTGAAAGCTATAACAGTACCAGCAGTGAATACCCGTCATATCTGCTGGGTTGATTTCTGTTCTGGATGCAGGACGGATGAGCAAACACCGGCCACTTCTGCTCCCTATTCTGCTTCTTCGAATTCTCCGACACCCCTCCTTGTGAGCGGGTGGCGCTGTTTTGGTTCCGTGGTGAACAGAACTCGCACCCTGAGAGAGAGGGAACGATTAATGTCTTTATTGCCGCTGGCAATATGGACACTGGCAAAATGTCAGTGTCCTAGCAAAAGAAAATGTCAGTGTCCTGGCAAATAATAATAATAATAATAATAATAATAATAATAATAATAATAATAATAATAATAATAATAATAATTTTTATTTATACCCCGCCCTTCCCCGCCAAACCGGGCTCAGGGCGGCTAACACCAATAAAATCACAACAAAAACATAAAACAGTTCATTAAAATACAGATTAAAATACAATTTAAAATTAAATCTAAACTGCAGCCTCATTTTTAAGTAGCCCACCAATCACACCAAAAGAACGAAACATCAGGGTTAAACTTAAGAAACCAACCCAAAGGCTAGGTGGAACAGCTCCGTCTTGCAGGCCCTGCGGAAAGATGCCAAATCCCGCAGGGCCCTGGTCTCTTGTGCCAGACTGTTCCACCAAGTCGGGGCCAGTACTGAGAAGGCCCTGGCCCTAGTTGAAGCCAACCTAGCATCCTTGTGGCTCGGGACCTCCAACAAATTATTATTTGAGGACCTTAAGGTCCTACCTGGGACATACCAGGAGAGGCGGTCCCTTAGGTACGAGGGTCCTAAGCCGCATAGTGCTTTAAAGGTCAAAACCAGCACCTTAAACCTGACCCTGTACTCCACCGGGAGCCAGTGCAGCTGGTAAAGCACTGGATGAATGTGGTCCTGCGGCAAAGACCCCGTGAGGAGCCTCACCGCGGCATTCTGCACCCGCTGGAGTTTCTGGGTCAGCTTCAGGGACACTGAATTCCAACACCTGTGTGGCATGTTATCTTTGGCAGACCAGTCAAACCCATTGGGTCGGGGGGAGCTGTCTGTGGTGGCAGCAGTGACGTCTCTCCTCTCTAATGGTCACAAGCCTCTCTTTTTCCCGTTGAGCACATTCTCATTCTGGGTGCCGCACACCGAGAAAAAGGGTGATGCATTTCTGGGACCTGTTTAACAAAGTGGGGCAATCTTTGTTGCTTCGTCTTTCGAAAGGGGAGAGAGGAGGGGTGTCAGCTATCAAGTCAAAGGAAGAGCGGCCTTGGGTGCTGAGATAAGCAAGTATAATGCTGAGATTCTCTCTCTCTCTCTCTCTCTCTCTCTTGCTTCTGAAAGGAAGCAGATATTCCGCGACTCCCTGAAGAGCAAAACTCAAAGAATTATTATTATTTTTATCATAAATCAGCAAAGGCTGTCAAAGGAACCCAAAGGGGAAGAAAATTCCAAGCGAAATGAGCTCCCATCGTTTTAGCAGAGATGAACACATCTCCTGCTTGAGGAGATACGCAGAATGACCAAAATTAAGGCAGGGGGTTGGTCAAGGCAGGCAGAAATCCACCAGGTCAAATTCCAACCACAACCTGTGATGAAGTCTGCCTCTTCAGCTGTCGAAGGCAGCTGCGCTGTTCCGGAGGAAAGATAAACTGGAGGGGAAAATATTGTTGCCCCTGTCATCGTTAGACAGGAAGCGTGGTGTAGGGGTTAGAGCATAGGTAGGCAAACTAGGGCCCAATCGCCTTCTAATTCCGGCCTGCGGACGGTCCAGGAATCAGCATGTTTTTACATGAGCAGAATATGTGCTTTTATTGATTTTGATTTATTGTTACGGTTCTCAACCAGCGCATGTGCTTTTATTTAAAATGCATCTCTGGGTTATTTGTGGGGCATAGGAATTCATTCATTTTTTTTTCCAAAATATAGTCTGGCCCCCAACAAGGTCTGAGGGACAGTAGACCAGCCCCCTGCTGAAAAAGTTTGCTGACCCCTGGGTTAGAGTTTCAGACTAGGACCAGGGAGACCTAGGTTTGTGTCCCCCATCCAGCCATGAAGCTCACTGGCTGACCTTGGGCCAGTCAGCACCTCTCACCCTAGACTACCTCACAGGGTAGTTGTGAGGGTGACATCAAGAGGCAAGGATAGGGTGGGGAGAATCACATTTGCTACCTTGGAAGGTTGGTGGGATACAATTGTAAGAAAATAGTTTGGAGGTGCAGAACCTGTGCCTCTGCAGGTTTTGTTGGACTCCAACTCTCATTGGTCCCAGCCAGCATGCCCAATGGTCAGGAATGATGGAAGTTGCGACCTTGGGTGAGACACAGGCTCCTCAGCCCTGAAATAAATACATAAATAAATAAATAGGAATTCCACCTTTGCATTTCCACACACCCACACCCAGTTGAATTCAGGAGGATGGGTGGTAGTTAATAGATTGAGGTTGAATCCTGACAAGACAGAAGTACTGTTTTGGGGAACAGGGGGGCGGGTGGGTGTGGAGGGCTCCCTGGTCCTGAATGGGGTAACTGTGCCCCTGAAGAAGCAGGTGCGCAGCCTGGGAGTTATTTTGGCCTCACAGCTGTCCATGGGGGCACAGGTCAGTTCTGTGTCCAGGGCAGCTGTTTACCAGCTCCATCTGGTACGCAGGCTGAGACCCTACCTGCCCGCAGACTGTCTCGCCAGAGTGGTGCATGCTCTGGTTATCTCTCGCTTGGACTACTGCAATGCGCTCTACGTGAGACTACCTTTGAAGGTGACCCGGAAACTGCAACTAATCCAGAATGCGGTATCTAGACTGGTGACTGGGAATGGCCGCCAAGACCATATGACACCGGTCCTGAAAGACCTACATTGGCTCCCAGTACATTTCCGAGCACAATTCAAAGTGTTGGTGCTGACCTTTAAAGCCCTAAACGGTCTTGGCTCAGTATACCTGAAGGAGCGTCTCCACCCCCCACCATCTTGCCTGGACACTGTAGTCCTCTTCCAGAGGTCTTCTGCTGGTTCCCTCACTGTGAGAAGTGAGGTTTCAGGGAACCAGGCAGAGGGCCTTCTCAGTAGTGGCACCCTCCCTTCACGTGTCAAGGAAATAAACAACTATCTGAATTTTAGAAGATATCTGAAGGTATCTGTATTGGGAAGTTTTTAATGTTTGATGTTTTAGCAGAGTGGAGATGTTGAATGTTGATTTCACAAGGCTGTGTTGAACACTTCTGCCATTTTGTGGAGTCTCTGCAGATTTGAACTGGTTTAATCTGTGTGTGATTGGTGGGGGGGGTGAGATCTTGGGAACCATAATTCAGAAGGTGACGGGGGGTTCAACAGAAAATGATAGGCACCCTCCCCAAACTCCCAATTCCAGCTTCCAATTTGGGCGAAGCCATCAACAAGCACCTACCAGACACCTCCTCTTTCCTTTGGACCTTTGAGATAAACCAGTTAAAGGGTGACGAAGCTGTGATTGCTTCTCCAATCTCCTCCTTTGCAAGGAACTTTATCCAGCTTCCTCCTAATTCAGCAGCAGCTGCCCTTGGGTGGGTTTCCAGCTTGTTTCCTTGGCAACACTTAAACAAAAAAAAGGAAAAAGGAAAGACGTATCCTAGCAGCAAAGCAGGGAGATCCCAAACTATACACTATCCTGTTTAATTACAGGGGTGAGTCCCTCCTCACACTGCCTTGAATACTTGGCTATTTCTGTCTGCCAAGAACTGAGATGGGTCCCCCTGCCCCCTTATTTTTAGACCTGTCAATGGTGTTAAGGACTGGAAGAGATCAAATTCCAGCTATACATTGGCCAAGGGAAACCCCCACTCTCACCTCCGGGATCCCGCAGGCCTGTCAGATTCCATTCCTGCGATTCCAACGTCCATATTAAGGAAAATGCCTTTCTTAGCTCAAGCAGCACAGCATGAAATAGTGGGCATCCCCGATTTCTCCAGATGCAAACTTTGGGGTTGCCTCTCCAACTGAGGTTCACTCACTGCTATGAAATTAGCATGGCTAATTTCGGTTCATTGATTTCAGTGGGTCTGCTCTGAGTACAGCTCAGTTGGAGACAACTCTTTTGAGTTCACCAGAACCTCCTCCAAGGCTAGATGGTAAATAAAGCAATGGAGACATGGAAAGCCAGCTACAAAATGGGTTGTGGGGGCTGATGCGAAAGTGAGCTGAGCAGGAATCACACAGGCAATCGTGCCTCCATTGTGCTGCTCTTTGTATTCTGGAAAGCCTGAATTTGGCCATTGGAAATCCACACACTGATCTGATCTGATGACATATCACAATCACATCATACATAGAACTGTAGAGTTCAAAGGAACCCCAGGTGTCACCTAGTCCAACCCCCTACCATGCAGGAATCTCAACAAAAGCATCCATGACAGATGGCCATCCAACCTCTGCTTAAAAACCTCCAGTGAAGGAGTATCCACCACCTTCTGAAGGAGCCTTTCCCACTATCGAACAACTCTTACTGTCAGAAAGTTCTTTCTATTGTTTAGTCAAAATCTCATTTCTTGCGATCTGACTCCATTGGTTTGGGTCCTACCGTCGGAGCCGCAGAAAACAAGCTTGCTCCGTCTTCTATGTCTCAGCCCTTCAGATATTTGAAGATGGCTACCATCTTCGGGTGGTGCTGTGGGTTAAACCACAGAGCCTAGGGCTTGCTGATTAGAAGGTCAGCAGTTTGAATCCCCGCGACGGGGTGAGCTCCCGTTGCTTGGTCCCAGCTCCTGCCCACTTAGCAGTTCGAAAGCACGTCAAAGTGCAAGTAGATAAATAGGTACTGCTCCAGCGGGAAGATAAACAGTGTTTCCGTGCGCTGCTCTGGTTCTCCAGAAGCAGCTTTGTCATGCTGGTCACATGACCCAGAAGCTGTACACCGGCTCCCTCGGCCAATAAAGCGAGATGAGCGCTGCAACCCCA
This sequence comes from Lacerta agilis, assembly GCF_009819535.1. Taxonomy (NCBI): domain Eukaryota; kingdom Metazoa; phylum Chordata; class Lepidosauria; order Squamata; family Lacertidae; genus Lacerta; species Lacerta agilis. The sequence continues at coordinate 45,278,126 of NC_046324.1, forward strand.
GAGTTGGACATGACTGGACCTAATGGTCAGGGGCCCCTTTACCTTTACCATTTTACCATACCCCTTCTCAGCCTTCTCTGCTCCAGGCTAAATATACCCAACTCCCTCAACCATTCCTCAGAAGTCTTATAGTTTTCAGAACTTTGATCAACTTGGTCACCCTCCTCTACACATGCTTTGGAATGGTTGGAAAGCCCTCACTGATGCATGATCAGTGTGCCTGACTGTGCACTCTGTGCACACTCTTACTCTATGAAGAGTAAGAGGGCAGGTCTCCGCCCCAAGGACCTTACACTTTGCAGTTCCAAAACAGGGGAAGTGGTAGGTCATCCTCCTCTACACTTGTTCCAGCTTGTCAATATCCTTCTTAAATTGTGGTGCCCAGAACTGGACACGGTATTCCAGGTGTGGTCTGACCAAGGCAGAATAGAGGGGTACTATGACTTCCCTTAACCAGGACACTAGACTTCTATTGATGCAACCTAGAAGAATGCTGTTGACTCATTTTAATCTTGTGGCCAACTAAGACCGCTAGATCCTTTTCACATAGACCAGGGGTCAGCAAACTTTTTCATCAGGGGCCTGGTCCACTGTCCCTCAGACCTTGTGGGGGGCCGGACTATATTTTGGGAAAAAAAATATGAACGAATTTCTATGCCTCACAAATAACCCAGAGATGCATTTTAAATAAAAGGACACATTCTACTCATGTAAAAACACACTGATTCCCAGACCGACCACCGACCACATTTAGAAGGCAATTGGGCCGCATCCGGCCCCCGGGCCTTAGTTTGGGGACCCTTGACATAGACTGTAGGTAGGTAAGCAGGTAGATAGAATATGAAATTGCAGTTTACAGAACCTCTGCCTGCAATCCATAGGACTTCTCCACTGGATGAATTCACGAAGCTAAAACCTGAGAAGACACGCCCAGTTACAGCAGAAGGCCTTTTTCATTGTCACACAGAATGATAATATTTCACAGCATTTCTAACAAGGCAAGAGAATTTTCCAACCTTGGTCTCCGGTTTTTTCCCCATGAAGCAAAGTAGGTCACTAATTTTCTCCTGGCTTTTCACGAAGCACCTGCGGATCAAGGGAAAGGGAGGGAGTTGTAATATCTTACGGAGCCAACTAGGGCATTTTGAAATCCTAGAAAGAAATGTGAAAAGGCCGCCTCATCATTTTCCGTACATAGAGATCTTAAAGCCAGCGAGTTTTCCCAGTAAGAGGAAGTTGATGGCACCAGCACGGGTTCTACCATTGGATAAAGTTGAGGCAGCTGCCTTTGACAGCAAATAGGCAACGAGTGGTGACAAAATGTTGATGGACAGAGGTTTGTGTGCTGTGTAGAGCCTGTTCTCTACCTCTTAAGCCAGGGAAAGGGGACATGTCCATTTCAGTTTCTTTCCGTTTTGCATTTTTTCCATTCTTGAATTCCATTCTTCACACTCCTCCACCACCAGTTTGTGAATTATCTTTTAAAATGTTATCATGGAAATTATGAGCATTATGAGCAATTATGAATGTCCTCAGTTGGTTAGAATGCGGTGCTCATAATGCCAAGGTTGCAGGTTCGACCCTTGTGTGGGACAACTGCATTTTCCTGCATTGCAGGGGGTTGGACTAGATGATCCTCAGGGTCCCTTCCAACTCTACAATCTATGATATGCACTATTCTGTACATTTTTATGCATCTCTGTACACAGGATCTGAAGAAGTGTGCATGCACACGAAAGCTCATACCAAGAACAAACTTAGTTGGTCTCTAAGGTGCTATTTATTTTTTATTTTGTTTTGACTATGGCAGACCAACACGGCTACCTACCTGTAACTGTACACAGGATGTGGTTGGAGAACTGCATTGCAAAATTCAGGGAAATGTCAATTTTTAAGGACAGCTGCCTTTTAGTTCAGAGACTCCCAGTTAGGTGGGTTCACCTTTAGATGCAAATTGAACTGAATTCCACCCCCATCCCTAAAGTAGAATATAATTTTGGTCTTATCAAATTGCATGGCTTTATTAGTAATAATGTCAATTTGCACTCTGGCAAAAATGAATTCATGGTCTTTCTGGTCTACACCCCATCAGTTCAGCTACAAAGAGGCCTTGAGGTGGCTTCTGATAGAACAGATCCTGGGGAAAATGTGTGCCTGGGGAGATTTCTGAGGGCCACATTAAAGAGCTGTGGAGGGCCACATTCATTCAGCTCCTGGGCCTGAGATTCTCCACTCTGACTTTAAGCCACTGCATTAATTTTTAACCTGCCCATTACAGGTTAACCAATTACATTACAGGTTAACCATTACAGGCCAATCAGAGAACCCGGTTATAGTTTCTACAGGGTGGTCTACAAATTCTGGGAATAGGTAAATGGAAATTCACTAGAATGGAGCCAGTGGGCCTCTCTTGAGAGGGATCGGCCTCTACTCTTAATCTGGTTCACATTCCGAAATTAGGCAACCATTGGTTTTATGAGTTTCCCCCAGATGTACAGGTGAAACTCGAAAAATTACAATATTGTGGAAAGGTTCATTTCTTTCAGTAATTCAACTTAAAAGGTGAAACTAATGTATGAGATAGACTCATGACATGCAAAGTGAGATATGTCAAGCCTTTATTTGTTATAATTGTGATGATTATGGTGTACAGCTGATGAGAACCCCAAATTAACAATTTCAACTTTGGGGTTTTCATCAGCTGTACGCCATAATCATCACAATTATAACAAGCGAAGGCTTGACATATCTCGCTTTGCATGTCATGAGTCTGTCTCATATATTAAACTCCAGTAGCTAATGAAAACAATTGCTTACATAAATGGATTTTTCCAAAATATTCTAATTTTTCGACTTTCACCTGTATTTACTTCTTACAATTTGTAAGCCAACCTAAGAACAACCTGTTGGATCAGGCCAATGGCCCATCTAGTCCAGTATCCTCTTCTCACAGTGGCCAACCAGATGCCCTTGGGAAGCCTACAAGCAGGATCCCAGCACAAGACCTCTCTTCCCTCCTGTGGTTTCTAGCATTCAGAAGCATTGCTGCCTCCAGCTGTGGAGAGCACAGGATAGTCATCATAGCTAACAGCCACAGATAGTGACATCCTCCTCCTTCTCTTTCAAAGTGATCCATGTTGGTGGCCATCACTGCCACCCTTTGTCCAAAACTCGGGACAACTTGCAACCATAAATACAGGCAATCGAGTATTTGTTGTTGTTCAGTCGTTCAGTCGTGTCCGACTCTTCGTGACCCCATGGACCAGAGCATGCCAGGCACGCATATCCTCCACTGCCTCTTGCATTTTGGCCAAACTCATGTTAGTAGCTTCGAGAACACTGTCCAACCATCTCATCCTCTGTTGTCCCCTTCTCCTTGTGCCCTCCATCTTTCCCAACATCAGGGTCTTTTCTAGGGAGTCTTCTCTTCTCATGAGGTGGCCAAAGTACTGGAGCCTCAGCTTCAGGATCTGTCCTTCCAGTGAGCACTCAGGGCTGATTTCTTTAAGAATGGATAGGTTTGATCTTCTTGCAGTCCATGGGATTCTCAAGAGTCTCCTCCCGCACTATAATTCAAAAGCATCAATTCTTCGGTGATCAGCCTTCTTGATGGTCCAGCTCTCACTTCCGTACATTACTACTGGGAAAACCATAGCTTTAACTATACGGACCTTTGTCGGCAAGGTGATGTCTTTGCTTTTTAAGATGCTGTCTAGGTTTGTCATTGCTTTTCTCCCAAGAAGCAGGCGTCTTCTAATTTCATGACTGCTGTCACCGTCTGCAGTGATCACGGAGCCCAAGAAAGTAAAATCTCTCACTGCCTCCATTTCCCCCCCTTCTATTTGCCAGGAGGTGATGGGACCAGTGGCCATGATCTTAGGTTTTTTTTTGATGTTGAGCTTCAGACCATATTTTGCGCTCTCCTCTTTCACCTTAATACAATCGAGTATTAAAATCTGTTAAACTATGTTCTGTACTCCAGGCACGTTACGTATGAAAGGGCTGGCATTGGGTGCACATTTTCAGTTGGTGTTGGAAACTAAGCCCGTTGGCCCATCTGGCTCAGTATTGTTCACACTGACTGGCATCAGCTCTCCAGGGTTTCAAGCACTGGGCATCCCGCGCCCTACCTGGATAGGCCGGGGATTGAACCCAATACCTTCTGCATTCAAAGCAGATGCCCTACCACTGAGCAGTCACTCTTTCCAAAGCAGGGAGCTGCTTCAAAAATATGCTCTAGGCAGACACAATGAGGATTCTTTCCCATCTCTGTTATTTTGACCGAATGCCCAAAATTTTCTCTCCCTTTTGCAAACAGTCATATTTGCAGATCCTACCCATCTGAGTCAACAGACTCAGAACGCAATGTACTCTGCACCTTCTCTGAAAAGGTTGAGGCTGTTGATTGCACACCCCCCCCCCAAAAAAAAAAATTGTTTTGAAAGGACAGCCAACATTTTCTTTTTGTTTTATAGTGGCTTGCTTTTATTTTTTTCCCAAGGGAGTCTTTGTGCGATATTCTCTACAGACAGAAATGGATTGGGTGGGAAGGTGGGGTGGGGAGCGGGGATTTCAAGGATTTGAGGGGGGAAGGGTAGCTCATAAGAACCTAAAGACAGCCTGCTGGATCAGCTCAGTGACCCATCTAGTCCAGCATCCTCCTTTCAGACAGACCAACCAGATGCCTAGATGGGAAACCTGCAAGCAGGACTTGAGTTCAAGAGTACCCTCCCCCTTGTGGTTTCCAGCAACTGGCAGTCAGAAACATTGATTCCTCCAACTTTGGAAGCAGAGGGTAGCTCCTCCATGAAGGAATAAACTCACTCACTTACCCATTCTGCCAAATAGGGGTGTCAGCTCCAGGGGGCATGGCCTCTTTGTGGGGCCCTATATTTTGGGGGTTGGGGCCAGCAGGGGCGTAGCTAGCTGCTCCGGCACCCGGAACGGCGGGGGCAGGGCGATCCACCCATGGGGGTGGGGTGGGGATCTGCCCAAGGGGGTGCCGCGATGATCTGCGCACGGGGGCAGCGTGACGAGCTGCCCACAGAGTCCGCCTGGCTGACGCAAGCCCCATGCTGCTGTTTCGGGCAGCGCGGGGCCCAAGCCACCGCATCACTCCCAGGAGAGACGCATGGCTCGGGCGCACTGCAGGCCAGGCCCCGTGGTAAGTGCCACCCCCTTTGCAGTGTGCAGCTCCTATGGTCAGCTCCTGCTGCTGCTGCTGCTGAGGGGATGAAGGGTCAGCAACAGGAGGAGCCAGGGGAGGAGCTACTGGCATTGAAGTCACACGATGTCACGATATTGGGTCGTCGCACGCAGAACATTGCATTCCCCCAATCACCCTCATAAGCTGGTGCCTCTGCTGCCAGATCTTGCAGACGGGTGGCAGCACACTAGCTTGGCTTTAAGACTTCCAAAAGCTGCTGCTTTTCTCATTTCGCAAAAATAAAGTTAATCAAAATCAAGTGGAGGGGAATTTGGTTGAAGTAGCGTGTACATTATATAACATCCACTGATTGAGACAAATGGTTTTCGGTATCTCCTACATACACTGGCTCGGAGACTGTCAGTGGCTTTCCTGGAAGATCTTCCTCCTTTAAAATTTGCTTCTCCCTTTTTAAAAACAAGTTTCATTCCTTTCTCTCACCCAATCAAATATATATCTTTCTCCTTTACTGCAAGAGCACTGCCAGGTCTCCTTTTACTAGGGTTGGGCAATATATTGCTATATCAGCCCAAACCAGTTTGAAGTCCATGTTGTGATATTGGTTTCGTAATTTTTGATATCACGAATCATGGTGATATAGCACAATGCTGAAAACCAGATATTGAGCAGCCCTGCCTGGTACTAGTCCGCCATGTTTTGAGTCATCAGACTCAAACACAACCTTGATTCTCAGGTGGCTTAAGCACCTTGGCGGCATCAAGTCACTCTGCTGCAGCACAGGGTGTCCGAGGGGTGTTGATAGGCAAGTCTGGGGAGTTTGTTCAGGACTGGTTCAGGGGCGGCAAGCAGGAACCATGTCTCCTACAGCGAGGCTGGAGCTGAACATTTTGCAATCGTGAGAGCTAATGGCGACTCTCTATTCCACATTGGCCAGACCTCGCCTAGAGCACTGGGTTGGATCCTGATTAAGGTGGGCCACATTCACACCATACATTCCACGCACTATGATACCACTTTAACCCATTGTGGCTTCTTCCAAAGGATCCTGGGAGCTGTAGTTTGTTAACGGTGCTAAGAGCTGTTGGGAGACCACCCTGTCAGCGGCGTCGCGAGGGGGTTCGGGGGGCGGAGCCGCCCTGGGTTCCAGGGGAGGGGGTGCCACTTGGGCCAGCCCTGCCCTGCCCTGCCAGCAGGCCCCGAGCTATGGGGGCTGCCGCGCACGATGGGCAGCTCATGGGGCTGCCCCGCTCCTGCTGCTTTTCATGCGGCAGCTTGCAAGGTCGCTGCGGAAGCAGCAGGGGTGGGGCAGCCCCACAAGCCGTTGCTCGCCGCAGGAGTAGCCACACTGGCCCGGATGGACTGATTGTGCATGTCTGGATTTCCGCACTTGCACAGTCAGTCCATCCAGGCCGGTGCTGCTCCTGGGGCAACTGAGCGAGCCGCCAAGCCAGCGGCGGCTCATGGGGCTGCCCCGTCCATAAAGCAGCACGGACGGGGCAGGCCTACGAGCCGCCATTTGGCCGGCAGCTCGCTCAGTCGCCCCAGGAGCAGCGCCGGCATGATGGACTGACCGTGCATGTCTGGATTTCCGGGCATGCGCAGCCAGTCCTGATGTGCATCATGACGTCAGGACGCCCCGCCCCCAGGGGGTGCCTCCGCGCTGCCGCCCGGGGTGGCAGAGAGGCTTCCTACACCTCTGCACCCTGTTCCCCTGACAGAGCTGCAGTTCACAAAGCGGCTTAACAGTCAGTCTCTCTTCCTGGCCACAGAGCAATCTTCAATTTGGGGCTGATGAAGCCGTGCCCATTCACCATAATCGAGCAACCTCCACTGCCTTTGCCTGCTTTGAGAATTTCCTTTTACCCTGCATCTTCCAGAACAGATCAGAGATTGTTCTGGGTCTGGGTGACCTTGGGATGTCCCTCTGTGTCCCTCTCTGTTTCAGCTCCTCCACCCACCAGGGATGCGAGAGAGAACAGATTTTAAAAGTATTTCTTTTTCCTTGCCTTGAGGAGAGGAACTGTGCAGTTTGAGCCCTCCGACAGAGGTGCCTATAGATATATTTTAAAAGGCTCTGGTTTCCAGCAAAAGACAGGTAATGCAACTGAAAGGGATTTCCTTGCTCACCTGGGGTTTGGAGAGAGAGGGAGAAAGAGAGAGAGAGAGAGAGAGAGAGAGAGAGAGAGAGAGAGAGAGAAGGAATGAATCATGGTCTCCTTTTCTCTTTGGTCCTTGAACGTCTGGATAAAGCAGCCCATCTTCAAACCAAAGAGGTCCCCAAAAACTTATCCCCCTCCCACACACACACTCAGCGCACACTTTCCCGGACCCCCACCAATATCTGAGCATGAAAAGGCAGGCCACAGGGGCTTCTTTGTAGCAAAATAAAGACTCCCTTCCTCCGAACACATCAAAAATGTTTCCACGGGGGGGGAAAAGAACAAATCAAAAGCCAGCCAAACCTTCTCCTACACATTCACACCTGCAGATTCTGTGTGCAAGTTCCTTTTTCTCCCCAAACCGCCATGCCTACTGCTGTTTTGGAAAGAAAGAAAGAAAGAAAGAAAGAAAGAAAGAAAGAAAGAAAAGAAGCACAGAACCTTTCTAGGCATGAAGGGAATATTCGCACCCGCGCACCCCCCTTTCCTGGCATTTCATAATGCAGGTCATCCAGAAGGTTCCTTGTGGAAGGACTTATGGTCCAGTGGTAAATGCTGCCCATGGGGACTGATAGGACAAGTGGCAGGAAGCTCAATGGTAGATCATGACTCCAGAGAGCCAATGAGAGCCAGAGGTGTGGCTCAGCTGTAGAGCATGCAGAAGGCCCCAGGTCCAACCCTTAGTATCTCCAGGTTGGGCTGGGGAGACCTTAATCTGGAGAGCCACTGCCAGTCAGTGTAGACAATACTGCAGTAGATGGACCAGAGGTCTCACTCACATATAAGGCAACTTCCTATGTTCAATTCCAGACAGAGACAACTAATTCTAGTTTTGCCTCCATCCTCCTGCCTGTTGAAATTCATCTTGTTAGTTTGGGCCCAGTTCTTCAATCTGTTATGGTCATCTAGAATCCCGATTCTGTCTTCAGAAGCATTGGCTACCCCTCCCAGTTTGGTGTCAGCTGCAAATTTGATGAGCATTGCCTCAATACCTTCATCCAACTAGTTTATAAAGATGTTGAGCATCTCTCTCTCTCTCTCTCTCTCTCTCTCTCTCTCTCTCTCTCTAAACCCTTTCAGTTGCATTACCTGTCTTTTGTTGGAAACCTGTGCATCATCCCACTTGTCACTTTTCCCCCCAGGGTGACAATGAACTGTTAGTGAGTACACTTTGTGTTTCGTCAGTCGATAAGCTACAAATCCACCCAACCTTATCCAATCCATATTTTACCAGCTTCTCCGCAAGAATATCATGGGGAACTTTGTCAAAGGCTTTCCTGAAATCAAGATACATAATATTCACAGCATTCCCCTGATCCACCAAGCTTGTAATTCTTTCCCCTTCATGAAGATGTGGACAACATTTGCCCACCTCCTGTAAGCAGGAACATCACCTGTTCTCCAATAATTCTCAAAGAGGCTCTGAGATTAAACCTGCAAGTTCCTTTAGTACCGTACGTTCCTTTAGTCCCAGTACGTTTCCGAGCGCAATTCAAAGGGTTGGTACTGACCTTTAAAGCCCTAAATGGCCTCGGTCCAGTATACCTGAAGGAGCGTCTCCACCCCCATCGTTCTGCCCGGACACTGAGATCCAGCTCCGAGGGCCTTCTGGCAGTTCATTCACTGCAAGAAGCCAAGTTACAGGGAACCAGGCAGAGGGCCTTCTCAGTAGAGGCACCCGCCCTATGGAGCAGTCTCCCACCAGATATCAAAGAGAAAAACAACTACCAGACTTTTATAAAACATCTGAAGGCAGCCCTGTTTAGGGAAGCTTTTAATGTATAATAGACTATTGTATTTTAATATTTTGTTGGAAGCCGCCCAGAGTGGCTGGGGAGACCCAGCCAGATGGGCGGGGTATAAATAAATAAATAAATAAATAAATAAATAAATTATTATTATTATTATTATTATTATTATTATTATTATTAATTGTATTTTTTATAGGGCATTGTTTTCTGTTTGGGTGAAGACAGAGGCAAAGCAGGTGTTGAGCAGTCCCACCTCTCTATCACCCAAGAGCATGTCTTCATCTCCACACAAGTGACCTACTGCTTTCTTGTTCTTCCTCTTGCTTCAGACATACACGTGTATTGGCAACAGATGATGAAGAAGAGGAGTTTGGATTTGATATCCCGCTTTTTCACTACCCGAAGGAGTCTCAAAGCAGCTAACATTCTCCTTTCTCTTCCTCCCCCCACAACAAACACTCTGTGAGGTGAGTGGGGCTGAGGGACTTCAGAGAAGTGTGACTAGACCGAGGTCACGCAGCAGCTGCATGTGGAGGAGCAGAGACGCGAACCCGGTTCACCAGATTACGAGTCTACCGCTTTTAACCACTACACCACACTTTTTAACCTCTCATTCTGAGTTTGGGCCCACCTAACCTTCTCCCTGAAACTGCTGACTTCTCATGCATAATCTTCCTTCAGGATTTCTCCTTTCTTCCATTTCTTATACACCCCTTCTTACATCTCAGCTCATCAGTAAGAAACCTTTTTTTGGTAAATTCATTTATTTGGGGTTTTCAAATTAAAATTTTACAATAGCGTATCAACATACAATATAGAAACAAGATTCCACAGAATCTCCTGGACTTCCCTCCTCCCCCTTGTGGGTCCTATTGTTAGTCCTTTCCTCCTGCCTCTTTTATAATAATCCAAATCTTTTGCATCTCCATTATGCCAAACATTCACCATTAAACTACAAGTGTTATTCCAATCCCACTGACGGTTTTTAGCTGTTTACAATGGTTTTTAAAATAGATTATAAATTTCCCCCAATCCTTATTAAAATTTTGGCCTTCCTGATTTCTGATTCTTCCAGTCATTTTTGTCATTTCGGCATAATCCATCAATTTGATCTGTCATTCTTCTCTGGTGGGGACCTTTCCTTCTTTCCATCTCTGGGCTAGTAGCAATCGTGCAGCTTTGATCGTGTACATAAATAGACTTTTCTGCTCCAACAGTAAGCAACTTATTTAGTCAACACCGGTTTCCTTAGGTGCCTCCCACTTTTCTTGTTGGAATTGTCTATCTCCGTGCCTCGAATATTTCACCTTTAAGAAACTCCCATCCATCTTGGACTCCCATCTCTTGTGACTTGACCTCTTGCTGCCTCCTGTCGCTCACAGAGGACGATGGAGTGGTCCATAGAGACATCGAGATAGAGTGGCCCTAAGACATTTATTTCACCACATAACGTTACCAGGGTGTTTCCTATTGGGTATTTGTTCTTAGGCAAGGATGCATTTAATAGCCGCAATCTGATTTTCCCTTGATCCTAATGCTGTTTTCAAAGAGATTGATTCACTGGCTTCGCTCGCTGGCCTTTTATTCCACCCTGACTCCTGCTGCCACAACCCCCCGCCCACTTACCTTCCTTTTTAAAAGCTGTATTCCTCTCTAATCCATCATAATACTATCTCTGCAGCTTTTAATGTGATTAAATAAAGCACAATGCATGACGACAGTGGGGTGCACAGTTTCCCAAAGTGTATTAGTTTACTTATTACAGCATTGTTGATGGTTATTGGGCCACGCACGCAGCAGTGGACAATGGCTTGTTTTAGGTACAGAAATGGACATAGATTCCGGTTTTCATTCGGGTCCCAATCCAGAGCCACGTTTTTTGTTGTTGTTGTTCAGTCGCTCAGTCGTGTCCAACTCTTCGTGACCCCATGGACCAGAGCATGCCAGGCACGCCTATCCTTCACTGCCTCTCGCAGTTTGGCCAAACTCATGTTAGTAGCTTCAAGAACACTGTCCAACCATCTCATCCTCTGTCGTCCCCTTCTCCTTGTGCCCTCCATCTTCCCCAACATCAGGGTCTTTTCTAGGGAGTCTTTTCTTCTCATGAGGTGGCCAAAGTACTGGAGCCTCAACTTCAGGATCTGTCCTTCTAGTGAGCACTCAGGGCTGATTTCTTTGAGAATGGATAGGTTTGATCTTCTTGCAGTCCATGGGACTCTCAAGAGTCTCCTCCAGCACCATAATTCAAAAGCATCAATTCTTTGGCGATCAGCCTTCTTTATGGTCCAGCTCTCACTTCCGTACATTACTACTGGGAAAACCATAGCTTTAACTATACGGACCTTTGTCGGCAAGGTGATGTCTCTGCTTTTTAACATGCTGTCTAGGTTTGTCATTGCTTTTCTCCCAAGAAGCAGGCATCTTCTAATCACGTGACTGCTGTCACCATCTGCAGTGATCATGGAACCCAAGAAAGTAAAATCTCTCACTGCCTCCATTTCTTCCCCTTCTATTTGTCAGGAGGTGATGGGACCAGTGGCCATGATCTTAGTTTTTTTATGTTGAGCTTCAGACCATATTTTGCGCTCTCCTCTTTCACCCTCATTAAAAGGTTCTTTAATTCCTCATCACTTTCTGCCATCAAGGTTGTATCATCAGCATATCTGAGGTTGTTGATATTTTTTCCGGCAATCTTAATTCCGGTTTGGGATTCATCCAGCCCAGCCTTTCACATGATGAATTCTGCATATAAGTTAAATAAGCAGGGAGACAATATACAGCCTTGTCGTACTCCTTTCCCAATTTTGAACCAATCAGTTGTTCCATATCCAGTTCTAACTATTACATTCTAATGGCAGCATCTTTCTGCTCCTGCAGTGGGATTTCCCATCAAGTTTGCTGAACTTTTCTGGGTGTGCATGAGGACTAGAAACTTTTCTATTTATTTAACAATTGAAAGTATGCAGCCTTGGCCATGTAGCTAGAGTTCAAAGTCCACAACACCCACATAATAATTTCAGGACTGAATGGAACACACATAACTCGTGCGGCGGTCAAGGGGGAATCCCTAACATTTTCTCTTTCAACTTTGGAATGAATCCATGCATTTGTTTTCAGTTTTTCTAATGGAAAGAAAGCTTTGATGTCCTAATCCGCCCCCACACACACACACACCATAGTTATTTTAAATCCACAAACACATTATGAAAAGGGATAGCCCTAGATTTTCTTTGTTGTGGGAGTAGCCAACCCAGTGCCCTGCAGGTGTTTCAGACTACAAATCCCATCATTCCTGACCATTGGCCATGCTAGCTGGGGCTGATGGGAGTTCGAGTCCAACAAATTTTGGACAGCACCTGGTTGGCCATCCCTGGTTGGAATTCAGTTGTAGGATTCAACACCTCAGGAGTCTAAACCGATAGGCAAAGTAGATGAGCCACAATGAGCTTCTGGGAGCTCCACGGGGGAAGACTGTGCCTTGAGCTGACGAGAGAGAAGATGGGACAACCTTTAGAAGACACCTGAAGGCAGCCCTGTATAGGGAAGTTTTAGGGTTCCATGTTATTGTTTAGTCGTTTAGTCATGTCCGACTCTTCGCGACCCCATGGACCAGAGCACGCCAGGCACGCCTATCCTTCACTGCCTCCCGCAGTTTGGTCAGGCTCATGTTAGTAGCTTTGAGAACACTGTCCAACCATCTCGTCCTCTGTCGCCCCCTTCTCCTTGTGCCCTCCATCTTTCCCAACATCAGGGTCTTTTCCAATGAGTCTTCTCTTCTCATGAGGTGGCCAAAGTATTGGAGCCTCAGCTTCAGGATCTGTCCTTCCAGTGAGCACTCAGGACTGATATCCTTCAGAATGGAGAGGTTTGATCTTCTTGCAGTCCGTGGGAGTCTCAAGAGTCTCCTCCAGCACCAGAATTCAAAAGCATCAATTCTTCGGCGATCAGCCTTCTTTATGGTCCAGCTCTCACTTCCATACATCACTACTGGGTTCCATATGTCTTCTTTTTCCATGACACGTCCTCTTTTTCATGGGTAGAGTTGTCATAGCGATCCATAGTTAAAAGTAGAAGTTGGCAAATGTGTCCTCTTTTTCTGCTCTTCACAATATGGCAACCCTAGATGTTTCGTTATGTTTTTATATACCAGTATGTTGGAAGCTGCTTGGTGAATTGTTGAAGGGTTTGGGACCCGGGGCACTCTCATGTTACAACTTCTGCCGTGGTTTGGGATGGGGGAATGGCAGTCCGTGGTAGTAATTACAAGCCTTATCTGCCAATTCACAATTCAAATCCCTTTGTCCAGGTTTCCTGCTTCTTCTGAATGCCTTTGTCATGAGGACTTGTCGCAGATAACATGCTGCTTAATGCTGCTTGCGTCCAGCTGCCCTGGAGGGGAATGATTCCTTTTTCCACTGCAGCTTAGGGTCAAAGGTAGTGGCTTTCATTTTAATTAAGCAGCCTAGGGGAAATAAATCAGTTCTGCCCAAACTAAGTTGCAGTTTAGTTTTTGCTCTGGAGTGGCAAACTCTGAGAAGTCAGAGAGGGAGTGATAGGGGATAAATTTGCTGAAAGCAGGGGTTGTATACCCTCAAATCTAAAGAAAGAAGATTCCACCTAAACATTAGGAAGAACTTCCTGACAGTGAGAGCTGTTCGACAGTGGAATTTGCTGCCAAGGAGTGTGGTGGAGTCTCCTTCTTTGGAGGTCTTTAAGCGGAGGCTTGACAGCCATCTGTCAGGAATGCGTTGATGGTGTTTCCTGCTTGGCAGGGGGTTGGACTGGATGGCCCTTGTGGTCTCTTCCAACTCTATGATTCTATGAAATCCAGGGGCTGAATGTGGACCTCCAAGCACTTCTATCTGGCCCTTCCAATTGTCCCCAGGTCACACATACCTCCTTGAATCGCTTTGCTTAGCTAGATAGATCAAGTGCTGGAACCCTGATCATGCCTCTGGCTTCCCTGGATGCAAGATAGAACCGGGTATGCGAGTTTGTGTAGAAGCTAGCCTACTGTACGGAGGTAAAATTTGCATTTGTTGCTCCACCCACTTTTGCTGCTGGCCCCGCCCACCACTGTCACAAGACAAAGATGCCTCCTGTTTGTGTTTTAGGGGCAAGGTGGGGTTCAAAGTAAGTGCCGGATTTACGTATAAGCTAAACAAGCTATAGCTTAGGGCCCCACTCTCTTGGGGTTCGGCAAAAAATTAAAGAAAAAAAACCTGGATGTACATTTCCAAAATATGAGATAAAAAGCAAATAAAATAAAACCGACACACAGCAACAGTGTTTTGTGTTGTGTAGGCTCCTATGGTGTAAGTAATGGGCCCCACCTGCTAGCCTGCTCCCACAAATATCACAGCTTTGCTCACTTCTTTTTCTTTCTTTCTTTCTTTTTTTATTGATACACCAAAAAAGGCAAGAAATACAGACCAAACCATGATATGGACAATATTAATTACAAATCAATAAAACAAAAAGTGGTCTATGGACTATAGACCTGACCTCCCGTCCATTCCTTATTTCAATTATCTATTACCAGTGTGGTGTAGTGGTTAAGAGCGGTGGACTTGTAATCTGGTGAACCGGGTTCGCGTCTCCGCTCCTCCACATGCAGCTGCTGGGTGACCTTGGGCTGTTTCACACTTCTCTGAAGTCTCTCAGCCCCACTCACCTCACAGAGAGTTTGTTGTGGGGGAGGAAGGGAAAGGAGAATGTTAGCCGCTTTGAGACTCCTTCGGGTAGTGATAAAGCGGAATATCAAATCCAAACTCCTCTTCTTCATCATCTGTTGCCAATACACGTGTTTGTCTTAGCCTAAATTAAATACTTAACTAATTATTGATTTATCAAAGGTTTCTGATCTTTCTTAAATCTACTACTAAAGTTATTCAAGATGCTTTGCTCATTTCTATATACAGTGGAACCTCTACTTATGGATGTACCAGTAATCAGTTCCAGAGGTCCGTCCGCAAGTCGAACCAGGTTGCTGGTAGAAGCGCTGTTGCGCGCAGGCGCATTCTACAGCAGCTGCTTCTGCGCAAGCGCAAATGAAAGAAGCCGCTTCTGCACGTGTGCGAATCGTGGCAAACCCGGTATTTACTTCTGGGTTTGCCGCGGTCGCAACTTAGATTGGGTCCAAGTAGAGGCGGTCGTAAGTAGAGGTTCTACTGTATAGGGTGCCTACATTCTGCATGGACTGCTGGCATGGCAACATGTGCAAATGGCTTTAGATACCCATTAAGTCCATAAATTACCATATAGCATACAGGTGAAACTTGAAAAATTAGAATATCATGGAAAAGTCCATTTATGTAAGCAATTGTTTTCATTAGCTACTGGAGTTTAATATATGAGATAGACTCATGACATGCAAAGCGAGATATGTCAAGCCTTTGCTTGTTATAATTGTGATGATTATGGTGTACAGCTGATGAAAACCCCAAAGTTGAAATTGTTAATTTGGGGTTCTCATCAGCTGTGCGCCATAATCATCACAATTATAACAAATAAAGGCTTGACATATCTCGCTTTGCATGTCATGAGTCTATCTCATATATTAGTTTCACCTTTAAAGTTGAATTACTGAAAGAAATGAACCTTTCCACGATATTCTAATTTTTCGAGTTTCACCTGTATATTCAACACAAAAACAGAGACAGTTTGTTGTTGGCAAAGGACAGCTGGACATCTAAAGGGCCCCATTACCTTTAGTAGCTTAGGGCCTCATCAAACCTAAATCCAGCCCTGCCCAAGGTGTGTGTTTTGGTGGTGGTTCATGGACTCATAGAATCATAGAGTTCGAAGGGACCCCGAGGGTCATCTAGTCCAACCCCCTCCATTGCGGGAATCTTAGCTAAAGCATCCATGGCCTCTGCTTAAAAACCTCCAAGGAAGGAGAGTCCGCCACCTCTCATGGGAGTCTGTTCCACTGTCAAGCAGTTCTTACTGTCAGAAAGTCCATCCTGATGTTTAGTCAGAATCTCCTTTCTTGTTATTCGAATCCATTGGTTATCTAATATATGTATCTGTATATATTTGATTACTGCTGTGTTCACCTATTCATCACTTCCCATGAATTTCTATTCTAAGCCATTTTGGCATGTAAGCAGTACATCAATTTATTGTCATTATCTTTAATTGGGCTAGTGGCGCTCGCTTGGAGCTGAGGGACGGCTCCGACAGTAGGGCATGAGACTCTTGATCTCAGGGACATGGGTTCGAGTCCCACATTGGGTGGAAGATTCCTGCATTGCCGGGGGTTGGACTTGATAACCTCTGTGGTCCCTTGCAACTCTACAAATCTGTGATTCTGTGGCTTGGATCCTGCGTTGGCTTGCTACTGAAAAATATTGTGTTATTCCAAGACTCCTGTGAGCCCCAGACCCAGGAGAACGTTACTGGCTGTGGTTCTCCAGGATTTGGACAGGTGAAGCTCTTCCCAAGCCCTGCTATCTGAAAGATCTTATTCTCCCATACAAACCTACCCAGACTCTGAGATCTCTCAGTCCCTTCTCTCAGTCCCACCACCCTCACAGGCACACTAGGTGGGGACATTGGACAGGGCCTTCTGGGTAGCTGCCCCCAGTCTTTGGAACTCAGACTGGCTTCCTGCTTGCTGCCTTTCTGCCAGTCAGTGAAGACTGTTTTATTCCCACAGTCTTTTGGGAACTGGCTGGTTTAATTTTAAGGAAAGGGTCCTTAATAGTGTGCAGTACTGGTCTATACTATTTGCATTTTATTTTTATTTTTTTCTGAAATAGTTTTTATTCGACTTTGCAAGTCTAAAAATATAACAATACAACCATACACATCCACATTTACTGATTCCCAACTTCCCTCCTTGCGTCCTATTATTAAACCTTTTCCAAAAAATCTATATTTTATATAGCTCCATTATCTCCGTAGTGTTTGCTACATTACAAGAGTTATTGCAATCCTTGTAATGTTTCCACCTGCTTACATTGTTCTCCAAGATAAATTATTTTTTTCCCTCATTCTTTATTGAAGTTTTGGTCTTCTTGGTTCCTGAGCTTTCCGGTCAGTTTTTGCCATTTCGGCATAGTCCAACCGTTTAATTTGCCATTCTTCTCTGGTAGGGACTTTATCATCTTTCCTTCTCCGGGCTAGTAGTATCCGTGTGGCTGTCGTCACATACATAAAAAGTCTTTTCTGTTCCCTTGGAATATCAGCACCTATAATTCCTAATTTTAAAAGCCTCTGGTTTTTTTGTTTTTTGTTTTTTTGGTTTTTTTTTACAAAAGTTAATTTGAACATTTTTTTATGTCATTATATATCATTTCCCAGAATGCTTTTATTACCTTTCAAGGCCACCACAACATATGATAAAAGGTGTCTTCTTTTTATTTACATTTTACTAACTGCATTTTAATAGGTACGATGGGGTTTCTTTTGTTGTTTTTGCATTGCCTCATTCTATCGTTTCCTTAAAAAGGTAAAGGGACCCCTGACCGTTAGGTCCAGTCACGGACGACTCTGGGGTTGTGGTGCTCATCTCACATTACTGGCCGAGGGAGCCGGCATACAGCTTCCGGGTCATGTGGCCAGAATGACTAAACCGCTTCTGGCGAACCAGAGCAGCGCACGGAAACGCCATTTACCTTCCCGCCAGAGTGGTACCTATTTATCTACTTGCACTATGACGTGCTTTCGAACTGCTAGGTTGGCAGGAGCAGGGACTGAGCAACGGGAGCTCACGCTGTGGAGGGATTCGAACCGCCGACCTTCTGATCAGCAAGCCCTAGGCTCTGTGGTTTAACCCACAGCGCCACCCGTGTTTCCTTACTCTTTATCAATAACCTTCCATATGTCTTTAGCTACCTGTGTAATATTATATGTGAGCCACCTTAAGTTCGGGGTGTGTGTGGCACAAATACTACCCCTTTAAGTGGGGAAACCAGGTTGAGATGGAGACGTTCAGTGTGCAAATATGTGCTCTGCTACTGAGCTTTATCCCCTCCTGCTACCTCATCATTTCAACATGGAATTGATACTAAGGTCTTATTAGACGTTACCGCCCACACACTTCCGCTGTGCTTTTCTGCTTGTGTGGCGGCACCTCGGCAAAAACCACTTCTTACTGTTCGTAGCAGAGTTTTCCTCGGAGGCAGAGGACGAGAACAGGAGTCGTACTCAAATTCACAGTCAAGAGCTTCTTTATTGCTTGACTGGTTGCACGAGCATTTCTGCTACTATTATATACAAGAGTTATATACATTCCTTCTATATCTCTCCAGCACGGTATAACCTCAGTCCAGTAATTAACAATCCTTACACAGCAAAACTCACGGCATCAGCAGCACACATTGTCTTGCTTCCAACCTTGTTGTCAGCTCGCGTGCTGACAGCACATGTGTATGTGTGTGTGTGTGTGTGTGTGTGTGCTTTCCTCGTGCAGAAATTGCAGCCTGCAGCTTCCTCCCTTTCTTTGCACCTCCAGCTGACACCATTTAAGCCTAGATTGCCGCTCCTACACACTAAAGAAAAATTCTGGAACAATCTTTAAAGCTTCCAGGAACTTTTATCTGTTTCTTAAAGAATGTCTTCCTAATAGGTCTTCTCAACACCCCTGCAGTGTCTGAGATCAAACCCTCATTTGTGGCAGATTTTTTGCACAAGATTCGCAGGAGAGACTAGTCTGTTCCTCCCTCCCCACACCTCAACTCACGACAGTGACACCAACTGCGTCTTAGGAATTCTAATTAAATTGAGAGCATATTTAAACCGTTTTTCCAAGGACTACTTACCAAGGAGCAAGAATATCCGGGGCATATTAGCCTGTCGGATTTAATAAATCTTCAGCGCCGTGGCTGTGGGCCAGCACCAGCGCATAATCTTTACCAGCGCCATTTAATTAGGACTGAGTGTTGCTTTGTAAACCTATTCTTTGTTCCTCTGAAACAGGGAGAGAGGTAAGAGGCTTGTGGATTAATTGATTTGTTGCAATGGGTCAAGGGCCGCCCCCTTTCAGATGTTAAAACCAGACTCCTGTTGAATGGGAGGTGGCATAGATCCACACATGAATGAGCACAGTTTCTAAACCTCTGCAGTGGAGACAAAACCCATGCCTCCTTGAGTGTCTAGATTTCCTATTGGAAACGATCTCTTGGAATCTCTTTCAAGCCCCCACCATCTTCTTGATCATTCTGGTTGCCCTTTTATGAACCAGTGTGGTGTAGTGGTTAAGAGCGGTGGACTCGTAATCTGGGGAACCGGGTTCGCGTCTCCGCTCCTCCACATGCAGCTGCTGGGTAACCTTGGGCTAGTCACACTTCTCTGAAATCCCTCAGCCCCACTCACCTCACAGAGTGTTTGTTGTGGGGGAGGAAGGGAAAGGAGGACATTCGCTGCTTTGAGCCTCCTTCAGGTAGTGATAAAGTGGGATATCAAATCCAAAATCTTCTTCTTCCTCCTCTTCTTCTTCTTCAGAGCCAGTGTGGTGTAGTGGTTAAGAGTGGTAGATTCGTAATCTGGTGAACCAGGTTCGCGTCTCTGCTCCTCCACATGCAGCTGCTGGGTGACCTTGGGCTAGTCACACTTCAAAGAAGTCTCTCAGCCCCACTCAACTCACAGAGTGTTTGTTGTGGGTGAGGAAGGGAAAGGAGATTGTTAGCTGCTTTGAGACTCGTTGTTGTTGTTGTTTAATCGTTTAGTCATGTCTGACTCTTCGTGACGCCATGGACCAGAAACTTCTTAGCATAGCTGTCAACTTTTCCCTTTTCTTGCGAGGAATCCTATTCGGAATAAGGGAATTTCCCATAAAAAAAGGAAAAAGTTGACAGCTATGCTTCTTAGGGTAGTGATAAAGTGGGATATCAAATCCAAACTATTCTTCTTCTTCTTCTTCTTCTTCTCACCAGAAAAAGACAGGAGAGAAATTTGATTCGGTGGGCATTAACTACGTCACACTTTCTGAAACCACGTGCAAGCTGAATCATAGCCGTCCTTCAGAAGTAAGATAGAAACATTGGACCTGATCCCACCCTCACCCACCATGGCCCCCTCCACCTCTTCCCCCCTTTTCTTCTTAATGTAACACTAATGTCTCAACAAATGAAACTGACCTGTAGAAAACGTAACTTGAAAAAAGAGACATCGCACCTACTTTTGTGAACCAAGAAATCTTTAATAAAAAATAAAACAATCTGCCCTTCTCCATCCAAGTCGCGTGTACAAAAATGCAGAGTGTGTGTGTATAGGAATGCCTGCATTGGTGAAAATGCACTAGCATAGAAAAAATGCATCGCATTGGGGAGAAGTGCTCTGCAGAATTGAGCACATTAGGCAAAATTACAAGCGTGTGCATACTAGGAAAGTCCACACTCAAGTGTTGATGAATTTACACAAGTGCTTTTTTTAAAAAAAAAATAAGTAAATAAACCAAGTGCAAAGTGGTGTGGAAATGTGGAGGTGTGACCTTAAGAAAGGGAAAAAATAAGGAACAAAATCTGACTGTCAGTCATCCCTTGTAGAACACTCCACTTAAAACTGTTGCTCCGTTTTAAATCAAAGGCTTCCTTTCTCTCCTGCAGCACCGCCTCCTTCCTTGATCCACCCTTTCTTCCCAGTCCCCCTGAACCCAATGCTCTCAATGCTTTACTCATGCAACCCTGTCATTGCAGAAATGAGATGAGTGAAGCAGGCTTGCCCGCCATACCTCACCAGTCTTTTCTGTCATTATGTATCTGATGGGCCCTGTTGAAGAAAGGGAAAGCTCTCCCAGAAAACATATATCACTGGTGTTCTTGTACAGTGGTACCCCGAGTTACGCACACCCCGTGTTGCGGACGTTCAAGTTGCGGACGGCTGCACCCTGGAAGCGTTTCGGGAGCATGCGCAACCCGCGCACGACCCCTGGATGTGCAGAAGCGCTCTGTGCACTTCGCGCATGCGCAGAAGCATTCTGCACACTTCGCGCATGCACAGAAGCGTTCTGCGCACTTCGCGCATGCGCAGAAGCATTCTGCACACTTTGTGCATGCACAGAAGCACTCAAATTGCACTTCTTCCTGGTGTTTTTGTTTTTTTTAATGTGTTCGTGATACACACGGCCATGTTACGTACCGCTGGATCCGGCTCAATCACCTTCTAAATCCGGCCCATGGACGGTCCGGGAATCAGCGTGTTTTTACATGAGTAGAATGTGTTCTTTTATTTTAAATGCATCTCTGGGTTATTTGTGGGGCATAGGAATGCGTTTATTTTCCCCCTCAAAATATAGTCCGGCCCCCCCCACAAGGTCTGAGGGACAGTGGACCAGCCCCCTGCTGAAAAGGTTTGCTGACCCCTGGTTTAGACAATCCTGAGTTATATGGTCCAATAAGCTTGAGCCGACACGAGGCAACTTCCAATCCTAAATTTTAACGTTGTATATTTATTTTATGTAGTAAATTGCTACAGGTTACGATGTATGATTTTTAGATGCGTGAGTATTCTCTGTCGTCCATCATAATGGCGTTTGGCTTTATACAATAAAATTGACTGACTGACTTCCACACAAATAAACTTCCTATCTTCCTATGCCAGTGGTTCTCAAACTTTTTTTCTCTGGGACATACTTTCAGAATAAAAAGTTGCTTGCCCCACACTGAATTTCTTTATTGATAAGAAACACATTGGGAAACGAAAAGAAAAGAAAACTATATCTATCCATATTCTGCATTAAAAACAAACAAACTATACAACACTGAAATGCTTAAATGTTTCTTTGTTTGTCCTTCATTCTTTCTGCCACACTTGCCACAACACCCTTTGAGAACCACTGTCGTATACACATGTATACAATGTCTATGCAGCCCTGAACTGGCCGTTGGAGTTTGCACCTTCAAAAATATCTTTGGGTGGCAAAGAGACAAAGCAACATGATTGACAAAGGGATATGCTCTTTTGAATCACCCTGCCTTGTGTCGAGGCAGCCTTCCACGGCACATGTGGGATTCCGATATCGGCATGTGCAAATTGCCTTCTCCCTCCCTCCTGGCTTCTGTTACAAAGCAGCGCTGACATGCCCTCCCCTCCATCTCTCTGAAGTAGTCAATATCGCAATTACGGGCTAGAGTTGAAGTCAATTTTGTCCATTATGTCCTCCCCTTACAGCTGGTGCTGCCAGTCTGTCTTCTCTGAAAGAGCTCCTTCTCAACCAGCCATTTGAGTCTCATTTTCCTTAACATCAAAATTACATACTGTGGGTCCTTTCTCCTGAATCCGCTCGCCTCCTGCTCTTCCCACTCAGTAGCCCACCCCAGCCCCTGATTTTCTAGTTTTCTCTCCTTCTTTCAGTCCTTGCCCCAGTTTCCTGTTAGGGGCAAGCTCTTTGCCCTTACAATAGAGTTGAAAAGACCTAAATGTTCATCTCTTATTTCATGGGTGGGGAGCCGCTGGACTAGCTCAGCATTCTCCATATTGACTGCAGCGGTGTTCCACTGGTTCAGTGTAGGGACACTCTCAGCCCTAACCTGGAGCTGCTGGGAATTGACCCTTGGACTTTCCACATGCCTGGCATATGATCTACCACTGAGCTACTAATTTGTGAGCTGAACATTATATTCACTCATGGGCAATCTTTGAGGGTCAATAAGCAGAATAAAGAGCGCTTACTAATAAGAGTTGTGCAGGATAAGGCCCAAGGCCCATCTCATCATGCATCCTGTTCTCAAAGAGCCCAACAGGATCCCTGTGGAAAACCCACAAGCTCAGGGGTTTGCAAGCAATGGCAACCAGCTGCCTTTGCCCAAGTGGAAAATTGGTTTCCCAAAGTCATTGTGACATCAGGTGATTGACAGGTGGGTGGCCTAGCCTGTGAGTAGGTGGGGAGGTAAGGATCCAACCCACTTGCCAGATTGAGTTTCCCACCCCTGTTGTATTGGAGAGGCAAAGGTGAATAAGCCTCTTCTCCTCCACTATGAACTACCAATTACTGTAGCAGCCATCTTGGTTGAGGCTCGCCTGTAGCTGTCCTTGGTGCTGAAATGATTGGTCATAAGAGCTTTCGCAGAGTGGAGCATTAGGAAAAATCGGGTCAGGGGAGCCAATATTGCACCTCTAGATGTTGTTGGACTAAAACCAACCATCCCTCACCACTGGCTGTGTTGTGTTGGGGCAACCAGGAGCTGTAGTCCAACAACATCTGGAATACGTTGGCTATTTTAGATGATTGATCTGTTTCCCACAGACCAGCACTTGGAGTATCTGAGAAGGAGGCTGCACACCTGATGAGAAGTGGAGTCCCACAACATCTGGAAGGGCATCACATTGGCCACCCTGAGTTAGAAGGTACAAGTGGGGATTGGAGATATCAGAAAATAAATTACAGAAGCCTACTTCACTGTTTGGATTTTAGCAAGACAATAATCCCTACCATGGTGTTGTTGTTTTTCCCCAGCCAGAATGTGCTGGAACTCAGTTCTGGCACCGTTCAAGTAGGTGCCATTGCCATTCTAAGAGAACAAGAGAGGTGTTCATGGTGAGTTCCAGCACCTCTTTTTCTAGGAAAATAGTACTGATTACTACCACCATCTGATATCTATATAGCAGCTATATAGATATATAGCAGCAACTAAGTTTTGAATGACTGCAAAAAGATCAAACTTATCCATCCTTAAAGAAATCAGCCCTGAGTGCTCACTGGAAGGACAGATCCTGAAGTTGAGGCTCCAGTACTTTGGCCACCTCATGAGAAGAGAAGACTCCCTAGAAAAGACCCTGATGTTGGGAAAGATGGAAGGCACAAGGAGAAGGAGACAACAGAGGATGAGATGGTTGGACAGTGTTCTCAAAGCAACTAGCATGAGTTTGGCCATGGGGTCAAACTCATGTCTGGCATGCTCTGGTCCATGGAGTCACAAAGAGTCGGACATGACTGAACGACTGAACAACAACAAGTTCTGCACAGAGTAAACTCATTGGCATTAACAGAGCTAAGTTAGTCATGCAGCTAATGTCAAAGTGCAGTGTTCAAGGTTATTGTGTTGCTTTACAAAGCCTTAAGCACCTTGGGTCTAGGATACCTTAGGATACCACCTGAACCCTTTGTGTCCCAACCTAATCACGGAGGTCTTGTGCTTGGGTTCTGCTTATGGGCCTCTCATAGGGGCATCTGGTTGGTCATGGTGAGAACAGGATGCTGGACTAGATGGGCCACTGGCCTGATCCAGCAAGCTCTTCCTATGCCCTTATGGCCTTTTCTTATTCCTGAGACCAATGCCATCAACACATCCAATATAATGAGAAGCCAGTGGTGGACCTTGTCTGGTTGGCCCAGATGGCAATGTATGGCCCCCGTTCTCATCAGAAGATTCAGCCCTCCTGCCCAGTGAGCACCACAGCCTGGCCGGGGACTCTGCATTTGCTACATGCATGCATGAACCTTCCTTCCTTCCTTCCTTGCAAATTGAGGCTCAAATGTTTACACCTGAGTAAAGTGCATGCAAAAGAGGCTCACCCTCTTCTCCCCTGTACAGAATCTCATATGCATTTAAAGATGTGTGTTGTTGTTGTTCAGTCGTTCAGTTGTGTCCAACTCTTTGTGACCCCATGGACCAGAGCACGCCAGGCACGCCTATCTTTCACTGCCTCCCGCAGTTTGGTCAGACTCATGTTAGTAGCCTCAAGAACACTGTCCAACCATCTCATCCTCTGTCGTCCCCTTCTCCTTGTGCCCCCCATCTTTCCCAACATCAGGGTCTTTTCTAGGGAGTCTTCTCTTCTCATGAGGTGGCCAAAGTCTTGGAGCCTCAGCTTCAGGATCTGTCCTTCCAGTGATCACTCAGGGCTGATTTCCTTAAGGATGGATAGGTTTGATCTTCTTGCAGTCCATGGGACTCTCAAGAGTCTCCTCCAGCACCAGAATTCAAAAGCATAAATTCTTCTGCGATCAGCCTTCTTTATGGTTCAGTATATATGTTGTCTTTAAAAACAACAGGCATTAAAAGATGTGTTTTAGCAGGCAGTAAACCAACAGGCTACATTTTCTCCATTGCTGCCTCTTCAGGGTTGGAGAAGCTTCATTATATTTATATTTATATTTTTTTTAAAAGGAGAATGAATGCAAGTATAATGCTGAATGCTTCTGTTCTCACACCAGCCTGGCGTGGGCATCTGTTGCACAAGGCAGTGGAGAAAACTAGGTCCCAGATTGCTTGAGAACAGTTTTCAAGGGCTATAAATAATATTTCCAGAATTAGGTTTCTGGAACCTAAGGAATCTGCTTCCCCACAGAAGATGCAGGTCCTTATCTATGGGGGACCAGGGACTGGGGGCAAAATTCAGTTCGGGTCTTAATGGGGATCCATCGCATTCTTGCTTCCCAAAATGATACAGGAACACAAAGTCTACCAGCCTTCAAAACCTTCATTTCCCTGAATTTTGCAATGCAGTTAGTTCTCCAACCAAAAAAAGTGTACCAAGATATGTGCACATCGGTGTGCATGAAAGCACATCTTGTAGTGGAAATAGCATACAAAACTGCATTACCTTGGTGAAAGCTGCATCCAAAAGCCTTTACATTGGGAGAAATGAGCTCTAAAATACTGATACATTTTCATGGGAAATTCTTTGTGGATAGCATCACTGCAAGGAGGGAAATGCATGTTTTAACACAGGGGTCAGCAAACTTTTTCAGCAGGGGGCCGGTCCACTGTCCCTCAGACCTTGTGGGGGGCCGGACTATATTATTGGGGGGGGGATGAACGAATTCCTATGCCCCACAAATAACCCAGAGATGCATTTTAAATAAAAGAACACATTCTACTCATGTAAAAACACGCTGATTCCCGGACTGTCCACAGGCCAGATTTAGAAGGTGATTGAGCCAGATCCGGCCCCCGGCCCTTACTTTGCCTACCCATGTTTTAACACCTGACCATGATTCAAAAAACCCTGCACACAGAAAGTTAGCACATAGGGGGTTAGAGTAAACTTCAGCTAGTCTTAGGGTTTTGCTATATTCTTGGGGGTTTGTGATATTTTTCCTGGCTGATGTTCTCCACCTTTAACAGCTGCCTGATAACCAAACATTCAGATAGTGGAAATTTCTGACATCACTACACCCCCGTGGGGGGGGGGAGTTGTTGCACAAGCTTTCTTAATTTTGTTACAGTTACAGGTGGGTAGCCGTGTTGGTCTGCCATAGTCGAAACAAAATAGGAAATTCTTTCCAGTAGCACCTTAGAGACCAACTGGGTTTGTTCTTGGTATGAGCTTTCGTGTGCATGTATCTGAAGAAGTGTGCATGCACACGAAAGCTCATACCAAGAACAAACCCAGTTGGTCTCTAAGGTGCTACTGGAAAGAATTTCCTATTTTGTTTTAATTTTGTTACGTTTATATACCATGTTTTCCTCCAAGAAGCTCAATATGGTGAACGTGGTTCTCTCCTCCCTGTTTTACCCTGACAACGACCCTGTGAGGTAGGTTCAGCTGAAAGGCAGTGATCAGGCTTCATGGCTTCTTCTGTGCCCCACATATGCAGCTGTTAAAACACCCAAGAGCTTAGCCAGTAAAAAAGAAATTTGGGGGGGGGGGTGATGTCAACAATTAGAGTATTTTTTTTCCACTTTTCTTTACATGCTGGAAATTCTAACACATTTGTCATCAGATGATGTGTGTGACTAAATTAATAGTAACACTTTTAATGTCAGATTGAGTGCAATGCCAACAGATGCCATTGGCGGTATGAATGAAATGCAGCTAGCTGCGAAAGAATTTTGTTATATAAAAAAAGAAAGGAAAGGAACACATACATATTTAAAACATTAAAGCTGCCATTACATATTTTAACGGTATCGCCAGTTCTCTGCAAATTGTCTCATTTGAGTAATCTCTCTATTCCTGGAATATTAAAAAGGTGTCACAGCTGTGGAATGTAGATCGAGGGAACAACAGGGAGCGAACAGGAGGTGCGAAAAGATTTTATTTTATTTAAAAAAAAACCCATTTCTAATCTGAGCTGTAGACAGCTTTCTACCTCCCACAGTGTAGGCAGAACATAACCCATTCGCAGCTAGTAGCTGTTGATAGCCCTTCTCCTCCATAAATTTGTCTAATTCTCTTTCAAAGCCTCCCAGCTGGGTCGCCATCTCATAGTTGAACTATGCTCTGTGTGAATCACAGAATCATAGAATTGAAAGGGACCCCGAGGATCATCTAGACCAACCCCTCGCAATGCAGCAATAGGCAGCTGTCCCATACAGGGATTGAACCTGCAACCTTGGCATTATCCGGGCCATGCTCTAACCAACCAAGCTATCCAGGCTGTCCCCCCAGAAGCCCTTTAAGTGACTCCCCTATGGTCTATGACAAATTCCCATGCTTCAAAAGCTCAGTCGGTAAAGCACGAGACTCTTAATCTCAGGGCTGTGGGTTCGAGACCCACGTTGGGGAAATAGATTCCTGCGTTGCAGGGGGTTGGACTAGATGACCCTCAGGGTTCCCTTCCAACTCTACAATTCTATGATCCTATGTTCCTATTGAAATCTGTCCTTCATCCAGAACCATGAGGACTAGAACTTTGATTTATTTTTAGGGGAAGGTTTGTAGTTTTCATTCCACAGCCATTCCTTTGAAAGTTGTTTTTTCCCCTTGACCTTCTTTGTTACTTTCCCTCTCCTGATTTCTGGATTTACTCCGTTCTGCTGGTAGAAAACACTGAGCCTCGGAGACAGGAAGGGAAACCAGTTTATTTTGCTTTAGGGCAGGCACCACCAAACTCGGCCCTCCAGCTGTTTTGGGACTACAATTCCCATCATCCCTGACCACTGGTCCTCTTAGATAGGGATGATGGGAGTTGTAGTCCCCAAACAGCTGGAGGGCCGAATTTGGGGGTGCCTGCTTTAGAGAGTGGAGGTGAAGCCATCCAAGAACTGCCTTGCGTATATATATGTGCAGCAGTGAATGTACTGTATATGTCTGTCACCTTCTCCAAAACGATCCCTCCAAACAACTGATATGTCAAGATGCAGACTGTCTTTGTGCTGGTGTGATAGAAGCTGCATGTTCCGGAGCAAACCTATATTTGAGCCGCCATGCCCGGCAAGCCAACCAGCTGACAGGCTCTGCAATGGATTGACTCACCAAAAATCTTCCCTCTGAATTTTGATCTTCAACATACTCAGGTTAATCGGGCAGTTGTCACATGCCAATGGAAAATCAGGTGAGGGCAGGTAAAAACGGCTGGGCAGAAAGGCATTTTGCTGACACCCTCAACACCCTGCAGAAAGCCCCCCACACACTGCAAAAATGGTGCCACCTGCCAGCATTGTGATGGAAACCAATAGACAGGTGGGGGTCCCCGCCCAGCTGTCTCACTTGGTCTGCAGGAAGTGGGGGTGATTAGTTTCCAGCTGACTACCTAGATCTAGTTGCCCAACTCTGATCTAGGACTTTTGCTCACCTATAGACCACTACATCAGCCGCTGCTGCAGGCAGGCGAGCAAGCAAGCAGGGAAGCTATTCTTTCAGCAGTGGCACTGTGAGCCTGAACTCACCGATACATCCACCTTCTTCAATTATGCCACTCCAAATTTTGAATGCACATGTTATAAGAATTTTAAGGTCATATATGTTCACAACTGTATATATAAACCACATATCTGAAACCCCACAGATTAGGTCCTGAACTAATTGACCTCAAATATTTCTCTGCAAGGTCAAAGTGGGAAACCTCCACATTGTCTTTTTCCTCGCAAATCCTGTCCTCACAAATCCTGTCTTAAGGGCACATTCAAGATATGAACAGGGTGTGAGCCTGGGACCTGGGACCTAGATTCAGGAATTAAGTCGTAATAATAATAAAAGAGGGACGCGGGTGGCGCTGTGTGTTAAACCACAGAGCCTAGGACTTTCCACTCAGAAGGTTGGCGGTTCGAATCCCTGCAACGGGGTGAGCTCCCGTTGCTCGGTCCCAGCTCCTGCCAACCTAGCAGTTCAAAAGCACATCAAAGTGCAAGTAGATAAATAGGTACTGCTCCGGCAGGAAGGTAAATGGTGTTTCCATGCACTGCTCTGGTTTGCCAGAAGCAACTTAGTCATGCTGGCCACATGACCCAGAAGCTGTACGCCGGCTCCCTTGGCCAATAAAGCGAGATAAGCGCCGCAACCCCAGAGTTGTCCGCGACTGGACCTAATGGTTAGGGGTCCTGTCACCTTTACCTTTAATAACATAAGAGTGGCCAAAACCCAGATAATGCAATCAGGTAACTTGCCAGACAGTAGATAAACAACGCACTCAGATTTCTGTTGTAGACCGCCTTTTCTGTGATGTAGGTATGATGTATCTGGGGGGTGGTCTTGGGCTATACCCATTCTGTGATATATGCATGATGTTTCTGGGGGTGGTCTTGGACTCCAGGGCGGGCAATTTAAAATGTCTATATAAGGGCGGGCACACCTTTGTTCTGGTTCCTCCTCCTCTCTCCTGTGTGTTGTGGAGCACCCTGTTGCAACAGTTAATAAAGATCAGGCTTACTAGCTGCTTTGCTTCTCAATATTCTCTGGCTGGTCTCTGTTATTTTCTCCTACCGATAGAGAACCTACAAAAGGACTCTATATGAGCTCTTGGGTACCCCATAAGGGGAAAAGAGCAGGGTTGTTGTTTTTTACTTATATCACACATAAGAACAGAAGAACAGGCTGCTGGATCAGACCAATGGCCCACCTGCTCCAGCATTTTGTTCTCACAGTGGGATGCCAGATGCCTGCGTAAAACCCAAAATCAGGACCTGAGCACAACAACACTCTTACCTCCTGTGGTTTCCATCAGCTGGTATTCGGAAGCATGACTGCCTCCAACCGCAGAGACAGAGCATAGTCTTCATGGAGAGTAAGGGTCAGTTATCAGTTAACTCTGCCCATCTGCCACTGTCTGCCTCTCTGTGAAGCCCTTGAAGTCGTGATTCCTGCTCATCGACGCTCTAGTTTGTACTGGGCACGGTTGTAGTGTGGCAGAATGCCTTGTCACTGTCTTCTGTACACATGGGTGGACCGGTCATTCGGATCCCACAATATTTGCCTGAGCTCTTCCTGAGCAGCTTTCAAAGGGTCGAGAACTTCAGAGTGGACGGTGCTTCAAAGAAGAAGTGATAGCTGTGTCATTTGTTTACTATTGCATCCATTTCCCTTTTTAGTTTTATTTCTTGGCGTTGATGGGAAACTCGTGTGCTTTAATCTATGCCGGAAAAACGCCAGGGAAGGGTTGAGGAGAAATTGCTGTGCAATTTACAGGTGGGAAAAAAACTTTAGAAATACCATTGACCAGGAGTAGTCAATGTAGGGTACTGCCCTTCAGGAAGTGTGGGCTACAACCTGGAATACTGTGTCCAGTTCTGGGCACCACAGTTCAAGAAGGATACTGACAAGCTGGAACGTGTCCAGAAGAGGGCAACCAAAATGGTCAAAAGCCTGGAAACGATGCCTTATGAGGAACGACTTAGGAAGCTGGGTATGTTTAGCCTGGAGAAGAGAAGGTTAAGGGGTGATATGATAGCCATGTTCAAATATATCAAAGGATGTCATATAGAGGAGGGAGAAAGGTTGTTTTCTGCTGCTCCAGAGAAGCGGACACGGAGCAATGGATTCAAACTACAAGAAAGAAGATTCCACCTAAACATTAGGAAGAACTTCCTGACAGTAAGAGCTGTCCGACAGTGGAATTTGCTGCCAAGGAGTGTGGTGTAGTCTCCTTCTTTGGAGGTCTTTCAGCGGAGGCTTGACAGCCATCTGTCAGGAATGCTTTGATGGTGTTTCCTGCTTGGCAGGGGGTTGGACTGGATGGCCCTTGTGGTCTCTTCCAACTCTAGGATTCTATGATTCTATGAACCCCCATTGTCCCTGACCAGAGGCCATGCTTGCTGAGGCTGGTGGGACTTGTAGTTCCAAGAACATCTGGATACACCATGTTAGCTGCCCCAGAATTATACAATGAAATGTATAGTTTGTTCTTTCATGCTCAGAAACAAGTCCTGTTGATATAAATAGAATATCAATATCAGTAGATATTGACATCAGGTAAACACTTTCCTGATTGCCCAATAGTAGGAGTAAAGCTAAAGGTAAAGGACCCCTGACAGTTAAGTCCAGTTGCAGACGACTCTGGGGTTGTGGCGCTCATCTCACTTTCAGGTTGAGGGAGCCAGTTTGTCTGCAGACAGTTTTTCCGGGTCTTGTGGCCAGCATGACTAAGCCGCTTCTGGCGAAACCAGAGCAGCGCACAGAAACGCCGTTTACCTTCCCGCCGGAGTGGTACCTATTTATCTACTTGCACCTTGATGTGCTTTCGAACTGCTAGGATGGCCGGAGCAGGGACTGAGCAACGGGAGCTCACCCTGTCGCGGGGATTTGAACCGCCAACCTTCTGATCGGCAAGTCTAAGAGGCTTAGCGGTTTAGACCACAGCGCCACCCGCGTCCCTCTAATACAGGGGTCAGAAAACTTTTTCAGCAGGGGGCCGGTCCACTGTCCCTCAGACCTTGTGGGGGGCCGGACTATATTATTTAGGGGGGGTGAACATATTCCTATGCCCCACAAATAACCCAGAGGCATGTTAAACAAAAGCACACATTCTACTCTTGTAAAAACACATGGATTCCCGGACCGTCCGTGGGCCACATTTAGAAGGCGATTAGGCCTGATCCGGCCCCCGTGCCTTAGTTTGCCTACCCATGTTCTAATAGTAGGAATAGGAGTAGGAATTTTGTAGGCAAATTTTCTGTTGTCAGCTTTCTGGGAATTAATTTTGTCTCGTATTTTTCTATTCTTTGTTGGTTTTAAATTTTATGTTCTGTGAAGTAATTATAATTGAGAAATGTATTTAAATAAAGAAAAGCAGAAGTTGGGACTCTGTTCAGAGGCTTAGGAGACCTTTATGAATAAGTTTACTTTGCAAACTTAAGTTGTTCTTTGCCAACTCATAGTGTAAGTGAAAGCGTGCACTGAGAGCTTATGGTTCTTAGGTGTTCAGGACTGAATAGCTATTATTGTGAGTCCAGGAGGAAGCACACAGGCAGGTGATGCTACCCCCACAGCAATATCTATGCCCTAAAATAAATAAAGACGTCTCTAGGTAGCTTCTGCTAGCCCATTCCAAAGCGATGACCTTTCATCCCTCCCTACAAGCACCCTCTCAGCAGGTGAGTTAGTCTGAGCCCCTTCCAGCAGGATGTGTGGCTCATGTCTCCTAGAAACAAACATTGCTCCCCAAAACTTACCGGTAAAAGCTATTGTAAAGGTAAAGGTAAAGGGACCCCTGACCATTAGGTCCAGTCGTGTCCGACTCTGGGGTTGCGGCGCTCATCTCACTCTATAGGCCGAGGGAGCCGGCGTTTGTCCGCAGACAGCTTCTGGGTCATGTGGCCAGCATGACAAAGCTGCTTCTGGAGAACCAGAGCAGCGCACGGAAACGCCGTTTACCTTCCCGCCGGAGCGGTCCCTATTTATCTACTTGCACTTTGACGTGCTTTCGAACTGCTAGGTGGGCAGGAGCAGGGACCGAGCAACGGGAGCTCACCCCGTTGCAGGAATTCGAACCGCCGACCTTCTGATCGGCAAGCCCTAGGCTCTGTGGTTTAACCCACAGTGCCACCTGGGTCCCAAAAAAGCTATTGTACTGTTTTGCAAAATGCAGCAAGGCCACCATGCATTTAAAACAGTACCATGCTGCTTCGAACAACCATGGCTCTCCCTGCCAAAGAACTGCAGCTTGTTAAGAGTGCCGAGAGCTGTGAGGACACCCCTCACAGAGTGACAATTCCCAGAACTGCAACTCTGGGAGGGGAAATAGGGTCTCCCTAACAACTCCCAGCGCCCTTAATAAACTATTGCTCCCA
Organism: Lacerta agilis; assembly: GCF_009819535.1. Lineage (NCBI taxonomy): Eukaryota > Metazoa > Chordata > Lepidosauria > Squamata > Lacertidae > Lacerta > Lacerta agilis. The sequence continues at coordinate 45,311,040 of NC_046324.1, forward strand.
GGATTCTTTGATCTGACAGTTCAAAGGGGAGGAAGAGTGATTTAAAAGTATGGTGCAGATGTGGCCAGTGCAATTCTGAACAGAACGCTTTTTTAAAACAACAACAACAACAACACGTGTATACTCTTAATCCAGCAGTTTGGGTGTGACCTCATCGACCAGATGCAAGTAAATGAAAACACAGGCTGCCTTTTGAAAGGAAGCAGCCATCGCCTCTCTCTATCATAAGAGGTGAGGCACAACCCATTGAAAGGGTTCCTGGCTTCCCTACTGCCTAACTGATGACTTGCTTTGGCAGTTCTTCCCTTGCCTTCAAGTCTCCACCAATTGTTCTCTCCCCTTTTCCATCTTTTTTCCTCCCTTCCCAAGAGCCAATGTTATCTGTGACCCAAGAAGGAGATGGGCCAATCTGGTTTCTCTCCCTGCACATTTCCCCTGCCTTAATTTCCATTCGGTCCATTTTAGCACCAGTCTGTAATCTACGGACACATTTCCTCCTAAAATATATACCTGCCCACCCGCCATCACTGTGATGTCTATCAGGGGTTCCTTGGGCTCCATGGGGATCTGGCATGGTTTGGCAGTCCTGGATGGATGGGAATGAAAGAAGAAGATGGAACAGAGACAGGGGACTTGAAGGCTGGCACCCAAGGATAGAGGACAGAAGCTTTCCCCTTCTCACTCGGGTGGGGAAGCCAACTCTCGTCACTGCCCTTCCTTCAGAATGCAGAGCATCATCAGTGTGGAAGGACTTCATTCAGCCTGTGAGAGTGACTGGGCAAAAATGTGTATGGCAAAGTTAGAATCAGAGGAGCAGGAGGCAGGTTTCCTGACGAGAACCAGGTGCTGTCTTTGTAGATGGGAGCAGGTGCCCCAAAGAAGGATATCTGCACATGTAACATCCCCATGAAATGAGGGAGTCTTGCGAGTGAGGTCACCATGCCTTGTATTTAAGAGTTAGGCTGGAGGGGTGTGTCGCCCGTTGGGACATCTTCATTGCTTCCCTTCAGCTTGTGTTGCTCGTGTGCTTTGGAATCATGACTTTGGGACCCTGAGCCTGTACCGTTAGTAACCTGTATAAACAGCTCATTCTTACAGGCACATTCTTTATTACAGTCCAAAGACCCACAGAAACAATTCTGAAAGCAAAATACATCAGATATACAGGGAGAACATTGCTAGGCAGTCATTGTTTCATATCTAAAGCATGTTGATTTCTAATTCTTATTACCTCCAAGAGGAATTTTGCCACAGCCAGGGTTATATCATTTATCTTATCTTCAAGGAGATATTTGAGATAAAAAATATCTGACTTTCCACATAGATTTTACCAATAAAGGTTTGATTAATTGGTTCCTGGGTTGTTTATGCAGCCCACAGCTTACACACAAGTAGGAGCCTCAGTTGCTTTGCTGGACAATGTCAGATGACATGCTTTGCCTTGCCTGTGTGGCTTCACCTCAAACTACACAGGTAAAGGAAGTGGACTTTGCCCTCACTGATAATAAGGTTTGGAATTAGAATGGAGGTTGGTGGAATATCGGCTGTTTGGATAACTATCATAGGTTGATGGTCCAGCTGCCAGCATCATATTTCATATGTAACTACTGCAAATGGACCTCCAATCAATGTCAACGTGCACATTAATGCAATTCTGGCATGTGTGTGTTTATTGTTGTTGTTGTTGTTGTTGTTCAGTCGTTCAGTCGTGTCCGACTCTTCGTGACCCCATGGACCAGAGCACGCCAGGCACGCCTATCCTTCACTGCCTCTCGCAGTTTGGCAAAACTCATGTTAGTAGCTTTGAGCAGGGGCGTCGCTAGGGGGGGGGCGCTGGGGGCGGTACGCCCCCGGGCGACAGGGGCCACAAGCGGCGGGTGGGGGCGACAAGCGGCGGGTGGGGGCGACAAGCGGCGCCCCTCCCGCCACTCCCCAGGCAACGCCGGTCACCCCGGGAGCAGCAGCGCTGCACGGATGGGGTGCTCCCTCGGCCGTGCGCTGTTGCTCCTGGGGCGACCGGAGCGAGCGGCGGCGCATGGGGGTGACAAGCGGCAGCCCCTCCCGCCATTCCCAAGCGCTGCCGCTCCCTCCGTCACCCCAGGAGCAACAGCGCACGGCCGAGGGAGCACCCCGTCCGTGCAGCGCTGCTGCTCCCGGGGTGACCGGCAGCGTGGGGAGTGGCAGGAGGGGCCGGCGCTTGTCAGCCCCACGCGCTGCCGCTGGCTCCGTCCCCCCGGGAGCAGCAGCGCACGGTGTGTGCGGTGCTGCTGCTCCTGGGACAACGGAGCGAACGGCGGCACGTGGGGGTGGCAGGAGGCAGCCCCTCCCACCATTCCCACGCGCTGCCGCTCCCTCCGTCACCCTGGGAGCGGCAGCGCACGGCCCGACGACGGAGTGCGCCTGCACGCGCAGGCGCACTCTGTCATCAGATCGCCGCTTCCACAGCCTCCTTTTGAGCCGGAGAGCTTAAAAGCGAGCTCTTCGGCTTAAAAGAGGGCTGCAGAAGCGGCGCCGGCACCCCCGGAAACGCCCTGGGGGCGGAGCGTCATGACGTCACAATGTGATGTCACGACGCCCCGCCCGCGGGGCGTTTCCTTTGCCGCCCCGGGTACCGCGGAGCCTTACTCCGCCACTGGCTTTGAGAACACTGTCCAACCATCTCATCCTCTGTCGTCCCCTTCTCCTTGTGCCCTCCATCTTTCCCAACACCAGGGTCTTTTCTAGGGAGTCTTCTCTTCTCATGAGGTGGCCAAAGTACTGGAGCCTCTACTTCAGGATCTGTCCTTCTAGTGAGCACTCATAGTTTGGCTGCAGAGAATATAATCAATCTGATTCCGATGTTGCCCATCTGGTGATGTCCATGTGTAGAGTTGTCTCTTGCGTTGTTGGAAAAGAGTGTTTGTGATGACCAGCTTGTTCTCTTGACAGAACTCTATTAGCCTTTGCCCTGCTTCGTTTTGAACTCCAAGGCCAAACTTGCCAGTTGTTCCTTTTATCTCATGACTCCCTACTTTAGCATTCCAATCCCCTATAATGAGAAGAACATCCTTCTTTGGTGTCATTTCTATATGGTGTTGTAAGTCTTCATAGAATTGGTCAATTTCAGTTTCTTCAGCACTGGTAGTTGGTGCATAAACTTGGATTACTGTGATGTTAAAAGGTCTGCCTTGGATTCGTATCGAGTGTGTTTATTATTACGTTGTTATAGCCTTGGTGGCGCTGATTTTATTAGCGACGTGGTTTATTGCTGCATGATTTACTCCCAAGCCCTGATGGAATGTGAAGTCATTGCTCCTAATAACCATTTAGTGCACATAATGTAATGCACATTCCTTTCTGTTCAAGTGCTCCTGTTCTGCGTTTCGTCAGAAGCGACAGGATCCCTGGGGGGGGGGGCATGAGAGGTGGGCAGAGAGAAATTCCTCTCCAGTTTTGCTGGTGCAGGAAGTAAACATGAATGAAATTGCAAAGCTATCCCTTTGGGTTGCATTAGAAATAACAAAGAGCTCACAATACCTAGGCTTTTCTTAGTGCAGGGAAGTATTTAGAAGGTTATACTAGGACCAGCGACGCGGGTGGCGCTGTGGGTTAAACCACAGAGCCTAGGGCTTGCTGATCAGAAGGTCGGCGGTTCGAATCCCCGCGACGGGGTGAGCTCCCGTTGCTCGGTCCCAGCTCCTGCCCACCTAGCAGTTCGAAAGCACGTCAAAGTGCAAGTAGATAAATAGGTACTGCTCCGGCGGGAAGGTAAATGGCATTTCCATGCACTGCTCTGATTCGCTAGAAGCAGCTTTGTCATGCTGGCCACATGACCCGGAAGCTGTACACCGGCTCCCTCGGCCAGTAACGTGAGATGAGCGCCGCAACCCCAAAGTTGGACACGACTGGACCTAACGGCCAGGGGTCCCTTTACCTTTACCTTTACTAGGACCTGGGAGAACCAGATCACCCTGAACCCAGTATAATGATTGACTTGAGAGATCTCTCTCTCTCTCTCTCTCTCTCTTTCTCTGTGCTGTCATAACAACTTCCTTATGTAATGGTGAAGACAGGGGCTTCAGTTGCACCAAATCTCAACCCCATAATTTATTTGGATTTTGAAGGCTCAGCCTCAGGAAATATGAAATCAAATGTGTCAATGCCACTCCAAATTGTATCATGTTGGGCAGATGATTCTAGGTTTGCCTTCTTCGTGAGAGTTACCACACTTCCCTTCACAAAGTGACAAAGGACTGACCACCCTTTATTCATGAAAACCATTTTTTTATGCAGTTTTAAGACTACGATACCAATAAGGCAGTGTGACTGTGAACCAATTGCACATATGTACAGTAAGCACACTGGAGGCCCAAATTTGAAGCATAAAAAATATGTGACAGCATAAATAAGCAGTACTGGAATACAAAAAAAAGCTTTCAGGAGGTGGGAAAATGTTGTTACTATCTCTAAGGGGGGGGGGTAAGACCCAGGGTAACTATTGACCAGTCAACTTGATGCCGTTAGAAGGAAAGGTCCCAGAATTAAATTAAATTAATTAAACAGTCAGTCTGTGAGCGCTTAGAAAAGGATGCTGTGAATACTAAAACCTAGCATGGGCTTCTCAAAAGCAAGTCATGCCAGAAGAATATAATTTCTTTACAGGGGGTTGGGCTAGATGACCCCCAGGGTCCCTTCCAACTATACAGTTCTACAATCCCCACAGAGATCTGTTACTCTTAGCCAGGAGCACAGATTTCAAGGTGGAAGCCCACCTAGCTGCCCCATATATACACATATACACCTTTTAAAGTAGTGATATCTTCTTTTATCAAAAAAAAATAATAAAGTTTATATTTATAGTTCATATTTTAGCATGTATTTTGGATTGTTTTTTTATGGATATGTGTGTGCTGGTTGAGAACCGTAACAATAAATCTATCTACACATATACATATACTAGAGGGGTCAGCAACGTTTTCAGCTGTGTGCCAGTCCACCGTCCCTCAGACCATGTGGTGGGCTGGACTATATTTTTGGGGGGAAATGAATGAATTCCTATGCCCCACAAATAACCCAGAGATGCATTCTAAATAAAAGCACACATTCCACTCATGTAAAAACACCAGGCAGGCCCCACAAATAACCCAGAGATGCATTTTAAACAAAAGGACACATTCTACTCATGTAAAAACACGCTGATTCCCGGACCGTCCGTGGGCCAGATTTAGAAGGCGATTGGGCCGCATCTGGCCCACGGGCCTTAGGTTGCCTACCCCTGATATACTTTATATACCATGGGCAGTTTCTTCCTGTCTGCTCTAAATTTACATAAATTGATGTCATTTGAACACACCTTTTGTTTGGGAAATCTTGAAACCTCCCAGCTTTTTAGAGCCTTTGTGTGAAACATAATAAAGGGAGAACTGAGAGGTGGATTCTTTCTTCTCCCATTCACGGAGTCAGCCCTGGGATAGTTAATTGTCATGGTCATAATGAACCCTTGCACTGTTTTGTTCCTTACTTGAATTTGCATTATTCCTCAACAGAGAGAGAGAGAGTGAGGGAGAAAGAAAGAGGGAGAGATGGTGGACACCTCAGAGCAGAGAACCAGTGTCAAGCTCATAAAGAGACAATGCCAGTTTCCATAGAATCATTTGTTCGTTCCCCTGGTGGCTCAATGCCACAGATGCGAACTTTGGTTACTAGGTAACCATGCTGCATCGACCAATGGCAGACGAGAGTTTACCAAACTTACTCAGTTTATATCTGAGGGAAGTATTTCTTTTGTCTGATGGGTCTTCGGGGGGAGATCATTCTTCCCTCGCACATCTCTCTTTAAAAAAAAATATTCATTTTATAATATATAACAAAAACAAACACAACAACAACAAAAAGAAAAAAAAAGACATTAACAATTACAGGTATGTAGCCGTGTTGGTCTGCCATAGTCTCAGTGTATCTGAAGAAGTGTGCATGCACATGAAAGCTCATACCAAGAACAAACTTAGTTGGTCTCTAAGGTGCTACTGGAAGGAATTTTTTATTTTATTAACAATTACAACAGCAACAATATACTATTTTTTATCTAATTTTCTTAACATCTTGATGGGACCTCCTCCGATCTTCCCTTCCTGGATTCCATTTTTTCTCCTATTTTTAGCAGGATCGTCTTCATATTTAACTTTCTTACCTCTCAATTTCCATTTATTCAATTATTCATTTTGCAACCCGATTTCCTCCTCTATTTCTTTTTTGCCCCAATTTTTATCCGGAAATCCCTAACTTCTTCCCTAGATTTTCAAATATTCTCAATATGAAAATGTTTCCTTAAATACAATTTAAATTTCTTCCACTCTTCCTGCACACCGACTCTTCCCTCTGTTCACGCGGTCTTGCTGTCAGCTCGGCGAGTTCCATAAAGTCCATTTCCCTCGCATGTCTCGGTTTCCTTTTAGATTGGGGCTGAGCTGAAAGGGGGATCCATTCCATCAGCATCGAGAGGTGACCCCCTTTTGGAAAGTTGACACTTGCAAAACAGGACAGAAGCGTCCGCCCAATCATAAAACATGGCTCTGAACATGCTTCACTTGTCTCTGGTTAAGACATCACTTCCCTGATTGGCTAGGATCACCCATGCAACCAATCCTGCTAGTTTTTACCCTCACTCTGAAGCCACTTTGTTTGCTCTCAGTGAGGTCATCGTGTACTCAGGTCTTGATTGGCTATGTAGTGCTGCAACATCATATGTACACCATGATCCCTGATTGGCTGAGATCACTCTGTGAAAGAAGCCTGACTAGGGAGCATACCTGTCAAGTTTCGGATTTGAAAATAAGGGATCAGCAGTCTCACCCATCCCAGGGACAGTCACATGTCAGTGGTGGGTGGAGCCAGAAGCAAAAGTGGGCGGGGCAGCAATGTAAACTCCAAGCGGGCTCGGGCTCGGAGCGGAGCAAAGAGGAGGGCAGCCATGTGCTCCGCGCGATGGAGCCCCATCGTCTTCTTGTCTGATCCCATCAAAACAGGACAGGAAGCAGCAGCTGCTCAAAGGCAGCCAGGCTCCGCCCGCCAGCTAACCCTATTGCCCGGCTGAGGGGCCCGGCGGCAACGGATAGGGGCTGATGCAGGGGGTGGAATACACCCCACTGTAAGCACAGGAACCGGCTCCCACTTGCTTTGAGGGCTGAGGCTTTTCTCTCCAAGTAGGCGAGGTCTTCCCACCCAGTCCCTTGCCAGCAGGGGAGGAGCTGCTTCCATTAAAAACGGGAAATTTAAGGGAAATAAAAAATAAGGGAGAGCAGCGGGAAACTGCTTGAAATAAGGGAGAATCCCGGGGGAAACGGGATACTTGACAGCACTGCTAGGGAGGTGTGTGGTCCCAAAGCAGTACAGTCATACCTTGTGTTGTGTCCGCTTGATGTTGTGTCTTTTCGCGTTATGTCCCACGGCAATCCAGAAGTACCGGAACGGGTTACTTCTGGGTTTCGGCGCTCGCGCCTGCACAGAAGCACCAAATTGCACCGCGCACCTGCGCAGACGCAGCACTTCGAGTTGTGGGCATTTCACGTTACGGACGGGCCTCTGGAACGGCTCCCGTCCATAACATGAGATACCACTGTAGAAGATAAGGGGAAATCCATAGCCCATTATGAGCTGAGCCCAAACTCCTTCTATATTTAGGCCTAGCTTCACACACACACACACACACACACACAGAGCTTCCTGTCAGGTCCCTGCTCCCTAAGCAAACCTGCCTTTGCAAGGAGGCAAGAGAATGGGCAGCAATACCCAAGTTTTCTCAAGGGTTTTCCTAGAAATCTCAAAAAGTGCCAAAATATGTTTAAAACGCATCATTTAGGACACAACGCATTTAGGAAGGCATGCAATGAGATAGTATGCGCATTTGAATAAGTAGTTTGTGATAAAATACATATTATAATCACACATTTAAGTATGTATTTATAGATTAAGGGGTCAATTTTATGGCATGTTTTGCCAGGATGCGCAACATATGATCCAGCGGATCTCCAGCTCAGGCTGCTGATTCCTGGCTCAGCTGGCATTGAGTCCCCATCCCTGGCTCAGCCAAGGACATGTCACCATAACTCACTCATCCAAGCTCAGTTGGGGCTCAGTCATCTGGTCCAAAGCTGGTTTAGCTGAGACCAATATATGTCCCCAAAATGGGCATTCTGGGGTGCATTACTAAGCTGCCTCAGCTCAATCATGTGATGTGGGAACCTGGTATAGAGATTTCTTTTCCCTACCTGCTTAACAGGGTTTGGATATGGTGTAACTTTGTGCCAGCTTTGCATGCATAGAATGGGTCCTTTAATATGGCAATCAGGCTTATGAATAAACACATGTGGAGCTGACATGGGCTAGAAACAAATTGATCCATCCATCACTACAAGTTCTCAGTTTCCTTTTCATTGCTAGGGATGGGCAGATTTGCCAATTTCAATCTTTCTCAGTTCCTCATCTCCACCCCTACCCCGCATCAAATTCATTCCTGCACATTTCTGCAGCCATTTGTCTCCGTGAAAATCGGTCAGCATTTTAGAGCATATTTCTCCCAAGAAAACCTGGTTTTTTGCTTTTAGGTCTACATACTTTCGCAAGCAATTTTCCCTAAAGTAATGCATCATTGCATGTTATTTTTGTGCATTTTTAGTCACACTTTCCCCAAATATTTTCACTTTGGTGCGTGCTGTTCAGTTGGGGAAAGGTAAAGGTAAAGGTACCCCTGACCGTTAGGTCCAGTCGCGGACGACTCTGGGGTTGGCGCTCATCTCGCTCTATAGGCCGAGGGAGCCGGCGTACAGCTTCCGGGTCATGTGGCCAGCATGACTAAGCCACTTCTGACGAACCAGAGCAGCACACGGAAATGGCGTTTACCTTCCCACCAGAATGGTACCTATTTATCTACTTGCACTTTGACATGCTTTTGAACTGCTAGGTGGGCAGGAGCTGGGACCGAACAACGGGAGCTCACCCTGTCACGGGGATTCGAACCGCCGACCTTCTGATTGGCAAGCCCTAGGCTCTGTGGTTTAGACCACAGTGTCACCCCTGTCCCTCAGTTGGGGAACTGCACTGGAAAATTCAGAGAAGTGTGAATTCCAGAAGATCAATAAGCTTCAGTTCCCAGGTTCATTGGGGAAGTACAAATAAGGTAGCTTCTCATTAGAATGCAGCAAAATCAAATTCATGCCCAATTTCTGTTCATTGGCCATTGATGTTTCTTCAACAGTACTCCATTTACTATGGAGTGCATTGAAGTGCCTGGTTTTGTTGATGGCTAGATGAAGCCTTGGTTCTATTACACACCTGTCAATGAGACACTGAACAGAAAACAGAAAAACCAGATTGGTGTTTTCCCATTAATAATAAACATACAAGGTGTTTCTGCCCTTGATATCAAAGAGGCGAAATGATTTAATGGAGAGTTTTGCCATTGCAGATGTTACGGTACGTGACCAAGGCTGCAATGTTCAGTTTTCTGTGGCTATAAGCAATCTCTCCTTCAGCAAACATCTTCTTTTGCCAAGAGGCCGCGGTTGTCTACTTCAGTGTATTCATGCAATGCAGATGAGCAATAGGATAAAAACGGCATTTATATAGCACTTTAGGACATTCGTTACAAGAACCCTGTTATTAGTAGAATAATTTGATTTTGTATCCCTGTACCCTCCCAATCTTTCCCCCCTTTCATGTTGTCTCTTTTAGATTCCAAGCCTTAATGGCTGTCACTTTCTGAACACAGACATTTCTAAGCTGCTGCAGAAGCCTCTCTTTTCTCTTTTGGCCAAAAAGTCAAATATAAATGTTTGGGTGGGAGGGTAGAAGTAATAAAGGACGCCATGACTTTCTTTCTTTCTATATAATAAAAATGTAAGGATGTTATCATCCAGCCTACATTGGAGGATTGCTAGTGCTTCATCACAATCGTAGATTTACATGAAGCCAGGGAACGAAATAAGGGAACGAAAGTCAAGCCAGGCTGTACAACAGCAGCAGTCATAGTAGGGATACTGAGAGAGGAAAAGTGGTGGGACATTTGAGGGCTTCACATCCTTTTTGTAAAAAATATTTTTATTAAACATTTTCTTGATTTACAAAGGTAATGCAATGTCTCTCTCGTATTTTTCCATATAACATTTTTACAAATCGGTTGTTGTTGTTGAGACATTAGGAAGAGAAGGGAGAGAGAGGTGGGTGGGATGGGGAGATGGGTGGGGAAGGGTGACGATGTTTCTGTTTTACTTAATATGTGTAGGGTTTGGTGTCAGCGTTGTCTGTGCAGGTTCTCTGTTGTTCGCTTGTGCTCCTTTGGTGGTGAGATAGGTCAGGGTTGGCGTGGGGCATGATTGTTCTTTTGTGGTTGGCTGTGGTGTTCTTTGGTCTCCTGTGTGAGTGGGGTGGGTGGGTGTTTTTGGTCAGGTTAGCCATATTGATTTGTATGCTGTTGGTATATTTTTGTCATTGTCTTGTTGGGCTGTGTGTGTGATGAAGGGGGGACCATACCGGGGTTACGGTGTCTACTTCCATTTGTCCCCGTGTCAGTTTCAGCTTACTGGTTAGTTTTTCTAGTAGGGTTGTTTCCCATACTACTTGGTACCGTTGGTCCATGCTTATTCCTGACAGGTCTTTCCAGTGTCTGGTTATGATGTTTCTGGCTGCTGAGAGTAGGTGGGTTATGAATTCTTTGTGGTGTACATGGGCATTATTGTCTTGGAAGATGCTTAGTAAAACCAATTCTGGGGTGATTTCTAGCACTTGCTTGGTTATCTTGCATATTTCCTGTGTGGTTTTTGTCCAGAATGGTTGGATTTTGGGGCACTCCCACCACATGTGGAGGTATATGCATGTGGAGGTGCATCCTCTCCAGCACTTTATCTCTCTCACATGAGGCAGCTGATAAATGGACAAGGAAAAGGTTTGACTACAGTGAGAAGGGAGAGGCACTGAAGGGAAACAAAGCACGGTCCCTGACATTACCCCATCCTGAACTAAGCCATGCTGTTGGTCAACCTTCCCAGACTCGGTGCCCTCCAGTTACTGCTGGACTTCTACTCCAATCATACCTGACCTGTCACCATGCTGGCTGAGTCCAACAGGAGTCCAGCAACAACCATGTCATCTACCTTTGGATCTTAGAATCACAGAATCATAGAATCATAGAGTTGGAAGAGACCACAAGGGCCATCCAGTCCAACCCCCTGCCAAGCAGGAAACACCATCAAAGCATTCCTGACAGATGGCTGTCAAACCTCCGCTTAAAGACCTCCAAAGAAGGAGACTCCACCACACTCCTTGGCAACAAATTCCACTGTCCAACAGCTCTTACTGTCAGGAAGTTCTTCCTAATGTTTAGGTGGAATCTTCTTTCTTGTAGTTTGAATCCATTGCCCTGTGTCCGCTTCTCTGGTTCTCTTGTTCTTGTTTTACATCAGAACTTGGGATCAGCCCTGCTGGCAGGGTTCTTTCCCAGCCCTACCTGGAGATGCCAGGGATTGAACCTGGGACCTTGTGCATGCAAAGCAGTTGCTCTAACACTGAGCTATGGTTCTCCCCATAGTCTATGGCGTCTTCAGCCCATCTCTCATGAACCACGGGTACTGAAAAGCAAGCTCAGCTTCTCAATTTCTGGGATGCGTAGGGAGAGGGAGGCATGCATGAACTTCAGCTGTTTACCTCTTTTGCAGAATTTGTTTCTCTTTAGGCAAAATTATCCTGTGTCGCTCAAGAAAAGTCCCATTGATTGCCGAGCCGAATTAGCATTTCCTCCCATGTGCTGCTTGACAGCCACCCGGGCCGATACAAAAGCACGCTGTAAACATTAACGCCTTTGAAAAGAGCAAATTACAAGCTTACCACTTTCCCCCCTCGTGGCGCCTGTCTAAGCAAAACCCATGGCCTAATTTCAGCTCGCTGCTCTGCCTTTTCAATGCATCCCTCTTCGGGGCAAAAAAAATAAAATAAAATTTTGAAGTGGGCCATTTAATTAGTGACATGAGAAAGGACTGTGGCAGAAGGAGAAGCCTCAGGTCAGAGGAGAGCCAACCTGGCCCTAGAGTTCTGCTCAGTTTCTGCAGCAAGGAATCGGCCAGTCTAGGCTTTGTGTCACCTGCTGGCCACTAACTGTTCATCTGTTTGCTGTTAGGTACTGAAATGCAAGCTCAGCTTCTCAATGTCTGGGGTGCGTGTGCTTTGCCAAATGAGCCAATCTCGCTTTACTGGCATTTTGGGGTTGCTGGACTCTGGGGTTGCGGCACTCATCTCACTCTATAGGCTGAGGGAGCTGCCGTTTGTCTGCAGACAGCTTCCGGGTGCTGTGGCCAGCGTGACTAATCTGCTTCTGGAGAACCAGAGCAGCACACAGAAATGCCGTTTACCTTCCCGCCGGAGCGGTCCCTATTTATCTACTTGCACTTTGGCGTGCTTTCGAACTGCTAGGTTGGCAGGAGCAGGGACCGAGCAACGGGAGCTCACCCCGTGGCGGGGATTCGAACCGCCGACCTTCTGATCGGCAAGCCCCAGGCTCAGTGGTTTAGACCACAGCACCACCTGCGTCCCACAGACACAAGTATCCTGTGTCTATTATGAAGAGCACAGAATGGTTAACTCTGCTAAAATAAATGGAGAATTTATTATTATTATTATTATTATTATTATTATTATTATTATTATTATTATTATTTTGCTGTGTACCTTTAAGGAACAGCACCAAAGTAAGTGTGCATGTGCTTTAGGTTACTGTGAAATTATATATTTCATACTGTAGTTCCAAACAAAAGTTAGTGTCACAGATGTTTCATATCATCTGACATCAGGCAGATTTTATATATGTTGGAATAAACCCAGAGTGGCTCGGGCAGCACAGTCAGATGGGCATGGTACAATCATCATCATCATCATCATCATCATCATCATCATTGCACAGGGTCTGGGTCACATGTGGGGAGGTGGTCCTTCACAGGAGTGGAAGGTGCCCTTGGGCTCCAATCCTGCTTCCCGGATTCCCACAAGCATCTGGTTGGCCACTGTGAGAACATGATGCTGGAACAGATGAGCCAGTGGCCTGGTCCAACAGGCTGTTCTTAGCTTCTGACAATTCCCAGAGTTCCCTGGGAAGAGGGGTTGCTTGCTGGACCACCTGGGAACTCAAGTAGCTTCTCATCTCCCCGTATTAGGAGATTTCACTGAGCTTGCAAATGTGGCAAAGAGGGATTTCTTAAACAAAAGGTTTTGTTTTGCAGTTTTGCAGTCCTTTTGCCCTGTATCTGCCTCCGATCAGCGTTATCGGGTCACTCCGACTTCCAGTGTTTGAGGAAAAGGAGAATATTTCCCCTCCACGCTGTCCTTCCCCACAGTTTCACTTCTGTCACCCTCTGCCACATCTTACAGAATTTTGCAGAATCTTCCCTTCCTCATCTTCTTTATCCTTCCAAAACTAAAAAGCCTTCTGAGAGAGAGAGAGAGAGAGAGAGAGAGAGAGAGAGAGAGAGAGAGAGAGAGAGCTTTAGCATTTCCTTGTAGGAAACCTGTTCTGGTCCCTAGGGGTTTCTTTCACCTCACCAACTCTTCTTCCATATCTCTCATTTCCTCCCCTGTCTTGCGACAGCGACAAACTCTTCTGCGCAGTGGCTTCCCGCCTTACCTGCGCTCTTTGCCTCACCGCTGCGAGCTTTATGACCTGTGAAATTGGCTTAAGTATCGATCGGTTGTCCTTGTCTACAATGGCGTAGGCAAGAAAGGGAGCATTTCCGCCTGCCTGCGCTGCAACTTGGAGGAGGCCCACCGCAAGGCCTGAGCCGAATGCTCGCCGGCAACTTTGCCTGTTCCTTCGTCTTGATTTACCAGGCTGTCAGGAGTGGAGGTGGAGGGAGAGGGAGACGAATAGGAACCAGTGCATCGCATGCAATACTCCAGCAAGGAGATAATGCCTGGCTAGGTTAAAGATAACTAGCTAGAGAGCAAAGAATAGCCCCTTGCTGTGATGGTGGCTTCATAGAATTGTAGAGCTGGAAAGGGCCCTGAGGGGCAGAGCCGTCTTGCCCATAGGCACTAGGGGTGTGGGGCACCCGGGCACCGGGCTCTGAGGGTCACCAGGCCGGGGCCCGAGAGTTGAGTCCGGGGAAGAGCCTGCCAGTCGGTCGGAGCATAACAGCGGGCTCTTCTGCTGCAGGCGGCTCTGCGCCACGAGTTCAGGGGGGAACGAGCCAGCAGGATGCTGAGGTGGCCGGCTGCCTCCGCCCTCCTGCACACCTGGGACTGGGCAACCGCGGGGAGGCACCGGGCGGATCTTTGCACCCTGGCGCCGCATATGCTTAAGACAGCCCTGCTGAGGACCATCTGTTCCAATGCCCTGCAGTGCAGGAGTATGCACCTGTCCCGTACGGGATCAAACCTGCAACCATGGCCAGTGTGGTGTAGTGGTTAAGAGTGGTAGACTCGTAATCTGGTGAACCGGGTTCGCGTCCCCGCTCCTCCACATGCAGCTGCTGGGTGACCTTGGGCTAGTCACACTTCTCTGAAGTCTCTCAGCTCCACTCACCTCACAGAGTGTTTGTTGTGGGGGAGGAAGGGAAAGGAGAATGTTAGCCGCTTTGAGACTCCTTAGGGTAGTGAAAAGCGGGATATCAAATCCAAACTCTTCTTCTTCTTCTTCATTATCAACACCACACTCTAATCAACTGAGCACATGAGTCTCTGGCCACACAAGGTCCTCCATGGTGTCTTCTGAGTGTCAGGGTGGCAATGCCCTATCCTCTGGCCAGAGAAGTGGTGGGGAGACACTGTCTCACTGGCCCTGTGGGCTCATGGGATGACATGTCCTGTGTGCCCTTCCCCTACTATTTTGGAGACCTCCGCTTCATCACCCAGAGAGGACCCCGACTACTGGACCCTGGCAAAGCCAGCCCTGGGATCTGCCCTCTTGCTCTCCTGCAGCTCCTCCAGGCCAAAGGAAGGGGGCTCACAATCCGTCCTTTCCCTTATCAACAAGCAGGCCGGTCACCTAGCGACCCCTTAGCACGATTTCGTAAATGTGCCTAACCCCCGCGAAATCTGATGCATTTATTTTCCTAGTCGAGAGCACCAGCTCCGTACCTGGATAATCCATCATTTTAATTGCTTTCCTGAAAGCACAGCCATCGGAGCCTGTAGGCTGCCGGCTTACTGTCCTGCACAGCTGGAATGTGGGGCATGTGTGTGTGTGTGCACGCCTTCTAAAAGCATACAGGTTCTGTTTGCATGTTACACAGAGGGGTATTATGCCTGCAAACTGTTCGGTAGCATTAAAACAGAACGGGGATTGATTGGCTTCCAATATTTCTCTTCAAATATCCTACAGATGTTAGGGCTGGGAAACTCTGTGGGTTCTCCCCTTTTCCATGTTATCCTCACAACAAGCCCTGCGAGGTAGGTTGGCCTGAGAGATGGTGACTGGCCCAATATCTCCCTCCGTGAGCATTCCCAGGCCTGAGAAAGGATGTAAACCCTGGGCTCCTGGGTCCTGTGCCAACCCTAGTCTGCTACAGGGAGCACATATCCACTTCTTGTTGCTGTCTCATGAGACAATGGAGTGTGCCTCCAGGGGTGACGTCAAACCGCTGCATTAGCAGTGCCAAAGTGACCTCCCTCGGGCACAAGCCTGGGCAGTGGTATTGGGGGGGGGGGTCCTGGGATGCTCAGATGACATGAGCCCTGCCCCCCACTCAGTGCCACTGATGTGGTCAAAAGGAAAGCAGAGCAAGAAGAGAAGGTTAAGGGGTGATATGATAGCCATGTTCAAATATATAAAAGGATGCCATATAGAGGAGGGTGAAAGGTTGTTTTCTGCTGCTCCAGAGAAGCGGACACGGGGCAATGGATTCAAACTACAAGAAAGAATATTCCACCTAAATATTAGGAAGAACTTCCTGACAGTGAGAGCTGTTCGGCAGTGGAATTTGCTACCAAGGAGTGTGGTGGAGTCTCCTTCTTTGGAGGTCTTTAAGCAGAGGCTTGACAGCCATCTGTCAGGAATGCTTTGATGGTGTTTCCTGCTTGGCAGGGGGTTGGACTGGATGGCCCTTGTGGTCTCTTCCAACTCTATGATTCTGTGATTCTATGATTCCTAAGATGTTTGGCGGCAGCTTGGCTGCAGGAGTTGATGGAAGGAGGCATGCCAGGCACCATCCAAACATCTTAGGGTCTCCAGATTTGTGTAGGATTTACTCCTGAGCCCCCCCCCCCGAAGATGTCCCAAAAGGCAGCAGAAGATTAGGATCCGAGATTTCCTTCTCTCACTTGTGCAGAAGCCACCTTCCTGACTTTTGAATCCACTCTTGGTCTTGTCCGCTCAATACGCCTGAGCCTGCCTTCGCATGCAGGGGAAGTCCCTAACTCATTGAGGGTTGGAGACCCATCAGCTACCTTCACCTGGTTTAGCCGGCCAGTCGAAGCCGTTCCCAAGGTGTGGCCGCTGTCACATGCGGACAGCTTCTAGGAGCCACAGGTGAGACTTGAGTGCAGGGTGGGGAGGACCAGAGGGCGATCCCAGAAGGAGCACGATGTGTCCCCCCAACAGAGGTGCTGCCCCTCTCCCAACACCCCATACACCCCACACAGACATCCACTAGGGATTATTTTAAAAACGGGGTTGGCACAGAGCTGGCAGACTCAGGAAACACAGTGGCCCCACTCCTCAAAGGCAAGAACCCAGTGATGATGCTTGATGTTCCAGCCTTGCGAAAGAACAGTGTGCAGCTGTGGGTGGAAAAAAGGGGGCAGTAACTTTCCGAGGAGGCTAAAATGCCATGGGGCACGGCGCTGGCGTCAATCGGCCCCCTAAGCGTGGAGATGATGAGAGCGGCTCGTCTGCAGCCTTGAAGATAACGCCGGATCTCTTCCACTCAGTTGCCATGGCATGCTTCTTACCGTTCCCCTTTGTTCAAACAGCTCCGTGGGTTATTTAAGATAACGGTTGATAAATCCCTGCGACCTGATTGGCTGGCTTTTCTCTCTCCCCCCCCCCATTTCCTTTCTATTTATTTATTATTTTTCCTCGGCAATCTGCTTGTAACACACTCAGACAATAGTGACTTTTTATCTCTTCCTTTCTTCCGTAGCTGGAAAATCAGTTGGCATCAAGAATCTAGGAGGGGGGCAGTGGCTCAACTGTTAGGCAAAGTGAAGCGATGGCCTCAGGCAGCACGGCAGGTGCTGGGGGAGGCGACAGGCCCCGATCCCCCATTCCCTTTGGTTGGGGAACAGAGCTGTGTCTCTGTAGTTTAATACGTTTTTCTCTGTCTGCTTCATTAGATGACTTCACGGGCTACTAGGGTGGCCTCTTCATTCCACGCATACCCAATTTTGGGAGCACTTCACAGCCAACTTGGGGGTGGGGGTCACCCTGAGCTAGAGGAGAGAAACAGCCTTGGAGCAATCTGCTCATTAAACAAGGGTGGTTTTGCATTTGGCAAGATATTAGAATGGGGGTTGGGTTGGGGACGGCCGTCTTATGAATCTGAGGGGCAGGGGACTGTTAAAACTAACGGACTAACGGAGACAGCGGAAATGGACATGTTTAATCAGAGGGAAAAGTCATTGGACTCAGCTACACTAGTAAAAGGAAAAGCATTTTATATGCATTGTGACACCGTGACGCCAGATGGCGCTGTGGAGTTCCGCCTTTCGCCAACATGATTACAACGCATTTCGCTGAAACGCCTTCTTGATGTGTCTAGATCTAGCCCTTTTAAACATTTGTTAAAGATTGGACTTTTTGTGTGAAAAAGAAAATGAAATAATGACATTTGGATTTGAGGTTTGAAGATGATGTTTGTTCATAAAAAGTGGCTTTGTTGGGTGTTACATTGGAGTGGATGATGTGAATATTGTATATATATGGCAGACAGATAATGATGATGATTATGATAATAATAATAATAATAATAATAATAATAATAATAATAATAATAATAATAAATAATAAATAATTTATTTGTACCCCACCCATCTGGCTGGGTTTCCCCAGCCACTCTGGGCAGCTCCCAACAGAATATTAAAAATACATTAAAATGTCACACATTAAAAACATTCCCCCCCTCTCTCTTTCTCCCCCTACCTCTTTTCTATTTCTTTATTTTTCTCTTTCTTTCTCACCCCCTTTTTTTCTTCATGTTTTTATTGTATTTAGATCAAAGTCTTAGTTTGAACAAAAAAAGAGGAAAATATATTTGATATAAAGCTTTGTATTTTTCTCTGTAACCCCTAATTTATTTCTTTTCTTTTCTTTTTTTAATGAATCTGAGTGGCACGAAATGCAAGCCAGACAAATAGGAATGTAAGACAAGCTTGCTGGATCAGGCCCGTGGCTCATCTGGCCCAGCCTCATCTGGCCCAATGTTCTCACATTGCCCACATTGCCCAACCAAATGCCCGTGGGAAGCCTGCTAGGTGGACCTGAGCTCTCTGCCCACCTGCGGTTCCCAGCAAGTGGTATTTAGAGGTATTCTGGCAGTGGAGGTGGAACACAGCCATCGTGGCTAAAGAGTCATCCTTCTCCCTGGGTATTACAGTTCTGAGAGAACGGAAGGCAGGGAAATCTCTAAATAGAGATGCTCGGCAGTTCTGCTCACCTTCATGCCACACCTTTGAAGCACTCTTATACCACATTTACTAACTGTGCTTGTCAGGGCCAGATTTAGGTTTAATGAGGCCAAACTGCGGGAGGCAGTGAAAGATAAGGGTGCCTGGCATGCTCTGGTCCATGGGGTCACAAAGAGTCGGACACGACTGAACGACTGAACAACAACAACAACAAAAAGCTTGGTTTCAGTGTATCTGAAGCTTGGTTTCAGTGAATCTGAAAAGCTTGGTTTCTGTGTATTTGAAAAGCTTGGTTTCAGTGTATCTGAAAAGCTTGGTTTCAATGTATCTGAAGAAGTGTGCATGCACACGAAAGCTCATACCAAGAACAAACTTAGTCAGTCTCTAAGGTGCTACTGGAAGGATTTTTTTTTTTTTTTTTTTTTTGACTATGGCAGACCAACATGGCTACCTACCTGTAACTGGAACAAAAAGCTACTGAAGGTAACGGGGCCCTTTCTATGTCCAGCTGTCCTTTGTCAACAACAAATTGTCGCTGTTTTTTTAGTGTTGAATATATGCCCTATGGTAATTTATGGACCTAATAGCCATGCAGAATGTAGGCACCCTATATATAGAAATGAGCAAACCAGTGATATTTTAGGGAGCAGGCTAGCAGGCGGGGCCCATGACTTACATCATAGGAGCCTACACAGGGCCGTCTCATCCATAGGGGCTAGTGGCGCGCCGCACCAGGGCGCCGGCCCCCCCAGGGGTGCCCCCACGAGCCCGCCAGCATACCGGGCGCCCCCCTCCCCAATCCGCCCCCGCCCCCACAGGCGGGCTGTCGGCCGGGTGCTCACGCGCCACCCATGCCGGTCCCGGGCTTTGGCTGCGAGCCGCCCGCCCTCACCTCCCATCCCGGGAACACTGGAAGGGCGCGCAGAGCCCCGCGCTGCTCCAGCACCACGCCCCTCATCCCCCGCTCGGCCACCCCCCCCTCCCGAGGGGCGGCAAGCGCGGGAGGGAGGCGGTGGAGAGGCGGCACGCCGGGGGCTCCGGAGGGATTGCCGCGCCATGGCGGCCGATCTCCTTAAGACGGCCCTGAGCCTACAAAACACTGTTGCTATATGTAGGTTTTATTTTATTTGGTTTTTATCTTATATTTTGGAAATGTACATCCAGGTTTTTTTCCCTTTATATTTTTGTTGGGGGGGGGGCAAGAGAGTGGTGCCGTAAGCTTGTTTAGCTTATACGTAAATCCGGCACTGATGCCCTTCTCTATGTCGCCTCTCCCAGAAGGTGGCAATTGGAGAACAGACCCTTTTTTTGTGTAGTGGTTCCTCAATTGTGGAATGCTCTCCCCAAAGAGGCTCGTTTGGCACCATCATTACTTATCTTTAGATCTCAGGCAAAAACAAAACAAAAATCCCCTCTTTAGCCAGGCCTATGGCTATTAAAAAACCTATGGCCTGTGAAAGTGTTGGAGAGAGGACTCTTATTATGATGATTATTTTACTATTAGGCTGTCTATCTGTATGCTTTTAATTATATTTTTTTAATCATTGGTGTTTTGTAATGTGTTTCTAATGTTGTACACGGCTCTGAGATCTTTTGATAAAGGGTGGTATATAAACTGAACTAATTGTTGTTTATTGCATTTTAAATACTTTTTTATTAAATTTTTCACTTTCAGCTGACTTCCGGCTGGCGACGCCATAGCGGGTGGTCGGGGCTGCTTCGGCTGCGAGGCGCCCGATCCATCCCGGGGGTTAGGAGCCGCGCTACCGCAGCGCGCGGCTCCGGTTGGGGTGCGGGAAGAGCGTCCCGCACCCTGGGCTCCCCGGCTGTGCCCGCGGAGGCTCCGAACCCTTCCCCTACCCCCCTGTAAAGGGGGAGTGGGGGTGAAGGGACAACGGAGCCGGGCTTACGGGGATATGCCCCAACCGGGATGCAAATGCGGCGGCAAAGCCCGCGGTGAGCGTCCAAGTTCTACCTGTGAAGAATGGAGCTAAAGGAACCCGGTGGTCATGAGTAAATAATCTTGGCAGAAATCGTGTTTTTGGAACGATCCGGGGGGAAGGAGAAAGGCAGCCTGCCTCCCTCCCTTCGAGCCTAAGAAATTAACCAATTTGAGGGATTGCTGCCACAGAACTGGTTATAAAGTATCTAAAATCGATACATGAGACTGGCAAACTTTTTTCTTGGGAAGCTAACTAGTGGAAAATATCTCTATTTAAAGTTGCGGTGTTTGCGCTCCAGCTTAGGAAAATGGCGACGAACAAAGAGACAGGAGAAGAAATATGATACCCACTTCCTCCTCCTCTGCCAGTATGCTGGGTTTCGTCCTTGAACTGGTATTGAACTCTGGACTAACAGATGAACAAAGGCTCACTGCCTTGAAGGTGGAACTAATTTACAGAAAAGTTAAAGTCTTGTGTGGGGGTCTGAAATGGAACCAACTGCCCACAGAGGAGGCTAACAAAACTTTTGACACTTTGGAAGGAAATCTTGTCAAAGAGCTGAGAGGATGGATGGAAAGATGGGAAGAAATGAATGAGCTACTTCGGAGAAGAAATTCGCTTGTTGGGGGTGGCAGCCCCAAGGCGATGTCAAGATTTGCTATATCCAGTCCCCGAGGTGTGAGCTCGGGGGCCAGGGACAGAGAATTAAGGTATTTACAAGAAGAAAAGGAATGTTACGAAGAACCGGAGAAGCTGAGAGAGGGAGAGTTGGATACCTCGGAGCTCGTGGCAAGGAGAGTGTTGGACTGTGCCTGGATCTGTGGACGTTGGGAGAGGGAAGTTGCATGGAAGTTCAGTGCTGATGCCATCAGGAGAAGAAGAATGGACAGAGGGGGTGTGGGGTGAAGTACTAAGTAAAATCTAAAGCAATCTGTTATGGTATTTTGAAATCGGAGGGTGAACACTGTCAACAATAGTTTGTTTTATTATCTGTTTGAATATGAAAAGAGATATTTCAAGTTTTTATGTTATTAGCAGCAGTTCAAAGGATAGAAGAGATAGATATGATGAGGATGATTTGTGAGGATCTATGAGGATGTAGTATAAATGAAGTCATTTTAAGTGGTTTAAGTTTATAGATTAAGACGATTAAGACTAAGATGAAGATTAAGATGAATGTGTTACTTTATATATATAATTAAGTTTAATTTTTTTTAAATGAAGAGGTTAAGAAGTAGATTATGGATATAAACTCGAAGGTGAAAAGGCAGGGGAAGTCAACTGTCAAGATTGGAAAAAGAAATTTTTTTTTTTGCAGATGTCTAATTAAGAAGAAAAATCATGGCAATCTTTGTATAAGATGTGTAATTGTATTTGTTTTGTTTGTGTATAAATGTAGGTGTGGTTAAGGTTGTATGTTGTTATAAGTAAAAATGTCAATAAATTCTTATAAAAAAAAAAAATAAATTTTTCACTTTCAACAACCAAAAACAAACCAATAAACATCCAATTTCCGCAATAATTCACACATCTTATCTCCCTTCCCTCTGCCAAGCTGCGACTTCCCTGCTTCTCGGAGACAGGCTTTCTTGCCCAATCTATTCTCAAAGTTTCCTCCTATTTCATCTAGCCCATGTCGTAGGGATTATTTCAGTCCTGCTAGTGTCTCCAGACTTCTACGTTTGATATTTGTATAGTCAGTAAATTTACTCCAGTCTCTTTGGAATTTTGATTCATCCTGGTTTTGGATCCTGCAGGTCAGTGTTGCAAATTCAGTCCATCATCTTCGTCTGCCACTCCTCAATCGTCGGTAATTCCTGTAATTTCCACTTTTGGACTAATAACGTTCTCGACACAGTTGCTGCATACATAAATAATCTTTGATCTATTTTTGCAATCTCTTCTCCCATTAAAACTAGCAGAAAAGCTTCTGGCTTTTCGGGGAAGGTATACTTGAACATCTTTTTCAATTTTGTTGTTTATTGCATTAAGAGCCCACCTTTTCCTCCACGGAGCTCAATGTAGCCTCCATGGTCCTCCCTCTTCCTCACTGAATCCCAGTGCAGATTTGAACCCTGGTCTCTCCCTGGCGCTATGCCACGCTGGCTCCCTTAAGGGCCCAAGGAGTTGTTAGGAGACCTCTCCACGGAACTACAGTTCCCAGTACCATCAACAGCTCCCAAGATTCTCTGTAGGAAGCCCACCCAGCGCTTGCTGAGGACTGGTGCCCTTGTCCTCAGCTGACTTCCCTTCTTCTCCAGCTGTTTCACATCCCTTCTGCCTTGGAAGGAGGAGAAATGTTATCTTATCTTTCTCGCAATGGGATCTTTCTGTAACGCGAGGCTTTTTATTGCCGTTTAAAGAAACACAATAACATTCCTCTGGATATTAGGCATTTGAGATGGGGGTGCCTGTTTAGCTCCTGCTTTTTTTCTTCTTCTTCTTTCACTACAGCCCCGAAGTTTTGATCTAAAGCGAATGAGAAAACATGGTTTAAAATATGCTGTAAAATAGATCTTTGTTTCCCACTATGTTTATGAAGGCAGCGGGGAAGCAATTTTCCCTGTCACCTGTAAACAGGAGATGGATGGCTTTGTTTCTCAGATGATAGTGATCTGAGGAGGGAGAATGGGAATCGCATCACTAAGGAAGGTCTTTATCAGTAAGCACTGATGTATTACAAACCCTTTTTTTAAAAGAGAGAGAGAGAGAGAGAAACTCTTATTTCAGCTCACCAAACCAGCTAAATTCATCCAATAACATTAACTCTTGAGCACCATACTATTTTCCCACTCTCCAGATTCGGTGGGATCATAGCATTGTAGAGTTGGGAAGGGACCCTGAGGGTCATCTAGTCCAACCCCCTGCAATGCAGGAATCTCAACTAAAGCATCCATGACAGATGGCCATCCAACCTCTGCTTAAAAACCTCCAATGAAGGAACCCTGTGATGTTTGGTCTGAGTAGTGAACAGACAGGAGAATTACTTACTGCCCCTACAGGCTAATGACTACAAACCCCATGGTGCAGTTCAGCCGCAAGGGGGGGGGAGCGCAAGACACTCAAATAATCAGAATTCTGCATGCCATGGAAAAAGATAGGTAATCTTTAATGAAATGGAGCCAGGGGCGACTCCAAGGGGTAGAAGGTGTTCCCCCGATGTTTCCTGCTCACCGAGTTCATTCTCCAAGCTTTTGGTTGCAGGTCATTAAGATGTAGAGGACCTTTGGCCCTCCAGATGTTGCTGAACTACAACTCCCACCATCACTGCTTGCTGGGCCTAGTGGGAGATCAGCAACATCTGGGAGGCCAAAGATTCCTCACACCTGCCCTATGGAATGGATATTATATGTGGTCCCGAAAAATAGCCTTTGAACCTCTTTGCTTGGGTGAACTCAAATACTAGCTAAGGAAGACATGATACAGTGCAACCTCGGTTTTCAAATGTAATCCGTTCCAGAAGTCCATTCGACTTCCGAAACGTTCAAAAACTGAGGATCCAAGGGCTGCCAGCAAGTTCAATGGGGAAAATTGAGAAACGCACCTCAGAAGCCATTCGACTTCCGAGGCACATTTGAAAACGGAAGCATTCACTTCTGGGTTTTTGGTGTTTGGCTTCCAAAACGTTCGGCAGCCGAGACGTTCAAAAACCAAGGGTTGGCTGTAGAGGGGTATGTGTGTGTGTGTGTGTGTGTGTGTGTGTGTGTAAATTAGAAGTGTGGCTATAATGCTATAAATCAGAGCCAGCTAATTGTAATGGGAGGGCTTATTCCACAAAGCATATAATTTGGGGAACTCACTGCCACAAGATGCAGTGAGGGGTTGCAGACTTAGGTAGTTTTAGAGAGGGTTCGGACAAGTTCTCCACAGATTATTAGACATCATCACTGAATGGAGCCTCGTTGAGCAATGGCAGTATACGTCTAAGTACCAGGTGCTGAAGGACAGCGGCAGAAGGAGAGAGATGTTGCCATCGTACCCTGCTCCTTAAGAGGTCGGAAGGCATCTGGCTGGACCAGGTTGGAACTTGGTCTGATCCACCAGGGCTCTTCTTCCTGCATCCTTAAGGGTGACCCTGGGACCAACAGAATGGGAAACAGTTCTGACCCACGGGATCCAATGCGCTGGGAGGTTCTGCCTCCTAAACCCCATTGAAATGAAGGTGGGGTGCTGTGGAGCAGAGTTGGGACACAGAAGGAGTGTTGGGGGGAAGGGAAGGATTTCATTTTGCTACTGAACGATTACTGGGCCACAAGAGAGCTATAGCTCAGAAGCAGAGCAAATGCTTTCCCTGCCGAGGCTCCCGGGTTCAGTTCCTGGCATCTCCATGTACAACTGGGAACGAACCTGTCTGATGCTTTTGAGAGCCACTGCCTCTTATGGTAGGCAACACTGAGCTGGAGGGATGCAGGCTCTGACTCAGTTTAAGGAAGCTTCCTGTAATAATAATAATAATAATAATAATAATAATAATAATAATAATAATAATTTATTTGTACCCCGCCCATCTGGCTGGGTCCCCAGCCACTCTGGGCAGCTTCCATCAAATATTAAAATACATTTAAAATACCACAGTTTAAAAACTTCCCCATCTCCCATCTCTCCCTTGCTTTGATCTTGGCTGAGGAGGTGGGGGGGTGTCAAAGGGGACCCAGGATCTGCTACCACAAAGCTGTACCCGATGCAATAAATCGAGGAAGGTGCCCGCATCCAGACCAGTCTAGCCGTGCTAACAGAAAGTGCTCAAGCGGAATAAAGATCAATAATTCCGCCACAGAAGTTGATTAGGAAAACTCCTTCTGGCAGCCGGGTTCCATTCAATTTAATTAGGGAGTCTGGCCACAAGGTTCCTAAAGGTTGGGCTGTAGAGGAGGAAGGGAAAGTGAGGGATTGTTTAGAGAGGGGGGGGGGGAAACAAGGTTGCTTCAAGTAGCAGGCTTTATGACAGAGGAGGGGGCATGGGCATAGCCAAGGGGGGCAGCTGCCCACTCTAAATCAAGTAAATCAATAAAAATGCTTAACTGAGCTTCTGCCCCCACCCCCAACATGAAGCCTACCCCCTAACATAAATCCTGGCTATGCCCATGGGTGGAGGGGTCTCTGGCCAGTGGGCAAGCCTTAGCTCACCAGGGAGTCCAGGATGGCACATGAGGTATAATGCAGAATAACATAGGGAGCTGCCTTATACTGAGTCAAACCATTGTTTCCTCTGTCTCAGCATAGTCTCCACCGACTGGAAGCAGCTCTCCAGGGTTCCAGACCAGGAGTCTTCTCCAGCCCTGGGTGGAGTCACCGAGGATTGAACCTGATACCTTCTGCATGAAAGGCAGATGATTATTAAGATTAATATGGAGGTTCCATTCATCAAGCCTGGCTGGTGCTCACTGATGGGTTTGCCACGCACTTCCTCAATGTGCTGCCCTCCATACGTTGTGGACTAAAAGTCTCAACTGCCCAAGACCATGGGACTGGTAGGAGTTGTAGTCCAAAACATCTGAAGAACATCATGTTGGGGAAGGGTTGATTTCTCAGGTGCCTCTATCTGCAGATAATGTGTCCAAAAAGATCGACTTCACTTAAGCCAGGGGTCGTTACTACGATTTGGGGCACTAATCCCTCCCCCTGCCTTTCCCCCTCCAAAATTACTTTCCCTCTCTCATAAAGCTGGAACTCGTGGAGTTCCAATGAAGCCGAAGGTTGGAAGATCCAGGACAGGTAAAAGAAAGCACTTCTACATGCAGAACAGAGTCCAGCTATGGAACTCTCTGCCACAGGAGGCAGCAACAGCCACCAACTTGGATGGCTTGAAAAGAGGATTGGAGAAATTCATAGAGGATAAAGGCAGTGATGCCTACGAGCCAGGATGACTATGCACTGCCTCCACAGTTGGAAGAAAAAGAAGAGTTTGGATTTGATATCCCGCTTTTCACTCCCCTTAAGGAGTCTCAAAGCAGCTAACATTCTCCTTTCCCTTCCTCCCCCACAACAAACACTCTGTGAGGTGAGTGGGGCTGAGAGACTTCAGAGAAGTGTGACTAGCCCAAGGTCACCCAGCAGCTGCATGTGGAGGAGCGGGGATGCGAATCCGGTTCCCCAGATTACGAGTGCGCCGCTCTTAACCACTACACCACCCTGGTATTCAGAAGCAATGCTTCTGAATACCGGTGAAATTCTCAGGATCCCCTCTCTGGACATGGATTCTTTTATAACACCGATTTCTGGGAATGCAGGAGAAGAAAGGGCTCTTGTGCTCAGGTCCTGGCCACTGTGAGAACAGGATGCTGGACGAGGTGGGCCATTGGCCCGATCCTGCAGGCTCTACATATGTTCTTTATAAATTACATTGTGAGCAAATTTAATCCAAGCTGATGATTGTTTTGGGGGGGGGCATGTTCCTGCGGAGACCGAAAAACTGCCTTGAGGCAAACGCCTCATTTGGCTACATGGAATGGCTTCTCCCCAGTCTCCCCCCTTCATTATATCTGCACAGGTTTTAATCAGTGTTACCATAACAAGGTGCCAGAGGGAACTTGGCTGATCAACAGTGCCCGAGATCCAAAGGTGTGCGCACTTTTCTGGTGGGGGGGGGGGCCTTCCAAATACCAGGCTCACCTCAATCTGTTTCCTGCTGTGAATGACTGAAAGAGGAGGGAGAAAGGTTGTTTTCTGCCGCTCCAGAGAAGCGGACACGGGACAATGGATTCAAACTACAAGAAAGAAGATTCCACCTAAACATTAGGAAGAACTTCCTGACAGTGAGAGCTGTTCGGCAGTGGAATTTGCTGCCAAGGAGTGTGGTGGAGTCTCCTTCTTTGGAGGTCTTTAAGCAGAGGCTTGACAGCCATCTGTCGGGAATGCTTGGATGGTGTTTCCTGCTTGGCAGGGGGTTGGACTGGATGGCCCTTGTGGTCTCTTCCAACTCTATGATTCTATGACTAATTACTCAGCTGATAGACCTCTGGAGGAAATGGGAGGATCAGGAAATTTGTTGGGGGGAAACAGGGAAGGAATGTGTAGAAAGAGGGAGGGAGGGAGGGAGAGAATAGGCAGTTTGTCCCCTGCACATAGGAGAATATGGCTTTTAGTCTGAAAAATGTTCCCCACCCCAGGTTAGGGGGTTTTCTGGTATTCTTGGGGGCTACAATGACCCACCACCTGCTGTGGAGGCCTTCTAGTTGTAGGTTCTCGTGGGGAGGCTTTGTCTCCTCTCCAAATGGCATCCTTCCAGCTTGTTTAACTGCAATGACAGCAGTTCAGGTCACCCAATCATTGCGGCCTTGTTGCCTACGGAGATTATTATGATTTGGGGACTTTTTGCCTTGAAAACGATGGAGCCTTGAGTTATTTAAAGCAGTTAAGTAGGAAGCCGCCGGTGGGTAATAAGAGCCCCGTTCAATCGGAGCTCATTTGAAGCATCGAGTTAAACTGTCCCTCGAATCAAAAGCTGCTTAAGAGTACCCTTTGGAGGGGAGGAGGGAGGACTAATAATTGGCTCTCTTCATCAGATGGACATTTAAACTGTGCCAAGTTTAGCATGGAGGCTTGGACTGGGGAATTATTCCTTTTTCCACCCACCACCATTCCCGATTTGGCTCTGCATTCCGATGAAGTCTCTGTTGACTGCCTGGAGTTCCATCCTCCAACAGAAGGGTTGATTTATGAATGTGGACTGGACACAGTGGGGAACGTTATATGCCACCTGGTAGGCAGGTGTAGCCAAACCCTCTCGGTCTAAAGCCACTGGAGGTTGTGGAAGAAATTAAAAATCGTTCTCTGTTTGGGCATCTTGGAGGCATGCAATCCTCTCTCCTTGAAGAAAGATCCTATGTTCTTCAACCCTTGGCTTCCTAGATAGTGCTAGACTACAACTCCCATCACCCTGACCATTGATTAAGCTGGCTGGCGCTGACGGATGTGAAATCTATCAACATCCAGGGAAGTTGTTAGACAGGATCTAGGGGTCTTAGTCGACCACAAACTCAGCATGAGTCCACAGTGTGATGCAGCAGCAAAAAAGCTAATGCTATTCTAGGCTGCATCAACAGAAGTATAACATCCAGATCAAGGGAAGTCATAGTCCCACTCTATTCTGCCTTGGTCAGACCACACCTGGAATACTGTGTCCAGTTCTGGGCGCCACAATTTTAGAAGGATATTGACAAGCTGGAACGTGTGCAGAGGAGGGTGACCAAGATGGCCAAGGGTCTGGAAACTAAGGCTTAGGAGGAACGGTGGAGGAAGCTGGGTATGTTTAGCCTGGAACAGAGAAGACTGAGAGGAGATATGAGAGACATCTTCAAATATCTTAAGTGCTATCACATGGAAGAGGGAGCAAGCTTGTTTTCTCCTGCTCTGGAGGGTAGGACTCGAATCAGTGGCTTCAAGTTACAAGAAAGGAGATTCTGACTAAACATCAGGAAGAACTTTCTGACACTAAGTACTGTTTGACAGTGGAACAGTCTCACTTGGGAGGCTGTGGACTCTCCTTCCTTGGAGGTTTTTAAGCAGAGGTTGGATGGCCATCTGCCATGGATGCTTCAGCTGAGATTCCTGCACTGCAGGGGGTTGGACTGGATGACCCTTGGGGTACCTTCCAACTCTGCAATTCTATGATTCTAGGTTCCATTAGAGGTCTTGGTGATCAGCTGCCTAATCCTCAATTGGCGCCATCTAAGCTAATGGCCACCCTTGCCTCTGCTAGCCATTGATTCCATTGTTCTTTGAAGGAGCACTTGCCTCTTGAATATCCTTTGCATGTGGCTAAGAAAAAGCAGAACAGGAATCTTGTAACTGCAGCTCTTGTGCAATATTAATGAAAGCTAATGGGATCTTGCTGTCCTCTAAACCTGTTCCCACCCAAGCGTTAAGTGAACATTCATTAAGGAGAGCTTCGGGGGTCCTTGCTTGGCTGAAAGAGATCTAGGTCCCTATCTGCACTTTATGCCGTTAAACCACTTTGAACAAGCATGGCTTCCCCAAAAGGATCCTGGGAACTGCAATTGGCTAAGGGTGCCAAGAGTTGTTTGGAGACTCATATTCCACCCGCAGAGCTACAGTTCCCAGAGGTGCTTAACTGTCTATCGCTTTTCCCAGGGAACTGACCAGGACCCTGCTAATGATCCCCACCCCATTCCTGTCTCCCGGCACTGTCTCCCATTCAACCCCAGTGTCGCTGTATGGTTCCTACATTCTGATGTTACCCAAACAGCATGTGATGGAGAAACGGGGACTCAGAAGGCAGCTACAGAATCAGTCCCTGCTTATGTAGCTCTTTGAGGTTCATGCAGTGAGTAGTGGGAAAGAAGGAAGCCTTCATGAGAAGCCATAAGCCATAAGGCAACCCAGTAAGCTGTGACACCCTGGCCAATTTCTGCCATGCTGTTTCAAGCTGCTGTCCAAGGTACTGAATTCTTCAAAAGCCACCCTTGAGCTTTCTCGTTCAAACTCAGGTGGGTAACCTTTGCCAACCCTCCAAGGCAACCTTCTGGTGGCCTTATGTCAGTGGTGGGCAGCCAGATACAAGATGTGGGTGGAGCTGCAGATATGATTCTTTCCCTTTGTACCGTCAGCTACATTTCAGACATGCAGAAGTCAGGGCTTTCTGTGTCCATCATCCATCCAGGCAAGCAAGAGGCATTATCACAGTTCAAATACATATTCCAGCCAGGCAAAAAACACTCAATGAGAGCTTGGAGCAAGGCTGGAGACAGGCACGGCTTGGGGGGGGGGTAAGTCCTGAGGGCCAAATACAGAGCCCTAAAGGGCCACATTCAATCTGGGAGCCTCAGGATCCCCCACCTGCCATTCTTGAAGAAGAATTCTGTTGTGCTCATGTGCTTTGCTGCCAGATCAGACTCACCCTATGTTTCGGGAGAGGCGGGGCAGGGAGAGGCTGAGAGACAGGAAGGGGGAGGGAGCAAATAAAACTGAACAGCTACCTAGTTGCTCTGACTGATAAGCAAACTTTGGCCAAAGGTCATGGCAGAGATTAAGGCACAGCGCCTTTTGCAGCCTTCAGGTGCAGAGAGAGCCTTCATGTTGCTGCTGCATGTGGTCTCTCTACAGTTCCTTCCTTTGGCCGGAGCTGAGTGGTGGTCTGCAAAGTGCCCCCCTTCGTGACATGCCTCAGGCCACTCATTCTGGCCCTGCTGTGGGTTTGAGTCCTGACACCCACCCACCCACGCTAACGGAAGCAACTTCAGTGCTGGGAGTCACCCGCCTCTCGTTTTATTCCTTTCAGTCTCTGAGTGGCACCTTAAACTCCTCATTCCAGCTTCTCGTAAGTTAATTTTTTCCACCCAGCAGCAAAATGCAATCACAAATTTGCTGGCTGTGTTTTGCCTTGTCTGTCTCGTTCTCCCAATCGCTGGAGTCCCTCAGCTCTCCCCATTACACTTAAAGCTGATGGATTTCAGTCCGAGGCGAGGTGTTCATTTGCTCAGTGCTAGGAACCTCTGCTGAAAGAAAGGAGAACAGAGACAAATCAAAGAGGAGCTGGACAAAAACCTTTAAGAGCCCTCAGGATTGGACTCAGTTCTGCAGCCGATCATTCCACACACAAACACACACACACACCGCCTGCCCTGCAGCCTTCTGGAGTTTCAGTATTTACATTCCAGTGGAAAAACTTAGTCCTCTTCATCTTCAAAAAGATATTTGCCTTTGAACATCCAGCCTGCAGCTGATTCAAATCCAGAAGCTCAGGGGTGGATCATTACAACCATTTTGATCCCCCTTCTGATCTGGTGTGTGTGTGTGTGTGTGTGTTTCCTGCAAATTGGTCAGCTCTCGGGTCCGATATACATTTTCTCACCCATCTGCCTAGGGTGTCAAAAAGTGCTCCAATATCATGACTGCCTGTTGTCCGCATGTGGGTGGTAGTTCAGAAATAGGATATGGATTTTTTTAAACCTGTGTTATCTCAAGGATTTGAGGCACACCAAACTATTAAAATAAGGTCGCCTCATTGTGAGAGGTAGAAAAGACACAGCAGAATGAAATACACTCATATCTACAAAACTGTGCGTCTGATCAGATGATACTGAATCATATTAATGTCCCTGCTTCTCCTTCCACTCCTCCTAAAGGCTAACTGCAGCTTTGGAAAGAGGGGATTTGAGACATAGAAATGACGTAATGGGGAGGGTTAAGCCCCACTCCCCTCATGTCACAGCCCCAATCCAAATCAGAGCGAGGTACAACTGATTTTCATGATCTGTCCTTCCAGTGAGCACTCAGGGCTGATTTCTTTAAGGATGGATATGTTTGTTCTTTTTGCAGTCCATGGGACTCTCAAGAGTCTCCTCCAGCACCATAATTCAAAAGCATCAATTCTTTGGCGATCAGCCTTCTTTATGATCCAGCTCTCACTTCCATACATCACTACTGGGAAAACCATATCTTTAACTATACGGACCTTTGTCGGCAAGGTGATGTCTCTGCTTTTTAAGATGCTGTCTACGTTTGTTTGTTGTTGTTGTTTTGTCCATGGAGTTTTCTTGGCAGGGATACTAGAGTGGCTTGCTGCCTCCTGCTCCAGGTGGATCACGTTTAGTTAAAACTCTCCACTATGACCTGTCCATCTTGGGTGGCCCTGCATGGCGTAGCCCATAGCTTCTTTGGGTTATTCAAGCCCCTTTACCATGCCAAAGCAGTGATCCATGAAGGATCTTTATTTATGTATAAAGAGGACCGCCTCTTCCCATATGAACCTACCCAGACCCTGAGATCATCTTCTGAGGCCCTCCTTTGTGTGCCATCTCCTTGAGAGGTCCAGAGGGTGGCAAGAGAACAGGGCCTTCTCTGCAGTGGCTCCCCGTCTGTGGAATGCTCTCCCAGGGAATTTTGCCTGGTGCCTTCATTATACAGCTTTAGGCGATTTTGATTTTGGTTGATCCGATTTACATCCTATGCCCTTTTAAAATGTGTTTTTTTTGGGGGGAGGGGGAATTGGGTTGCTGTTTTTTATTTTTATTAGGCATTTTGTGGTTTTATATCTTGATTTTATTCTGTGAACTGCCCTGAGACCCCCCGGGTATACCTTTTTATGGTGAGATCTGTGCTGGAAACATTTGGGAAGTACAGAAGCTAGTGGAAAGTTAACTTCTGACCGATGCCTGAGCTGTGGAGGTGCAGATCAGGTCGGCTCATATCAGAATTCATGAACAGCCAATTCCTCACACATCCCTGGATCTAATCCTCTCTAGCAATGTGGCAGAAGGCACCTCTGCTCCCCTGCGCACGTCACCTTGGCGGTGGTTGCCTCTAACCGCTGTCTGTTCCCCACCTCCCTTCCCAGAGCAGGATGGAGAAAATTAAGTTTTCCATTTAAGTGAGCATGCGGTAGTAATGCAAACTGAAAGAATTCCGAGGCAAGCCAGCCTTGGTTTGATCCTTTTAAACTGGTGTAATAGCTCTCTGCCGTTTCTTGGGGAATAAACGTCATCTGCAATGAATCTGTGGCATTCTCTTTGCCTTGGAGCCCAGTCGTAAGAGCTGGAGCTAAGCACAGATATTCTTAGTGGGAGACACACACCACTCCAACATTTCTCCAATGAGAATGGGCGCATCCTATTCCGTACCCTCCAACATTTCTCGGATGGAAATAGGGACGTCCTAAGGAAAAGCAGGACATTCCAGGATCAAATCAGAAACCGCAAATCCGGGACTGCCCCTGGAAAATAGGGGCCCTTGGAGGGTCTGTAGACAGACCCAGTATACCTGAAGGAGCGTCTCCACCCCCATTGTTCTGCCCGGACGCTGAGGTCCAGCTCCGAGGGCCTTCTGGCGGTTCCCTCCCTGCGAGAAGCAAAGTTACAGGGAATCAGGCAGAGGGACTTCTCAGTGGTGGCGCCTGCCCTATGGAGCAGTCTCCCGTCAGGTGTCAAGGAGATAAACAACTTTCTTTTTAGAAGACATCTGAAGGCAGCCCTGTTTAGGGAAGTTTTTAACGATTGATGTTTTAATGTATTTTTAATCTTTTGTTGGAAGCTGCCCAGAGTGGCTGGGGAAACCCAGCCAGATGGGCAGGGTATAAATAAATTGTTGTTGTTGTTGTTGTTGTTGTTGTTGTTGTTGTTGTTGTTGTTGTTGTTGTTGTTATCTCTCACATAATACTAGAATGTAGGATCTCCCGACAACTGCATTACTGCAATGTACTCTATGTGTTGCTTCCCTTGTGTTTGATCCGGAAGCTGCAGTTAGCTCAGAATGCTGCAGCACAATTGCTGACAGGCGTGGGGGGGGGGGGGGCTTGTCAGAATATAACGCCTGCAATCAGTGATCTGCACTGGTTGCTGATTCAAGGGGTCACTGTTACTACTATAAGTCCTTAGCAACTTGAGACCAGTTCACCCACATCACTCGACCACTTCTGATCAGCAGAATTAGCACTACTACCACGGGCTCCACATAATATCCATTCCACATTTCTAAGAACTCGATTGTTCAGTATGGCAGTGCCTGCTCTCTGGAACTCCCTGCCTATTGATATCAAGCAGGTGCCATCGCTCTGCTGTTTTCAGCACCTGTTAAAAGCATTCTTGTTGAGAGCCAGTGTGGTGTAGTGGTTGAGAGTGGTAGATTCATAATCTGGTGAACTGTGTTCGTGTCTCCACTCCTCCATATGCAGCTGCTGGGTGACCTTGGGCTAGTCACACTTCTCTGAAGTCTCTCAGCCCCACTCACCTCACAGAGTGTTTGTTGTGGGGGAGGAAGGGAAAGGAGAATGTTAGCCGCTTTGAGACTCCTTCGGGTAGTGATAAAGTGGGATATCAAATCCCAACGCTTTTCTCTTCTTGTTGTTCAGATAAGTCTATCTGGACGCTTTGAAAGTGGAGGTAATTTAAATCTGTTTTAACTTTGGTATGTTTTAAAGTATGGTTGTAGTTTCCTCTCGATTCTATTGTCTTATCTTTTTGTAAACCGCTTTGAGAGTTTGTTTGAAAAAATAAACAACAACAAACAAATAAACAACAACATAAACTGGCAGCACATTCAAGACACACAGAACACAAACTTCCTTTTCACGAAGCATAATTAACTTATGCCAATAATTGCCCAAAACTCCTGTAACAACCCCTTGATCTAGATGGGTTTTGACCAAAGAGCTAGCCACATTCGTGGAATCTAATTCTTTTCCTGGACACCTGCCATAATAGTTCCTTATTTATCTATTTCTAGAAATATTTCTATTCTGCTCATTCATAATGAAAATATCAAGCAACCGCCTGTCACGAATTCATCAGGATCAGACCACGAATACACTTGCTCAACATCATAAGGCATATAGGTATTTGTGAAAATAATATACACAAATGCATTGTATTAGAGGGAATTGCTAGCAAGAATGGGTAGCCCATTCAAAACCTGGATTTAAAAAAAAACCACGTGTTTATTAGGAGAAATCCTAAAATGCAAGCGAATTTGCATGAGGGTTTTTGTTTTTTTAAAAAAAACAAAGAAACAAAAAAACACAGATTTCCGCAGAAATGTGGAGGGCTTGATTTAAGATCGGAAGGATGAGAAACTGGGAGGACTGAAATTGAGAGAGCAGCCCATTCCTAAGCAGAAACACATGTCCAGATTGCGGACCGCACTCATCCAGAGCCTGCCAACCTTCTTCTGAGCTTTCATCAAACTGCCATTCCAAATTTTTTGGCAGTGCAGGGGACTTAATCTGTTACATAAGGATGCGCTTGGCAAAGGGGAGGGCTGCCTTTGGCGTGCAGGGAAGGGAGAAGGCCGGCCGCTCAGGGTATTGAAGCACATTCCGGATCACCGGCGTTGACCTAGTTTGTCGCCAGTGACAAATTGTGACAATCAATGTAATTGCGAGCATTATTGCATTCTCTGGAAACCGATCCCATCATTAAGACAAATGAGTCCAGGAATGCTGAGTCATGTCACCCTTTCGGAACTGCAGCAAGCCGGTTCATTGGAGAGGATTGGGGAGTGGTGGGGGGGAGAGAGAGAGAGAGAAGAAGAAGAAGCGGCCCCCTCTTTAAATGGCATCATCGCTGCCATCATCAGGGCCCCGATCCTGCCCAGCCCGAAAGCCAGCTTCTAATCACTTGGAACGCAGCATCTCTAGGAATTGTTTGAGAGCTTGAAGAATCAGGCTCTTTCCCTTTCTCTTGTTTCGCGTAATTTTGATAAATCACTGACTTTCATTAGATTAGGATTCCTCGGCAATACCGACCACGATGCTTATAAAATCATAGTGTTGGAAGGGGTCCCCAAGGGCGGTGTAGTCCAACCCCCTACAATGCGGGGGTCACAGCTGAAGAATCCCAGGCAGATGGCCATCCAAGCTCTGCTTAAAATCCTTAAAATAAGGAGGGTCCACCACCTCCTGGGGGAGACCATTCCACTATCAAACAGCTCTTATTGCGTGTTTAGACCTTTTAACCATTCCCTAGAAATAAATTCACACGTGACTCAGATATTTGGTTTGGTTTTTGGCAGAATTTAAGCCACAACTTTATCGATTACAATCAAGTGAGTGGTTGCATAGGCTCTGGTTCGACTAGCTCCCTGCACCTTTTATATATTTGAACATGGCTATCATATCACCCCTTAACCTTCTCTTCTCCAGGCTAAACATTAAAGCTAGATGAGCGCCGCAACCGCAGAGTCATCCGCGACTGGACCTAATGGTCAGGGGTCACTTTACTTTAAGGGAAAGCGAGACATTCAGGGATCAAATCAGAAACCGGGACGGCTTCTGGAAAATAGGGACACTTGGGGGGGGGGTCTACCATCATGCCCTGGTTCCATAGATCAGCATCCTTCTCCTGTGCCAGCCTGTTTTAAAAAGCCTTGGGTAAGCACCATCCTCAGTCACGCTCTTGGGGACAGTAATTTAGACTTTAAAACGGGCTGCAATCTGAATGTTAAGCGTTCGCTTCCCCTCTTTCATGCTCCATTAAACATACTTTGCGAGTCCAAAAGGAAAACAAAACTCTATTCATGTTGGAGGGTGGGCGGTGGGAAGCCTGTGTCACGCTGGCTCCTGCCGCCTAAGGCTGCCCCCCTCCTCCTTGAGAGCCAAATGCAGGTATTGGGCCAGGTGTGCCCCAGGTGAGTAGACGGCAGCCTTTATTACAAGCTCATACACCTGTAGGCTTGATAATCATAAAGGAGCAAGGGATTACGCTCCTTTTGATGATGCTGTAGAGACTTAATCTTCTGTAGCAGGAAAAGAAGCCCATGCTTCCTTCAGCTTATGCTTGAGAAACCTGAGGTGCCCATTGATTGATTGCAGCTGCTAAAATGTTCCATTTTATATTTTATCCTCGTGTCAAGGCTCCCGAAGACTGTTTGAAAATAATAGTAATAATAACGAGGGGAGGCAAGAGAGGAAGACAGTTGCCTTGGGTGCTTTTAGGGAAGGAATCTGCAGCCGAGGCTGAAGGCAGACAAAGGGAAGGATCTCTCTCTCTCTCTTCATGCAGCAGTGTGGTGTAGTGGTTAGAGTGCTGGACTAGGACCTGAGAGACCAAGGTTCAAAGCCCCACTTGGATGTGAAGCTCACTGAGGCCATTCACTCACTCTGTCTCTGGCAAACCTACCTCACAGGGTTGTTGTGAGATGTGATGGCCAGGCTTACATGGTTTTACTAGTGGAATTAAAAAGCGAGAGAGGAGAAGGAGATTGAGTGCTGTCGTGCTCAGATCCTTTTTGCTGCTTTCCCACAGGCACTGGATCATAGAGTTGCAGAGTTTTAGAGCTGGAAGGGACTCCAAGGGTCATCTAGTCCAACCCCCTGCAGTGCAGGAATCTCAGCTGGATCATCCATGACAGATGGCCATCCAACCTCTGCTTAAAAACCTCCAAGCAAGGAGAGTCCGCAACCTCCTGAGGGCATCTGTTCCACTGTGGAACTGCTCTTGCTGTCAGAAAAATCTGCCTGGTGTTTAGTTGA
Organism: Lacerta agilis; assembly: GCF_009819535.1. Taxonomy (NCBI): domain Eukaryota; kingdom Metazoa; phylum Chordata; class Lepidosauria; order Squamata; family Lacertidae; genus Lacerta; species Lacerta agilis. The sequence continues at coordinate 45,348,486 of NC_046324.1, forward strand.
AATCTCCTTTCTTTAACTTGAATCCATTGGTTTGGGTCCTATCCTCCAGAGCAGGAGAAAACAAGCTTGCTCCCTCTTCCATGGGACTGTCCTTGAGATATTTGAAGATATCTCCTCTCATATCTCCTCTCAGTCTCCTCTTTTCCAGGCTAAACCTACCCAGCTCCTTCAACCATCCCTCATCAGGTTTGGTTTCCAGACCCTTGATCATTGAGAAGAAGATGCTGGACTAGATGGGCCACTGGCTTGATCCACCAGTCTCTTCTTGCGTTCTTTTGGTGGGTACAGCTCAATCCACAGACTCAAAGTTGATCAATGCTATCCCACAGCAGTGTTCTTCAACCTTGGGTCAGCGGCGGAGGAAGCCGCTCAGGGGTGGGGTGATAGGGGCAGGGCAATGGAGGGGCTAGCTGCCCGTAGAAGAAGAAGAGTTTGGATTTGATATCCCGCTTTATCACTACCCGAAGGAGTCTCAAAGCGGCTAACATTCTCCTTTCCCTTCCTCTGTGAGGTGAGTGGGGCTGAGAGACTTCAGAGAAGTGTGACTAGCCCAAGGTCACCCAGCAGCTGCATGTGGAGGAGTGGGGACGCGAACCCGGTTAACCAGATTATGAGTCTACCACTCTTAACCACTACACCACACTGGCTCTACACCACACTAGGGGCGAGCTCCAGAGTCTTCCTGCCTCCTCCCACTCAGCTGCCCTACAGCTGGGAGGGAGAAAGTTTGGGCAGCGTGGAGCCTGGGTGCGCCCAAAGCACCGCGTCTCTCCCAGTAGAGACACGTGGCTCGGGTGCGCTGCAGGCCCGTGGTGAGTGCCGCCCGCCATTTTGTCACCCCCATGAGTGGTGACATCCGGGGCGGACTGCACCCACTACACTCCCCCCTTCCTCTGCCCCTGCCTTGGGTCCCCAGACGTTGCAGGATCACAACTGCCATCACCTGCAGTCAGCACAGCCAGTGATCTGGGATGATGGGAGTTGTAATCCCAATAACATCTAGCAATCCAAGATCAAACAGCACTGTCATATAGTAACCAGCCCTAATAAGTCTTCATTTCCACCCCCTGTCTCTGATTCAAATATCGGCAGAAAAGCACAACCGGCATCTTCAGAATAACTTCCTCTCCTCCCCATTCAAGCCTGGCAGGGGAGAAAGTTCGTCTGCGAGCCTTGCCAAAATCTATCAAGAAATAAAGCTATTGCTTCTGGGTCAGCCACCCACCCCCTGCCCTCCCCAATTCATTATTTCAGAGTGGCCCCTTGGCTGGACGCCAAAAATAACAGGAGCTGTGAATCAGCCCGCACCGTTCTTCATACAAACAAATAAATCACCAATGCGGAGAGTTTCGTGGGATGAAAAGGAGTTGTTTATGGAAATGCAAAACCCTCCTCTCGTCCAGGCTTTCCTGGTACACAACCCCCAGCTCGACAACAACTGTATTGCGCAAGTTGCACTGAGGTTCGTAGAGGTCGGCTCACCCTTCTTTGTTAACCAAAACAGCTGGATGCAATTATTGGGTATTATTTTCATGGAAGAAAGCCTATCAATGGCTAGTAGCCATGATGGCTATGCTCTGCTTCCACGGTCAAAGGCAGTCATGCTTCAGAGTTCTTCTTCTTCTTCAGTTCAAGAAGGATACTGACAAGCTGGAACGTGTCCAGAGGAGGGCAACCAAAATGGTCAAAGGCCTGGAAACGATGCCTTATGAGGAACGGCTTAGGGGGCTGGGTATGTTTAGCCTGGAGAAGAGAAGGTTAAGGGGTGATCTGATAGCCATGTTCAAATATACAAAAGGATGTCATATAGAGGAGGGTGAAAGGTTGTTTTCTGCTGCTCCAGAGAAGCGGACACGGGGCAATGGATTCAAACTACAAGAAAGAAGATTCCACCTAAACATTAGGAAGAACTTCCTGACAGTGAGAGCTGTTCGGCAGTGGGATTTGCTACCAAGGTGTGTGGTTGAGTCTCCTTCTTTGGAGGACTTTAAGCAGAGGCTTGACAGCCATCTGTGTCAGGAATGCTTTGATGGTGTTTCCTGCTTGGCAGGGGGTTGGACTGGATGGCCCTTGTGGTCTCTTCCAACTCTATGATTCTTCTTCTTCTTCTTCTTCTTCTTCTTCTTCTTCTTCGGCAATCACTCATAGCTGAGTAAGATTGTCTTCCATAAACTCAGTTTTAACAGTGAGTCCGTAAGTGACTGTGGAGGCCGATTCTGGATCCACATGTCCTTCCACAGTGGGGACATCGATTTCCAGGCAGGAGTTGATCCCGGTGAGGGTTTGCCAAGCATGCCTTCCTCTTAGCACATTTCTCCCTTTCGTCCTGAGTTTGAGTGTCTTTCATGCCCATGACACCTTTGGTAAAGGCTATTCTCCAATTGGAGCACTCGCAGGCCAGTGTTTCCCAGTTGTCGGTGTCTATGCTACATTTTATTAGATTTGCCTTGAGAGAGTCTTTGAACCTCTTTTGTTGACCACCAGCATTACGCTTTCCATTTTTAAGTTCGGAACAGAGTATACCTGAAGGAACGCCTCCGCCCCCATTGTTCAGCCCGGACGCTGAGGTCCAGCTCCGAGGGCCTTCTGGCGGTTCCCTCCCTGAGAGAAGTGAAGTTACAGGGAACCAGGCAGAAGGCCTTCTCAATAGTGGTGCCAGCCCTGTGGAACTCCCTCCCATCAGATGTCAAAGAAATAAACAACTATATGACATTTAGAAGACATCTGAAGGCAGCCCTGTTTAGGGAAGTTTTTAATGACTGATGTTTCAATGTATTTTTAGCCTTCTGTTGGAAGCCACCCAGAGTGACTAGGGAAACCCAGCCAGATGGGCGGGGTAGAAATAATAAATTGTTGTTGTTGCTGTTGTTGCTGTTGTTACTGTTGCTGCTGCTACAGCTTTGGAAGATGATAATCAGGCACCCACACAACATGACTAGTCCAATGGTGATCTTTGCTTCTTCCAGTGCACTGGCATTAGTTCGCCTGTCTTCCCAAGTGAAGTGTACAATTTTCCGGAGACGCCGTTGATGGAACCTTTCAAGGAGTTGGAGATGGCGTTTTTAAGTGGTCCACAAGCATAGCGTAAGGACATTCGCAGGGAAACCAAAATGCTTGTTTACAAAGCTGTTGTACTACCAACCTTGCTGTATGATTGCTTCAGAGTATACCTGTTGCTGGAAACCACAGGTGGGAAGGATAATGTTGTGCTCAGGTCCTGCTTGCTGGTTTCCCACAGCAGTGGCGTAGGAAGGGGGGGCGAAGGGGGCGGTGCGCCCCGTGTTCCAGGCTGGAGGGAGTGACACTCTGGGCTCCCCCTCCCGGTGCGACACCCAAGCCGAGCCCCACGGATGCTGGGAAAAAGCCACGCTCGAGGGGCGGGGCTCGCAAACCTGCTTGGCGCACGCTTTGCTATTTCCGTCTCGGGCGGAGGCGAGGGATGCGTCCGCCCCTCGCCTCCGCCCAAGCCGGAAATAGCAAAGCGCATGTCGAGCAGGTTAGCCGTTGGCACACACTTTGCTGCTCGTTGCTTTGCTTTGTTCCTTCCCGCTCGGGCTGCGGGTGGAGGGGAGGGGTGGGATTCTCTTGGGCTGCTGACGCCCGTCCCGGACTCGGCTCTGCTCGGTAGCGCGCATGCTCAGCGTCGAACATAGCGACGTTGAGCATGCACGCTACGGAGCGACTCCGCCCCCGGGTTTGCCGCCTGAAGACTTTTGGATTGTTGGAAAGTCTTCAAACCAACGTAGCACACAAATGGAGTCCGGCAAGTTTCTGCTGCGCACGTACCTGCTGTACATTTTCACTTGCTTCTCCTGTGCCATCCGCAGAGTATCTTCTTGCGCAACGGTGTGTGTGCATGCCAGCAATTTTAGACGACAGAGTCCAGCTTCTTTTCCTAATCTAGAAGCTGTATTTACAAGGCATAAATTACATTCCAGGAGAGACACACAACATTTTAGCCTTCTCCTTTCTCCGGCCAAAAACGAAAGGGGAAACCTCAACGTTGAGCATGCACGCTACGGAGTGACTCCGCCCCTGGGTTTGCCGCCCCAAGTGGCGAAGTGGCTTCCTCTGCCCCTGTCCCACGGGCATCTAGCTGGCTGCTGTGAGAACAGGGTGCTGGACCAGGTGGGCCATTGGCCTGATCCAGAAGGCTCTCTTTATGTCCTTAAGTGAGATAGATTGATCCTTTTTCAAACAAGAGCCCTGTGCCATGGCTTTGCGCCAATGTGTTTTCCATTCAAATTTATTTTTGTTGCAAGTGAGCCGAAGCAAGTTACTAGTCCACAAAGAAGTACTTTCCTTGCAGCCATGTAGGAGGTAGAGTGGGAGAGCGAGCCACAGCTCTTTTCAAGCTTTCCAGAGCTTCCCTTTCTCATTCCTTGCTGAGGGTGATCATTATTTGTTGCAGGTGATGGCATTTGATTAGATTAGATTAGTTATATTTCCATGCCACCTTTCATTCAAATGAATCCCAAAGTGGCTTAGAGACACCCACTTTCCCCTCTGCCCCCCCACCCCCACCATTGGCCCACGGCCCTCAGTAAGTTGTCTAGAAGGAAATGTGGCCCTGGATCTGAAAAACGGTTCCCTAGCCCTGCTCTTGCCTATGAGGTCTGTCTTCCCTGCAAAACTCTGGCTTTTATAAAGCATTTCTCAAGTGGCAAGCGGTGTGTTTCTGCAAAAAAAAAAATGTGTTTCCTTGTAAACATTTCGCTGGAAGCTGATCTTGGTTTTATCAGAACGAACCCATCCTGCTGCCTTTCCCCCTTTTTTTCATCCCCTGTCATTGAAAAGGGCATTTAATTCATCTGAATTCTTTGAAGAAGAAGAAATGTTCCTTAACTGGCACTCTTGCATTATTTAATGCAATGTGCCCTGTGGGGATTCCTATTTAAGTCATTCTTCCTAATTTTCTATCCTGCTGTTGCTAGCACTTAGCAAACAGGCTGGCTTTTTCCGCTGTTCCCTGTTTTGTATTAGCAGAAGAATGGGGAAGTGGCTCATTCACAAAATCGTTAAGCCTTCTACCAGCCTCCCACTCCATCCCACAATCATCAAATTAAGGGAGGTGTGCGGAGGATGATGAACCAGCTGTGCCACCTTCCTCCAACTCGCTTCCCACCCAACCCACTCAAAAAAGAGCAAAACAACCGCCTCCGTAAACAAAGTCACTTAGGTAACATAGACAGAGTCCAGAGAGAAAATAAATCCTAGTAACACTTTACTGAGGAAACTGAATAAAAGCAGCGTATAATTCGTAAAGAATGGAACAGAGAGGTTTTGTTTTAAAGAAAAGAAAAGTTCCGGCCTAGTACATAGCAGGGAAACATTCAACCAAACATACGGAGGGAAAACTCCCTCAGCAGACATCACCTCACTTTGCCTGGTGGTGCCTCTGGAGAAATTATATAATATAATAAAACTGGCACAACGTCTGAAGCACAAAGACTCCTTCGGAATTGAGTGGCACGGTTTTATTATTCACAGGGCTGAAGATGAAAATGGTGGGCTCCCCTCACGTTAAACAACTTTTTTTGTTAACTTAAACCATTTACCTCCTTCTATATGAACAGTAGACTGGGATAAAAACTTAGGTTATTTGGTCGTTATTTTGCATCTGTTGCCTAAACGCCAGCTTCTAGGTTAGGGTGGGACATTTCATTATTTATCTGCATGTTGTTGTGATGTGTTGAAACAATTTAATAAAGAAAATTAAAAGTACAATGGCAACAAAGCCTGTCGCTCACATCTCAGTTCATGCCCATTCAGGTCTGGGGGTGGTTATTCATCTCTGCAGGAGCCCCCTGTCTCCTGGGAACATCAAATCCTCCTGCATCATCTCTCCTCCATCCCCACCCCCCACCCCCCATGGTTGATTGTGGTTCCTATGTTGTTCTTCTTCTTCTTAAGGTTGGGAGAGGGGCTGTTTGAAATGCAAATGCCACCCACATCCCTCCTCTTTGTTTCATGCCACCACTTTCCTGTTGATAACTCAGCCCAAGTTGCCTTCCTTAACTCCTTGCGCCCACCTGGTTCGAGCACGTCAGCATGTTGGTGATCCTCCTGAACTGTGTCACCCTCGGGATGTTTCAGCCTTGTCAAGATGACAAATGCAAGTCTGAGAGGTGCACCATTTTGGAGGTAAGAGAATATAATCTCTCTCTCTCTCTCTCTCTCTCTCTCTCTCTCTCTCTCTCTCTCTCTCCCACAGTGCCCATTGGAACTGGTAGGGCAGAAAGCATGGAGACTGACAGTAGGTGGCGCTGGAGCCAATGACAGGCAGGGCCAATCAATTCTAACCTTGCCTCTATCCTCCTCCCAGTCCCAGCTGAGTTCTACAAAGGCAGCTCTGAGGTTTCCCACAAAGAATTCTGGGAGTTGCAGCTGGTTAAGGGTGGTGCTGTGGTCTAAACCACAGAGCCTAGGGCTTGCCGATCAGAAAGTCGGCGGTTCAAAACACTGCGACGGGGTGAAGGGTCATGTGGCTGTCCAAGACTACAGATCCCATCATCCCTGACCATTGGGTCATGCTGGCTGGGAACGATGGGAGTTGGAGCCCAACAACATATGAGCACCATGATCCCCGCCCACCCCTGCATACCCTCCGACATTTCTCCAATGAAAATAGGGACGTCCCATTCCATAATGATAATTTTACTATTTATACCCCACACATCTTACTGGGTTGCCCACAATGCCCCAGCCACTTTGGGCAGCTTCCAACATATAGAGAAACATAATAAAACATTACTTTTTATATTAAAAAAAACCCAACAACTTCCCTATACAAGATTGCCTTCAGACAGCTTGGGAGTCAGATAACTCCATACCCTCCAACATTTCTCCAATGAAAATAGGGTCATCCAAAGGAAAAGCGGGACATTCGGGGATCAAATCAGAAACTGGGACGGATTCTCTAAATCAGGGATATATCTTGTTCCCTTTGAATATATTGTCAGATGTGTATATTGGCCTCCATTAATTTTTATGTTAAAAAATTATTTTTATGTTAATGTCTTTGTTATTTTGGTTTTTTTGCTGCATAAGTGGCTTTGCGCAACTTGATTGCAGAAAAACGCAGCTAATAAATACAATTATTAATTATAGTAATAGTGAGCTTATACAGGTGAAACTCAAAAAATTAGAATATAATGGAAAAGTCCATTTATGTAAGCAATTGTTTTCATTAGTTACTGGAGTTTAAAATATGAGATAGACTCATGACATGCAAAGCGAGATATGTCAAGCCTTTATTTGTTATAATTGTGATGATTATGGCGTACAGCTGATGAAAACCCCAAAGTTGAAATTGTTAATTTGGGGTTCGCCATAATCATCACAATTATAACAAATAAAGGCTTGACATAGCTCGCTTTGCATGTCATGAGTTTATCTCATATATTAGTTTCACCTTTTAAGTTGAATTACTGAAGGAAATGAACCTTTCCACGATATTCTAATTTTTCGAGTTTCACCTGTAGATGCAGGGCAAAGCTGTGTGCCAAAACCTCACTGCCACCTCGTAACGCTACCTGAGGCAGCTTCCCCACCTTGCCTAATAATAAAATAAAATAAAAAAATTCCTTCCAGTAGCACCTTAGAGACCAACTAAGTTTGTTCTTGGTATGAGCTTTCGTGTGCATGCACACTTCTTGCATGCAAGAACAAACTTAGTTGGTCTCTAAGGTGCTACTGGAAGGAATTTTTTAATTTTATTTTGTTTTGACTATGGCAGACCAACACGGCTACCTGCCTGTAACTTACCTAATAATAGACTCTTCTATTTGTCTGCTGGAGGATTTTGGACACTTCCAAGATGTGTTTGGGACAAGTAACAACCTTAAGCCCAGCCCATGACATTTCCTGCAGACATACCCCATTTCTCTATGATTTCGTACCACCACATCAGTAGTGACCAAGGTTTGCCCACCGACTGGTACGGAACAAATTGGTGGTCCTTGTTCCTTCCAACAACTCTCCCCCCTACTGAGACCAAATAAAATCCAGCCTTTGTGTCAAGGCTGTTGGCAGAAACCCGCCATCTCTTTGCTCCTAATGCAACACCACGTAACCACCCTCTGGGGAGTGTGTCAGGGCCTTGAGCTCATCATCCATTTATTATCCTGCAAACTAATGACGCCCCGGAGCTTGCAGGCTGGATCTTAGCCGCTAACTCCCATCCCTCCTGAATCCTGGCAATCATGCAGTTGACAGGGACCCCGGGGAAGACCTGGTCGGAGCTGGCAGCAATTGGGGTGAGCAAGCGCCCTCATAGCTGTGGGCTTCCTCTGGTAGTTAATGCAGTTGCCTTCAGGCCTGGCTCTGCAGAGTTCTGCTTTATGCAAGCACATTTCGTAAGACAACCATACATCTCTTCTGTTTAACCCAGCCATTCCATTAAGACTATCCCATTAGACTCCAGTTAGTTTTTTGGCCACAGGCCGGCCATTGTTTATCCGCCTCTATTCCGTTTATGGATGCTGTGGGATTTAGGAGGATGGGCATGTAAAAAAATACTGTATTGGGGCTGTTAATGGGATTGCCTTTTGACAAGGCTTGGGTTTTCAGTTCCCTCCCACCCCCACAAAAGAATAAGAGCCTTCCTAAATCAGAAAGAAGGTCCATCTAGGTCAGGCATAGGGAACCTTCGGCTCTCCAGATGTTTCGGACTACAATTCCCATCATCCCTGACCACTGGTCCTGTTAGCTAGGGATCATGGGAGTTGTAGGCCAAAACATCTGGAGAGCCGAAGGTTCCCTATGCCTGATCTAGGTTATAGCTGAGGAACCGCCATCTCACTAGCCAGATTTCACCTGCCACACCTCCCCATTTGGCCCACGGAGCTATTTCCCCAAAGCTACAGCCATCTGGCCTCATACCTGATGTCATCTGTGGCATCAGGTGTGCAGCAGGTAGAGATGTACCTGCACATATTATCCGGGGAGAAGGAAGTTCAACCCCATTTGGGTAATATTTCCCCTGCCATATGCAGGGGCGTTGCAAGGGGGGTGCGGTCCGCCCCAGGTGTCATGCCTGGGGGTGACAAAACCCCCCTGGGCGGATCGGCATGATGGTGCTCGCACCCCTGGCAGACAGATTTCAGCAATAAATCCAGCCTCCGTTCGCATAAAGCTCAACAACTTTGGGGTACCCTCCCTAGAAAAAGCTCAACAACTCTGGGCAATGTTCCCCAAAATTGCAATGTAGGGGGGGGTGACACCTGACCTTGCTACGCCTCTGGCCATATGACTCCCTAACCCTGATGTCAGATGATTGGCAGGTGGGCGGTTTCAGCAACCTACCACTGTTCTATTAGAATTTAAAACAGTCTTCGTTTTGTTTTGTTTAAATTAATGGTATATTAGCGGCAAAAATAAAAACAGGAGAATCATTTCCCTCCGTAGTTATTTGCACAATTTGTTCTTTGCTGATATTCGCAATTGCATAGAAGTTTTGTCTTCCCCTTCCCCCCACGCTCCTTCTCAGATAAAACCAATCTATATTTTTGTTGTTCTTTCGGGTTGGGTTGCAACACTAGAAAACACCCAGCTGTCGAAGAAAGAAAGAAAGAAAAAGAAAGGAAGGAAGGAAGGAAGGAAGGAAGGAAGGAAGGAAGGAAGGAAGGAAGGAAGGAAGGAAGGCAGCCTCTGGAATTATTGCCAGATTCTGAATTTCTGTGAAATTGTTTTTCCTCCCTGGGAGCAGGCTCCCCTCATTTACAAAACCATGTAGCGCTCTTCCAAAACTACTCAGCTCCAATATGAGAACGTTCTTTCTTTTCTTCACCAGATATGAAACGTTTCTTCACTTTTCAGTTACGTTTATATACCACCTTTCCTCCTAGGAGCTTGAAACGGCATGCATAGCTCTCTCCCCCCCTTCCATTTTATGCTCACAACAACCCTGCGAGGTGGGCCAGTCCCAAGGTTACCCAGTGAGCTTCATTCCCAAGGGAGGATTTGAACCCCAGTCTCTCCCCAAGATGCTAGTCCAGCACTCGATTCGCTACGCTAAATGACAGGGATGCACCACGGGACTAATGGCGACTTCTTATCGTTTCCCTCTTCCTTTTCCGCTCTAGGCGTTCGATCATTTCATCTTCGCCTTCTTCGCTGTGGAGATGGTCATCAAGATGATAGCTCTGGGGATCTTCGGGCAGAAGTGTTACCTAGGAGACACGTGGAATCGCCTGGACTTCTTTATCGTAATTGCGGGGTCAGTAGACAAATTGCTCATCAATCAGCGTTGTGGGCTGGAAGAGAAAGCGGCGTAAAACTTATATCTATGGGGGGGGGAGAGAGACATGATTTAAAAGCCCATCAATTTTGCCTGCTTGTCTCAGGGTCAAAGTAGAAATTACTTTAACCGGGTAGCAAGGTGCTATTTCTGGGGGGGGGGGGTTGTTTCTGTGTATTTCCGGCTGATACAACGCACAGCTATATTCTCGGCTGTTTTCTGAAACCCTGGAGAGTGACTGGCAGCCAGAGTATAAGCCTATGTTCCTGAGGATCTGCCCCGCTTTAGGTCCTACAGTTTCTGAGAAAGGGTGGCAAATATTTAAAATGAGTCAAGCGCTCTCTTAAATCATCATCATCCTTATTTTTTTATTTGCATGCTGCCTTTCCACAGTTAAAAACAATGCCCAAGGCGGCTTAGTACGTTACAAGATTTACGTAATTACAAAAGTCATAAACCAGCAGTAAACCACATCAAAAAAAAAAAACACAACGAAATGGGAGGGGGGAATTCCACATAAATCTAAATCTAAAACTAATAATACAGCATTAATATAACAGTTTAAAATGACAAAGGTAAAAAATAGCAGCAATTTAAACAAAAAACAAAACAAAACGGAGCCCTCTCTGCCCAGCAGCAGCGGCGGCGGCAGCAGCAGTCCTTTATACAGTGGTACCTCAGCTTTTATACAGTCCTTTATACTGTGGTACCTCAGATTTTATACAGTCCTTTATACTGTGGTACCTCAGCTTTTATACAGTCCTTTATACTGTGGTACCTCAGGTTTTATACAGTCCTTTATACAGTGGTACCTCAGCTTTTATACAGTCCTTTATACAGTGGTACCTCAGCTTTTATACAGTCCTTTATACAGTGGTACCTCAGGTTTTACACAGTCCTTTATACAGTGGTACCACTAAGGTCATGGCCACTGGTCCCATCACCTCCTGGCAAATACAGTAGAAGGGGAAGAAATGGAGGCAGTGAGAGATTTTACTTTCTTGGGCTCCATGATCGCTGCAGATGGTGACAGCAGTCATGAAATTAGAAGACGCCTGCTTCTTGGGAGGAAAGCAATGACAAACCTTGACAGCATCTTAAAAAGCAGAGACATCACCTTGCCGACAAAGGTCCGTATAGTTAAAGCTATGGTTTTCCCAGTAGTAATGTATGGAAGTGAGAGCTGGACCATAAAGAAGACTGATCGCCGGAGAATTGATGCTTTTGAATTATGGTGCTGGAGGAGACTCTTGAGAGCTCCATGGATTGCAAGAAGATCAAACTTATCCATCCTTAAGGAAATCAGGCCTGAGTGCTCACTGGAAGGGCAGATCCTGAAGCTGAGGCTCCAATACTTTGGCCACCTCATGAGAAGAGAAGACTCCCTGGAAAAGAGCCTGATGTTGGGAAAGATGGAGGGCACAAGGAGAAGGGGACGACAGAGGACGAGAGGGTTGCTGCTTGCTAGATTCTGCCTGTGTTCCTGTGCCTGCCCTGCACCCTGCCTCAGCTTCATCGGACTGACCCATCGTTGACTCCTTGGACTTCGGACTGGACTTGGACCTTGCCTCTTCGGTTACCCTTGGACCAGCACACTGCACCACATTGGCTTAAATATCTAAACAAAATAAAAAATTTAAAAAAATCCCTCCAGTAGAAGAAGAAGAAGAAGAGTTTGGATTTGATATCCCGCTTTTCACTACCCGAAGGAGTCTCAAAGCGGCTAACATTCTCCTTTCCCTTCCTCCCCCACAACAAACACTCTGTGAGGTGAGTAGGGCTGAGAGACTTCAAAGAAGTGTGACTAGCCCAAGGTCACCCAGCAGCTGCATGTGGAGGAGTGGAGACGCGAACCCGGTTCCCCAGATTACGAGTCTACCACTCTTAACCACTACACCACCACAGTTGCACCTTAGAGACCAACTAAGTTTGTTCTTGGTATGAGCTTTCGTGTGCATGCACACTTCTTCAGATACTTCAGATGCACACTTCTTCAGATACTTCTTCAGAAGTGTGCATGCACACGAAAGCTCATACCGAGAACAAACTTAGTTGGTCTCTAAGGTGCAACTGGAAGGATTATTATTTTTTATTTTTTTATTTTGCTTTGACTATGGCAGACCAACACGGCTACCTACCTGTAACTTAAATATCTAAATTGTTTGAGTATGCAAATTAAAATGTCTTTTTGTTTGGTTTGTAAGCATCCACAAAGCTCAGACAACTATGGGATGAAATGATTGGCGTGTTTTTCCTTCCCTTTTTAAGTTTACTCTCTGCCGTCCTGCCGCCCTGCCCTCTAAAACGTCAGTCACCCCCTTGATAATGGAGCTATTTTAGTCCCCGGAGTGATAAGGAAGTGAGTGCTGAATGTGCAGGGCCCATTCTTACCCTTTCGGTGTCCTCGGGTGAGTTAACAGAGCGACGAGTGCTTGTGGTATCAGGCAAAAGGCCGCAGTAGCCAGGGCAGTTCTGATGCAAACAGAGGCTGAAACAGGCGTGAAAGGATGGAACTGGATATTTTCTGCCCAGCACCTCTGTGTGGAGTAGATAGCTAAGTGTCCCCCCGTAAACAAGACACAGGCAGCCTTATCAGATAAACTTCCTCTGACTTTGATCACCGGGACGGCTAAAAGCAGGCAATGTGTGTGCCCAGCCTGGTATCAAAAGTCACATCTGCATATCCTTCATTTTCTAGGCAGCTTTCAATTAAATCTCTATGCTGCCCTTCCTCCCATAAGAAAATAAGAAGAGCCTGCTGGATCAGGCCAAGGGCCCGTCTGGTCCAGCACAATGGTCAACAATACGCCCCTCTGCAAAGCCCACAATCAAGATCCAAGCAGAAGATTGCTCTCCCCTACTATGGTTTCCAACAACGGGCATTCAAAGGCCTTACTGCCTCTTAGTGGTTAAGAGCAGTGTAGTGGTTAAGAGTGGTAGACTCGTAATCTGGTGAACCGGGTTCGCGTCCCCGCTCCTCCACATGCAGCTGCTGGGTGACCTTGGGCTAGTCACACTTCTCTGAAGTCTCTCAGCCTCACTCACCTCACAGAGTGTTTGTTGTTGGGGAGGAAGGGAAAGGAGAATGTTAGCCGCCTTGAGACTCCTTAGGGCAGTGATAAAGCGGGATATCAAATCCAAACTACTCCTCCTCCTCCTCCTCCTCCTCCTCTTCTTCTTCTTCTTCTTCACAGCAGAAGCAGACCATGGACCTCTTGGCTAGTAGCCATCAATAACCCTCCTCCATGAATTTGTCCAATCCTCTTTAAATCCATTAAGTTGGTGGTCATTGCTGCCTCCTGTGGGTAGGAGTTCCATAGTTTAACGATGTGCAGAGTGAAGAAGCATTGTCCTTTTATATTATTATTATTATTATTATTATTATTATTATTATTATTATTATTTGCCACCCATCTGATTGAGTTGCCCCAGCCACTGTGGGCAGCTTCCAGAAAAATATTAGAAACACAATAAAACATCAAACATTAAAAACTTCCAACATTCAGCTTCATAAAGGCATCCATTATATAGATCTTTCCCATGCTCCCTAGAGAAGAGGTGGGGAGCCTTTTTTGCAGCTTGGGGGCCACATTCCCTTCAGTGGGGGCCACACTCCCGTGATGTTCAGGGCCAGAAGTGAAAATGAGCAGAGGAACAAATGAATCCCTCTGTACGGCGGGCAGGTTTCTGCTCATGCACTCAGCTCTATCCTCCGCCGAGTCCAACGAGAGACATTCTCAGAGTTCAGGAACACATTCCAGCCAAGCAAAAACACAGAGCCGGTGAGGGATGGGGCCTGAGGAGAGGGGGTTTAGCTAGGGGTAGGGACAGTCCAGAGAGCCAGGGGCAAAGGCCTAGATAGGGTTGCCGGGTCAGGAGCATCACAAACCCAGAGATTTCAAAACCCAAACCCAAGACCTCAGGATGGCATTAGGCGATGTCTGTGCTCCCTGAGACCACTGAGCCCTGGAGATGGAGGTTAATTGGGAGAGGAGCAGAAGCATAAGGGCTAATTCCTAGGTGCTGAGGTCCCTTCATTCCCCCAGTAAAATATTGCAGTGGGCTGGGGACCCCCAAGTTTATAGGCATTGCCATTCAAATGTTGTGTGCACGCCACATTTTGTAATTGACTATGTGGGGAAGAGGGACGCGGGTGGCGCTGTGGGTTGAACCACAGAGCCTAGGGCTTGCCAATCAGAAGGTCGGCGGTTCGAATCCCCGCAACAGGGTGAGCTCCCGTTGCTCGGTCCCAGCTCCTGTCCATCTAGCAGTTTGAAAGCACATCAAAGTGCAAGTAGATAAATAGGTACCGCTCCGGCGGGAAGGTAAACGGCGTTTCCGTGCGCTGCTCTGGTTCGCCAGAAGCGGCTTTGTCATGCTGGCCACATGACCCGGAAGCTGTACGCCAGCTCCCTCGTTCAGTAACATGAGATGAGCGCCGCAACCCCAGAGTCGGACACGACTGGACCTAATGGTCAGGGGTCCCTTTACCTTTACCTTTATGTGGGGAAGCCCCCCCCCCTATATGTTTTTCCAAGTTGGCACCCTGGGTAGAGGGCAGACCCCCACCCCCATCCCCGACAAGTTATATGGCTGGCACGGGTGCAGCCAGTTCTTGAGAAGCTGAAGCTTGCAATCTGCATGTACAGTCTCCTCAATAATAATCGTAATCATTCAGCATCATATTATTAAGGGACTCCTACCCGCCTGGAGATTCAAGCACACACACATCCTGTCATGTGGAGGGGGCCAGGCAAACTGGAGGCTTCAGGTCAGACCTGGAGGTTCTGGCAGCCCCAGGGCTAGATGGCTGAATTTGGCCCCCAAGCCTGAGGCTCCACACCTCCACATGAGAGGGCTCTCTCAGCCTGGACGAATAAAAAGATGATAAACAGATAAATAGATGCATCCATTTGCGGTGGAAGCTGTAATAAACTGGGACTGCCGCCAGGCAGCTCTTCACGATCCTACGATGTTTGCACAATGGTTTTAGACAATAGCTTGTGGTATTCCTGGAAAGCCGGCTTTGTTCACACACCTGGCTCTTGGCTCCTGGCCTGTTCGCTCCAACTGGCAGGTGGAAATTGCCGTTTGCGATATATATTGCCTTGCTAGGTGGCCCTTGAATCAGCTCCAGTTGTTCCTCTCGTGTTCTGCGGCGTGGCAGCGACAAAATAAATCCCAGGCGCTTGGTTTCAAAACGCTGAATGCAGATGTGGCAGGATTATCCGGAAAGCATATTACGCCATCGCATGGAAGCCAAAAAGCCCTGGAAAACACCCCACAAGACCTGTGATTCCATTCCAAAGAATGCTTTCTTTGGTATATATCCCCGCTGCTAGAAAATGAACAGAAATTGCTACTGATTAATGCATTTTTCCCTCAGGCCATATTCTGATCCTAAGGACATATGGCATATATGGTTCTTCTCTTCCCCGTTTTATCCTCACAACCGCCTCATGAGGTAGGTTAAGCCAGAAGAGGCAGTGATTGGCCCAAAAGGTCACACCCAGTGAACCTCATGGCCAAGTGGGAAATTTGAACCCTGGTCTCCTGGGATCTACTCCAACACACTAACTACTGCACAATCCTTGAAAGGTGATTGAGGGTGATGTGATGTGAGTGCTTTTCTTTCCATGAAACATTTCTGCAGCCTCCCCAGGTGCCTTAACTGAAATGCTTCATAGGAGGAGTTACTGTATGGCATCATCCTCTGAGTTCTAACTGAAGTGAGGGCAGCTGGGGAGGCTGCCTACCCAGTGTCTGAGGTCAGTGCAGTCTCTGGTTTTGTTTTGAAGGGAAGCCTTTCCATTTACCTTTTTTAAAAAAAAAATGCTTCCAGTTTCTTTCAAAGTAAAAATACTTCACTTAAAAAAATTAAAATGAACATGTCAGGCATACAACCGGCAGGCTCCCCACTTTCCAATCCCTATAGGACAGCCCAGCTGAGGACATCAGAGGATTTCGGGAAGTGTTGGCACCCAAGGAGGCTGCAAGATGCAGACCCCAAGAGTACACTCACAAGCACCCCCTTGAGATCACATTGAAAGTAAGGTCAACACACCCATGACAATTTCATGGAAATGTTTACTCCCTTTTCATAATTTTCAAATGCAATTTCTTTCCCCATAACTTGATGGAGAGCACTCGGGGGGGGGGCAGGGGTGTTGTGGGAGAAAATTTCAGCATCACACTCGTCTAGTCCAGCATCCTGCTCCCTGCCATACAAAACCAGATGACCTCAAGAAGCCGATGTAATACTACATCTCATGGGGGTTTGAGAGCTCAACTTTATTTACTGTATATTCTGGCATATAAAACTACTTTTTAATCCAGGAAAATCTTCTCAAAATTCAGGGGTCGTCTTATACGCCAGGTGGAGAATCTGCGGTCGAGTATATCTCAAACTCTATATTTTAACTGGAAAAGTTGGGGGTTGTCTTATAGGCCCAGTCGTCTTATACACAGGAAAATACTTATTTACCAACATTTATATACTGCTTGACTGTAACAAAACCTCCAAGCAGTTTACGAGGTATCGTTCTCACACCTGTACTTGGAAATCACATTTATTTACTCCCTACATTTATATCCCGCTTTTCCTCTCCAAGGAGCTCAAAGCAGCAGAGGTGGGTTCTCTCCCCTGCTCCATTTTATCAGCTCAACTACATTTGGGTAGAGAGAGAGTGACTATCCCAAGGTCATCCAAGGTCACAGCTGAGGGTGGGGGTAGATTTGAACCCTGGTCTTCCACACTGAACCACTGCACCACACTGCCTGCTAGTGAATCAATCAAACATTTTATTTGTACGCCACTTTTCCAAAGCTAAAACCGTGCCCGAGACAGCTTGCAACATAAAAAAAAACATAACTTCAAACGAAATGTCAAAGAGTACCTGCAACTATAGAATTGCCGAGTTGGAAGGGACTGTGAGGTTTGGAGCTTTCAGGGTTAAAGAAGCTCAACAGTACGCCCCTCCCACAGGGAAGAGGATGTGTCATACATCCGGGTATCTGCTGTATGCGAATGTCTTTGTGATTTATGTGACGCACCTTTTATTTCTTGGTCAGTCTTACTTTCACTTTTGACTGAACCGGAGTGGAGATGTCGTCCGAATCTCCTGGAGAAGCTCTGTGATTTATATGCTCATAGAATCATAGGATCATAGAGTTGGAAGAGACCACAAGGGCCATCCAGTCCAACCCCCTGCCAAGCAGGAAACACCATCAAAGCATTCCTGACAGCGTGCTTGCTTTGAAACAACCCAGACGTTGTGGAATTTATTGCTGGCACAAGGCACACATACCGTTGCGCAAGAAGAAGTAAGAAGTTTGAAAAAACTCTGCAAAAGCACTGGAGAAGCAGGAAAACGCAGAGGAAGCATAGCTGGACACCACTCCAAGTGCTAAACTGGTTTTGAGGCTTTTTCCAGTTAAAACCAAAAGCCCAACAGGGACTTTTTAGGATCATCTAGTCCAACCACCTGCCCTGTAGGAATCTCAACTAAAGCATCCACGACAAATTCAATTGACAAATTAAACTATTTCCACATATTCCACATATCTGAAGAAGTGTGCATGCACACGAAAGCTCATACCAAGAACAAACTTAGTTGGTCTCTAAGGTGCTACTGTAAGGAATTTTTTATTATTATTATTTTATTTCCACATAAATCGTCATAAGATCTAAAATAAAGGTACAAAAAAATAACAACACCAACAGCAGCAACACCCCCCCCCAAAAAAAACCTCAATCCCCCAGCCCAAGAGTCTGTTCAGCAGCCTCAGCTTTTGTAGCTGGTGTCAGTCAGGGCTCCGCCCTCCCAAACCAGATGGGAAAAGTTCTGCAAGGCAGAGAGCAGATCTTCCAAGACTCACAGCCAAGTGAATGGAACTAGATGGGCCATTACTAATCTAATTGTCAGTTTCCCCTTGACACCAAGAGGATCAAGTAGCAAATCAGTTGTGTTTTGTTTTTCATCTAATTTTCATCTA
The DNA here is from genome assembly GCF_009819535.1 of Lacerta agilis. Taxonomy (NCBI): domain Eukaryota; kingdom Metazoa; phylum Chordata; class Lepidosauria; order Squamata; family Lacertidae; genus Lacerta; species Lacerta agilis. The sequence continues at coordinate 45,366,721 of NC_046324.1, forward strand.
GGCCTTAATGATATTTTATTGAATGTAGCCATGCGTTTATTCAGATGTTATGTACTGAGCTGAATAGGATCCAAAATGCAGCAGTCTGATTGGTCCTAGAACAATAGGATTGAGTTTGCAGCAGTCTGATTGGTCCTAGAACAATAGGATCCAGAATGCAGCAGTCTGATTGGTCCACAGGAGCCACCCAATCCAGCTCCAGGTGGAAGTGAATCCGCAAACCGATTGGCATACAGGAGTATCCCGGAATTAGCCAATCACGTGGGGCCCATTGTGTAAATAGTGTATATAAAGCAGACGTTTTGGAGAAACTGCATTCCTCGCTACAATGAGCTGAATAAAGAGCATGAAATCCACACTTGACTCCGAGTATATTTCACCAGAGATGGGTGCTTACTTAGAATTAAGCTCCCATTGTGTCCAGTGGAACTTCTTCTGTAATAAGGAAGCGTGCATTTTCCCCCCCAAAGTTTATTTATTTATTTTATTAAAATTTTATAAGATTTTCCAATTAAAAGCACAAATCATTACATGGTTAAACTTTTCATGACTTCCCCCTCTCCCACCGAGGGGAGCAAAATATCCAGACCCCCCCCCCTCTCACAGGAGCAGCTAAAATCATTTCACATTTAACCTCATACAATATTTAAATCATTGCTTAATCCCAACCCCCCTCCCGGGTCAGGAAATCATATATCTAGTCTTTTGCACTAACTTCCCCAGATCCCCCCCCCCGCTGACTCCATAATAACATATAATTTACAGTTTTCCTCTCATCTTTTAAATCTAATTTAAACCACTTTTCTTTCCCCCTAAACAATTTTACATAAACATTTATATTCCTTACCTAATTCTTAACATTTTCTTTTCCTCCCTACCTTCTTTGTATTTCTGCACTTTTCCTAATTCTCACCCTAATTTTATCCCCCCCTCCTTGCGGCCTCGAAAACTTGGCTAATTTTATTTAGTTAACATTTACCATTGTCAAATATCCATATCCCTTTGCCCAAAACCATATATAACTGAGATATCATATACTAAGTCCAGTCCTTTCAACCTACCCCAACCCTTTCAAAGAGCCCACCACAAAAGTCAGAAATTAGAAATATATATTTTTCTTTTTCAAAGTTTAGAGGATGTTTGAGAACTTCATTCTCACCTGTGTATCTCTCTCTGTGTGTCTCCCTTTCTCTCCAGCATGATGGAATATTCCTTGGATGGACACAACGTCAGCTTATCTGCCATCCGCACTGTCCGTGTACTCAGGCCTTTGCGAGCCATTAACAGGGTGCCAAGTAAGTCCATTGTGCCGTTAGCTTTGCTCCTCCCCCCCCCCCAACGAGACGAAAAAATTAACACCAGGATCCAAGTCTTCTAACTGGGTCCCTCTTTTCTCTTGTTCCTTGCCCACTTGCTTGGCTGATGGCAAAACAAAAAATTAAGAATGCAAGCGGAGCCCTGCTGGGTGAGGCCAGTGGCCCCGTCGGGTCCAGTATCCTGTTCTCACAGTGGTGAAGCCCACATGCAGGAACTGAGCACAACAGCCGTGCTCTCGCCCCTTGTGCTTCCCAAACTGGTTTATACGCTGCTTCCCAAACTGGAGGCGAAACATAGCCATTTGGCCTAGCGGCCCTTGATAGCCCTCTCTTCCACGAATTCCCCAAATCTTCCCATTTTGGTGGCCGTCACTGCCTCCTGTGGCAGGGAGTTCCATAGCTTATCTACACTCAGTGCCTTTTGTCTGTCCTGAATCTTCAGGCGTTCATAGAATAATAGAGTTGGAAGGGATCTCAAGAGTCACCTACCGTGTTTCCCTGAAAATAAGACACTGTCTTGGTTTTTTTTCCTCAAGAAAACACACTATGGCTTATTTTCGGGGGATGTCTTATTTTAACCGCTCCGCATCGGTACGCTGCATAGCCACGCCTATCCAAGCCGTCTTAAGGGAGGCGGCGTGTCGCTGTGTCTTATTTTCGGGGTAAGGCTTATGTTGTGCAAATGCATAGAAATCCTGAATAAAAAATTCTTTCCAGTAGCACCTTAGAGACCAACTAAGTTTGTTCTTGGTATGAGCTTTCGTGTGCATGCACACGAAAGCTCATACCAAGAACAAACTTAGTTGGTCTCTAAGGTGCTACTGGAAAGAATTTTTTATTTTGTTTTGACTATGGCAGACCAACACGGCTACCCACCTGTAAATAGAAATCCTGCTACGGCTTATTTTATGGGTATGTCTTATTTTCAGGGAAACGCGGTAGTCCCAGCCCCGGCAATGCAGGAATCAGCTTAATTGGATGTCCCCAAATCCCAGTGTAATGAGAAAGGGAGAGAAACCATTTCCATTTTCTGCAACCTGTGACTTATTTAAGCACCTCTGTCACATCCTCCCCTTACAAGCGAGCAAAACATTTCCCTTTAAATAGGTAATTGCATCGAGTGGCCAGTCGTTTTAATGTTACTTCTGTACTGCTTTAAATGTTTTTATATCGCTGTACGCTGCCCTGATATTGTATGAGAGTGGCCTTTGATACCATCGACCATTACATCTTTCTGGACCATCTAGAGGGGTTAGGAGCTGGGGGGGCACTGTTATACAGTGGTTCCGCTGCTTCCTCCTGGGCCATGTCCAGAAAGTGGTGATGGGGGATGAGTGTTCAGACCCCTGGGCTTTCACTTGTGGGGTGCCTCAGGGATCCGTCCCCTTCCCCATGCTTTTTAACATCTATATGAAGCCGCTGGGAGAGATCATCCGGGGGTTTGGGCTGGGTGTCCATCAGTATGCGGATGATACCCAGCTCTGTTGTTGTTGTTCAGTCGTTCAGTCGTGTCCGACTCTTCGTGACCCCATGGACCAGAGCACGCCAGGCACACCTATCCTTCACTGCCTCTCGTAGTTTGGCCAAACTCATGTTAGTAGCTTCGAGAACACTGTCCAACCATCTCACCCTCTGCTCTACCCAGCTCTACCTCTCTTTTAAATCAGAACCAGTGAAGGCGGTGAAGGTCCTGTGTGAGTGTCTGGAGTTGGTTGGAGGATGGATGGCGGCCAACAGATTGAGGTTGAATCCTGGCAAGACAGAAGTACTGTTCTTGGGGGCAGGGGGTGGGCAGGTATGGAGGACTTCCTGGTCCTGAATGGGGTAACTATACCCCTGAAGGAAATAGGCCCTGAGTGCTCACTGGAAGGGCAGATCCTGAAGTTGAGGCTCCAATACTTTGGCCACCTCATGAGAAGAGAAGGCTCCCTGGAAAAGACCCTGATGTTGGGAAAGATGGAGGGAACAAGGAGAAGGGGATGACAAAGGATGAGATGGTTGGACAGAGTTCTCGAAGTGACTAGCATGAGTTTGGCCAAACTGCGAGAGGCAGTGGAGGATAGGCGTGCCTGGCGTGCTCTGGTCCATGGGGTCACGAAGTGTCGGACACGACTGAATGACTGAACAACAACAACAACATACCCCTGAAGGACCAGGTCGCAGCCTGGGGGTCATTTTGGACTCACAGCTGTCCATGGAGGCACAGGTCAGTTCTGTGTCAAGGGCAGGTTTGTTTGAGACAGAGTGGCAGACCTCAAGGTCACCCACTGGTCTTCATCGCAGAATGGGGATTTGAACTGTGTCAAGCTAACTGCTTCGTGGTATCGTAGTGTTTCTTCCAACCTGGTGCCCTCCAGAAGATGCTGGAGTTCAAACCCCTCATCCCTGACCATTAACCACCATGGTTGGGGCTGATGGGAGTTGTAGCCCAATGCTACCTGGATGGCACCAGCTTGGGGAACGCTGCTATACTGTCTTAATCGATAGGGGTGAGACTTCTTAAATCTAGCAGCTAAAGAGTGGGTGATTTGCGCCAGCACTCCCCAACCCAGTGCCCCCTCCCCAGATGTCACTGGACTACAACTCACATCATTCCTGGTCATTGGACATGCTCGCTGGGAGTTGTAGTCCAGCAATATCTGGAGGGCATCAGGATAGCCAAAGCTGGTCTGTGCTAATAATAGGGGGGAATGAGCTCATGTAGGAAACTTTGGATGGTTTTTAGACCTCTCTGCAGACTAAATGTTGCTTTGTGGTGGGTTGGACTAGATGACTCCCGGGGTCCCTTCCAGCTCTACAATTCTGTAATTCAATTCTAGCCTCCTTGCTGGCCTCGAATGGCACCTGGGTACTTTCTTCCGGCTTCCTTTATTTATTTCCTCCTTCGGGGTTTTTCTTTGAAGATGAGTGATGGGTTTAGGAAGGGAGCGGTGGCATAGATATGCACCTCAGCTATTTGTCTCTGGGTTAACATTGGGGAAATTTTCTTAGCAACCTTAATATTTGTTTCTCGCTGTTATGTATTATTCTTCTGCAGGGGACAATGGCGGGGGAGTGAGGGAGAGAGACAGCCCCCAGTAAAAACTAAGAATAGCAAAAAGCAGCTTAAGAACATGAAGAGCCGCCTTAGAGCAGTAGTACCTTGGTTCTTGAACTTCATCTGTTCCGGGAGTCAGTTCGACTCCCGAAACCGTTCAGAAACCAAGGCGCAGCTTCCGATTAGCTGCAGGAGCTTCCTCCACTCAATTGGAAGCCTCAGAAGCTGCAGAAGCCACATCGGACGTTCGGCTTCCAAAAAACGTTCGCAAACCAGAACACCAACTTCTGGGTTTGCAGCATTCAGGAGCCGATTTGTTCAGGAGCCAACCTATTCAGCAACCAAGGCACCACTGTATAGGTCACTCCTACTCAGAGTAGGTCTATTGAATATAATGGACATCACGTAGGATTGCCATATTTTGAAAAGCAGAAAAGAGGACACATTTGCTGACTTCTTCTTTTAACTATGGACTGGTTAAACCACAGAGCCTAGGGCTTGCTGATCAGGAGGTTAGCGGTTCGAATCCCCACGACGGGGTGAGCTCCCGTTACTCGGTCCCTGCTCCTGCCAACCTAGCAGTTCGAAAGCATGTCAAAGTGCAAGTAGATAAATAGGGACTGCTCCAGCGGGAAGGTAAACGGCATTTCTGTGCACTGCCAGCCACATGACCCGGAAGCTGTACGCCGGCTCCTTCGGCCAGTAAAGCGAGATGAGCGCCGCAACCCCAGAGTCAGACACGACTTGACCTAATGGTCAGGGGTCCCTTTACCTTTACCTACCCATGAAAAGGAGGGCATGTCCTGGAAAAAGAGGACATATGGCAACCCTACAAGGCCTTGCCCTAGTCTTTGTATGTCATTGCAAGCACTGTGAATTGGACATGGAAGCAGCAGCACAGGCCTCAGAGAACTGGTATAAGATGTGCCCACCAGCACCCTGCCTGCTGCATTTTGCAGACGTTGCAGCTTCTGAACAGTCTTCAAGGGCAGCCCCACATAGAGTGCATTACAGTAGCCATGCACACAGATAGCAGTGGGCACTCACCCACACCATTGGAACATGTATATCTTCAGCTTTCGGCATTCCTGCGTTCCCAAGACGATTGCCAGCTCAGCCTCTGTGTTTGCAGGGAAACATTGACGCGGGGGTGGGGGCATCAACGGCAAAGGCGGACCAAACAGGGTCTGTCTGCTCTCAGAGATTTGAGTGGGCCTTAAGCCCCTTCCATGATTCGCTTCAGCTGCATCTGTCCTCAATCCAATTTGGAAGATAAGCCCACCAGTTGAATTCGTTTCCTGGTAGCGATGGCACGCTGCCGAGTGATCCTTTCCCGATGTGCTAATATCTGCTCTGAGCTCGTTTATCGCTTTTTGGTGGAAACCTTCATCTACCGAGAGCTTGTGTAATTGCAGAGAAATAATCAGGTGCCCACAAGAGATGATTTTGCCTGCTCTTTCACTTTGTTTCAAAAAGGTATTAAATTGTCTGGGGCTCCCAGTAGTAGCCATCGACCTGTAAAGCTTTGACGGTGAAGAATACATGGGGACTGGAAGCTAATTCCAGTGTGCCCAGTTCTGCTGAGGGTTAGACTCCGTGCGGGTAGTGGAAATATTTTGAAGGGCCTCTTCCTGTCCAAAGTGAGGCAATTCAGCACCCTGGCCAGCTCTAGCGAACTTGGGAAGATGTTGTCCCAGCAAAGGCTTGGGGTTACTTGAAGCTTTTAAAAAGCTGTCAGGGTTTGACCCTGCTGTGACTCCACCCCTTAGTAAAGTTATTTGCATATTGGAGGGGCCTATTCTGCAGCCACAAAGAGCAGCATACAAAGGAATTTAAAATGTCAAGTGGGATTGCGGCACAAATACTTCTGAACGCTTGTATGGATTCCTTTTAAACTTTTTTTTTTTTCACCAATAAATCTAATGTACAGTGGTATCTTGGTTCTCAAACTTAATCCATTCCGGAAGTCGCAAAGCATTCCCAAACCAAGGCGTGCTTTCCCATAGATAGAAAGTAATGCAAAATGGATTAATCCGTTCCAGACTTTTAAAAACAACCCCTAAAACAGCAATTTAACATGAATTTTATTATCTAACAAGACCATCGATCCATAAAATGAAAGCAATAAACAATGTACTGCAGTCACACAATCAATCAATCAATCAGTGGCTGAACTGGGTTCCACACAGTCACAAAAACAAAACAAAAAGAGCCGCAAAAACAAAAACGCAAAATAAATAGCAAAAACAGACAGACCTCAGCGTAACACTCAAAACAGAAGTGTGACACTCAAATTGGAAGTATAACACTCAAAACGGAGCATGTTTGGCTTCCGAAAAAAGTTTGCAAACCAGAACACTTACTTCTGGGTTTGCAGTGTTTGGGTTCCAAGTTGTTTGAGTACCAAGGTGTTTGAGAACCAAGGTACCACTGTATACTGCATAGAGGTTTCGGTTTTTTAAATAATCAAGTGGTGTGTGTGTGTGTGTGTGTGTGTTACAGAAGGTTTCTAGCAAAGGCAGCCTTTTCACTGCGGTCTCGTAGTAGAGCATCTTAAATTCTGGTGCCAAAGGGCAGGGGACCATTGAGAATCCCAAACGGAGCTCGGTCAAGGATAAGTGCTTTGATCTGCCCACCTGGATCCCCCACTGGCTGCACCTGATTGTATTAGCTGGTGGAGGCTGACAGCAATAAATTTGCTGCGGAGACTGACTGCTAAAAAAGAAAAATGTCATTGCAGCAAAGGCATTGTCTCCACTCAGAATTGTTCTTGGAAACAGCTGGGTGAAAAATCCCTACAATTTGTGTGTTTGGCAGGGCACTTAGTTTTTCTAAGGGTGGAGGAAGAGATGTTTCCTCTAGCTTTCCTCTTTTTTTCCCACCCTTAGTTTCATTGACTGCTCAAAACCCACTCCCAGATGATAGATAGATAGATAGATAGATAGATAGATAGATAGATAGATGGATAGATAGATATATATAGAAGATATAGATAGATAGATGATAGATAGATAGATAGATAGATGAGAGAGAGAGAGAGAGAGAGAGAGAGAGAGAGAGAGAGAGAGAGAGAGAGAGACTGTAGATAGATAGATAGATAGATAGATAGATAGATAGATAGATAGATAGATAGATAGATAGATAGGCAGGCAGGCAGGCAGGCAGGCAGGCAGGCAGGCAGGCATAAACCTGGCAAAATATAGTGCTGTTTTTTCAGCCTAATACAGTGGTACCCCGGGTTACGTACGCTTCGGGTTGCGTACTTTTCGTGTTACGAACTCCGCTAACCCGGAAGCACAATCCAAAGCGTGCGTGATTCGCGCATGCGCAGAAGCGATTTTTCGGGTTACGTCCTTTTCGGGTTACGAACTGTAACCCAGAACGAATTAAGGACGTAACCCGGCGTACCACTGTACTTCATAATCCTATTTTCCTCATGTGGAACATAAGAAGCTGCCTTATACAGAGTTGGGCCATTGGTCCAACTATCTCAGTATTGTCAACACTGACCAGCAGCAGCTCTCCAGAATTTCAGACAGGAGTCTCTCCCAACCCCACCTGGAAATGCCAGGGATTATACCTGGGTCCTTCTTTGTTGCAAATCATGTGTCCAGATTAAACTGTGCACCTTGTGCTTGTGAAGCAGGTGCTCTGCCACAGAGCAGATCTCAGGGCACCTCGAAATATCTTAAACTGAGGGTCAACCAAGAAGAGACAAGACTGATCTGCCATTGGGTTATTTCCTTTCTTTGAATCTCATGTGGGTAACCTTGGGCGGTGATTGCCAAAAATTCAGAAAGCTTTAGAAAAAATATTGGACAAATTCATGGAGGGCAAGTCTAACAAAGGCTCCTAACCATGGTGGCTGTGTTCTTTCTCCACTGTCAAAGGCAGTAGTGCCTCTGAACACCAGTTGTCGGAGAAGGCAGGTGACGAGAGGGCTGTTGCAGTCATGTCCAGCCTGCAGGTTTCCCACACACATCTGGTTGGCCACTGTGAGAACAGGATGCTGACCAAGATGAGCCACTGGCCTGATCCAGCACTGCTTGTCTTGAGCGCTTATGCTCTTTAGTTTTCCTTCCTTCCTTTTGATGGGGCCTCACACCAACAGGATCTGTACTGAAGACAGAGGGGCTTTTTTTTAGGAGCAATTGACAGTGACAAGGGAGGCAAAACAAAATAAAAAATAAAAAATAAAAAAAAATCCTTCCAGTAGCACCTTAGAGACCAACTAAGTTTGTTCTTGGTATGAGCTTTCGTGTGCATGCACACTTCTTCAGATACACTGAAACAGAAGTCACCAGACCCTTATATATAGTGAGAGGGTGGGGAGGGGTATTACTCAGAAGGGTGGTGGGAAGGGGTGATTGACTGATAGGTGTTGTAAACCTGTGACTTCTGTTCCAGTGTGTCTGAAGGAGTGTGCATGCACACGAAAGCTCATACCAATAACAAACTTAGTTGGTCTCTAAGGTGCTACTGGAAGGAAATTATTTTTTATTTTTTATTTTGTTTTGACTATGGCAGACCAACACGGCTACCTACCTGTAAAAGAGAGGCAAAGTGGGGATTGCTCAGCAGAAGAAAGGAGGCTTATTGAGAGATTGCAGCCGAGCCAAAATGGCACACTGTCTCCAAGCTGGGCCACTAATGGGCACAGGGGAGGAATTGAAGGCAGCAAAAAGCTCGGTAGGGCAGAGCTCTCAGGATGATGCCACTTTGCACAGAGAAACCTTTTAGCAGGATGAAACATCCCTGCAAAGTCTTCATTGCCACCAGCAGATTCATCAGGCACATTGATTGGCACCAGAGGGTAAGAATGTCCCCACCCAAAGAAAACTCTCTTCCCATCAAGTGCTGCGGTCACCAAAAGTTTTCTTCCCTCCTTTGGCTGACCTTTAGAAGATTGCATCTGCACCAAACATTTAGATGGCTCACTCCAGGCTTCCTCAACCTCGGCCCTCCAGATGTTTTGAGACTACAATTCCCATCATCCCTGACCACTGGTCCTGCTAGCTAGGGATCATGGGAGTTGTAGGCCAAAAACACCTGGAGGGCCGAGGTTGAGGAAGCCTGGCTTACTCCTTAGCGGCACCAGGTCGCACGGCGGGACGGCGGCACTCGCCTGACCTCCCAACAGCAGAGTTGCCGCTGTTTACAGGAGGGGAGGGTTGCTCTTGTGCTCAGGTCTCTGCTCGCAGGTTTGCCACCAGGACCGGTGCTAGGGCTTCTGGCACCCTAGGCAAGACCAATCTTCTGGCACCCCACCCCCATCCCCCTGCCAAAGCTTTAGCGGAGAAGCCGCGGGTTGCCCGTCCCGCCCCCCTGCCAAAGCCTGCTTTAGTGGGAGGTCGGGGGGGTGGACAAACCTGGAGCCAGCCACCCCCTGTGCGCGCGCGCCTTGCCCACCTCCGTCCGGGGTCCCCGGCGCAAGAGGCGCCTCCGCTGCGGGGCTGCCAGTGCTCCTGCCGCCTCGCCTCACCTCTCCGCCAGCCCACGCTCCGCAGCCAGCTTGCGCTCCGCCAGGGAGCCGGAGGGTGCAGCGCGGCTAGCCAACTCGCGCTCCCGCGCTCTGCCCAGCAGCCGGCGGGGCTGGAGGGCGAAGGCGCCCTCCAGGCGCCCCCTGCATTTCGCCGCTCTAGGCGATGGCCTAGTTGGCCTAAATGCACGCGCCGGCCCTGTTTGCCACGGAGTATCTGGGTGGCCACTGCGAGAAAGGGATGCTGGACATACTGAGGTGTGAGCTACCCGATTAGCTAAGAGATGTTTTGCTCCCCCGCCCCCCCCCCCGGCAACAAAACAAACAAACATGAAAGCAGGCTTAGAATTGCCGCTGTTCGTTCGTTTGCTTTTTCACAACGGCTGCTCGCTGTCCCCTTTGATACGGGACTTAGTTCCACCGCTGAAAACAACAGCAGGTCATTCCGGTGCCAAACGGCATCTCGGCAGCAATCGGGGTTGCGGACTGCAAGGGTATAATGAATCCCAGATAGCATCAGCCATCCAGGTAATCCCTTCTGATCCCCCAATTCGCAGGCAAAGCCTTAACATTCGCTCACTGTCTCTCTCTCTCTCCTGGCCGGTTCTCATCTAAATTACTTTGCGACCCTGCTCTGCTTCTCCCAGGAGGGGCCTTGCCCCCCCCTCCCACCATCGCCATGGGTTGAGCTGTAGCCTTGACAAAGGCGGCCAGTCGTATCGCCCAAAGGGTGGCAGGGAAAAAGATGTCAACAAACGAATTTAGTCCTAATCCAGGGGCAGCCAAGGTGGTGCCACCCAAAAGTTGTTGCTTGGACTACTGCAATGTGCTCTACGTGGGGCTACCTTTGAAGGTGACCCGGAAACTGCAATTAATCCAGAATGCGGCAGCTAGACTGGTGACTGGGAGTGGCCGCCGGGACCACATAACACCGGTCCTGAGAGATCTGCATTGGCTCCCAGTACGTTTCCGAGCACAATTCAAAGTGTTGGTGCTGACCTTTAAAGCCCTAAACGGCCTCGGTCCTGTATACCTGAAGGAGCGTCTCCACCCCCATCATTCAGCCCAGACACTGAGATCCAGCGCCGAGGGCCTTCTGTCGGTTTCCTCACTGCGAGAAGCAAAGCTACAGGGAACCAGGCAGAGGGCCTTCTCGGTAGTGGCGCCCGCCCTGCGGAACGCCCTCCCATCACAGGTCAAGGAGATAAACAACTACCTGTCATTTAGAAAATACCTGAAGGCAGCCCTGTTTAGGGAAGTTTTTAATTTGTGACTTTGTATTGTATTTTGGTATTTGTTGGAGGCCGCCCAGAGTGGCCGGGGAGACCCGGCCAGATGGGCGGGGTATAAATAATAAATTATTATTATTATTATTAATATTATTATATACTACAGTTCCCATCATCTGTCATGGACTGGTTGGATGCAGAGGAATAGTGGGAGGGACCAGCTGGGGGAACACCCAAAGGAAGAAGGCCCAGGGCCCAGGGAGTGGTGGTGGGACAACGATGAGTGGTCAGAAGGAGAAGACAGGGAGGAGGAGGCATCAAAAGCTGGAGAAGGTAACAGGGCTTAGTGAGCTGGGAGAGTCTGTGGCAGACAGAAGTCCAGAATTAGAGGCGGAAGCAGGAGAGGAAAGAGGGCAAGAGGCAGAGATAGGACAGGCTGGCGAAGAAGTGCACGTGTTTCCTGGTCTTGCTGCAACGAACTTCCCTCCCTAATGCAGACGTGTGTGTTTTAAATGTGCTTTAAATATCTGCAGGCTTGGGTCGCAGGAGCTGTGCATCTGAACCAAGTGGATCCTGGAAGCAGGGGTGTAGCAAGGGTGGGCAGTACGCCCTGGGTCCATAATGGAGGGGGTGACAAATTATCAAGGAACAGTTTGGGGGGGGGATTTGAAATATTTTTTTGATATTTTTTTTTTTAAATGCCTGCTCCGAAGGTCTTATCTTACTATACTAGGGATTATATAGCTATATATGAAATTTCATGCATATCGGTCAATATCTTGACCCTCCTCCACCAAAATAGCTGTTCACTCGGCTGTTTTCCTATGTCATGAAGGCTGAAATTTCAGTTCAGAGAACACTTACTGTTCCCAACCCTAACCCTGTGGAAAGCCATCAAATTAGACTTTCATTTGATTTTGAGGTGTTTCTGGGAGGTAATTTAATTGTTGTTTGATTTTATACCAATGTTATGTATCTGATGTTAGCCACCCTGAGCCCGACTTCGGCCGGGGAGGGCGGGATATAAATAAAAGGTTTTTTTTTTTACTATTACTTGTTATTATTCCTTTGTAAGAAAATATGAAACAACGTAAAACCATTTTTGCAGGGGGAGGGGGGAAATCAATGGGGGTGTTGACAAGAAATTTTCTGTACCGGGTACCACCTGACCTTCCCATGCCTCGGGGGGGGGGTGGCAAAAAGGATCTGCCGAATCTTTTCATCAACCACTGCCTGCCTGCCTGCTTCATGCCCTCCCTTCACCTCCCTTTTCCCTTCTCTCTCCCTCTCCCCAGGTATGCGTATACTCGTCACCCTGCTGTTAGATACTCTGCCTATGTTAGGCAATGTCCTTCTGTTGTGCTTCTTTGTCTTTTTCATCTTTGGGATCGTCGGGGTGCAGCTGTGGGCCGGGCTGCTGAGGAACAGATGTTTCCTAGACACCAATTTTCAAATGTAAGTATACTCAGAAGTCAACCGGCCATCTCCTTACATCTGCCCATGCGCTCGTGTGTGCGTTTAATTATAGAACCATAGAGTTGGAAGGGATGCACCCCACCCACCCCACCCCCGCAATGCAGGAATTGCAGCTGAAGCATCTCTGACAGATGGCCACCCAACGTGTGTTTAAAAACCTCCAGCAAGAGGAGAGTCCGCCACCTTCTGAGGGAGACCGTTCCGCCGCCAAACAGCTCTTACCCTCAGAAAATTCTTCCGGACATTTCGTCATCGTGTCCAGAAGAGGGCAACCAAAATGGTCAAAGGCCTGGAAACGATGCCTTATGAGGAACGGCTTAGGGAGCTGGGTATGTTTAGCCTGCAGAAGAGAAGGTTAAGGGGTGATATGATAGCCATGTTCAAATATATCAAAGGATGTCATATAGAGGAGGGTGAAAGGCTGTTTTCTGCTGCTCCAGAGAAGCGGACACGGGGCAATGGATTCAAACGACAAGAAAGAAGATTCCACCTAAACATTAGGAAGAACTTCCTGACAGTAAGAGCTGTTCGGCAGTGGAATTTGCCACCAAGGAGTGTGGTGGAGTCTCCTTCTTTGGAGGTCTTTAAGCAGAGGCTTGACAGCCACCTGTCAGGAATGCTTTGATGGTGTTTCCTGCTTGGCAGGAGGTTGGACTGGATGGCCCTTGTGGTCTCTTCCAACTTTAGGATTCTATGATTCTATACTCTTCTTTCTTGTCCCTGTGGCAGTCCACTCACCTTGACTCATGGGTGGGCCGGCCCTGACAATTAAGAGTGCTTAGAGCAGCCTTTCTCAACCTTGGGTCCCCAGATGTTTGTTTGTTTTTTTGGACTACAACTCCCATCATCCCTAGCTAGCAGGACCAGTGGTCAGGGATGATGGGAGTTGTGGTACAACAACATCTGGGGACCCAAGGCTTAGAGTGTCAGACTAGGACCCGGGAGACCAGGCTTCAGATCCTTCACTTGGCCATGAAGCTCACGGGGTGTGACTGTGCTCCTCTCAGTTTAAACTATCTCAAAGGGTTGTTGTGGGAATGAAATGGGGAGAACCGTCTACACCACCTTGAGCTCCTTGGAGGACAGGTGGGATATCAATGCAATAAGTTAAGTTAGATAAATAAATAAATAGAATTAGTGGGCTGTGCCTGTGGTAGGCTCTAGGGCAGGCAAAGGCAAACTCGGCCCTCCATATGTTTTGGACTACAACTCCCATGATCCCTAGCTAACAGGACCAGTGATCAGGGATGATGGGAATTGTAGTCCCAAAGCATCTGGAGGGCCGAGTTTGCCTATGCCTGCTCTAGGGCCTTATTTGCACCATGCCTTTAAAGCACTATGATACCACTTTAATCATTCATGGCTTACCCCAAAGAATTCTGGGAGCTGGAGTGCCTTGGGGCTGCTGAGAGCCCCCTTATTTCCCTCACAAAGCTACAATTCCCAGCGTAGTTGAACAATCAAGCCCTTTCCCCAGGGAACTCTGGGAACTGTGGCTTCATAAGAGGAATAGGGGATCTCCTAACAACTCTCAATGGATTACTGCTCCCAGAATTCTTTGGTGGAAGCCATGACTGCTTAAAGCACCGTTGTAGTGTTTTAAATATATGGTGTGGAAGAAGCTTATCTTTCTGCCTGTGATTGGCTCTCAATCCACCTACCGTTGGTCTCTCTGACTTTGGCTCTACCAATGGGCACCAGTCATCGCTGGCCAATTGTCAGCTTTCAGTTGCCAACTGCCCAGTGTCAAATGTCAGGTGTTGTCGCCGGAATCTGCTGCACAACTCACTAGAACCTTTCTCTCCAATTTCTTCTCCCTGATCAGCTTCAATCTTCCCCCATTAAAACACCTCCAGCACAGTGGTGTAGGGAGGGGGCAAAGGGGGCGGGGAGCCCTGGGTACCCCAGGTACTACCCTGGAGAGGGTGACACTCTGGGTGCCCCTCCCTGGCTCGCCTCCACCCGGACGGGCTTGCTTGGGGCTCTCCTGACGGCAGCATGCCACTATGGAGCATTGTGCGCCGCTGGCAGGCCCCGAGCAAGCCCGTCCAGGGCTCCCTCGCCGGCAGCCCGCCACTCCTAGAGCGCAGGTGCAGCGTGCGCCCAACACATGCATCGTATGGTGCTCTGTCAGCGGGCGAGCCCCGGATGGGCTTGCTTGGGGCTCGCCCACCAGCAGCGCATCGCTACGGAGCGCTGCGCACCACCGGTGAGCCCCGAGCAAGCTGCGGAGTGAGGCCGCCCCACCCAGGACGAGACCGCCGTTGGCGCGCCACTCCCAGCACGCATGCACAGCGTGTGTTCGACGCATGCATCATACGCACACTCTGCATGCGTACTGGGAGCGAAACCACGTCCCCCAGGTGCTTCCAGGTTTGCCGCCCCGGGTAGCCGGGCAGCTTCCTCCACGCCTGCTCCAGCATATACATTTATCTCCACCACCCACACTTCTGTCGGCGCACTCGTTTCTGCCACAACCCGTAAACAAATTTTCCACCTTTCCTCGCTCTTTGAAGAAATGTTTGTAGAGGAAGGGGAGTTTGGGTATCAAGTGAATGCCACAGGGCAGTCCTAAATGGGATTGCTTTGGTCATCAATTAAAACTCCAGAGCTGCTGAGCTTAACAGTTGGCAGCCCGGGGTGCTCTCCCCACACCGTTAAGTTTATTTTTATTACTAAGACTCTGCCTGGCAGTATAAAAATGTAAACAGAGAGTTCCAGGCGGCTTTGTGTGTTTAAGCGAAAGGTGTTTGGAGGGCTGCCTAATTTCCTCCTCCTGACTTGGATTGCATCTGATGTTTGGGCATCTGAGAAAGGCTGTCTGACCCCGAAGAGAACGGCTTTTTTGGCCTGCAGGCCTTATTCCATGCTAGGGGTCAACTGAAAATGAAGCCACCAATGTCGTAATGCCATTACAGTGGTACCTTGGTTCTCAAACTTAATCTGTTCCGGAAGTCCGTTCCAAAACCAAAGCGTTCCAAAACCAAGGCACGCCAAGTATGCGAGGACAGGGCTGAGCCCCTCCAATCTGGAGGAAGGCCTCCCCAGGGTCTCATGGTGTAGTGGTTAAGAGCAGTAGACTCGTAATCTGGGGAACCGGGTTCGCGTCCCCGCTCCTCCACATGCAGCTGCTGGGTGACCTTGGGCTAGTCACACTTCTCTGAAGTCTCTCAGCCTCACTCACCTCACAGAGTGTTTGTTGTGGGGGAGGAAGGGAAAGGAGAATGTTAGCCGCTTTGAGACTCCTTAGGGTAGTGATAAAGCGGGATATCAAATCCAAACTCCTCCTCCTCTTCTTCTTCTTCTTCTTCTTCTTCTTCTTCTTCTTCTCCAACTCCCAATGCACGTGGCATCACACATGTGTGTTGCACGTGTGTGACATCACGTACACACGACAAGCCCACACCCAGAAATGTTGCATGGAACTCAGTGCCTCTGAGCAGCATTTTTCCAGAGTGGTCATTTTAAGGATGGGAAATGTCATGCACAGATCTAGCCAGCAAGAGTCTCACCATGGTCTTCCGTCAGTCATGCAGGTGGGGTCAGAACCAGGAGACGAGTGTCATCCTAGGCCTCAAAATGTTGTCAGACCTGTTGTAAGACCTCCTTCGTTTTCTTTCTCTTTGTTTACTTTGATTGCGTTGCAAGTTTTTGGCATGGCAACAATTCCCTAATGTACATTTTGGCCCAGAAACACTGGAACAGTATAAGAGGAAAAACCAAACCTGTAGGAGCGAGTTGCCCTCTTCCCCAGTACAGAATATCTTGCCAAAGGCAATTTAGGCTGGAAAGAATATTTTCTGCCCCTTTGCTAGGCAGTAGCAGCTGATCAGTTCAGGACTGTCCCCTCACTACATAAAATACAACAGTCCCAACTCAATTCTCAAAAATAATAATTTCAGGGGGGGATTATCATGAGCTAAACGCAGCAAAGTTTTGACTTGGTATAAGGGAGTTTCCTGTGTCTTCCTTCCCATTCAAGGACGTACAACTTGACTTTCCTGAATCCGTACTACCGGCCAGAGGAAAGCGAGGAGAATCCGTTCATCTGCTCGTCCCACCGGGATAACGGCATGCAGAAATGTTCCAGCATCCCAAACCGGAAAGAGTACAAGGTGGAATGTACTTTGAGCATGGACTCTTACAACCAAAATTCGTACACCCTGGACTTCAGCAGCAGAAACGCCTGCATCAATTGGAACCAGTATTACAACATTTGCAGGGCCGGGGAGCTCAACCCGCACAATGGAGCTATTAATTTTGATAATATTGGCTATGCTTGGATAGCTATTTTTCAGGTAAGCCTCTTTTATCCTCCATTCTTTCATGGGGTACCCAAGTCTGTTTGAGATGCACGGTTTTTTGCCTGCGTAAGATGAGTCAATGAAGCAATCCTCAAATATTACATCAGTAGCCGGCCAACTCTGATGCTTTCCTTTTGCACTGTCGGTTACCAAGCTTCCTGCCTCTGAGCACTTTCTGTTGTTTCATGTTGACTCTTTGTGGGAAGATCCAGTTGTGGTGGGCTAGCTCTCTTTTCGTGGAAGTTTTCCCTTGTTACTTGTTGTAGCCCCGTCTGATTCCCATTGCCCAGGAGCAAGGGCTAGAGCAGGGATCGGCAAACTAAGGCCCGTGGTCCGGATGCGGCCCGCTGGTCTCGTTAATCCGGCCCGCGGGTCTTGCGGACCCTGCTGCCCACTCGGTCAGTCCCCCTGCTAAACCGGTGCGGAGGCCTCGCCACACAGGGACTGACTTCTGTGACACGGCTTCTGATTGTCTACAGAAGCTGCGGCTGCCGAAGACGAGGCGGCATTGGTGGCTGCAGCAGCTGCGGCATGAGTGGCAGTGGCAGGGGGTCGTTTCGGGGAGGTCTTTTGGGAAGGGGGGTCCTTTCAGGGGGTGCTTTTGGAAGAGGGTGGGTCTGGCCCCCCACAAGGTCTGAGGGACAGTGGACCAACCCCCTCCTGAAAAAGTATGCTGACCCCTGGGCTAGAGGTTGCCAAGGAGCACTTGCCTGAGAGCAGAATCCACATACGAAGCATAAGTGCCAACTCCCTGGGGCCCTGGGTGCCCGAGCACTCACAAAGTTCCCCATAAAGGGGCAGGGCACCCACAAATTTTGGTGGCAGGACCATGCACACTGCATGGCACCCACGGCCCTGGGGTCAAGTTGGCACTCCTGATATGAAGTCAGACAGTCCAGAGGTCAGGGAATCCAAATGATCACATAGCCAGGAGTCCAGTCCAGGGGCCAGGGAATTCAGATGATCACAGAGCCAAGGCTTGAGATAGAGAGCAGGTAGCAGCAAGGTAGGCCAGGAACCACAGGCGTTGTTTCCAGCACCTGACTGCTGCTGAAAGCTGTTTATGAAGCCCAGAGCCAGCTGGTTCTGATCAGTGCCTTCTGCTCTGTGACCTTGAAGGCTGATCAGGTGAAGGTGGAGTCACTCCGCATCATCTCCCCCTTCGGGCTGCTGTTCAGCAGGTGAACCTGTCTCCTGGCCGAGGACATTGCTGGTCCTCCCATAAGCCTTTGGCTTGTTTACAAGGCATTCCATGTAATCCCACAAGTGATTGGAAAACCATCCGTCTGCACCAGCTGCAAGATGCGGACATCCTTTTCGGCGGCTTCGAAAGAGAGTGAGGCGAATTCATGGAGGAGGACGAGTTTATCAATGGCCACGTGTCTCTGAATGCCAGTTGCAGGTCAAAGGAGTTTGCAGAACTGTCATGGTTGCTAGAGAGCCAGTGTGGTGTAGTGGTTAAGAGCGGTAGACTCATAATCTGGGGAACCGGGTTCGCGTCTCCGCTCCTCCACATGCAGCTGCTGGGTGACCTTGGGCTAGTCACACTTATCTGAAGTCTCTCAGCCCCACTCACCTCACAGAGTGTTTGTTGTGGGGGAGGAAGGGGAAGGAGAATGTTAGCCGCTTTGAGACTCCTTAGGGTAGTGATAAAGCGGGATATCAAATCCAAACTCTTCTTCTTCTTCTTCTTCTTCTTCTGTGTTCTACCATCCATCGTTTGAGGAAGTATGCCTCTGAAGACCAGTTGGTGGGAATTGCAACTGGGCAGAGTGCTATTGCCCTCATGCCCTGCTTGCAGGTTTCTTATAGGAGCATCTGGCTGGCTGCTGTGAGATCAGGATGCTGATTGAGCAGGGTTCTTATGTTTTTACGACAGAGCTGTCTACTTCTGGTCTGTGTCAATGCCACATATTTCCATCCGCTTTCATATCAATCTGCTATTTCCATCAGAGAAAAAGATGTGCCAAAATTGCATTTAATGGCAGCTCAATGCACACAGTTCTTAAAAAAGAAAACATTTCATCCTAAAATATTAAATTTTTAACACATTTTGGTGCTTTTTGAGCTGCAGTCTGTATTTAGGCTTTTGAGACGTGTGAAACCTGGAGGATAATTGCGTTCTGATCGGCGTGTGTGTGTGTGTGTGGAAGACACAAATTGGGACTGTTTGCTTAAAAACACAGAGCGAGCAAAATTCAGCTCCATCCCTGCCAGCTGCCAGGCCATTAAATGGTGTCCATTCCCATAGCCATGGAGTATAATTGAGGCTTTATAGAGAGCATATTTTCTGCTGGCCGTGACTGGAGAAATGAGTGCCGACTTGCATCTGATGGTCCCTTCACACACCCCTTTCTCCCCGATGCCACATATCCACAGATGTGATGGTGTGGAGGAGTTTACCTGTGTATATAGAAGCAGCCCTGCATAATTTCGATGTGGGGTGCTATTTAGGTGCAAAGTTATTTGGAGTTAGCTGAAATGTTGGAGACACAGTTGCATAAACTAGGAAGGGGGAAAGGGAGAGTGTTGACTGCAAAACCTGTGGGAAGGGGGGGGAACTTCATGCCCAGGGGATAAATGTGACCCTCCAGGGGTCTCTATCCAGCTCTCGGGACTCTCCTCCAAGCCACACCCCTTTCCAGACCACACCCACCCACGCCCAGCTCACACCCCTCACTAGTCCTGGTCTGCATCCTCCTCGTGGTTTTGCCCAGCAGAAATTGTCCTTGAACTGCTTCTTGCTCACCTGAATGGAGAGAGGTGATGGGGTGTGTGGGGGGGGGGTGTAGAAACCCCTGACTTTTGCATGACTGCAATGTAGCCATCTCTTCAAAGGTGGCAGTCATATCCATTGCTTCCAGCCAGCTCACTTCTTACCTGCGGCACTGCCAATTACTTGCTTGTGGCCCCCGGGAAGTTCCCAATGAGGTCATGTGGCCCTTGGACCTTGTTTTATGAAAATCCTTGGGCTCCCTTGGATTAGCAAACAAAGACACCAGCCAGGAATATAGGAGCAAAACAGCAGCCAGTAGGCCTGGCCTTTATTTTAAAGGACTGTTGCAACAGGAATTCCACCCCACCACATGGGAGAAGCAGGAAGAAGCCCAGAACAAAGGATGGCTCCCACTTTTATCAGTTTTACAAAGATACCCAGAACACCCCTAAAATTACATCATGCATACATCATAAATACATCACAAATTGGGAGGGTCTGGTGACAGAAAGCTGAGCATCAGGTTTGTCCCCATCCTTCCCTTGACCTCCACCTCAAGTGTGCATGCACACAAAAGCTCATACCAATAACAAACTAGACAGCATCTTAAAAAGCAGAGACATCACCTTGCCGACAAAGGTCCGTATGGTTTTCCCAGTAGTGATGTATGGAAGTGAGAACTGGACCATAAAGAAGGCTGATCGCCGGAGAATTGATGCTTTTGAATTATGGTGCTGGAGGAGACTCTTGAGAGTCCCATGGACTGCAAGAAGATCAAACCTATCCATTCTGAAGGAAATCAGCCCTGAGTGCTCACTGCAAGGACAGATCCTGAAGCTGAGGCTCCTCATGAGAAGAGAAGACTCCCTGGAAAAGACCCTGATGTTGGGAAAGATGGAGGGCACAAAGAGAAGGGGACGACAGAGGACGAGATGGCTGGACAGTGTTCTCAAAGCTACTAACATGAGTTTGACCAAACTGTGGGAGGCAGTGGAAGACAGGAGTGCCTGGTGTGCTCTGGTCCATGGGGTCACAAAGAGTCGGACACGACTGAATGACTAAACAACAACAAGGTGCTACTGGAAGGAATTTTTTATATTTTTTATTTTGCTTCACGCCCATCAAGTAAGACAAAAGAAATATTTACAAGTTCCTGATTTCCCAGGCCAAGTTAATCACACTTCTTCACTTCTTTGGCCTGACCAAGAACTTAATCCATTCCTGGAATGAATATATATATAATTGTCCAGTGGCACCTATGTTTGTTCTTGGTATAAGCTTTTGTGTGCATGCACACTTCTTACAGTATATATTTCGACTGTGTCAGACCAACACGGCTACCTACCTGAATCTGGAACCATTCCATGGAACCAGTCCATGGGATGATTGCCTGCCTGGCACCCATTTGCCAGGATGCCAGTGGTTACCTCTTGTGCAAGAAGCTGCTGTGTACATGATCCCAAATTTCAGGGATAATGGATTCCCACATCCCAGACTCCCCGCTTCGTAAGCCGTTCCTTTCCTGAACAGAACAAAGTTGGAATGGTTCAAATCCATACTGGAGCAATTTTATATGACTTTTGAATGTTTTCCCAGGGAGCCAGTACATAGATACATTTATCAGTGAATTGTTACATTTGGTAATGCGCAGCATTGAATAGAGATTTTTGGGGGGGGAACTATGATGAAGGCGTTTTGTGGGGACATTTGCCGAAGTGATTGTGTCAATTTTGGTAGTCGGGGTGTTTGTGTATGATATCTGCTGGAGGGGCAAACCCCCCCCCCCAACCTTTACATAAATTCCTGCAACGTCCTAAAAAATGGTTACTCACTATCAGGAGCCAGGGACAAGGGTAGGTCAGCAATAAAGCACCCAGTGTCAGTGAAGTTAAGATTCAAAGGAATGTGATGCTACAACTTGGTTGAAGCTGTGCATGTCTGAGTCTGGTCACTGCTTAGATGCGATATGATGAACATGTCCAGAGGAGGGCAACCAAAATGGTCAAAGGCCTGGAAACGATGCCTTATGAGGAACGGCTTAGGGAGCTGGGTATGTTTAGCCTGGAGAAGAGAAGGTTAAGGGCTGATATGATAGCCATGTTGAAATATATCAAAGGATGTCATATAGAGGAGGGAGAAAGGTTGTTTTCTGCTGCTCCAGAGAAGCGGACACGGGGCAATGGATTCAAGCTACAAGAAAGAAGATTCCACCTAAACATTAAGAAGAACTTCCTGACAGTGAGAGCTGTTTGGCAGTGGAATTTGCTACCAAGGAGTGTGGTGGAGTCTCCTTCTTTGGAGGTCTTTAAGCAGAGGCTTGACAGCCATCTGTCAGGAATGCTTTGATGGTGTTTCCTGCTTGGCAGGGGGTTGGACTGGATGGCCCTTGTGGTCTTTTCCAACACTATGATTCTATGATTCTATGATGAGAACGTATGGTCCATGGGGTCACGAAGAGTCGGACATGACTGAACGACTGAACAACAACATGATGAGAACGTAGTGCTGGTTGCGCAGAGAGTAAACCTCCAGAGACTGACGGCTGGGAAAGCCAGTTTGAGATCCCCCATTCTTGCAGCAGTTTAAAATACAACAACAACAACAACAACAACAACAACAACAACAACAACAACAACAACAACACAATGTGTGAATTGGTCTTGAAGAGAGTTAGTTCTGCCCCACTGTGTGTGTGAAGGTTCTGGGGGAATCGTGTCGGGGGTAGCAACCTCGGAGCCAATCTTTCTTTGCCTGCCTCGCTCTGTTTCCGAGAGCCTAATCGTTGCTCTTGTAATCCTACAAATTACACATGTTTCAGCGCTCCCCGCTTATTGTGTAATGGGCTAACTCTTGCATCTATTTATTAGGCAGTCGCATTCCGTGGCAAATTATGGGAAGTAATTATTTTATTATGGGTAAAGGAAGAGAGGAGATGGGGACCTAAATTAAATGTGAGTTATTAAGGTCCCCTCGGTTGCACATGATGTTCAGAGAAAGCAACGGAAGCTGCAATTAAGGGGGTGGGATGAAGCCGTTGTTCTTGCCCTGCTGCTCTGCATGAATTTCCCACCTCTCTAAATTCCTAATTTGATCGGAGCTACTAGCAGGGTAAGGAGAAGCAACGGCCACACTTTCAGTGAGAAATAACAGGATCAAGAGACATCCACCGGTTATCGGTGTGCTACTGGGCCAACATCAAGGGGTTACTATCAGTATACAAAGACTGTAGCGGTTTGGGGACAGTTGAGCTGCGAGATCACTTGGCCCTCTCAACTGCTCCAATCTGCAGAATTGTCACATAATACCCAGTCTGCGTTTGTAAGAGATTATTTAGTGTGGCGACACCTGGACTCTGGAACTCCCTTCCACTGTCCTCTTTTGGGCACCTGCTAAAAACATTTTTGCTTAGACAAGCCTACCCAGGTTTGTAGTTTATTGCTGGCTTTGATCTTCTCATCGTTTTAATTGTTTTTACTAATAATTTTCATTGTTTTGTTCTTTTTGTAAGCTATTTTGAGGTGCTTTACAATCAAGCAGTGTATAAATGTTATGAAAAGATAGATAGATAGATAGATAGATAGATAGATAGATAGACAGACAGACAGAAAGATAGATAGATAGATAGATATAGATAGATAGATAGATAGATAGATAGATAGATAGATAGATAGACAGACAGACAGACAGAAAGATAGATAGATAGATCTTGAGAGGGAATACATATTGGAAAAGTAAAAACTCCTCTACACTTTCCCAAAAATGAGGTAGTAGAATTCTCAAGTGTACTCATTTCAGGTGGTGAGTCCTATTTTCAAAAAGTCCCCTCCTTGAAAAACTCCCTGCGTATAGTAATCTAGCCCATCAAAGAGATGGTTCTAATGTAGCCCTCTCCCCATATGGGCTAGATTACTAAATGCAGGGATAGGGATGGCACAGAACTTTGATTTGGCTTGCATAGAAAGTAGAACTTTCAGGATTGGCACCTTCAGTGGCGGAGCTTCATGCTCCGGCACCGGGGGCGGGAAGCAGGCGTGGGTGGGGCTGTCGCGCATTCTGGGTGTGGGGCACCGCCTGCAGGGGTGTGGCATGCATTCTGGGGGTGGAGCTAGCAAACTGGAGGTTAAACTAACCCCTTTCCAGCCCTGGGAGGAGCTCAGGGAGCATTCTTGCAACACAACTACACACTGCAGCCGACACACTAACATATCGCAACACACAGTTTGGAAAGCAATGCACTAGGGTGATGTGGTTATATATATGTTAGTGTGTGTTAGTGAAAATAGTTACAGGTAGGTAGCCGTGTTGGTCTGCCGTGGTCAAAACAAAATAAAAAATAAATTCCTTCCAGTAGCACCTTAGAGACCAACTAAGTTTGTTATTGGTATGAGCTTTCGTGTGCATGCACACTTCTTCAGACACACTGAAACAGAAGTCACAGGTTTACAACACCTATCAGTCAATCACCCATTCCCACCACCCTTCTGAGTAATACCCCTCCCCACCCTCTCACTATATTTAAGGGTCTGGTGACTTCTGTTTCAGTGTATCTGAAGAAGTGTGCATGCACATGAAAGCTCGTACCAAGAACAAACTTAGTTGGTCTCTAAGGTGCTACTGGAAGGATTTTTTAAAAAAATATTTTTTAGTGAACATAACATACAAAAGCACTTTGTACTAAGGCAAATTGCTTTGCCAAAATGTGCATGTTAGGATTGAATTTGCATTAGGACTAATAATAATAATAATAATAATAATAATAATAATAATAATAATAATAATAATAATTTCTGTGAACTGCCTTGAGACCCTTCGGTATAGGGCAGTATATAAATTCAATAATAATAATAATAATAATAATAATAATAATAATAATAATAATAATAATAATATTTCACAAACTGTTGTGGAAATGTGGAGACTTAAGAATGGAATGATGAGTAACTGAAACTGACAGATTTCCCCATCACTCTACAACGATGCATGTGTGTTATTTAGGGGGGGGGTGAACATAAAATAATAAGGCCCATTCCCATAAGCAAAACAACAAAGAATCCAGCACAGCAGCAAGAGCTGTTCCTTTCTAGTCCATGTTGTGCTAAATTCCTGTTTGCAATGTGATTAGAGGGGGGCAAGAGTGAAGAAAAAATTAAGCCTTTTAAAAAAAAAAGTGGCTTTCCCATGCTTGGTACAGTCCACTCTGTTGCTTCCAGACTCTACCACTTTGTTTGGTCATAGGCTAACCTGCCCAGAGATTGTCTTGGGCTGTGAATACAAGGGCTTTAGACTTCTCGGCGCTGTCAAAAGTGCCGTGTGCCTCGCGGCCGTCTTCTCTGCTCTCCTAAATGCGCTTTGCTTGTCAAACGCCCCGCAGTCAGTAAAAATTTATCCCGGCGGCACCCCACGCGGGACGTGGTGCAAGGAAATGCTCACTCTCCAGATGAGCAGTGACACGCGCAAGCCGTCCTGTTCTGCAGCCTGCGATCATCGATCCTTGTTGCCATCTCTAAACATCCGCCAAGGGCCAGTTCACACTTTGCACGGCCGGTTCACCGCTCGGCTGCCGCTGAACGCAGGCTGAGCATCATCGCATGGCAGCATCAAGCAGCCGCTCAAAGCCCTGGCAGGACTCAACACTGCACTGTGCTGGGTGGCTGGGTCTGACTCTATTTTAACTCCCCATGATGCCCCAGACAAGGGGTTGGCAAGGAGAGCCAGTGTGGTGTAGTGGTTAAGAGCGGTAGACTCGTAATCTGGTGAACCGGGTTCGCATCTCCACTCCTCCACATGCAGCTGCTGGGTGACCTTGGGCTAGTCATACTTCTTTGAAGTCTCTCTGCCCCACTCACCTCACAGAGTGTTTGTTGTGGGGGAGGAAGGGAAAGGAGAATGTGAGCCGCTTTGAGACTCCTTTGAGTAGTGATGAAGCGGGATATCAAATCCAAACTCCTCCTCCAAACTCCTCTTACCGGCCATGGGCCGGATCACTCCCATGGAGATTGTCTGTGGGCCGGGCCGGTGCAGCACGGCACCAGAAATTGCATCTGCACATGTCCACGGTGCTGGAAATGGCTTCTGCGCATGCCCAGATGCTGAAAATTGCGCCTGTGCATAAGTGATTTTCAGCATCTGGGCATGCGCAAAAGTGATTTCTGGTATCTGCGCATGTGTAGGCGAGATTTCTGGCGTTGCTTGGCGAGTCCCTGTGCCGCACTGTGCCGGTTTAGCGCAGCGAGCGGGGGACTCACCAAGTAGGCAGCTTGGTTCAGGGGCGGCTCATGGGCCAGTAAAACAGTCTTCGTGGGCCGCACGTTGCCGACCCCTGCCCCAGACAGTGTCAGACTGAATCCCAGAGGTAAATTAAAATGGGAGCTCAGACGCACCTGCTGTCTGTTCCTTGCGATGCAGCTTGGCAGTGGGATGCGGTGGGGACATCAGGGTGGAAGCAGGCCATAGGACGGGACCAACCAGGGAACATTCTGCTGAGAGCATGAGACTCTTACTCACAGAGTCATGGGTTTGAGTCCCATGTTGGGCAAGATATTCCTGCATTACAGGGGGTTGGACTACATGACCTTTGTGGTCCCTGCTGATCCCACAAATTCTATGATATGCCTTCATCATTCCAAGGGGACTTTCATAGGAAGACTACTTATACCGAGCCACGCCCCTAGTCCCTTTATCCCAGTCTTGTTCATCTAGCCCAGTTGTTGGCATCTGCCTATAATGAGAGACAATGGAGTACGCTTCCGAGGGTGAAGTCAAACCTCTGTGTTAGTAGCACTAAAGCAACCTCCCCAGTGTGCAATCATGGAGGTCCTGGGCTGCCCAGACAACAAGACCCGCATCTTGGCCTGGCTGATGGGGTCCAAAGGAAAGCAGGGCAAGACGTTTGTCACCATCTTGGCTGCAGGAGTTGCCGGAAGGAGGCGTACAAGACCCCATCCAATTGCCTTAGGGCAGTGGTGGCTAAACATGGCCCTCCAGCTGTTTTGGGACTACAATTCCCATCATCCCTGACCACTTGTCCTGTTAGCTAGGGATGATGGGAGTTGTAGTCCCAAAACAGCTGGAGGACCAAGTTTGGCCATCACTGCCTTAGGGACGCCACTCTGGATTTGAGTAGCATTCACTCCTGAGCCCTTATTTCTCCTGAAGATATCCTGCAAGGCAGCGGGGGTTTAGGATCAGAGTTTTCCTTCTCCTAGATGGGCTACCTTCCCAGTACGTTTCTGAGCACAATTCAAAGTGTTGGTGGTGACCTTTAAAGCCCTAAACGGCCTCGGTCCTGTATATCTGAAGGAGCGTCTCCACCCCCATCATTCAGCCCGGACACTGAGATCCAGCGCCGAGGGCCTTCTGGCGGTTCCCTCACTGCGAGAAGCAAAGCTACAGGGAACCAGGCAGAGGGCCTTCTCGGTAGTGGCGCCCGCCCTGTGGAACGCCCTCCCATCACAGGTCAAGGAGATAAACAACTACCTGACATTCAGAAAAAACCTGAAGGCAGCCATTTTCAGGGAAGTTTTTAATGTGTGATATTTTTGTATCTGATTTTTGTTGGAAGCCGCCCAGAGTGGCTGGGGAAATCCAGCCAGATGGGCGGGGTACAAATAATAAATATTATTATTATTTATTATTTGATGAGCCCCATCTGTCCCTCACTGACCACTACAGCACATGCAGAAACTAAATTCTTGATCATTGGACCCACTATTGATCTCATCCGCTCAATCTGTCAGAGCCTGTCTTCGCATGCATGCAGGGGAAGTCCATAACTCACCAAATATTGTCTTGGGACAGCAATGTTTCCCAGCTCTGCAAGCTGGAGGTGTCCATGGTGTAACTTGGGACCTCAGCTTCAGCCCTTCCCCATAAGAGCGGGGAACATAGGAAGGTGGCAAATACAGATTCAGACCACAAGTCTATCTGGTTCAGTGTTGTCTACACTGACTGACAGTGACTCTCCGGGGTCTCTGGCAGCAGTTTATTTCTCTTGAGATGCCAGGAAATGACTGCTCTTTTGTGCAAAAAGAAAAAGAAAAAAAAAGCCTGCACATAGAAAACTAGGGGGTCAGGAGGAAGGGTTGCAGCCCTGACAGGCTAGCTTTCTACATGGAAGATTTGCCAGTTTGTTTATTTTTTGCATCACCGACCTTCCATCCAGCAAACCCCACCACCCACTGCAGTCAAAAGTGACAAGGTCCAGAAATGGATTAACCCCTTCCGTATGAATAAGATCTCTGCTTTCGATGATCGAACACAGCTGGTAGGGGCTTGCAGACCCACCCCCTACTGCACATTCATCATATCTCATTTTGGAGACATTTCGGCTGGTGGCCATTGCAACATCCTGTGACAACGGGTTTCTCAAGTCAAGACGCGTGTTGTGGGATTGAGCTGCCTCTGCCATTTTCAGCAGAGAGCCCCCCGGGGGCTTCTATTTTAGAGACAGGGTGAATAATGTTCCCTGAATCACAGGCTCTTTCTGCACTACTCACAATTTCATAAGCCGCTATCTATCATGCGCCGCCACAGTTCCCCCTCTTTGTATTGTCATTTCTCTAAGTGGGGACATCTTTTCCCGGGGGTTGGTTGAAAAGAGAGATAAACAGTTGGCAACACTTTAGAGAAAAGTTCCCTGATCAAAAGCAAAAATAGCCATAAGTTTTTCGAGGGTGGTGCTGTAGTGCATGTCACAGAAAGAGAGAGAGAGGAGAGAGAGAGAGAGAGAGAGAGAGAGAGAGAGAGAGAGAGAGAGAAGGCAGCTGGAGAAAGTGGCTGGAGAAAATAATTTCTCCATCTCTCCTAACACTAGAACTCTTGAGCTGAATGCGGGAAGCTCCACGATAGATAAAAGGAAGCACTTCTTCCCTCGTTGCATAGTTAAACTATGGAACTCACTTCCACAAGAGGCAGCTTATGGCCACCAACCAAGAAGGCTTGAAAAGTGGATTGAAAAAATTAATGGAAGAGAAGACTGTCAGGGGCAGAGGCGGAGCTAGATACTCGGGCACCCGGAGCGGCGCACATGCTGTGCACCCCGGGATGGAGCTAGCCACTCACAGGGTCGGGGCTAGCCAATTGCAGGGGCTACCCAAAGTCACCGAATTGGCCAAGCTCTATCTATTACATCATCATATCGATACCATGTGTGTTTCAAAAAAAATATTTCTTCTATCAAATGCAAGTACATTAAATATAGCCACCTTGTGGGCGTTTGTGAATGCAATGTAGGATTTAAATGTAAAGAAGAGAGAGACAGGCACCTGGGGAGAGAGAGGGGGGAAGAGAGAGAGAGAGAGAGAACCAGCTTGTTAAATAGGTCAAAAGTTCACCTCCCCACAACTCCAGCAGGACCAACTACCGTATTTTTTGCTCCATAAGACTCACTTTTTTCCTCCTAGAAAGTAAGGGGAAATACCTGTGCGTCTTATGGAGCGAATGGTGGTCCCTGGAGCTGAATTGCCCAGGGGCCAAAAGCAGATTGTGCTTTTTATTTTACAAAGAGAAAAGGGAGTGTTGAAAGGACCCTGCTCAGCAGCTGATCAGCAAGAGATCGGGAGAGAGATAAGAGTCCCGGCTCCCTTTCAGCCCCGCCCTCCTTTGTTGAATGTGCTGCAGAGGGAGGTTGTTTGTTTCCCCAGGACATGTGACTGGCTGATTAGATTATCTGTCTGGAAACTGTAGAAATGGCTCCCTCTCCTTAGGATTTTTCAGAAATGTGAGTTAAACCCCATAAAAATGGGGCTTTTCCTCTTTGCTTTTCCCCCTTTGCAAAAGGAGCTTTGCTTTTCCCCCTTTGCAAAAAAAGCTGCAAAACCTTTAGCTGATCCTCAAAAAAACAAAAAAAGAACCCCTAGGGCTTTTCCCTTTGCAAAAAAAGCTGCAAAACTTTTAGCTGATTCTCAAAAAAGGCCTTTTGCCTTTGCAAAAACAGCAGCAAAACCTTTAGCTGATCCTCCAACCCCCCCCCCCCCAAAAAAAACCCCAGGGCTTTTCCCTTTGCAAAAAAAGCTGCAAAACTTTTAGCTGATCCTCAAAAACAAAACAAAAAACAAAACAAAACAGGGCTTTTAGAGGAGGAAAACCAGAAAAATATTTTTTCTCTTGTTTCCTCCTCTAAAAATGAGGTGCGCCCTATGGTCCGGAGCGTCCTATGGAGCGAAAAATACGGTAAGTGTCTTTGATAAGCTTGCAAATGAGGCATGAAAGCATCACTGCTTCCCTAGAGTTTATCCCATTACCTAGCCCTCGGAGATAGACTGCCTTTGAACATGGAAGCTCTGTTGGCTCATAATTCAGACGTAAGGATGGATCTCTAAGCCATTAGGTGGCAGGATGTGACGGGGCCCTCCCTCCCTCCATCCAAACTAGCCCCTGCATCCCTGTAAGCTGGTTGCTATGCATGCGCTGTGTTTCACGACACGCACGCACCCGCCAGAGGTCGCCGTGAACTTCTGGTGGCAGTAAGTCGAGGGGCGGAGACACGTTCTCCTCTGCCCTCTGCCGAGGGGAGCAATCCAGATAACACCGAGAACTCCTGTTACCGCTGACAGTTCCTTTAACACTGTTCAGAAGCTCTCTACTCCCTCCTCCCTGTAATCTTTTCCTCCAGCTGAGAGAGGGAGGGAGGGAAGGTGAGCAACCCGCTTTTTTTTTTGCCCATCTTGGGCATTCTTGTCACGCCTCTCTCTCTCGCCACGCTTGCCTGGAGCTTTCTCCAGCGCATTTGCTGTATCAGCAGGGGACGCGTCTGAGGAGGATTCCCACCTTGCAGATGGCAAACAGGACGCGGCTCGTAGAGGACTTGATTAACTCGTCAACGGAGACGTCTTCTCAGGCAGAGGAGGCCGCAGTTATACCCGCGCCTGTTCCTGCGAGGTTGGGGAAGGGGACGTGACCAGGGAAGAATCCCATCCCTGTCGCGTTTAAAGACTTATCAGCCGCGCACTTCCTAAAACAATACGCAAACCAAGGTGCGCACTGAGAGCTACTGGTTACAGGGGTCAGACTAGGCCCTAGGAGAGAGACCAGGGTTCAAATCCCCCACTCAGCCTTGGAGTTCACTGGGTGAGCTTGGGCCAGTCACCAGCTCTCATCCTAGCCTACCTCACAGGGTTGTTGTGAGGATAATGTGCAGGGGGGTACCCAGGATCAAAACTGGGGAGGGGGTGCAAGCCATGTTCGTTCAGGCTGTGACATTTCAGCACGGAAAAGGTGAATGAAACCAAAATTTTAAGAAAATTATATGTAATTATAGCAGTGCTTTATTATGGTAGTTATTACAATTATTTGCTTGAAGAAAATTTAATTTCATTCTAGTTGCATGTCTTATAGTACTAATATCATTTTTCTTGGGTTTGAAGAAAACTTGTTCAAAACTTTCGTTTCAATCCAGTCCTGATTTTCCTTGAAGAATTTCCGATGGACGCTCATCAAACACAACCCAGTCAGTCTGTCCTCTCCCATTGTACTTCTGAGCCAGGTCTTTACCCTTTGAAGGGTACTGAAAGATTGTTCAACAGTAGCCGTGGTGGACGGGAAAGTACTTAAAATACTGATCAACTAGCGGCGGGCGGCTCAGTTTATATAGTGACGTGGAACTCACTAGACCCCTCTAGAAGATTCCCTCTTCTCTCTGCTAGAGCCCGCTAGAGACCTCTCCCTCCCTTGAATCCCACTGGTTGGCTGACATAGATTCCTCTACCAGTCGCTAGGTGGCTCCAGATACTTCTCGGTTTTTACACCATTTCAGTGTGGTAAACAACTGATTATTCGCCATCTCCCTACCTAATTTTGTTTCGTTTCATCGCTTTATAACCATTTATTTATTTATTTTGCTTCTGGGGGGGGCAGCTGCCCCCCCAGCCCCTCGCTGGGTACGCCCATGATAATGTGGCTAGGGGAGAATGATGTGTGCCACCTTGAGGTCCTTGGAGGAAGGAAGGTGAGGTATAAAATGCAATCAATAGGAAATAAGTAACAGGCAGCCACCCTTTGAAATTCAAAATCCTCTGAATTTTGCAATGCAGTTCTCCAGCTAAGTGATGGGTGCAAAAAATGTGTGTATACCAGCATGTCTTAGTGAAAGTAGCATACAAAAATTCACTGTATGTGGGGAAATTGCTTTGCACCGTTGTGTATCTTGGGCAAAGCTGCATACAAAAAAAAGAGTGTACTAGAAGAAATTCGCACTGAAATGCTGGTGAATTTTCACGAGGGCTTCTAAATTTTGTTTGTGTGTGTGTGTTTGAACTGCTGTGGAAATATGGAGAACTGAATTTAAGATGGGGAAAACGAGAAACTTGAAGAAACCCAAATTGACAGATTTGTTCCTCCTTGGCCGTGGCTAGACAGGGACAGATCCATGCCTTCTTTGGTTGGAGAACTTTGCATCTCAAAGTTCAGAAAAGCATGTGAATTTTGAAGCCTTGATGTGTTTCAGTAGCAAGCTGAAATGGAATAGGATGGGCTCTGAGACCAGGGGACAAAAGCTAGAGGAAGCAGGTTCTTCTCCTTCCCAGGATACAGTTATCTCAGTAACCCCCCAAAACAACCCTGTATGGATACACCAGTTTTATTTATATATATATAAGCAGATACTGAAGCTGCAAAATGGTAGCTTATCTGAGGCCCCTTTGCAGTGTGTTGAACATTGGATTATCTTGCTCAACACTCAAACTTTCTCTCTCTCTCTCTCTCTCTCTCTCTCTCTCTCTCATTCTTTCTTTGAGCCAAACATTTTAAAACTGGCAAACGTTTGTGAACAACTGTAGCGTGTTCTTTCTCATTGCCTCCACTTTTATGGCTTTTCACCATCCCGTTCTCATTTATTTATCAGATGCTGCGGCGTCTGTTTCTAATCTCGTGCACAGATCAGTCTTCCTTTACTTCGCCTTCACCCTGCTCCCTCCCTTTACTTGAGCACCCGTCCAAGTTTTTGGTTGTTTGTCCTGTTGTTGCGGCCTGCCCTGGGCTTCACATAATGGATTGTGTGGGGAGAGGGAGCCCGTCCCCCCTGGGCTCTGCCCCCAGCCTGGTGCTTCTCAGTCCTTCCTCTTCCATGGCTGGTTCAGAATCCTTTTCATGGAGACAAGAGGGTTAATTCTGCTCTCTGCACAGCCAAGATGCGGCACAGGCTTTGGCTAATTAGCATGATAAATCAAGCCTCATGAATATGTGATGAGGAGCGATTTATCATCCCTCGGCTGTTGATCTGTGTTATTTGTGCTGGGAGAGATGGGGCCCTCGTTTTTTGAGCCCTGCTAGATCAGACCAAAAGCCCATCTCACACAGCATCCTGCTTCTCAAGTTGCCTAGATGTTCATCGCAGGAGGCAACTGATACATAGAATCAAAGGGGGTGGTGACAGAATCAGAATTGTAGAGTAGGAAGGTGACCTCAAGGGTCATCTAGTCTGACCCCTCGCGTTGCAGGGATCATAACTGAAGAATCCCTGATGGATGGACATCTAACCTCTGTTGGAAGTTCAAAGAAAGACAAGGGACATAGGAGAGGTGTCAGACTTCGGGGAATCAGATTTCTCCCCGGGAGGCAGTAAATAAGCAGATCAAACGAAAGGAGCGTTCTTACCAGATAAGTTCTTTAATAATCACAGCAAGAGACAAAGGAATGCATATCTCTCTAGAAATTGTGTTGCTCCCAGTAAAGTTTCACCCCCCCCATCCCCATTAATCTACGTCACTCCTACATTGGGTAATCTGAGCTTGTTGCCTCTGAGCTTTCTGTTCTATCATTCTGAAAGCCCATCTAGTCTTAGGTGAAGGGGGGTCAGGAATGCTGTCCAAGGATACTGAATCTGCCAGCTGTCTCTCTCCTGGTGTTTCCTCTTCTAGCTGTTCCTCACCCAGTATTTCCCAGCTTTTCCCCTCTGGACTATGCCCCTCTGCAAACCACTGTCCTAAATCAATACTGTCCTCCTGCCCTTGGTAAAGTTCAGGAAAGGAGGGTTGCGGCTCCCACCACTCCTCCTCAGTCCAGCCCCTGACAAGAGAGGACTTCAGCAGGTCTTGCATTTGTGGCCATTTCCTCTTCTGCATAGCTGCTAAAACAACAGACGTCCTTTCCTCTTTCACGCCTTCTTCAGACTTCAGTTCACATGGCTGAATGTACCTCCATACTAAAAAGGAAGGAAGGAAGGAAGGAAGGAAGGAAGGAAGGAAGGAGGGAGGGAGGGAGGGAGGGAGGGATCCTCTGCAAGTAGAATGTGAGCATGTCAGGAAGAAGGGTTCTCCTTAGTCCCACCTTCTCCCTGACATGCTAGGTTTCTAGGTGAAGAGGGTTTTTTTTCTTTCCCTGGGAGAAATTGCAGCCATGTCCCTGAGACATGCGAATATGTCCTTTGGCCCAGAGAGGAAAGGTTATGAAGATTTTTGGAGAGTGAGATATGTCTCCATGAAATAGCGAGGAATAACTCTTCCGAGGGTTGCTAGTGCCTGGGAATAGAACAGAAGTCCAGTTTCTTTGTTTTCCCCTGCTTGGGTCAGGAGCAAGTCCATTAAATTCACCGCCGGATTTCAGAAGTTATTGCTGGAGGCAGAATTAGCTGCTCGGCACAGGAGAAAGAATGAACCTTTACTCCCTGATTGGGACTCGTTAGCCAGATCACTGTGCCCTCGAAAGGGGAAAGGACGAGAAACGCAGATAACACAGCCTCCAGGAATCCACGCAGAGGGCTCTGTAAACTCACCAAGAATATCACGGCAATTACTCTGTGCCCTCTCCCGCTCCCATCCAAACTTGCCTCGAGAGATATTACAAGCCTCCTGTTAGGGCCAGCTCAGCAGAGAGATGAGAAGCGGACGTGGGAACCATTTGCAAAAACCTTTGCCCACTTTCCCTTAATAGATTCTTTTCCCCCATGCTAATCGTCAATATTTCGGTGCAATACCAGATTTGCTGGTGGGGAGCGATTTGTCAATGCACAAATTTACATCATGGAAGGGTGTTCGGTCAGAAGGAAGGGGATGTAGCCCATTGGCAGAGCACCTGCTTCACATGCAAAACATCCCCCGCACCTTCAGGTGGGGACAGGTCACCAGGGGTCAGCAAACCTTTTCAGCAGGGGGCCGGTCCACTGTCCCTCAGACCTTGTGGGGGCCGGACTATTTTTTTTGGGGGGGGGGGTGAACGAATTCATATGCCCCACAAATAACCCAGAAATGCATTTTAAATAAAAGGACACATTCTACTCATGTAAAGACACCAGGCAGGCCCCACAAATAACCCAGAGATGCATTTTAAATAATAGGACACATTCTACTCATGTAGAAACACACTGATTCCCGGACCGTCCATGGGCCAGATTTAGAAGGTGATTGGGCTGGATCCGGCCCCCGGGCCTTAGTTTGCCTGCCCATGGGTCAGACCATTGTCTAAAACAGGCAAGTCCAACAGGTAGATTGGAATTTACTGGTAGATCACTGGACATCTGTGGTAGATCACTGGTAGATCACTGGCTCCCCCCAAATAAGCTAAACAACTTTGACTCCCCTAAAAAAAAAAGTCCTGCACTCCCCAAAAACAGGCTTTCCTCCTCCTATTTTGTTTCTTCCAATGATCATTTTGCATTTAGGCTTTAAAATTAGGCTTTTAAAAATGCCTGCAAACTTGGACACCATCAAGCCCTCGGTGCAAGGAGCTGTCCGAGGCGGGGAAAGGTTGATTGGGTCGGAATCACCAAATTCCATGTAGAAAACCATTTAAAACGGAATCCCCCCAACATCCTCATTTTAGCTGCTGTTGACTGAGCTCAAGAACAGCAGAGAGAAAAATGAGGCATGGCAGCTTAGGGAAGAAGTCGCCTGAAGCAGGAGGGGCCTAGGAACAGAGGAGGCCAGCTAAGGATAGATTCTCTCACTCATTCATAATAATTACTGAGTGATTATGAAGCGTCTTACACACCATTAGGAGCACTAGCAAAATGATGTATTGCTAGAGAGCGGCAGTGTAATGTTTCTGGCTGTTTCAAAGGAGTTTGTGGGTCGCCAGCATGGTCCCTACCTACCCATAAATTATGGGGCTTTGTATCCCCTTAGATGGGATGCGGGTGGTGCTGTGGGTTAAACCACAGAGCCTAGGGCTTGCCGATCGGAAGGTTGGCGGTTCGA
This sequence comes from Lacerta agilis, assembly GCF_009819535.1. NCBI lineage: Eukaryota > Metazoa > Chordata > Lepidosauria > Squamata > Lacertidae > Lacerta > Lacerta agilis. The sequence goes on from NC_046324.1 coordinate 45,402,405, forward strand.
ATCCCTGCAACGGGGTGAGCTCCCATTGCTCGGTCCCAGCTCCTGCCAACCTAGCTGTTCGAAAGCACATCAAAGTGCAAGTAGATAAATAGGTACCGCTCCGGTGGGAAGGTAAACGGCATTTCCGTGTGCTGCTCTGGTTCGCCAGAAGCGGCTTAGTCATGCTGGCCACATGAATGTACGCTGGCTCCCTTGGCCAGTAAAGCGAGATGAGTGCCGCAACCCCAGAGTTGTCCGTGACTGGACCTAATGGTCAGGGGTCCCTTTACCTTTTATCCCCTTAGATCTCTACTCCATTGGGCATCACCGCACCAAACTTAGCCTGCCCTCAGCCAGCCCCCAGTTGCCAATCAGCTTCTTCCTCCTGAGTCCCAGGCCATACATTTAAAGTAAGGCCACTTTAAACAGTCATGAATTCCTCCCAAAGAATGATGGGATCTGTAGTTGTTATGTGCTTACAGTACATGAAAAATTGTAAAACATTAGACATTAAAAATTAAGGGTTCTGAGGGTGGTCAGGGGGCTACCTCCCAGAGCTGTGATTCTCAGATTGGTTCCACAATCAATCCCTCTTCACAGGGAACTCCAGGAGTTGTAGCTCTGTGAGAGGAAGGAGGGGTCTCCTAGCAACTTTCAGCACCCTTAACAAACCACAGCTCCCAGAATTCTCTGGGGCAAGCCATGACTGTTTAAAATGGAAGCATAGTGTTCTTAATGAATGGTGTGAACGTGGCCTCCCTGTAGAACTTAGCAGGCAGGAGGAGGAGGACAAAACTAGAATTAGTTGATCTTCCTGTGATTGGCTCCAGCTCGGCCTGTCATTGCTCTGGCGCCACCTACTGTTGCCCTCCTGCCTTCCACCCTACCAATTGTAATGGGTATTCTCTACCGCTGGATCTGCCTTTTGCCCTCTGCCCACCTCTCCCTGCTTCCCTTTCTGTTCCTATTGGCTGCTTTAGTTTTCCCCCCAGCTCTCCCATCCTCCGTGGCCATCTCACAGCTCCTCCTACCTCCATTCTCCGGCGGACAGCCGCCCCTTTCCCCAACTCTGAACTTTCAAAGTGCCCTTTCTCGTTCTCCACCCCTGGGGGGGCAGAGTTTCCTTTGCTCACCCCAGCGCCAGTTTGTGATGGAGTTTGGCAGTTTCCCCCTCCAGGACCGGCTTGCCAATCATCTTAATTGAATCTGTTTGGCGTCTCTCTCCCCCTCCGGCAGCCAATTTCCGGTTTGCTGCATAACCTCGCCCGAAATTGCTTTCTCAAAGCAAAATTAAAGTCGGTGCCGCTAGTCAGTTTTATCTCTGTGGATTGAAGCAACTGCGTGTTGCATTAATACGGGTGCTGAATGGCAGAGGAATTCTGCAGGGAAGGTTGGAAGCGGTTTAATTTTCTGAGCCGCTAGCAAAGGGTGGACATGCAGCGCCTTGACACTGAAACCATGTGAAATCATAGAACCTTTTATTTCTAAGTCAAGCTCCTCCCAGGGGAGATGGATGGATGAAGCTCACGGTTCTGGTTTCTCTTCAGTTTCTCAACTCAATATCAAGTTCAGTTCTCAACACCTCCACTTCAGTTTGCAGTTGGGGTTTTAAGAAGAAGCCCTCGTGAAAATTAATCAGAATTCTAATGCTGAGTTTTCCTAAGATACACATTTTTGCCTAATGTACACAAGTTGAGGCTCCAGTACTTTGGCCACCTCATGAGAAGAGAAGACTCCCTGGAAAAGACCCTGGTGTTGGGAAAGATGGAGGGCACAAGGAGAAGGGGACGACAGAGGACGAGATGGTTGGACAGTGTTCTCGAAGCGACTAGCATGAGTTTGGCCAAACTGCGGGAGGCAGTAGAGGATAGGGGTGCCTGGCGTGCTCTGGTCCATGGGGTCATGAAGAGTCGGACACGACTGAATGACTGAACAACAACAACAACAACAACAACAACACATGTTTGCAGAGCGATTTCCCCTAATACGATACATGATGGAACATTATTTTCACAACATGAACAAAATACATAACTACAACATAACAAAAGTAGCCATAAACAATAAATGAAACATTTAAAAATACACAACTAAACTGAACAATTTCCACACAAATCGTAGCAAGATCTAAAATAAAGATACAAAAAAAAAACCAACCTCAACAACCCCTCTCTGCAACACACAAAAAACAAAAGAAACCCTGAACAACACCCCAGCTGGAGTCTGTTCATAAGCCTCAGTTTTTTGTAGCTGGAGTCAGTCAGGGTCCTGCCCTCCCAAGCCAGATGGAAAAAGTTCTGCAAGGCAGGGAGCAGGTCTTCCAGGACTCACAGCTAAGATGCTCCATCGTTCAGTTTCCTTCCCTGATTTAAAAACCATTGTAATCAAGATCAAATTGAAAAGCATATTTTATAAGAGTAGAGATGTTACTCTGCAGAAACTGGGACCATTTCAAAACCCTTTGCCCATTTTCACGTTGTAGGTTTCCCCCAATAATAATTTACTTTTGCAGCGCAGTAATGGAGGGGTGATGGGCAGTCTTTTCCGGTGGGGAGCAGCAGATCTTAATCTCTGCCCTCCTAGTGACCCAAAATTGACAGGTGGGTGGGGCCACCCACCCGCCAATCACCTGATGCCAGGTGTTGCTGCGCTTTGAAGCCCCGATTGTTGGAACATCAAAGTGCAGCGTGGAGCTGCTTGAAAGCTCTTCTCCAAACGGCACTACCTTGATCCTTAAACCTTTGAATCAGAGTAGGGCAGGGCTGTTTCCAAATGGGCTTTCAAACAGCCCCTCACTGCTCCTTGGATACCTATTTTCAGAGTTTCAAAGAGCAGCATTGGGAGGAAGAATTGGAAATGGCTTCCCACTCCTTGAGCAAACTGCACTCCCACTGCCCATCAGCTGATGATCGGCTGGTGGATCTGCTCCTTTTTCCAGCCAACAAACTATTGGGAGCTTACTTTAATCTCCCAATTGTTCCTTTGAGATCCCACACCTGACATCGTGCATGGCAACAGATGTGCAGCGAGAGCTGCAAGCAAATGGGATTTTCGGAAACTTGCAATGTACAGATAACGATCCACATTTGATTCTGTGATGGGTCAGAACTGGTCTGGACAGATCCAGACCCCAAATGGGTTCACAAATCAAAGTGTGTGCAAGTGTGCGTGTGTGTGTGTGCAACCCTACAATTTAGGGCAGAAAGCCTTCTCGGTAGTGGCGTCCAACCTGTGGAACGCCCTCCCATCAGATGTCAAGGAAATAAACAACTATCTGACTTTTAGAAGACATCTGAAGGCAGCACTGTTTAGAGAAGTTTTTAATGTTTGATGTTTTATCGTGGTTTTAGTATTCTGTTGGGAGCCACCCAGAGTGGCTGGGGAGGCCCAGCCAGATGGGCAGGGTAAAAATAATAAATAACAAATAGGTAAAGGTAAAGGGACCCCTGACCATTAAGTCCAGTTGTGTCCGACTCTGGGGTTGCGGCGCTCATCTCACTTTATTGGCTGAGGGAGCCGTCATACAGCTTCCGGGTCATGTGGTGAGCATGACTAAGCTGCTTCTGGCGAACCAGAGCAGCACACGGAAATGCCGTTTACCTTCCTGCCGGAGCGGTACCTATTTATCTACTTGCACTTTTATGTGCTTTCGAACTGCTAGGTTGGCAGAAGCAGGGACTGAGCAACGGGAGCTCACCCCGTCGCAGGGATTCGAACCGCCGACCTTCTGATCGGCAAGCCCTAGGCTCTGTGGTTTAACCCACAGTGCCACTCGCATCCCATAAATAATAAATATTATTATTATTACTGCCACCTAAGGGGGGGGGGGAGAAACCCAGAGCAAATCCATTTGGCAAATCGCTCGTTCCCTTTTAGTTGTTTCTTCCACCATTCCTTTCACATGCTGCCAGGCCAAATGCAAATGTTCACTCCATAGGGACCATAGAATGGACACTCCATAGGGTAGGGGTCTCTGGCTGCATCCACACCACACATTTAAAGCACTATGATGCCACTTTAAACAGCCATGGTTTCCCTGAAAGGATTCTGGGAGCTGTAGTTTGTTACGGGTGCAGAGAGGTGTCAGGAGCACCCCTGAATCCCCCTCTTCATAGCTGCCCCAGTGACTGGTGAACGCCTACCTGGGGCAGCAGGTCTTTCGGATGCTGCCCGCGTATCCCATGTCCTGGTCCCTGCCTTCCTTGCACAGCTGCAGGTCCTGGGCCTCAGTTTCCCTGATTTAAGGGAAGCACCACCTGCTCCTATTCCTTTAATCAGTCCCAGTGCTTTTGCCATGCAGGGAACAGAAGCCACGTAGAGCCCACCCTGGTTGGGGACAGCTCACATTAACAAGCGTCTCTCTCTCTCTCTCTTTTCCTTACAAGTTCTAACACAGCTCGCTTCTCGCGGTGTTAATTAAGTCCTCGGCTTGCCTTTTCCGCGACTAAAAGGAGATTGAAAACACAAGTACACTGTTAGTTCACCGTTTAATTAAAGCCTCTTCCCCCTTGTTCAAATATTTAACCGTAGCGGCGGCAAGGACAATTATGCATTTTTAACGGGTACCTCCAGAGCACATTTCGTGATCGTAGAAGGAAGAAAGTCACTTGCAAGCCTCTCTGTGTCTTTCCTTTGAGGCTGTGCATCGCCTAGAGGCTTTGTGAGAACCGAATTACCCACGGAGGTGCGGGAGAGCACTGAGCCGTGTTTCGAAGGGGGCGGGGAAGTGGTGGACTTTGGGCTCCCAAAATTCAGTGACGCCCTGTGCAACTCTAAAATTCAGCAGCCCTGCCTCTCGTGGTTCATTCTACAGCATTGCTGTGGTGTCCCTGCAGTGCAGCGCGGGTGGCGCTGTGGTCTAAACCACGGAGCCTCTTGGACTTGCTGATCAGAAGGTTGGGGGTTTGAATCCCCACGATGGAGTGAGCTCCCGTTGCTCTGTCCCAGCTCCTGCCAACCTAGCATTTCGAAAGCATACCAGTGCAAGTAGATAAACAGGTACCGCTGTGGCAGGAAGGTAAATGGCTTTTCCATGCGCTCTGGTTTCTGGTTCCATTGCGCCAGAAGCGGTTTAGTCATGCTGGCCACAAGACCCGGAAGGCTGTCTGTGAACAAACGCCTGCTCCCTCGGCCTGAAAGCAAGATGAGCGCTGCAACCCCATGGTCGCCTTTGAAGGGTCTGCAGAATTCAAGCCTTCCTGGCATGATAGATTTTCCCCACGCACATTTATTTCAACATGAGGAAGCATTTCAAAGTGCATTTTTGTCAGGAATCTGACAAAGCCCAGCCCAGGAATCTGAGTTCATGAGCAGGATCCAACAGTAGATCTCCGCATTGCTGAAGACTTAGAAGAGCCACTGAAACTGGACATCCCTTTTCCAGGGTACGCTGTCCCCCACATCAACTGCTGCTCTCAGACTCTGCCTCCCCCCATCTTTGCATTTTGTGGACTACGATTCCCGTCATCCCGCAGCATTAGTCATCTCATCTGGGCCTGATGGAAGTCCAACAAGATATGGAAAGCGCCAGGTTGGAAGGCATCCTGGTTTGTGTTTTGATCCTGAAATGTCAGGTTGAAATGTCCTGAAAACATCAGGTTGGGAGAAGGCTGTTCTCAGTCATCACAACAGCCTGTCAGGAATTTGAGATGAGATAGTAGATCGTCCTGCAAGAAAGGGGCCTTAGCACCTCTCTTGTTTTAGAAAACTGGATTCCTGGGTATGGGGAAGGAAGGCAGGGTGAGGATGAGATTGTGGCAGTCCTTTTTGATGCCATAGAGACAATAGCGGGGATGTGGAGCCCCTAGGCCAAGGTGAAATGTGGCCCTCCGAGTCTTTCAGTCTGGCCCCTGGCACTCTCCTCCAGCTGCACCCCTCACAGGCTCCGCTTTGCATTCCGAGCGTAATTGATAAGATGTGTTTCATTATTTTTTAAAAAATCAACTATATAAATGCTTGCATCGTATTTGACATGTAAACTATCCAACTTTAAGAACCTCTCTCGCGCAATAGCTCTTTAATCCTGGCTGTGAACCGTAAGGAAAAGGAAGCCCGTTCTTTTTCAAAGAAAAAAATGCCAAGAACCTGGAGAGATGACTGAATATGAATTAAACCAATTGAGATTAGGAGTTATTCGGCATTCCACGTTGCAGCATATTGAGATGGAGGCTTAGTGCTATTTTCCTGGATATAAATGCGGGTGATAAACTCAAACCGTGTTTTAAGAAACTTGTCAGATTTCGAAACGCCATGCGGAAGGGTTTATGTACTGCCCTCTCATAAAATATCAGGGCAGTGTACTGCAACATAGAGACATTAAAAACCCATTTAAAAAAAGGACAGAACAATCCTTAAGATGACTGGCCTCTCGGGAAGATTTGATGTGTAAGAGAGCATGTCCTTGAACTCTAGTAACTCTTGCTTGTCTGGATGAAGGATGGAGAAGGGGGGTGTTTGTGAATATATATAACTAGTCTACTGAAGTAAGGGGGGAATGGAATTGTTGCTCCCCCCACTTTTGGCTCTGGCTCCACCCACTCCTGGCATGTGGCCCTCGGAAGCTTGCCCCAAAGGGGATGTGGCCCATGGGATGAAAATGGTTCTCCAACCCCTTGATTTTAGGATGTTGCTGTTGCTGGGTTTAAACCTTCCCTTTCGGATTTGCAACATGAATGGAACAGAAGGGTCTATGGAGGCTGCCTAACCCACTGCTGAGAGTTTTGGAATATGCTGTCATGGACTGGTTGAATGCAGAGGAAGGAAGGGAGGAGCCAGATGAGGGACCCCCAAGGGAAGAAGTGCTCGGAGCCCGGGAAGTGGTGGTGGGACAATGATGAATGGTAAGAGGGAGAAGGCAGGAAGACTGGGAGGAGGAAGTGTCGGAAGCTGAAGAGGTAACAGGGCTTAGTGAGCGGGGAGAGTCTGTGGCAGAGAAATGTTCAGAATCAGAGGCAGAAGCTGACGCAGGAGAGGAGAAAGACCAAGAGGCAGAGATGAGTTTGGCTGGTGAAGAGTCACAAGTGTCTCCCCCTCCTGCTGCAACAAGCTCCCCTCCTCGCTTGTCTCCCAGAACCAGAAGAGGCATGAAAAGGGCGGAGGAGAGGGTGGTTGCATGCAGGCACGGTCTCCAATTGCTTGGGGAAAGCCCTAGGAATGTGAGGAATTTCAGTCTTAGCAACCGGTTTTCATGGAGGAAGACCACTGGGAATGAGCTGCTCTGCTCATTAGGCATGGCACTCAACCAAGTCTTTCCAGGTTGTGTTTTTGCTAATAAAGAGTTAAGTCCATTTTTGAACTGCGTGGTTACTGACCGGCAGACTCCTGTGACATATGCCTTGCTCTTCTGTAGCTTCCAGCTTCTCATGTGTCTGTTTCTGCTGTCAATACCAAGCAAGCTCAACTCCTGAAGAAACCACAGGATAGGCCGTTGGTTACATATGGGATCCTCATTATTGCAATGATAATCCAGGGGGGAAAGCCTTGGCTGGAGGCTTCTGCAGATCTTGGCAGACTCTCCATGGCATCTTCAGCTGTAGACGATCCGGAGTTTGACATTAATCCATGTGTACCTATCTGCAAAGTCAACGCCAACTCTGGATAATCTGTTAGGGCACTTCCTATCTTGGTAGAGAGATGAGCGGGGCACCCAATTAAAATGCAGAGCATGAGGATTCGCAGAAAAGTTTGTCCTTTGCTAGGCTGGATCTATTTCACAAAAGGAGGCTGGAAATGGAGGTAAATGTAACCTGGGGTATTTGAAAGCTCTGCCGATACTGACTTTTGGAGATCTGGCTTCAGCAATTTGCAGTGAGGCTTTTCAAGCTACGGGTTTGGCTGCTGAGATGCTACAGAATATGAATGAACTCTATCTCGGAAGAATACCTTGGATAACCAGAACTTATTCTCCCTGGCCCCCCCCCCCCACCCATTTTTCTGTTCTCTTTTGATTACTTATCCCCACCTAAACCAGGGAGGTGTCTTACAAACGCCGATCGGAATAACGCGAGGAAATTAGATCCTGTCATGTGTTGCAATAAATCTATGGACTTTAAAAAGTTTTTTTAAAAAAAAAACAAAACAAAACCTCAAAAATTAATTTTCGGGTTCAGTATTATTTTTTATTCTGAATTACATATGGGGAGCACCAAAGTCTTTTAAGTGCTGAGGACCTCCAGACATCTTAACCCAGCCCTCTTTATATTTTCTTCCATCTTGGACCCCATGGGAAGCCGCTGTGTGAATGAGGGATTGTGTGATAATGTGAAAGGGAGATGAATGACAAAAAAGGTTCTCTCTGTGTGTGTCTCTCTCTGCATGTGTGTGTGTGTGTGTGTGTGTGTGTGTGTGTGTTTTGTTATGGAAATTATGGGGGGGGCACCTAAGCAAAGTCTCCTCCCGAGTAATCTCATTGGGGTATAGAGTGATGCCCTTAAGGGAACCCATCTCTCTGCCCTGATCCAGTAGGCGAGAGACCACGTACACAGGGAAATGCCTCAGCAGGTAATCTCTGGGTGCTTCAGGAAGCCACTGGGCTAATATCCCTCAACCGGAATCCCATTATTCTCTCCCAGATAAGTGCTCAAGGTATCCTTGCCAATACTTAACACCCATTCACATTTGCTCAGGGCTATCTCCCTGATATTGCTCCGTTTCCCCCATATATTAATCTTGTTTTTCCTGTATGTTAATCATGTATAACCCTCCCCTTTCGTGATGTAGTGATGATGTTTTAGTGATGTAGTGATGATGTTTCCAAACTGCATTCTGGGATATGGTAGGAGTTTTAAAAAGTTCTTGTAACGCTGCTCTCGGGGTGCAGTTTGACTGTAACCTATTGCGCGATAATAAACCCTGTCTTGTCCTTTGCTCCAGTGGCTGGACTTCTTTTATTTAACTCCGCAGAAACCAGTGGGCTTATCCCCAAGGGCCAGGTGCCTGGGCAGTTCCACACTTGGGATTTTACGTTACAGTGTGTAAAAACCCAGCTGTGAACATGTATGGGGCTCTGCTTGCACATTCCATTCCCAATTGCCGTTTATGTATTTTTCTTGACTTTTCTTCCTCTCCTCTCTTCCCCCCCTCCCTTTACAGGTTATAACCCTGGAAGGATGGGTTGACATCATGTATTATGTCATGGATGCCCACTCTTTTTACAATTTTATATATTTTATACTACTTATAATAGTAAGTATGGGGATGGGCTCGGACGCATGGGCAGAGGGCGCTGTCATATTTTGTGATCATTACGGGCTGTACCCAGAGTAGACCCTTTGAAAGTAACAGCTGCACAGTCGTACCTCGGATCCCGAACGCCTTGCAAGTCGAACGTTTTGGCTCCCGAACGCCGCAAACCCAGAAGTGAGTGTTCCGGTTTGCGAATGTTCTTTGGAACCCAAACGTCTGACACGGCTGGTGTGGCTTCCGAAGCCACGCCTTGAGTTTCCGAACGTTTTGGAAGTCGAACAGACTTCCAGAACAGATTCCGTTCAACTTCTGAGCATAGCTGTCAAGTTTCGGATTTGAAAATAAGGGATCAGCAGCCTCACCTATCCCGGGGACAGTCACATGGCAGTGGTGGGCGGAGCCAGAAGCAAAAGTGGGCGGCACTGGTGTGAACGCACTCAGTAGGCTTACTGTATTTTGAAAACGCTGCCCGTGGGCTACAATGCCTGTAAGCGCAGGAAATGGCTCCCGCTTGCTTTGAGGCTGCAAGGAGGCGAGGTCTTCCCAGTCCCTGGCCAGCAGGGGGAGGGAGAGGAGCTGCTTCCTTTGAAAAAACGGGAAATTAAAGGGATATAAAAAATAAGGGATAGCAGCAGGAAACTGCTTGAAATAAGGGAGATTCCCGGGGAAAACGGGATACTTGACAGCACTGCTTCTGAGATACAACTGTATTTCAATCCATTGATTTCATTGTGTTTGCTCTGAGTACAGTGGCACCTACAGTTACGAACTTAATTCGTTCCGGAGGTCCGTTTGTAACCCGAAACTGTCCTTAACGTGAGGACCTCCTGCTAATGGCGCCTCCTGCTGCTGTCATGCTGCTGGCGCGACTTCCGCTCGCATCCCAGGGCAAAGTTCGCTACCAGGAGCATCTACTTCCGGGTTAGCGGAGCTTTTAACCCGAAGCATTCGTAAGCCGGGTGGAACGTAACACGAGGTTCCACTGTAAAGCTTAGTTGGACACAACCCCATAGATCTGGGTACCACGGCATATGTTCCACCCGTGTATCATTTCTGCTAGGTGTTAGGGAGGGATAGGCAGGACAATGGCAAGTGTGCAAGAGGGGCTATCGTCTGGCTTGGGAGAGGGGGGCAGTGATTTGTGGGGACCTATACCAGCCCGGAGGCAAGAATTGGAGGCAGGAGAAGCTTCAGAGCACAGGATGGGTCAGAAGAAGAGGAGGAAGAGGCAGACTGGGCAAGTGAAGGGCACTTCCCCACCTTCTCCTATACCACTGTCTCCCAGAACCAGGAGGGGATTAAAAAGGGCAGAGCAGAGGTAGCTTCTACACAGGCACAGTCTCTGTCTGCATGTGTGCAGCCCCTTGGGGGGGGTACATAAACTGGTGGAGGGGACTGTTGGCCCACTGTTGCTGCAACTGTTCCATAGAGTGCATAGCTAGGAATAAAGGTAAAGGTAAAGGAACCCCTGACCATTAGGTCCAGTCGTGTCCGACTCTGGGGTTGCGGCACTCATCTCGCGTTACTGGCTGAGGGAGCCGGCATACAGCTTCCAGGTCATATGGCCAGCATGGCAAAGCCGCTTCTGGTGAACCAGAGCAGCGCACGGAAACACCGTTTACCTTCCCGCCGGAGCAGTACCTATTTATCTACTTGCACTTTGATGTGCTTTCAAACTGCTAGGTTGGCAGGAGCTGGGACCGAGCAACGGGAGCTCACCCTGTTGTGGGGATTCGAACCACCAACCTTCTGATCGGCAAGCCCTAGGCTCTGTGGTTTAACCCACAGCGCATAAATAACCAGAACTGCCAAAGCAACTGTAAGTGCCCTCTTCGCCAGTAAATAGTTAACTCTCTGCCATGTGCAATCCTTGGGCTGGGAAGCATCCTTGACACAAGGAGATCTACCTATTCCCTCTGTCAGGTGGAATTGAACCACTAGGCTTCAGGGAGCTAGCTCTCCACTTGAGCCATAGGCCCAAGGGTGACTAACCTGATGTCTTCCGAATGATGTTGGAGTCCAGCTCCCATCAGTATCTGGCTGACATGGTCAGTGGGCATGAATGAAAGGGTCTGAGACCCTCCAGATGTTGCTGGACTAAGAGTGTTTCCCCCAGATGATCTCGGGGATCAACTTGGGGTGTGCAGGGCAGGGCATTCCTTAAGGTACCCTGGACCTAAGTAATTCAGGATGTGGGTGGCACTGTGGTCTAAACCACTGAGTCTTTTGGGCTTGCCGATCAGAAGGTCAGCGGTTCAAATCCCCGTGATGGGGTGACCTCCCATTGCTCTGTCCCAGCTCCTGCCAACCTAGCAGTTCAAAAGCACACCAGTGCAAGTAGATAAATAGGTACCATTGCAGCAGCAAGGTAAACGGTGTTTCCGTGCACTTTGGTTTCCATCACGGTGTTCTGTTGCTCCAGAAGCGGTTTAGTCCTGCTGGCCACATAACCTGGAAAGCTGTCTGTGGACAAACGCCAGCTCCCTTGGCCTGAAAGCGAGATGAGCGCCACAACCCCATAGTTTCCTTTAATCGTCCAGGGGTCCTTTACCTTCTTTTTACTTTAATTCAGAGCTTTGGACCCTAGTACAGCTTGGCCCGGATGATATTGCAACTGCTCTGTTTCTCTGGTCCCCTTCCAGGTTGGTTCTTTCTTCATGATTAACTTGTGCCTGGTTGTGATAGCAACACAGTTTTCCGAAACAAAACAGCGGGAGAATCAGCTGATGAAAGAGCAGCGAGCCCGCTACCTCTCAAACGACAGCACAATCGCCAGCTTCTCCGAGCCGGGGAGCTGCTACGAGGAACTCCTCAAGTACATCTGCCACATTTTCAGGAAAGTCAAGCGGAGGACGTTGCGCCTCTACAACAACTGGCAGAGCAAGCGGCGGAAAAAGGTCAACCCCAACGGCGGAGACGACGGCCAAGGCCGCCGGAGCAAGAAGCGTATCACCTCCATTCACCACCTCATCCACCAGCACCACCACCACCACTACCACATCAGCAACGGGAGCCCTCATGGGCCGCGGTCCAACCCCGAGATCTGCGACCTTGAGCTCAAGGTCATGAAGCCCGGAAGTCAACTCATGCTTCCGCCGTCATCCCCCAACCTCCGGAACTCTGCGGCTCCAGATTCGGAGTCCGTCCACAGCATCTACCACGCAGACTGCCACGTGGAAGGGCCCCCGATGAAATGCAAGTCTTCCAGCGTCACGGCGGGGGTCAAGCTCTCCAATCATGGCAACATGAACTACCCGACCATCTTGCCTTCTCCCGTTGGCAGGGCTGGTGTCGCCCCGGCATCGGCAGGGCAGAAAAACGACGGTAGCAGTGGCGGAACCACTCCCGTGGCTGTGGTCAATAGCCCGGTGCATATGAACGTGGACTCCTTTGGGAAGCTCCATCATTTGGTCGGAGAACATGGTAAGGGGGGAAGAGTTTGGTATCTCGGCTTAGGCTCAGCAGGCAAAGAGAGAAGGCCAGTCATGAAATCAAAGGGTGCTGAGAATACAAGAATGTAGGAGAAGCCCCATTGGATAATTGATTGATTGATTGATTAATAAATTATTATTATTATTATTATTATTATTATTATTATTATTATTTATATGCTGCCCATCTGGCTGGGTTTCCCCAGCCACTCTAGTCTGGGTGGCTCCCAAAGGATATTAAAAACACACACACACAAAAATCAAACATTAAAAACTTTCCTAAACAGGGTTGCCTTCTGGTGTCTTCTATAAGATAGTTGTTTTTCCCCATGACATCTGACGGGAGGCCATTCCACAGGGAGGGTGCCACAGCCGAGAAGGCCCTCTTCCTGGTTTTCTGTAACCTAACTTCTTGCAGTGAGGAAACCGCCAGAAGGCCCTCAGGGCTGGACCTTAGTGTCTGGGCTGAACGATGGGGATGGAGAGGCTCCATCTACTTCTGACAATGATTAGCTGGATGGCCCAATAGGAGCCCACAACCAAGGCACAAAAGCTGTTGGTGTCTGATAGACCTTTCCACCACCATTAATGTTGTCTGATCTCCCTTGAAAGCCATTTCACCCAGTGGCCACCACCACATTCCACACGAGCAAATTCCTCAAATTAACCATATACTGTGCATTTCATGGAGCGTATGGTCTTTCCGTGGCAATTTGCTTTTAATTTAGCTTCAATGGAATCATCCAGTTAGTCCAGTGACAGGCAAACTTGGCCCTCCAGCTGTTTTGGGACTACAATTCCCATCATCCCTGACCACTGGTCCTGTTAGCTAGGGATGGTGGGAGTTGTAGTCCCAAAAAACAGCTGAAGGGCCAAGTCTGGCCTTCACTGAAGAAGAAGAAGAAGAGTTTGGATTTGATATCCCGCTTTTCACTACCTGAAGGAGTCTCAAAGCAGCTAACATTCTCCTTTCCCTTCCTGCCCCACAACAAACACTCTGTGAGGTGAGTGGGGCTGAGAGGCTTCAGAGAAGTGTGACTAGCCCAAGGTCACCCAGCAGCTGCATGTGGAGGAGCGGGGAAGCGAACCCGGTTCACCAGATTATGAGTCCACCGCTCTTAACCACTACACCACACTGGCTCTCACTGAGTTAAACCCTTTCACCAATACATACAGGCAATCCCATGTCAGTGTGAATTAAACCAATTTTATGTAACAAGGCCAAATGGGGACAAGTTCTTCCCATGGGCGAGAGGTTTAAGAGCACCCAGCTGCTCGTGTAGGTTGTTGATGAAATTACACCCCTAAGCTTTGGTTGCCATACATTCGGAAGTTCCTGGACATAGCTGAAATATTGCAGTTGGAAGCAAGGTCCAGGCAGAAATCACTTGAATGTTTGGGAAAATACGGACAGATGGCAACCCATGTGTTGACAGCATGGATTTTGCCGAAATTCCTTAAAAATAGCTCAAAAACTTTGCCAAAAGGCTCAACAACTTTTGTGTCCAGGTTTTCACCTTTTGAAATATGTCAACCCTACCCTAAGCAAGTTGGGACGTGGGTGGCACTGTGGGTTAAACCACAGAGCCTAGGGCTTTCCGATCAGAAGGTCGGTGGTTCAAATCCCCGCGGCGGGGTGAGCTCCTGTTGTTCGGTCCCAGAAGCGGCTTAGTCATGCTGGCCACATGACTCAGAAGCTGTACGCCGGCTCCCTCGGCCAATAAAGTGAGATGAGCTCCGCAACCCCAGAGTTGTCCGTGACTGGACCTAACGGTCAGGGGTCCCTTTACCTTTACCCTAAGCAAATGATCTTCAAGCCTCGCTTGAGAACCATGTAGGAGGGCCCAAGCTGTTCCCATTCATCTCATCCACATCCTTCCATTGCAGGTCTTTGTCGGACGTCCAGCAGGTTGTCTGGTTTCGATGTGCAGTACCCCCTGCCCAGCCCACAGGCCAACATGCTGAACTGTGAGCTGCAGAACTGCCCGTACTGCGCCAGCATCCTGCAGAACCCCGAGTTCGAGTTCAGCGAGTCGGACAGCTACGAGTCGGGCGACGATAACACCGGCGTCTACGAATTCACGCAGGATGTGAAGCACGGGGACCAGAGGGACCAGATCCAGCAGCAGAGGAAGAAGAAGAGGAAGAAGAAGAAGAAAGAGCCAAAGGAGAGGAATAGGGTAGCCAGGTTCTGGAAGGCGTTTGGCGACAAGCTGAAGAGGATAGTGGAGAGCAAGTATTTCAACCGGGGGATTATGATCGCCATCCTCATCAATACACTGAGCATGGGGATTGAGTATCACGAGCAGGTAGGTGGCACACGTCTCTCGTTAAGCTGGTTTTTGTAGGAATGGGGGAGGAATCAAATTTGACTTGTCTTCCAAGGTGAATCCGCCTGGTTCCCACTCTGCAAAACAGTATGAGGACCAGAACGCAGCCATCCTTCGAAATTCACATTTTGCAGCCCAGTTTTTTAGCTAAGTGTTG
Organism: Lacerta agilis; assembly: GCF_009819535.1. Classification (NCBI taxonomy): domain Eukaryota; kingdom Metazoa; phylum Chordata; class Lepidosauria; order Squamata; family Lacertidae; genus Lacerta; species Lacerta agilis. The sequence goes on from NC_046324.1 coordinate 45,417,485, forward strand.
TGTGCAAAAAAAATGCACCCACCAGGGCAGGGCCGGATTTAGGTTTGATGAAGCCCTAAGCTACTGAAGGTAATGGTGCCCTTTATATGTCCAGCTGTCCTTTGTCAACAACAAATTGTCGCTTTTTTCTGTGTTGAATATATGCTATATGGTAGTTTATGGGCCTAATAGGTATCTAAAGACATTTGCACATGCAGAATGCAGGCACCCTATATATAGACATGAGCAAACCAGTGATATTTCAAGGAGCAGGCTAGCAGGAGGGGCCCATTACTTACACCATAGGAGCCTACACAACACAAAACACTGTTGCTGTATGTAGGTTTTATTTTACATATTTTTTATCTTATACTTTAGAAATGTACATCCAGGTTTTTTTCTTTAAATTTTTGGGGGGGCCCAAAAAATCCCAAGTGGGGAGAGTGTTCTTGCACTCAGCTCCTGTTTGCAGGATTCCCATAGGCTTCAGTTTAGCCACAGTGAGAATAGGATGCTAGACAAGGCAGACATTGGCCTGATCCAGCACCCAGACTCTTCTTATGCTCTCAGGGAGAATGTGGCTTAGTTAAACATGGAAGAGTTTCTCTTCTTATATAAAAAGCAAACATAGCTGTGTGGGCATGTAAGAGAAATTCAGAAATCCATATTAGGGATTTATTAAGGTAAAGGTAAAGGTAAAGGACCCCTGACCATTAAGTCCAGTCACGAACGACTCTGGGGTTGCTGCACTCATCTCGCTGTACTGGCCAAGGGAACCTGCATACAGCTTCCGGGTCATGTGGCCAGCATGACTAAGCCGCTTCTGGCGAACCAGAGCAGCGCACAGAAATGCCGTTTACCTTCCCACCACAGCAATACCTATTTATCTACTTGCACTGGCGTTCTTTCGAACTGCTAGTTTGGCAGGAGCTGGGACCGAGCAACGGGAGCTCACCCCATCGCAGGGATTCGAACCGCCGACCTTCTGATTGGCAAGCCCAAGAGGCTCAGTGGTTTACACCACAGTGCCACCAGTGTGGGATGCCTTTATTGTTGTTTAGTTGTTTAGTCGTGTCCGACTATTCGTGACCCCATGGACCAGAGCACACCAGGCACTCCTGTCTCCCACTGCCTCCCGCAGTTTGGCCAAACTCATGCTAGTCGCTTCGAGAACACTGTCCAACCGTCTCGTCCTCTGTCGTCCCCTTTTCCTTGTGATCTTTCCCAACATCAGGGTCTTTTCCAGGGAGTCTTCTCTTCAATGCCTTTATTAGGACCAACCGAAACATCACGCAAGCAACGTGTGCAAGCTTTAAAGTCCTCCAGATCTCTTTAAAAGAAACCAGCCCTGCTGGATAGCTCAGTTGTTTAGAGTGTGGTGCTGATAACACCAAGGTTGCAGGTTCAACCCCCATATTCCTGCATTGCAGGGACTTGGACCAGATGGTAATCAGGGTCCCTTTCAACTCTGTGATTCTATGAAACCAGGTCAAAGGGTAGCAAACTTCTTTCAGGCTCAAGTCCCACATTCACTCCACACGTTGGCAGTGGGTGTAGCTCAGCCTAGGCGTGGCCATCCGACATTCCTGCATTCTTACTGCTGCAGAAACTTCACAGAGGCAGATTTAGGGCAGTGCAACCCATTCCACTGCCCTGGGAGATGCAGGGCGACGCAACCATGATGTGGCGAATTAAGCAGAACAGAAGGTGAGAGGCAGGTGGCGGCACCAGATTTTGCACAGGGCACCACTGAAATTCAAAAGACCAAAGTCCACCCTTGCGGTTCAGATGATCTGCGCAAATATGATGAGGAGGGAGGGTTTGTTCCCTCTCCAGTCATCCGCCTGATGACTGCCGAAGAAGCCATTTGCATCCCCATCACAGTACTGGTCTCAGCCCACCATAGCACTGCAATCTAAATATATATTAATTCGTGGCAAAGACCAAGAGATCGCTCTGAGGGAGACTAGTAAATGGTTTGGAGTGCCCCAGTTTCTCTTTTCAGATTGACTTTAAGTTCTATCGTGCGTAACAGAACTTAGCACAGCAGCCTATTGAAGGTAAAGCAACTCGCGCTTTCAGTGTTCCTAAATGCTTAGCTTCGGGGCATAGACAGCAACAGCTCCTTGGTGTTCTTCCCACTCACCTTCTCCAGAGTGACCCTAGGAGCCCATTCTCAGTGACCGACTCTCCTCTTTTCGCCCCGATAGTCTCCAATCAGCACAAAGGGCAAGAAAACATCTTCTCAGTGCCAGAAATCTCCCCTTCCATGCCGACTGGGCAACTCTAGGGTAAGGGAGGCACAGATCCTGCTGGAACCCTACTACAGAAGTAGCAACGGGTCTTCAAGCCCCTTGCAACCCCAGATCACTACACCTCTGCTAGAGGAGCCCATAATCACTTCCAAATTTTAACTGCATCAAGCAAACGCTCACTTTCTTTCCCGATTAGTCCTCCCCCATATGCGCTTAATGAGGTGACAACTTAAATGAAGTGTCAGAGTAATAATAATAATAATAATAATAATAATAATAATAATAATTTATACCCCGCCCATCCGGCTGGGTTTCCCCAGCCATTCTGGGAGGCTCCCAACAGATTAAAAACAAAGTTGTTGTTATTATTATTATTATTATTATTATTATTATTATTATTATTATTATTATTATTTGTACCCCGCCCATCTGGCTGGGCTTCCCCAGCCACCCTGGTCGGGTTCCAACAAATGTTTAAATACATTAAAGCGTCAAACATTAAAAACTTCCCTAAACAAGGCTGTCTTCAGATGTCTTCTAAAAGTCAGATAGTTGTTTATCTCCATGACATCTGATGGGAGGGCATTCCACAGGGCGGGTGCCACCACCAAGAAGGCCCTCTGCCTGGTTCTCTGTAACCACACTTCTTGCAGCGAGGGAACCGCCAGAAGGCCCTCAGAGCTGGACCTCAGTGTTTGGGCAGAATGACGGGGGTGAAGATGCCATTTAAGGCTTTAAAGGACAGCACCAACACTTGATTACTTAGATGAGGTGTCAGATTTGGCCAGGTGGTGGAGGAATCCAGTGGGTCTCAAGTACTTCAGATACAATCAAATCCTTTCACGGAATCAACCCTATGCCCACTGGCTTCAGCTGCCCTCAAAGTCCCATAAAAGTGTCGTTTAGTCTTGACGGGTGTGTGAAGATCTATCTCCTTCTCCTTCTTCTTTTTAAGTGCTTACGGGAAATAAAAATGCATGCTGTTCACGCCAATACAGAGAGCAGCGTGGTGTCGAGAAACATTTCTGAAAGGCAAGGACACCTTGTCCCCATTGTCCTGTTGGGCTGGAGATGACTCACCTCAAGAGCCATTTGTCGGGTCACTCAATGTACAAGAAAGATGCTCTTTTTCATTTTCACCCTGACTTTCCTTAGGGTGAGGCAGTTAATTCTGAATACTCATCAAAGTGCAGGCCCTCCATTTTTCCCTCTCTCTGTGCGTGTTCCTGCTTTTTGATGCTGTTGTGGCATTTATTGCTCTTAGGAGCAAATCATTTGCACATTATAAAACCTGCTCGTGGCAGATTAGGCTATCCACAATGGCCTACCTCCACTCTCGGAGGCAGCGAATACCAGTTGCTGCGTATCGCTAGTAGGGAGAGGGTCCGTTGCACTCAGATATTGCTTGTGGGTTTCCCAAAATCGGTATCTACTAGATAGTGAGAACAGGGGGGTCAACAGAATGGGACTTTTTACTCTTCTTCTGGTCTTAGCCTTGGGCAAAACTGATGTGTTGCCCTCAAGCAAAGAGTAAAGAGGAAGAGGGAGTGGTTTCTTAAGAAAAACACGTAGGAACTTCTCGATTCTTGGCAGGTTGGCTCACTCTCTCATGCTGGAAGGCATGTCGCAGAACAAGCGGGGCAGGCAGGGGCTGTAGCTCAGCGGCAGAGCATCTACTTTGTACGCAGAAGCTCCCAGGTTCAATCCCCGACATCTCCTATTGCCTGTGCTTTGGTAATCTCCAGGTCAGATTATTTGTCCTATGTGTCAGGTTTCGGGGAATCCGATCCCTCCCACGGTGGCAGCCAAGATAGACAATAGAAGTTCTTACCAATTGATTTATTCAATATTCACAGCGAGAGATGAAGGAATGCAGTCTCCCCTAGATAATGGTGTTGCTCCAACTAAAGTCCCACCCCCTCCATCTCTCCTATTCTACATCACCCCTGCGTCGGCTAATCTGAGCTTTCTGCCTCTGAGCCTTCCGTTCGACTACCCTCAATGCCCGCCTAGTCCTGGGAGAGGGGGTGGGTCAGGAATGCTCTCCAAGGACGCTTGAGTCTGTCAGCTGTCACTCCCCTGGTGCTTCTTCTTCCCGCTGTTCCTCCCAGCTTCTCCCCTCTGCAGCATCTGAACTATGACCTTCTGCAAACCACCGTTCTGAATCTATACTGTCCTCTTGTTCTCTGGAAGGTTCAGGAGAAGGGGGGTGGTCCCTGTTGGGATTTTTATCTGTTCGTTGTTAACTCTCGAGTTAACAAAGCAGTATTCTCAGAGCCACGCAATGTTTTAAAAGTCCCTGCGTGGCCACTGACTTCTTACTGCGTCGGAAAATCCAAAAGCCCAGTACTCTTCAAGCTGCGTTTCTGCAAAACGTCCTTTTCTCCTCTCATCAGCAGAGTAGATTTTTCAGCAAAGAAACAAAGGCAAGCATTAGTGTCTGTGTTTATCTCTTCCCAATAAATCAAAGTGAGTCCATTCTAATTAACAAGATTTATTGACTTTAAAGGTTAAGGGCTACCAGCCAGGAGAGAAACACTCCCATCCTGGCTCGAGCCGGAAGAGGACTGAATAACTGCATAGTCCGTTACAAATATCACATTGCACAGAGACACAGTTGTGCAACATCTTCTGTGATTGCAGGACGCACAGCAAAGCTTTTAACCCTAAAAGCAGTCACTCTCACATTATCTATCCTCTGCTGCTTCAGCAATAGCTGGTGTGTTTTGTGTGAATCACATGAGTGTCTGAGTTACAGCGTGAGAAAGGAAGTTGGTCTTATCTCTTCCGTCTGCTTATTGTGTTTTAGTTTCACTTTTGCAGTGTCACTGTTCATAGAACACAGGCGTGCCTATTGAGTCTCTGTATATAAGACTGTAAATAAAGTAGCTTAGATCTACATATGCGTCTTTCTTCTTGCTGAGAAATGCCAGAAGATATTGTGTGCTCTTTTCATGAGAGAAGAGTCACAGATTGCCAGCGCTCTGGACTGAGGGAGGATGCCAGCCAGAGAGGGCCAGGGAGACACTCTGTAGTTCTGGGAGTTCGTTGTCCGGCCCCAGTGAGCATTTTTCCCAACAGTCCCCACCATTCCTCCTCAGTCCAGCCCCTGATATATGTGAGGCTGCCTCTAAAGACAGTTCTGAAACTTCAACTGGTGCAAAATTCAGCGGTCAAGCTGTTCACTGGGGCAAGACAGTTTGAGCATTTAATGCCAATAAATGCACTGGCTCCCAGTTAGTTTCTGGGCACAATTCAAAGTGATGGTTTTGACCTATAAAGCTTACATTTTCCAGGGTGATTAAATAGTCAGTCCCTTTTCCCAGGGAAATCTGAGAACTGTAGCTCCGCAAGGGGGATCTAGACATATCCTAACAACTCTGAGCACCCTTAAAAAAAACTACACATCTCCTACATGTCCTTCTTCCCAGGAAACTTGCTTGGGTGGAAGCTAGAGTGGGATGTGTGAGAGAATTGACATGTTTTGCCCCACCCACTTTTGCTTCTGACCCCGCCTACCATGACCATGTGTCTCCTGAAGGTTGTTGAGAAGGGAATGCGAGCTTTGGCTTGAAAAAGCTTCCCCACCTCAATTTAGTGAATAGAACGGCATCGCGATGCTAAGCAGCCAATCGGTTTTGTCACGGCAGCTCTTGCCTTTGATGTTGCTGTGAGTAACGGCTGGCTCAAGCGTTGAGCTTAAAAAGCTGTTTATTAGACATTGATAATTACAGAGTGATAAAACGTGACTACTCTCCTAGCTAACAGTTTTCCGGACTAGAGTCTTCGCGCCTTTTCCAGCAGAGGAAGCCTCTAGTCGCCCTGAAATGACGTCTGAGCTTACGTCTCCCCCTTTGTTCCTTCCCCTGTCTGCTACTGACTGATTTAATTGCTCATCTTCCAACATTGTGTATGCAATCAAATGCCAACAGTGCCCTTCAGCTCTCTATATTGGACAAACAGGCCAAACCCTACGCCAAAGGATAAATGGACATAAATCTGATATCAGGAATCACAAGACAGAGAAACCAGTAGGAGAACACTTCAATCTCCCAGGACATTCTATAAAAGATCTCAAAGTAGCTGTCTTAATACAAAGAAATTTCAGAAATAGACTGGAAAGAGAAGTGGCTGAATTGCAACTAATCACCAAACTTAAAACCATGGAGAAACCTGGTTTGAACAAAGACATTGGATTCTTATCTCATTATACATAACAAAGCCATCTTTAGCCATCTCACCCCTTGCATTTCCCTGCAAGACTAACTGCAGCCCTTTAGAGTCGTCAACAGGTTTTCCACATTTATCAGCCTATCACCCATTCCCACCACCCTTCTGAGTAATACCCCTCCCCACTCCCCACTATATTTAAGGATCTGGTGACTTCTGTTTCAGTGTATCTGAAGAAGTGTGCATGCACACGAAAGCTCATACCAGGAACAAACTCAGTTGGTCTCTAAGGTGCTACTAGAAAGAATTTTCGATTTTGTTTTGACTATGGCAGACCAACACAGCTACCCACCTGTAACTGCTACTGACAGCGTGAGGGCTTTCTCTTTCTTCCTGAGACGTCTGCTGATGGGGGCTGGGGGATGAGGAAGTATCTGTACTTATTATCGGTAATTGCTCTCGATATTTACCCTCCTCCCCCTGACTGGCTGAATCCCAATTCTCTCTCTCTGCCCTTTCATCTATGCTCTCCCCCCTCTCTTCCCGAGCAATGCTTTGATCCCTGACAGGTTTTGACTACTTGATGATGTCACAGAAGGGAAGCCAACCCAGTTGTGGGCGGGGAAGTCAGCATGAGAGGACAATGGGAAAACAAGACCCAATAGCTGTGGACATTTTCTCTGGGAAATTGCCGAAAGAGAAATGGGGTGTTGTTGTTGTTGTTTTCAATGCCGCTGAGCATGTTTCAATCAATCAATAAAATTTATTCGACCGTCAGTCGGTACACAATCATTATCCGTACAAAAATTAAAACATCTAAACATCTCAAGGAGCTTAACACTAAAACATACAATGAGAAGTAGATTATACAGCTGAGCATGTTTCTGAGAAACCGTGACTGGCTGTGGCTAAGCCTCGTGTTCTCCGATCGAGTGTGTTGCGCCAAGAAAGGCATTTTCAGTCTTGGGGCTTGCGAGATGCTAGATTGCTAAAAGTTTTTCTTTCACCGTCCAAACCCCAAGAGCAATTGAACGTTCCACTTCTCCGTCTTCAGCCAGCTTACCGCCATGCAGCTTTGCTGCGTCAGAAAGCTGGGCTTTGCAAGCAGAGCTCCGCGGATCATCCCCGTACGTGTGGGGCTGCTCAGACCCTGGCTTAGCTTGCAAACAGCCAGGCTAACAAACAACGGAGCTGGCAGAGCCAGCCTTTCTTCCTGAGTGCCTTACAGCAGCTTGAGATCAGAAAGTGGTCCCGAGGGGCTTTGCCTGGGGCTGCTGTGTTATGCTGAGAGCAAAAGGAATCAAAGCTGAGCACCTTAGCCTGTTGCCAGGATAGCTCTTGGCTACTGTTATCAAAGCCTGGGACCCAAGGCTCTTTCAGATCTCAAAACAAAATGTAGCAAAATGGGAGGGGAACAGCAAGGAGGATCTGAGATCAGGGAAGAGCTGCCTCCTAGTAGCAGAGAGACTGTTTTGCATGCAGAAGGAGCCAAGTTCATTCCCCAATAGCATCTTCAGGTTGAGTCAGGAAAGATCCTGGAGAACCACTGGCAGTCAATGTAGACCGGGGGGGGGGGTGGCCAATGTGGTGGCTGATAGATGTTTTGGACTACAACTCCCACCATTCTTGACCATTCGCTGTGCCGGCTGAGGCTGATGGGATGTCAGGAGCAAGCCAGCAATAAAACATACCATGCAGGTGGGAATAAACTATTTGTTAGCAGAAACACAATCTTCACAGGAGTGAGAGGCCTGACGAGCAGAGGAACTCATCTCCAGTAGGTCTTGCCCCCTTAAAGCAGTTGCTGAGACTGAGAGTCCCCGCCTCCTCACAGCCGTCTAAGCCCCCTCCTCACCAGAGCTTTTCCCAAGCAATCAGAGACTGCGCCTGCGTGCAGCCAACCTCTCCACCCTTTTCATGCCTCTTCTAGTTCTGTGAGACAAGCAGGGAGGGGAGCTTGTTGCAGAGGGAGGGGGAGACACCCAAAACTCTTCACAAGCCGGACTCATCTCTGCCTCTAGGCCTTCCTCATCCCACTCTCCTGCTTCAGCTTCTGATTCTGATTCTGGACTTCCCTCTGCCACAGACTCTCCCTGCTCACTAAACCCTGTTACTTCTTCAGCTTCTGACACCTCCTCCTCCCAGTCTTCTCCCTCTGACCACTCACCATTGTCCCACCACTACTCCCTGGGCTCTGAGCCTTCTTCCCTTGTTGGTTCCCCAGCTGCCTCCTCCCATCATTCCTCTGCGTCCAAAAAGTGCGTGAGATGGGAGTTCTAGTGCAAAGCACCTGGAAGGTACCACAATGACTGGGGTAGACAACTGTCAGGGAACCGTCAGAGCCCAGCGGGGTGGTGGAAATGCTCTGCGAGGATGCTGATTCCCAACATCGCCGGAGCAGCAGGGAGTCATCCTGCAGGAGCGACAGGGAGGAAGAGAGCTCCGTGGGGAAGGGGCTGTGGGATGCTCCGGGTTCCCAACACTGACCAAGCGGCTCAGTAGAGGAGGGGGCAACAGCAGTTCCGTCGCCCCAATTGCGTAGAGGGGTGAAACGCAGGGATGAGAGAAGGAGACTTGGGGTGCCCAAGTTCTTTGGTTGGGGGCGCTCTCGTAAAGCTCCACTTCCGGGATCTGAGAGAAATGGTCGCAGACTTTTGAGCTCTGCAATGTATATGTTGTTGTTGAGTCGTTCAGTCGTTCAGTCGTGTCCGACTCTTCGTGACCCCGTGGACCAGAGCACGCCAGGCACGCCTATCTTTCACTGCCTCCCGCAGTTTGGCCAAACTCATGCCAGTCGCTTCGAGAACACTGTCCAACCATCTCGTCCTCTGTCGTCCCCTTCTCCTTGTGCCCTCCATCTTCCCCAACATCAGGGTCTTTTCCACCAGCAATGTATATAGTTGTACAATAAATCCTGTAAATAAGAGGATCCGGAGTCAGGACTCTTTACTCGCGAGAAACCACCACGGAAACCTTACAACAACACGGCACAACCTGGCTCAGAATAAGGCAGGTCCCTATGCTCCTACGATGCGCTGGTGCATACTCTCCGACATCTGATGGCCGGTGGCGAGGGTTGATGGGAGTTGGAGTCCAGAAACATCTGGAGGGCCACAGGGTCCGGAAGGCTGCTGTAGAGGGTGCCACAAATGGGGGTTACTGTTCTCGGTCACCCAACTGCATTTTGGTCCAGGGAGTTTTTGTCAATGGGTTCCTTTTCTGCACTAGGGGCACACAGCCTATGCCACGCCAGGCCAGGCCGATCCCTGGCACCGGCCCAACCTCTGCTTCTGGTCCCTCCTTCTTTCTCCCAGCGATAAAAAACAGCACGTGCAAATCTCCCCAAGGAAGACAACGAGTAGGAAGTTCTGAACGCTGTTTATTTTCCTCCCAGTCTTTCCCGGTTTTGCCTTCTGCGCTTGTTTCCTACTAGCTGGGGGATTCCTGTAGTGGTTATTTCTTCTTTTTAAAAAATCCAGATGTAATATTTATGCTTGCATCTGTCTCTCCTCGGAAAACATGAAGTAAAAGGAAAGAGAACAAGACGCCACTTTCGGGAAATGATGTAGAACACCGTGGGGAAGAGAGGATTTGTTACTGTTTTTCAGCCTTGCCGCACGAAAACTCAAACAAGCTTTCGGTATCCTGGGCAGTGTCAACCCGCTTTTCCCTCCTTTCCCTTTCGCATCAAGCGTTCTTTGATCATCCCGGGTAGCCAAAAGACATCCTAATTGCATGCCGTCATCCCAGAATCTCCCCCCCCCCCCCGGACATCCTACACCACGTAGGGACCAAACTGCTTACACAGCAGTAAACAGCCGGAGGGGAAACATGCTAATGTTGCGATTATCCCACCTGGGTTTCCAACAGCCACCAGCTCAAGTTCTCCCTAATTGGGATAAAAGCTGGGTTTTTGCCTGGAGCTCTTCAGGTAGAACGTTTGCTCGCAATCCCAATAAATATATATTTTTGTGGCATTCCTACATTGTGGCCTGTCAAGGGCGCTCCTCAGCCAAAGCAATGCACACAGCACATAGTAAACTATTTAATGTCAAAGCTGACACAATCGTTTCTACAGCCCTGAACACCCACCCGCATGTCAGTCTAGTGTCTAGGCAGCTATTCCCAAATCCATGCCCCATGGAGCAGTTGCAGCAACAGGGAGCCATGTACCCCTCCACCAATTTACGTAGATTCTGCCGACAGGCTGCACGCACACAACCAGAGACTGTGCCTGCGTGGAAGCTGCCTCTGCTCTGCCCTTTTCAGCCCCCTCCTGGTTCTGGGAGACAATGGTGCTGGAGAGGGTGGAGAAGCACCTAGCCCTTCACTTGTCTGACTTGCCTCTTCTTCCTTTTTTTTTAGCTATCCTGTGCTCCAGCCCTAACGCTTCCCCTGCCTCTGACTCTTGCCTCCAAGCTAGTACAGATCCCTACAAATCACTGGTTCCCTTCTCCCAAGTCAGACTGTGGTCCCCCTTCCCCCGGTGCACACTCATTGGATTCCTGCCATCTAGCTCAGTAATTCCTACGCTGACTGGCAGCAGCTATCCAGGGTTTCAGACAGGGGTCTTTAGCAGCCCCAACTCTCTCTCTCTCTCTCTCTCTCTCTCTCTCTCTCTCTCTCTCTGTGTGTGTGTGTGTGTGTGTGTGTGTGTTGTTTTGCAATATTTGGTGACGTCCATATTTCAAAAGATGGCTGTGTTTGGGCTTTGCCCTGTTTATTTATTTATTTATTTGGCACATTAATTTTTCTTGGAATATGTTAACTATTGTCTCTCAAAGTGTGCATTGGGTAGGCTCACCTCCCAAATGCGAACCAAATCAACTTTCTACCCTATCCTTAGAGAAAATGCCTCTTTAGCCCAAAGGAAAATCTTGCACGGACTCAACATTTGGCAGTTGTTCCCCCCTCCCCCCAAGAATTCAACCGGTTTGAAGATTTCCCTGATTTCTGCTTTTTTTTCTCATTCTTCTCCAAATGACTTTTTTCAGCCTGCATTTCAGAACAAGATGTTCCCTCTTTGAGCCTGAGAGTCTTTGACAGATAAGTCCTTGGAGAGGCCGGGCTCTGAAAAGCCAACTCTTTCCTCGAAACGGTTCTGCTCATTTCACTGAGCTAAAGAAACTGTCCCCCCAAAAAATTTCAGTCATCAGGATATAAAGTTTTCACGGAGCTATGAGAAAGAGGGTTGTTTTTTTTCTCCTGGAGACTGTTTGGCAGTTCTCAGCAGGTGGGCTTTGAAATACAGATTCTTGTCCCTAATTGCCAAGCCTCCATCTTTTGATATGGTTGTGATTATTTGGGATAACAGGGTCCCGTTATCTATTGAAGCTCCTTCAATATACAGAGTGAGCAGTGCTGGCAAGAAATTATAAATACAAATGAGCCAAAAACATTCTAAGACAATTAAGATTAACAGAAAAAGAGGTGGAAACACATCAATAGCTACATGTCTGGAGAGGCTTGCCAAAACAAGCGTTTTAAACGGGCACCGAAAAGAGTGCAGGGACACCGAAAAGAGTGTCAATACGCAGGGAGTTCCAAAGTTTAAGGGCTGCCACACTATTATCATTTCCCTTCAGGTGTGCAATGGGTATTGTGTGGTACTTGTGGCATTTCCAGTTCTGCTATTCAAAGTGGTTCAGTGGGCACATCTGGGGGCAATGTTAAGGATGCCACACACAATCCCTCTTGCAAATTGTCAAGGCACGGCTGTGTTCCTTGCTATCTATGACAATAAGGCCAGGGGCGTAGCAAGGGGGGCGAGGGGGGCGGTCCGCCCCGGGTTCCATAATGGAGGGGGTGACATATTATCAAGGAACAATTATTTTGGGGGGGGGGGTTGAAATTTTTTTGAAAAAAAAGTTTGAATTTTTTTTTTTAAAATGCCTGCTCCGAAGGTCTTATCTTACTATACTAGGGATTATATAGCTATATATGAAATTTCATGCATATCGGTTAATATCTTGACCCTCCTCCACTAAAATAGCTGTTCACTTGGCTGTTTTCCTATGTCATGAAGGCTGAAATTTCAATTCAGAGAACACTTACTGTTCCCAACCCTAACCCTGTGGAAAGCCATCTAATTAGACTTTAATTTGATTTTGAGATGTTTTTAGGGGGTAATTTAATTATGGTTTGATTTTATACCAATGTTATGTATCTGATGTTACCCACACTGAGCCCGACTTCGGCTGGGGAGGGTGGGATATAAATAAAAGTTTTTTATTATTATTACTTGTTATTATTCCTTTGTAAGAAAATATGAAGTAACGTAAAACAATTTTTGCGGGGGGGAATCAATGGGGGGGTGACAAGAAATTTTCCGCACCGGGTACCACCTGACCTTCCAATGCCTGGGGAGGGGGGGTGACAAAAAACTTTTTGCCCCCGGGTACCAATTTACCTTGCTATGCCCCTGAATAAGGCTATTCCAGGAGTGTGTGTGTGTGTGTGTGTAGGTGTTGCAATTCCTCCAGTAGCAAACTCAGGTGGTGAGGTCTGAGAGCCTTGGTGCCAAAGCAGGCCCAATGGAAACAGAAGGGAAATGTCTGCAGAAATGTTCACAGAACTGCCCCCTCCCCTTACCAAACAAAACAAAACAAAACACACCCACAGGAGTGTGGCAGTCAGTAACCACACAGTTAAAAGATGGAGTTAACTCTTTATTAACAAAAACACGATCTCCACAGACTTGGGCTGAATCTACACATATATTTAAAAGAAAACCGCTGTGAAAATGCTTTTAAAAAACATTTTGAAATATATATGGAATTGGCTGTTAGCTCACTAGCACCATCTAGTGACAGATTTGTATAATGCACTTAAAACATTATATTTGCAGCTGTATAGCCGAGTCCTTGGTTGAGTGTCTGGCCTAATGAGCACAGCTGTTCATTCCCGGTGGTCTTCCTCCACGAGAATCAGTTGGTGAGACTGAATGCCCCTGCCTCCTCACAGCCGTCTTAAGTCCCCTCTGACCATTCATTGTTGTCCCACCACCCCTCCCCTGGCTCTGAGCCTTCTTCTCTTGATGATTCCCCAGCTGGTTCTCCCAACCGTTCCTCTGCATCCAACCAGTCCACACCTTGCAACACATCTCACAAAGACCGAACATGCTCAGCAGCCATGAAAATGTTGAGACTTTGTTGGGAAAGTAAATGGGAAAACCATGACAGGGTGATGGAATGCTTCAGTCCTGTTCAGCTAATATCCTGGATTGCCTGACACGCTGAACAGAAGCACTCCTGTTATTGGGCGATGGCGCGGTGCAGCATTTTGTTGGAGGCCGTGTGTGTGTGTGTGTGTGTGTGTAATATTCTCCCCTGGCAGCTCAAGGGTTCCTCTGCATGAATTGCCTCCCTCTTACTAGCTGACTGTACTATTTAGTTGAGATCGCACAGTAGGAGTTGCGACGTTTGTAAGCAAAACAAACATCTGCAGGAGAGAGAATACGGAGCCGTCCAAAAGGAAGGAAAGAAAGAAGGAGAGGAGGAGGAAGGAGGAGGAGCTAGCTACGCAGGATGCTCTAATCTGAAAATGATCGTGCTCGGGAGGGTGAAATGAGGTGGCTATCAGTGCTACTGCTAATCAGCGGTGGCTACATCCATCAGGCTTCCTTAACTTGCTTATAAAGCCCAAATCCAGAAGTGATTAATCTCAGGATTGCTTTCATGGGATCATCATCCCTGAGAGGCCACCAGTGGCCCTCTGAACATTGGAGTGCGCTGGAGTTAATTGTACAACGCCAAAGTGTGCTCCGTGGTTGTTTCCTGGTAGCAGATGGAATTGTTGTTTCATAAACTCTTTAAGGGAACAACATTATTGTGTTGGTGGAAGGGGAAGGCAAGTCTACCCTTCTCTCGTAGGCTTTCACTCCCTTCTCTTGCTTAATGGGATTCTCCTGCTTTCTTCAGCCCCCCAGCCCCAAAAACCTCCTTTTCCTATACTTTTCTGTTTGCCCTGCCTCCTTCTAGACCCCACACAGACTAGCGTGTCATTTTAGGGAGTGAAACTTCATTTTTTGCACATTTCTTCAGTGACAAGTATATGTTTTTGGGGTGCGAGGAATTCAAAACAGCTATCCTTTTTTGTGATAGGGCAATATCTGGCTTGGTAAATCTACGTTTGATTCAAAAGCACATAAACTGCTCTCGGAAAACCAAAGGATTTTAATTTTACTTTTTGAAAAAGTCAAGTAACCCTATTTAAAAAAAAAAATCCTGCATCAAACGTATTGTAATAAACCATACAGCATTACCTTGTAATCATAAAACATTAGAAAGTAATGGCACTAGTTATTAAGAAATTTAAACAAGTTCCATCAAGTCTTGCTTTGATTGCTTTTTGCACATCAGCTGCTAACTTGCTTCTTGGCTTCTGGTGTAACTTTTCTCATGTGTATATACCCGGTCTGCTGCCTCGGTGACTTGTTTCACACACCTTTCTATACAAAACCTCACCTGGAATACTGTGTCCAGTTCTGGGCACCACAGTTCAAGAAGGATACTGACAAGCTGGAACGTGTCCAGAAGAGGGCAACCAAAATGGTCAAAGGCCTGGAAACGATGCCTTATGAGGAACGGCTTAGGGAGCTGGGTATGTTTAGCCTGGAGAAGAGAAGGTTAAGGGGTGATATGATAGCCATGTTCAAATATATAAAAGGATGTCATATAGAGGAAGGTGAAAGGTTGTTTTCTGCTGCTCCAGAGAAGCGGACACCGGGCAATGGATTCAAACTACAAGAAAGAAGATTCCACCTAAACATTAGGAAGAACTTCCTGACAGTGAGAGCTGTTCGGCAGTGGAATTTGCTACCAAGGAGTCTGGTGGAGTCTCCTTCTTTGCTGGTCTTTAAGCAGAGGCTTGACAGCCATCTGTCAGGAATACTTTGATGGTGTTTCCTGCTTGGCAGGGGTTGGACTGGATGGCCCTTGTGGTCTCTTCCAACTCTATGATTCTATGATTCTATGAAAATAAAAAAAATAAAAATCCTTCCAGTAGCACCTTAGAGACCAACTAAGTTTGTTCTTGGTATGAGCTTTCGTGTGCATGCACACTTCTTCAGATAGACTGAGCATGAGAGCATCAACGTGCAACTCCCACCACCTCATAAATGAACTTCTTTATCCCACTTTAGTAAGTTTACTTGTCAAAGGAAGTTCAAATACACCGTAAGACCAGTCCATCAGCTCCAACAGGGACAAAGCATTGGGGTTGATGGAAGCTGTGTACCTCGGATGTAAAAAGTAAAGGACCCCTGGATGTTTAAGTCCAGTCAAAGGCGACTATGGGGTTGTGGCGCTCATCTCGCTTTCAGGCTGAGGGAGCCGGCGTTTGTCCGCAGACAGCTTTCCTGGTCATATGGCCAGCAGGACTAAACCACTTCTGGTGATATGGTGATATGATAGCCATGTTGAAATATATAAAAGGATGTCATATAGAGGAGGGAGAAAGGTTGTTTTCTGCTGCTCCAGAGAAGCGGACACGGGGCAATGGATTCAAACTACAAGAAAGAAGATTCCACCTAAACATTAGGAAGAACTTCCTGACAGTAAGACAGTGGAATTTGCTACCAAGAAGTGTGGTGGAGTCTCCTTCGTTGGAGGTCTTTAAGCGGAGGCTTGACAGCCATCTGTCAGGAATGCTTTGATGGTGTTTCCTGCTTGGCAGGGGGTTGGACTGGATGGCCCTTGTGGTCTCTTCCAACTCTAGGATTCTATGATTATTATTATTTAGCATTGTTGGGTCTCTGGACCGTAATAAAGATTTTATTATTATTATTATTATTTAGAGATTCTTGAAGGACAATCCCCTCTTCTCCATTCCATTTTCTGAGAAAGGCTCCGGCCTTCCCTTGAAAGATGGGTTGCTCAAAGTGGCAAGCCACCCCATTTCCGCGCTAAATCCTCTTGTTGTTGATGGGATTTGTGAACCGATGAACTCTTTGTTCTGGCTTTCCGCTCCCCCTTCCCACCCTCCCTCCCACTGCAAAGGGTGCCAGAGAGAATCTCCATAAAAGTCTATTAGCCGGGATGAGTAATGGTTTGACAAAACAGATCCCCATAACCTCTCCTGAATCATCTTGGCACTAATAGAGACTGTGTGTCCGTTTTTTGATTAAACATTTCCAGGGCTCCAGGAGTTGGAGGGGGTAAACAGTTGCAGCAAATAGCAGCCCCCAACCTGCACCTCTTCCCCCCCCCAAAAAAAAACAGACTTTTGAAACGGAAGGTTGTCTTGTCATTGCTGCAAAAAGGACATATCCTCCAACATTTCTCCAGTGAAATTATTCCATAATTATGATTTTATTATTCATACCCCCAACCATCTGACTGCGTTGCCCCAGTCTGGGCAGCTTCCAATATATACAAAAGGATAATAAAACATTAAGCATTTAAAAAAAAAAGTTCCCTATACAGGGCTGCCTTCAGATGTTTTCTTAAAATTCTATAGTTACTTATCTCCTTGGCTCGGGGGGGGGGGGGGTCGCATGATTCCATACCCTCCAACATTTCTCCAATGAAAATAGGGACGTCCTAAGGAAAAGCGGGACATTCCGAGATCAAATCAGAAATCAGGACAGTGTCTGTAAATCTGGGAATGTCCCTGGAAAATAGGGAGGAGGAGGAGTTTGGACTTGTTATCCCGCCTTTCACTCCCCTTAAGGAGTCTCAAAGCAGATAACAATATCCTTTCCCTTCCTCCCCCACAATAAAAACACTCTGTGAAGTGAGTGAGGTTGAGAGACTTCAGAGAAGTGAGACTAAGCCCAAGGTCACCCAGCAGCTGCATGTGGAGGAGCGGGAAAGCGAACTCGGTTCACCAGATTACGAGTCCACCGCTCTTAACCACTACACCATGCTGGCTCCCTGGAAGCTTTCGTGGTATTGTAGCCTTATTGCAGGCCTTTCCGTTAACCTTGGGTTCTTTGTTGCACCCGGGGGGGTGAGGGAGGAAGGAGTCAAAAAAAGACACTGAGGATTTGAAATAGAGAAAGAGTTTTTATTCCTGTCATTTAGAATGGCAGGAAGGCACCCGCGTGATAATTCACAGCGAACTGCCCCGAGCATCAGTTGCATACAGTTTATATAATCTTCAAACCCCTCATTCCCCCTCCCCAGGAATCTGCTTCTTGCACGTCACACCATTAGTACCATCCTTGAAAATTCCTGTCTCACACTCTTATCTCAAAGTGGGGGTTAAGCAGCCCCTGGCTGTCCCTGGTACCTCCCGCCTTTCCCTAAGAATTATCCTGTCTCTGGCTATCTGGCAACTCTCACATCCCTCGGCCAGGAATTCCTGTGCCATCCAGGGAAGGGGGCGCTCCAGCGAAGGGGCGCTTTTCATTGACTAATGATATGCCAGAGAGGTATGCACTAAGAGAATAAGTTGCACAAAGACAGAGCTTACAGTAAAAGCTAAATATTATGCCAATAACATAGAAATATTAAAAAGGCCATGCAAATAGTATCAAATAAAAGCCAGGCAAATAGTATCAAATAAAAGGGGCTACAGACAAAAGCCAAAGTTTTACAAACTCAGGTAAAGTCTAAATACTATTTATAGACAGGCTAGGAATGCTACACATCAGTAGAAGCTACATGTCAAATAAAAGAACTTAAAAAGCATTAGAGAGAGAGACAAAGAATCTCAGTTTAAGAGATTTAAAAGGGAGAAAAAGGAAAATCAGTTAAAAGGACTTAATTGCGTAGAGAACAAGGTAAAAGGGGGGACTTACATAGAGGAAAGAAGATCAAACTATCCAGGGGAAAGACTCACTTGTACAGAGAGAAGGAGGGTGAAGCTTACCCGGGGGGTGGGGTTGTCTTTTCCACAAAAAGGAGATTTTCAGAGAAGCTAAAAGACTCTCTCTCTCTCTCCAGAGAGGTTTGAGAAAAGGCTGACTTTCAGCTCAGAAAACTGAGAACTCCAGAGTAAGTTGAAAAACTCCTATTCAGAAAAAAGCTTGAGTCTGTATACTGACTTTCACAGAATAACTGAAAGCTCCAGTTATTCAGGGGGGCCTCTTCGTTCAACTCAGAGCCAGGTATGAGATAAGGAGAGGAGAGAGAGGAGGAGAAAGGGGGAGGAAGCCCCCTCCCTTAGCTGCCCGCTTCTGGATTAACAGTATGTCAGTAAAGAATGCATTAGCAGACGAGCTCTTAGCTAAAAACTTTTTTTTTCCAACTTATACAGAGAGAGAAAGCTAACCAAGAAAGCTTGGTTACAAACAGACTTATAAACTTATAAACTAGAGAATTAAAACTCTCCCTCTTCATTCCCTCCTCTTCTTTTGGACAGCCTCATGGCTCGTCCTTGGCAAAAGACTGATATTATCTAGCAAGGGCAATAAGCTAAAAAAAAATCTGTGACACAACTTTATGAATTATTATATGCACGCATTGCATTAAGCAGGGAATACAGAAGCATAAAAGCAATAAAACAGCAAGGGGACTTTCTAATATAATGAAAATACCCCTGAATCATCCTAGATTGGTTAACCTATCTGTAACTGATCAACACAAATTAAGGCAATACGATCGTCCGGTCCTCCCATTCAGTGTTCTTTTCTTCCCTTTCTTCTATAGGCATGCGCAGGGCCAATGGCTCCCGGTGCATTGGCAGCAGGCCTTTGTTGCCTTTGGAGACCGTGCTCTGACCCACTCCCGGTGGGGTCAGAGACAGGGTTTCTCTGGATCTTCAGCTTCTAGGGATATTCCGCACGTTGCGGCAGATTCACTTTCTGCATGAGTAGGGAGACACCTCAGCCACTTAGATTTCAGAGCTGCTGCATAGGGATAAACTGGCTTAGCAAAACTACACGGCGTGCATTAGAGGGCTTTCCTGTTAAAAGAATAGAAGACACGTGACAGAGATAATATCTGCGCTTGGAGGGTACGATCAATAAAGGTCACACCTCAGTCCTCCTACCTGTTTGAGGTAAGCTAGAATACCCTAAACAAATAAGGATGGTCTCCCATACACTCACAAGGTAAAGCTGACCATGTCAGATCACTATCTCCTCGAAATACAATGTTCTTCCGCAATGATTATCCCATAGCTCCACCCCTTGATCTTACATGGTCTACTCTTTGACCCAGGGAAATAATTTTGTTCATTTTCCCAATCCATGGAAACACTCTAACCTTAGAATACACACAAATATAAACAAATACACAATACCACATATTTTGAGCCATTTTCAATCTATATTGATATTCAAGATATGTCTTCTATCTGTTTAATACCTTCAGTACTTCCACTTGAATATCACATTCCAATCTTCATAGATGTGCAGTAGGGTAGACCTTGCCCCTTAATATCTGTTTCTCCTGTCTAATCATATTGATTAGATAATATTTTATTATAACCTTTATATCTTAAATCAACACACCAGCTTCCTGCAATATTTATCATTTCAAGATGATCACCTAAAAATGCCAGTTTATTATCCAGAACTTTTAAACCCATAGCATTAATAACTCCAACACCTGCAAATCAGATTGATATATAAACATATAAGTTATATATTCTTATCCATACGTTAACCCTTCAGTCATCCCACAGGGGATTGATTCCATTCCATAATACCAAATTTTATAACAGTTGATACCTTTATTAGACAAATATCCATACACTGAAAGGTAACATTCTATTATTATTATTATTATTATTATTATTATTATTATTATTCAGCCCAGTTTAGCATAAAACACTGCTGATGTCAAGGAACAGAAAGATACAATCTCTCCCAGATAAGATCCATTTCCTATCCCAATTATATTATCAGTTCTAACAGCAATATCAGAGATTAACTTTCCCTCCTCTTCTGTTTGCCTGCATCCAAACAGACTGGAGAGTCCGTGTCAGCTAAGACACAAAGCCTCCATCACCTGTGGATGACAGGTGTATTCAATTACTCAGAAAGCTGCTTTACACCTGAATCATTATTACCCAATCTTCAATAAAAAAAACAAAACATGGGAGAGAGAGAGACTGCACTTTGTGACGTATGCATGTCTCCCGAAACCACCAGCCCATTGTTGACCCTCAGGAGAACTTAGGGAGGGATCTATAAACAGGGCAGTAGGGAACAAGTCTGACAGACTTGGGTTGCCAGACAGAACTTGGCCTATTTATTTCGCTTCAGAGCCATCAATAGGTCGCTCTCATCATCTCACGCTGCGTGGCGGCCAGCTTAGGAAGGTTGCCAACTCTGCACAACAGTGTTTCATTTGGACAATGGAGTTAAAACCTCGATGTGCTCATTCAAAAGGTGACAATTTTCAGGGTTCTTTTAAGTAACAACGAATTATGGACAGGGCAATAGGGAGAGCCCCTGTCTATTTAAAACAGTCTTTGAAGGGTTTGCTATATCTTACCACCTCTGAAATATCAGAGCCATCTCCAGGCTCCTCTCATCGTCCCATGCTTCCACAGCAGCAGCTTGGCAGGCCGCCAACTCCTTGCCGGGCCACCAGCTCCTCTCCATGGTGCCTCGTTCGGGCGATGGAGTCACCCCTGAGATGTGCTCTGCAACCTGGGCACGGCGGGTGGTGAAGCACACTTCAAATCTGTAGGAGATAAATATTGCCTTCAATGTGCACAGACATTCTCTTTGCCATCATTCATTTTTTTTTTCTTCCAATCATTTCAAATTTCTGTCCCCTTTTCTCCTGAGGTTCAAAATTTCCCAAATCCTCACAGTGTCAGGGCTCCTGTTGCAATTACTGCTTGCCACGAACCCTTCCTATTCTGCTTTTAACATTCCTTTTTTTTTTCTTTATTCCACATACTATATCTTCAAAAATACTTCCTAGAAAAACTTAAGACCTGGGATATAAAATAAAACTTTTCCTCTAATCAACCTTTAGTGAAGATCATCAGTCTACTTAGAAGACATATCACCTCCCCTCAAACCGGTGGGAGAGCCAATTCCCTTCCATGGTTTGCTGCTGTGAAGAGAAAAAAATTGCTCTTTAAAAATAAGGCTTTTTGCTCTTTAAAATGAGGCTTTTCTGTTTCCCCCGCTCCCCTTCCTTTCCATTCCTGCTAGCAAGCTTTTGTTAGAGATTGTGGCGATCTCCCTGCCACACTCCTTTAGTGAAAACGTTACTCCTTTATTACTTAACAAATGTCAATTAAGAAACAAACAAGGACTGTATTAGCTTCAAAAACAAACAAACAAACAAATAGCCCTCCTTTCAATGCAAAACACACTCACATTCACCTAAACCTTGCAGAGAAATAGACTTTTACAGCCTGTTCTATTGAATATACAAGCCTTGGCATACAAACAGTTTATAAAACACACTCACCCAAACCCTAGGTTCAAACAGATTCCTCGAAAGGAAGCAGGACATAAAAACAAAACATATACAAAGGGACTGTCACTGTGCAGACACACGTCAATTTCAAATCCATCTGAGAAAGCTGCTGTTGTGCAGCCACATATACAAAAAAACCAAGGGACAAGACAAAGGTCAACTTACAAGGATAAAAAAGAGATTGAGGAAAGCCAACCTCCCTTCATACACAGAGATAGAGCTTTGCAGGAGGGTTGACTTTAATGAAAATAAATCTTCTCTCCTCTATCCCAGCTCTTCACTGAGACCCGAAGTTCTGTCTTCGACACAAAACACAGTTGTGTTAAGGCAAAGAGAGAAAGGAAAAACACACACACACACACACACACACACACACACACACAGAGCCTGCAGCAACTTAGCCCCCTTTTGGCTAATTCCTGCTGGCACACACACAGTATCAGTGATCACTAATTATTGGAGGGGTTGTGAGGCCCCCCCCTTCTTCTTCCCTCTTGCTTAGATTGTTATGTAAGAGGGGCTATTTTACATAATAAAATCTAGAAATTAGAAAAACAACACAACAGATAGATAAACAGGTGCAACTTGCTTCCAAAGTCAAAGAAACACACAACCAGAAGGTGTAAGTTGTCATGGAGGTTTCAAAGACCATGCTCCCACAACAACGTGCACACAGATAGCCTGGCAGCCCGTAGCTCTTCCCCCTTCCAAGGCAGGGTCTGGGAATTTGATGGGGATGCAGGGAACAAGCAGGTATACTGCTTGCTGTGGGGACACACAGTTCTATTCACACACTCTCTAAGGAGGTGGCAGCCCTCCCTTTTCACTTACTTAATGCCAAACGCTTGGGGCTGCCCTCTGCACCCCCTGTTCTGAATGAAATGCAAGCCTCAAACAGAAAAGAAACCTCCATAATTTTTGCAAAAAGCAATAAGGAGACAATGCAAGCCACACAGAAAGCAGAATAAAACTGAGAAGGGTGGGGGCAGATGCCACCTGCCACCCCAATCATTCACAGAGATCTGGAAGAAATAGGAGGAAAGGCAGGTGCCATCTGCACCCCCACTCACTCACACACACATTGAGAGGAAAAGGAGGAGGAGGAGGAGGGCAAGAGGACAGGCAATCCCTGTCCACTAGACAACTGGAGAAAAAAATTCCCCTCTTTCCAAGGATAACACTTGGAAAGAAAGCATGGAAATAATCTCTCCCGTCCCAGTTTTTCACTGGAACCTTCAAACAGAGGCAACAGAAATTCACCCAGATAGGCTATTCTCCTAGAAACCCGCACAGACCCACACATAAAAAAATTCATTTCACAAGGCATACTGGATTAGCAGTCAAAACAGCCTCTTGTGGCATCACTGCAGACACAGACAGACTCATACAAAATCACACAGCATGGCATCTTTGAGACACAGACAGGCACATACACACATACAAGAGGAAATTCACAATATCACACACACAATATCATAACATTATTACAAATCATAAATTTTTACACAGCAACAAAAATTCCAATTGACCTGGGACACTCCCCCCACCTAACCAAATTTCTCTCACGCCCACATTCACATTAAAGACCAACATTTCGCCTTGCCAGTGACTCTGAGTCCTAGCGTCTCATTCACTCAAACCATTCATTGGAGTGTCCCCATACACCCATTCACTTGAACAAAGTAAACCTCCCCTCTATTCCCTTCTTCCCAAAAACCAGCGGCATTTGCTGCACACTGCTGGCCCTGGCGGCACGCCATGTGCTCACTGCCAGGTTAAAGGCGGCACTCACTGCTCACTGCCTTTGTGGGGTTGATCAAGCCCTGTACCTCCCAACCTCTGGAGCTTACCTTTTCCCTCCAGATTTCCCCCCGTGCGGCCGCTCTCTTTCTCTCATCTCTTGCAGCGTCTCCACTCAAGAACGGAGTGGCTGGCTCCTCCTACAAACTGGTAGGTGCGCGCAGGAGCGCCAAGCCGAACTGAGCTGTTCGCCTTGCAGAGATGCCTCAGACCTAGTCCCTCAACCCCGGGGAACGCCAAATCCCGGAAAAGAGCCCCCAGGAAAATGTAGCCTTATTGCAGGCCGTTCCGTT
This sequence comes from Lacerta agilis, assembly GCF_009819535.1. Classification (NCBI taxonomy): domain Eukaryota; kingdom Metazoa; phylum Chordata; class Lepidosauria; order Squamata; family Lacertidae; genus Lacerta; species Lacerta agilis. Next base: position 45,441,314 of record NC_046324.1, read on the forward strand.
AACCTTGGGTTCTTTGTTGCACCCGGGGGGGTGAGGGAGGAAGGAGTCAAAAAAAGACACTGAGGATTTGAAATAGAGAAAGAGTTTTTATTCCTGTCATTTAGAATGGCAGGAAGGCACCCGCGTGATAATTCACAGCGAACTGCCCCGAGCATCAGTTGCATACAGTTTATATAATCTTCAAACCCCTCATTCCCCCTCCCCAGGAATCTGCTTCTTGCACGTCACACCATTAGTACCATCCTTGAAAATTCCTGTCTCACACTCTTATCTCAAAGTGGGGGTTAAGCAGCCCCTGGCTGTCCCTGGTACCTCCCGCCTTTCCCTAAGAATTATCCTGTCTCTGGCTATCTGGCAACTCTCACATCCCTCGGCCAGGAATTCCTGTGCCATCCAGGGAAGGGGGCGCTCCAGCGAAGGGGCGCTTTTCATTGACTAATGATATGCCAGAGAGGTATGCACTAAGAGAATAAGTTGCACAAAGACAGAGCTTACAGTAAAAGCTAAATATTATGCCAATAACATAGAAATATTAAAAAGGCCATGCAAATAGTATCAAATAAAAGCCAGGCAAATAGTATCAAATAAAAGGGGCTACAGACAAAAGCCAAAGTTTTACAAACTCAGGTAAAGTCTAAATACTATTTATAGACAGGCTAGGAATGCTACACATCAGTAGAAGCTACATGTCAAATAAAAGAACTTAAAAAGCATTAGAGAGAGAGACAAAGAATCTCAGTTTAAGAGATTTAAAAGGGAGAAAAAGGAAAATCAGTTAAAAGGACTTAATTGCGTAGAGAACAAGGTAAAAGGGGGGACTTACATAGAGGAAAGAAGATCAAACTATCCAGGGGAAAGACTCACTTGTACAGAGAGAAGGAGGGTGAAGCTTACCCGGGGGGTGGGGTTGTCTTTTCCACAAAAAGGAGATTTTCAGAGAAGCTAAAAGACTCTCTCTCTCTCTCCAGAGAGGTTTGAGAAAAGGCTGACTTTCAGCTCAGAAAACTGAGAACTCCAGAGTAAGTTGAAAAACTCCTATTCAGAAAAAAGCTTGAGTCTGTATACTGACTTTCACAGAATAACTGAAAGCTCCAGTTATTCAGGGGGGCCTCTTCGTTCAACTCAGAGCCAGGTATGAGATAAGGAGAGGAGAGAGAGGAGGAGAAAGGGGGAGGAAGCCCCCTCCCTTAGCTGCCCGCTTCTGGATTAACAGTATGTCAGTAAAGAATGCATTAGCAGACGAGCTCTTAGCTAAAAACTTTTTTTTTCCAACTTATACAGAGAGAGAAAGCTAACCAAGAAAGCTTGGTTACAAACAGACTTATAAACTTATAAACTAGAGAATTAAAACTCTCCCTCTTCATTCCCTCCTCTTCTTTTGGACAGCCTCATGGCTCGTCCTTGGCAAAAGACTGATATTATCTAGCAAGGGCAATAAGCTAAAAAAAAATCTGTGACACAACTTTATGAATTATTATATGCACGCATTGCATTAAGCAGGGAATACAGAAGCATAAAAGCAATAAAACAGCAAGGGGACTTTCTAATATAATGAAAATACCCCTGAATCATCCTAGATTGGTTAACCTATCTGTAACTGATCAACACAAATTAAGGCAATACGATCGTCCGGTCCTCCCATTCAGTGTTCTTTTCTTCCCTTTCTTCTATAGGCATGCGCAGGGCCAATGGCTCCCGGTGCATTGGCAGCAGGCCTTTGTTGCCTTTGGAGACCGTGCTCTGACCCACTCCCGGTGGGGTCAGAGACAGGGTTTCTCTGGATCTTCAGCTTCTAGGGATATTCCGCACGTTGCGGCAGATTCACTTTCTGCATGAGTAGGGAGACACCTCAGCCACTTAGATTTCAGAGCTGCTGCATAGGGATAAACTGGCTTAGCAAAACTACACGGCGTGCATTAGAGGGCTTTCCTGTTAAAAGAATAGAAGACACGTGACAGAGATAATATCTGCGCTTGGAGGGTACGATCAATAAAGGTCACACCTCAGTCCTCCTACCTGTTTGAGGTAAGCTAGAATACCCTAAACAAATAAGGATGGTCTCCCATACACTCACAAGGTAAAGCTGACCATGTCAGATCACTATCTCCTCGAAATACAATGTTCTTCCGCAATGATTATCCCATAGCTCCACCCCTTGATCTTACATGGTCTACTCTTTGACCCAGGGAAATAATTTTGTTCATTTTCCCAATCCATGGAAACACTCTAACCTTAGAATACACACAAATATAAACAAATACACAATACCACATATTTTGAGCCATTTTCAATCTATATTGATATTCAAGATATGTCTTCTATCTGTTTAATACCTTCAGTACTTCCACTTGAATATCACATTCCAATCTTCATAGATGTGCAGTAGGGTAGACCTTGCCCCTTAATATCTGTTTCTCCTGTCTAATCATATTGATTAGATAATATTTTATTATAACCTTTATATCTTAAATCAACACACCAGCTTCCTGCAATATTTATCATTTCAAGATGATCACCTAAAAATGCCAGTTTATTATCCAGAACTTTTAAACCCATAGCATTAATAACTCCAACACCTGCAAATCAGATTGATATATAAACATATAAGTTATATATTCTTATCCATACGTTAACCCTTCAGTCATCCCACAGGGGATTGATTCCATTCCATAATACCAAATTTTATAACAGTTGATACCTTTATTAGACAAATATCCATACACTGAAAGGTAACATTCTATTATTATTATTATTATTATTATTATTATTATTATTATTATTATTATTCAGCCCAGTTTAGCATAAAACACTGCTGATGTCAAGGAACAGAAAGATACAATCTCTCCCAGATAAGATCCATTTCCTATCCCAATTATATTATCAGTTCTAACAGCAATATCAGAGATTAACTTTCCCTCCTCTTCTGTTTGCCTGCATCCAAACAGACTGGAGAGTCCGTGTCAGCTAAGACACAAAGCCTCCATCACCTGTGGATGACAGGTGTATTCAATTACTCAGAAAGCTGCTTTACACCTGAATCATTATTACCCAATCTTCAATAAAAAAAACAAAACATGGGAGAGAGAGAGACTGCACTTTGTGACGTATGCATGTCTCCCGAAACCACCAGCCCATTGTTGACCCTCAGGAGAACTTAGGGAGGGATCTATAAACAGGGCAGTAGGGAACAAGTCTGACAGACTTGGGTTGCCAGACAGAACTTGGCCTATTTATTTCGCTTCAGAGCCATCAATAGGTCGCTCTCATCATCTCACGCTGCGTGGCGGCCAGCTTAGGAAGGTTGCCAACTCTGCACAACAGTGTTTCATTTGGACAATGGAGTTAAAACCTCGATGTGCTCATTCAAAAGGTGACAATTTTCAGGGTTCTTTTAAGTAACAACGAATTATGGACAGGGCAATAGGGAGAGCCCCTGTCTATTTAAAACAGTCTTTGAAGGGTTTGCTATATCTTACCACCTCTGAAATATCAGAGCCATCTCCAGGCTCCTCTCATCGTCCCATGCTTCCACAGCAGCAGCTTGGCAGGCCGCCAACTCCTTGCCGGGCCACCAGCTCCTCTCCATGGTGCCTCGTTCGGGCGATGGAGTCACCCCTGAGATGTGCTCTGCAACCTGGGCACGGCGGGTGGTGAAGCACACTTCAAATCTGTAGGAGATAAATATTGCCTTCAATGTGCACAGACATTCTCTTTGCCATCATTCATTTTTTTTTCTTCCAATCATTTCAAATTTCTGTCCCCTTTTCTCCTGAGGTTCAAAATTTCCCAAATCCTCACAGTGTCAGGGCTCCTGTTGCAATTACTGCTTGCCACGAACCCTTCCTATTCTGCTTTTAACATTCCTTTTTTTTTTCTTTATTCCACATACTATATCTTCAAAAATACTTCCTAGAAAAACTTAAGACCTGGGATATAAAATAAAACTTTTCCTCTAATCAACCTTTAGTGAAGATCATCAGTCTACTTAGAAGACATATCACCTCCCCTCAAACCGGTGGGAGAGCCAATTCCCTTCCATGGTTTGCTGCTGTGAAGAGAAAAAAATTGCTCTTTAAAAATAAGGCTTTTTGCTCTTTAAAATGAGGCTTTTCTGTTTCCCCCGCTCCCCTTCCTTTCCATTCCTGCTAGCAAGCTTTTGTTAGAGATTGTGGCGATCTCCCTGCCACACTCCTTTAGTGAAAACGTTACTCCTTTATTACTTAACAAATGTCAATTAAGAAACAAACAAGGACTGTATTAGCTTCAAAAACAAACAAACAAACAAATAGCCCTCCTTTCAATGCAAAACACACTCACATTCACCTAAACCTTGCAGAGAAATAGACTTTTACAGCCTGTTCTATTGAATATACAAGCCTTGGCATACAAACAGTTTATAAAACACACTCACCCAAACCCTAGGTTCAAACAGATTCCTCGAAAGGAAGCAGGACATAAAAACAAAACATATACAAAGGGACTGTCACTGTGCAGACACACGTCAATTTCAAATCCATCTGAGAAAGCTGCTGTTGTGCAGCCACATATACAAAAAAACCAAGGGACAAGACAAAGGTCAACTTACAAGGATAAAAAGAGATTGAGGAAAGCCAACCTCCCTTCATACACAGAGATAGAGCTTTGCAGGAGGGTTGACTTTAATGAAAATAAATCTTCTCTCCTCTATCCCAGCTCTTCACTGAGACCCGAAGTTCTGTCTTCGACACAAAACACAGTTGTGTTAAGGCAAAGAGAGAAAGGAAAAACACACACACACACACACACACACACACACACACACAGAGCCTGCAGCAACTTAGCCCCCTTTTGGCTAATTCCTGCTGGCACACACACAGTATCAGTGATCACTAATTATTGGAGGGGTTGTGAGGCCCCCCCCTTCTTCTTCCCTCTTGCTTAGATTGTTATGTAAGAGGGGCTATTTTACATAATAAAATCTAGAAATTAGAAAAACAACACAACAGATAGATAAACAGGTGCAACTTGCTTCCAAAGTCAAAGAAACACACAACCAGAAGGTGTAAGTTGTCATGGAGGTTTCAAAGACCATGCTCCCACAACAACGTGCACACAGATAGCCTGGCAGCCCGTAGCTCTTCCCCCTTCCAAGGCAGGGTCTGGGAATTTGATGGGGATGCAGGGAACAAGCAGGTATACTGCTTGCTGTGGGGACACACAGTTCTATTCACACACTCTCTAAGGAGGTGGCAGCCCTCCCTTTTCACTTACTTAATGCCAAACGCTTGGGGCTGCCCTCTGCACCCCCTGTTCTGAATGAAATGCAAGCCTCAAACAGAAAAGAAACCTCCATAATTTTTGCAAAAAGCAATAAGGAGACAATGCAAGCCACACAGAAAGCAGAATAAAACTGAGAAGGGTGGGGGCAGATGCCACCTGCCACCCCAATCATTCACAGAGATCTGGAAGAAATAGGAGGAAAGGCAGGTGCCATCTGCACCCCCACTCACTCACACACACATTGAGAGGAAAAGGAGGAGGAGGAGGAGGGCAAGAGGACAGGCAATCCCTGTCCACTAGACAACTGGAGAAAAAAATTCCCCTCTTTCCAAGGATAACACTTGGAAAGAAAGCATGGAAATAATCTCTCCCGTCCCAGTTTTTCACTGGAACCTTCAAACAGAGGCAACAGAAATTCACCCAGATAGGCTATTCTCCTAGAAACCCGCACAGACCCACACATAAAAAAATTCATTTCACAAGGCATACTGGATTAGCAGTCAAAACAGCCTCTTGTGGCATCACTGCAGACACAGACAGACTCATACAAAATCACACAGCATGGCATCTTTGAGACACAGACAGGCACATACACACATACAAGAGGAAATTCACAATATCACACACACAATATCATAACATTATTACAAATCATAAATTTTTACACAGCAACAAAAATTCCAATTGACCTGGGACACTCCCCCCACCTAACCAAATTTCTCTCACGCCCACATTCACATTAAAGACCAACATTTCGCCTTGCCAGTGACTCTGAGTCCTAGCGTCTCATTCACTCAAACCATTCATTGGAGTGTCCCCATACACCCATTCACTTGAACAAAGTAAACCTCCCCTCTATTCCCTTCTTCCCAAAAACCAGCGGCATTTGCTGCACACTGCTGGCCCTGGCGGCACGCCATGTGCTCACTGCCAGGTTAAAGGCGGCACTCACTGCTCACTGCCTTTGTGGGGTTGATCAAGCCCTGTACCTCCCAACCTCTGGAGCTTACCTTTTCCCTCCAGATTTCCCCCCGTGCGGCCGCTCTCTTTCTCTCATCTCTTGCAGCGTCTCCACTCAAGAACGGAGTGGCTGGCTCCTCCTACAAACTGGTAGGTGCGCGCAGGAGCGCCAAGCCGAACTGAGCTGTTCGCCTTGCAGAGATGCCTCAGACCTAGTCCCTCAACCCCGGGGAACGCCAAATCCCGGAAAAGAGCCCCCAGGAAAATGTAGCCTTATTGCAGGCCGTTCCGTTAACCTTGGGTTCTTTGTTGCACCCGGGGGGGTGAGGGAGGAAGGAGTCAAAAAAAGACACTGAGGATTTGAAATAGAGAAAGAGTTTTTATTCCTGTCATTTAGAATGGCAGGAAGGCACCCGCGTGATAATTCACAGCGAACTGCCCCGAGCATCAGTTGCATACAGTTTATATAATCTTCAAACCCCTCATTCCCCCTCCCCAGGAATCTGCTTCTTGCACGTCACACCATTAGTACCATCCTTGAAAATTCCTGTCTCACACTCTTATCTCAAAGTGGGGGTTAAGCAGCCCCTGGCTGTCCCTGGTACCTCCCGCCTTTCCCTAAGAATTATCCTGTCTCTGGCTATCTGGCAACTCTCACATCCCTCGGCCAGGAATTCCTGTGCCATCCAGGGAAGGGGGCGCTCCAGCGAAGGGGCGCTTTTCATTGACTAATGATATGCCAGAGAGGTATGCACTAAGAGAATAAGTTGCACAAAGACAGAGCTTACAGTAAAAGCTAAATATTATGCCAATAACATAGAAATATTAAAAAGGCCATGCAAATAGTATCAAATAAAAGCCAGGCAAATAGTATCAAATAAAAGGGGCTACAGACAAAAGCCAAAGTTTTACAAACTCAGGTAAAGTCTAAATACTATTTATAGACAGGCTAGGAATGCTACACATCAGTAGAAGCTACATGTCAAATAAAAGAACTTAAAAAGCATTAGAGAGAGAGACAAAGAATCTCAGTTTAAGAGATTTAAAAGGGAGAAAAAGGAAAATCAGTTAAAAGGACTTAATTGCGTAGAGAACAAGGTAAAAGGGGGGACTTACATAGAGGAAAGAAGATCAAACTATCCAGGGGAAAGACTCACTTGTACAGAGAGAAGGAGGGTGAAGCTTACCCGGGGGGTGGGGTTGTCTTTTCCACAAAAAGGAGATTTTCAGAGAAGCTAAAAGACTCTCTCTCTCTCTCCAGAGAGGTTTGAGAAAAGGCTGACTTTCAGCTCAGAAAACTGAGAACTCCAGAGTAAGTTGAAAAACTCCTATTCAGAAAAAAGCTTGAGTCTGTATACTGACTTTCACAGAATAACTGAAAGCTCCAGTTATTCAGGGGGGCCTCTTCGTTCAACTCAGAGCCAGGTATGAGATAAGGAGAGGAGAGAGAGGAGGAGAAAGGGGGAGGAAGCCCCCTCCCTTAGCTGCCCGCTTCTGGATTAACAGTATGTCAGTAAAGAATGCATTAGCAGACGAGCTCTTAGCTAAAAACTTTTTTTTTCCAACTTATACAGAGAGAGAAAGCTAACCAAGAAAGCTTGGTTACAAACAGACTTATAAACTTATAAACTAGAGAATTAAAACTCTCCCTCTTCAGTATCAGCAAAGGGCCTAGAAATTGCCTTTTCTGAAAATGTTGTCAAAAACAAGGTCACCAAAATGAGTTTGTGTTCCTCCTTTATAAGGGCCTCATCCACGATGCAATTTAAAGCAGGATCGGACCTTTTGTCTCTCTCTCTCTCTCTCCAGAGGTTTCCCCATGAAAACTCGCTCTTTGCCACTGAATCGGAGCAAATGGCAGTCTATGTGAAACCCAAATTGCTGTTTGTTGTGCTTCAGCTTTAAACAGCAGCTTTTTCATGGGGATAGCTCAGAAATGGGGCTGGGGGGGGGAGCATTCAAACACAGAGCTTTAAAGTGCAGACCGAACTTCAAAAATGTGTCCTCCCCTGAATTTTTCATTGGAGTTCCTAAGTGAAGTACTGTAATATATACAAGAAGGCATATGCTAGGATAAATCATGCCTATAAGCAGTGTGTATTAGGGAAAAGTCACACTACAATTTTGATGAATTTTCCTGAGAACCTTTTTTTTTAAAAAACACACACACACACGTGTGGAAATGTGGAAAACTAAATTCCAGGTGGGGGGGGGGAATGCGAAGCTGGGGGATTTCTTCCATCCCTAGAGCTTCTAACCACTGCTGCCACCTAGCTTTGAAAGAGATTCAAGAGCTGCCCCTCTCCCAAGCCTCAGACCTGGTCCTTCAATGAGAGTTCAAATTCATCCAGAACACATTGTGCATGTATGCTATGCTCCCTAACGCTGTGCTGTATTGCATACCTTCGTCCCTGAAATCAGAAGGCTTGCTTCTGAGATAATGAGCATAGGATCTGAGTGCAAGGAACTATCATGATAAGGAAAAATAACTTTTGGCATTGCGTCTAAGGGGGATCCATGGAGCTCGCCTTGTGCTCCTGGACATCTGTTTCAGAAAGCAGGAGAAAGCAAAGCTTCTGCCCTTTGGGGGGAAGGCAAAAGCCATAAGGGGTGTCCTTGGTGTTACCCTCTCTCCCGGAAACGAATCTGTGCATCAGTCATGGCCAAGGAGAGCGGTTCGTGTTGAAGAGTCTGCGTTCAAGAGGCCGACCCCCTAAGCAAGTCGTTATATCTCCCTGCCACCACTCTCGCACGCCTTTCATTGCTATCTGGAAATCTAACGGGCTCTTCTCTCCAGTGAGACCATTTTGCTTCGCCATTAAAATTGAGAGCCTCCTTTCTCTTCCTCCTCCTTTTTCTCCATCCGTCTAATTGGGCTAGGAGCCGTGGAGGTGTAATACATCTGACGGGGGGGGGGGTGCTTTTCCGAGGAAAAAAGGAGGCTTTAGATCTGTACGCCACAGGTAGACGGGTCTCATATGTGGCTCGCGCTGGTGCTTCCTTCTCTTTGAGGGGAAGCTGGTAATTGATCTAATCCAGCCTGGCATAAATGCCACTTGAAATAAGATTGCGCTTTGCTGAGTGGAGCCGAGAAATGGGGAGAGCAAAGACCAGAGCATCGATACTTTGAGCGAGAGCCCTCAGAGATTAACAGGGAGAGGAGAACCCGCCCCTAAGAAACAGCCCTTGGCTTGACACATCTCTCGGAAAATTAAAGGGAAAGGAGCTCTTTGTTGTTGTTCAGTCGTTCAGTCGTGTCCGACTCTTCGTGACCCCATGGACCAGATCACGCCAGGCACTCCTGTCTTCCACTGCCTCCCGCAGTTTGGCCAAACTCATGCTAGTCGCTTCGAGAACACTGTCCAACCATCTCATCCTCTGTCGTTCCCTTCTCCTTGTGCCCTCCATCTTTCCCAACATCAGGGTCTTTTCTAGGGAGTCTTCTCTTCTCATGAGGTGGCCAAAGTACTGGAGCCTCAACTTCAGGATCTGCCCTTCCAGTGAGCACTCAGGGCTGATTTATTTAAGGGTGGATAGGTTTGCAGTCCATGGGACTCTCAAGAGTCTCCTCCAGCACCATAATTCAAAAGCATCAATTCTCCGGCAATCAGTCTTCTTTATGGTCCAGCTCTCACTTCCATACATTACTACTGGGAAAACCATAGCTGTAACTATATGGACCTTTGTCGGCAAGGTGATGTCTCTGCTTTTTAAGTTGCTGTCTAGGTTTGTCATTGCTTTCCTCCCAAGAAGCAGGCGTCTTTTAATTTCGTGACTGCTGTCACCATCTGCAGTGATCATGGAGCCCAAGAAAGTAAAATCTCTCACTGCCCTTATCGACCATTAAACCAGCCAACTCAGGGTGAAGACAGACACCATATTGTACCAGAGACTGCTAGGGAGGAAGGCTGGGAGGCCAACAGCAGGTGGCGCCAGAGCCAAAGACAGGCATAGCCAACTCATTCTATTTCTGCCCCCATCCTCCTCCCTGCTGAATTCTACAAGGGCAACACCGACAGCAAGGAGAACTAGCAGCCAGTGCCACTCTCTAGAGGGGGTGTAAGAATGAAGGCAGCAAAGTAGGGGCTGGCTGAGGGTAGTGCTGCAGTGGCCCAGTCACCGTAGTAAATCAGCTTCCTCTGGGTGTAACTTTTTAGTTTTCTGCGCAAGCTCTGGAAGAAAGGGGCAGGGGACATTCCTACAAGATTCCAGCCTGGCATAGGGAACCAGCAAGTAGCTGAATGGGGATGGGAGGGGGGTTGATTGGCTAGTGACTGTGACCTCACTAACCTGCAATACTGGGGCCTGTGCCCGCCATCCTAAATGCCAGATCTTATTGTTAAAATATGCCCATGTTGCAGGAGTTTTGTTTTATTTTAATGGACCCAAGGGTAGTTGTTTTTCAAGTGATGCTTAAAAGCTAATGCATCATTCCCCTTAACCATGGTATTGATTCACCTCCTTGCCTGCATTACTAGCACTTTAACGCCATTTAAACTATTTCCTGCAATTGGGAAGAGAAGTGGAATAGGTTGGGGTGGGGATGGAAGGCAGGAAGTCCTTACTAATCCAACCTGAGCCATTGCACTAATCGCTTGAGTTGTTGTTTTTGGTTGTTGTTTTTTAAGCTTCTCATTTAGCGATTACTTTCTTAGTCGTGCATAAGCTCTGGAAATCTAATATGGAAGCCAGTAATCCATTAGTTAAACAGATTTAGTTATACAAGGGGAGGGGATTGTGCAGCTCAGGGAGTAGAGTAATAGGTTCAATCTGCCCTTTATACATTGTTCCCCGATCAAGGATTCTGAGTTCAATCATTCTGGAAATTGTTGCTAAACCACCTGAATTGCATCTAGCTTATCTACTCCAGGACATTGACTCTTATAGAACATTACAGGTTGCCAGATTCCTGATTTCAGTTCTTTCATATAAAAGACTTCATGGAATGCTTCATGACTATTAAAAATCTAGTACAGTGTTTTTCAACCACTGTTCCGCGGCACACTAGATGTTGCCTGGTATGCCGTGGGAAAATTACTTTTGTTGTTGTTGTTGTTCAGTCGTTCAGTCGTGTCCGACTCTTTGTGACCCCATGGACCAGAGCACGCCAGGCACCCCTATCCTCCACTGCCTCTCGCAGTTTGGCCAAACTCATGTTAGTAGCTTCAAGAACACTGTCCAACCATCTCATCCTCTGTCGTCCCCTTCTCCTTGTGCCCTCCATCTTTCCCAACATCAGGGTCTTTTCTAGGGAGTCTTCTCTTCTCATGAGGTGGCCAAAGTACTGGAGCCTCAACTTCAGGATCTGTCCTTCTAGTGAGCACTCAGGGCTGATTTCTTTGAGAATGGATATGTTTGATCTTCTTGCAGTCCATGGGACTCTCAAGAGTCTCCTCCAGCACCATAATTCAAAAGCATCAATTCTTCGGCGATCAGCCTTCTATATATAAAATTACTTTATATATAGTCAATATAGGCACAGAGTTAATTTTTTTAACATTTTCTAATGGTGGTGTGCCTCGTGATTTTTTTCATGAAACAAGTGTGCCTTTGCTCCATCCTTATCTTTAAGGCCATAATACGGTACACCTAGAGATTGTAAGTAATGCAAAGGAGATTATGCGTTGAAATATTTTAGTTGATATTTTAGAATGTAAAATGTTGTTTTTATTTATTGATTTGTTTTTCCTTGTGGGCTTATAGCCGAATAAAGTATTATCTATCTAGGTTCAATCTGCGCTACTGCAGGAACACATGTAAACCATAAAGCTAAAGTATATATATATTAAAAAGTGGACCTCCAGTATTGCAATGTGGAAAGATCCTCCCTTTTAAAGGTAAAGGGACCCCTGAGCGTTAGGTCCAGTCGCAGACGACTCTGGGGTTGCGGCGCTCATCTCACTTTACTGGCTGAGGGAGCTGGCGTCCAGCTTCCGGGTCATGTGGCCAGCATGACTCAGCCACTTCTGGCGAAACAACGCCGTTTACCTTCCCGCTGGAGCAGTACCTATTTATCTACTTGCACTTGGCATGCTTTTGAACTTCTGCATCTGAAGAAGTGTGCATGCGCACGAAATCTCATACCAAGAACCAACTTAGTTGGTCTCTAAGGTGCTACTGGAAGGAATTTTTTTATTTTTTATTTTTTGTTTTGACTATGGCAGACCAACCTACCTGTAAATGGATGGTGCAATTTGAGTTACAGAAGCAGCCGTGCACAGAGTGGCGATGCCACTATTAGCAAATACAATCTTACTTGCAAATTGCAGTAGATGAGAGCCTTTGCTTCACATACCACGCTGCATCTTTCTCTCCTCCACCTCTTGAAAATGAGTGCGGCAATCAAGCAGCGATTGAAACTTCAGCTGGAGAACGATGTGGAAAATGCTACTTAGCCAGTTTCGTCACGAATTTGCAATGCTGTGCTCTGGTGTGGTCTTGCAATGCCCAGGAGGTGGGGGGAAAGAGAAGCTGTGCTCTGGTGAACTCTTGTATCCCTCCTGGTCCCATGGGAAAGGATTGCAGAGAGTGAGCTGGTTCCCTAACTTGGAACAGAGAATGGCACCCTGGACATGCCCACCAGTTTCATTAGGTTCCTTTAATGGGTCTTCTCTGAGTAACGCGCAGTTAGATAGGTTACTTCCAAGAAAGCTCTAGGGGAAAACGTTCATTAAAAAGGCATGCATTCATGAAAGTAGCATACATAATATACAGGTGAAACTCGAAAAATTAGAATATTGTGGAAAGGTTCATTTCTTTCAGTACTGGTAATTCAACTTAAAAGGTGAAACTAATATATGAGATAAACTCATGACATGCAAAGCGAGATATGTCAAGCCTTTGCTTGTTATAATTGTGATGATTATGGCGTACAGCTGACGAGAACCCCAAATTAACAATTTCAACTTTGGGGTTTTCATCAGCTGCACACCATAATCATCACAATTATAACAAGCAAAGGCTTGACATATCTCGCTTTGCATGTCATGAGTCTATCTCATATAATAAACTCCAGTAGCTAATGAAAACAATTGCTTACATAAATGGACTTTTCAACGATATTCTAATTTTTCGAGTTTCACCTGTAATATAATATAATATAATATAATATAATATAATATAATATAATATAATATAATATAATAGAAATTGCTTTGCAAAAATGCACTTATTTATTTATTTAATAAATTTATATGCCCCTTGATTGTAAAAAAACAAATAAACCTCAAAGTAGTTTACAAAAAGAAGAAGAAGAAAACCAAAACATTGTTGCGGGGAAAAGCCAATTAAAACAACAATTTAAAACGTTCGATTGAAATGAAAACCAGCAATAAACTTAAAAACACACCAGCCTATCTGGGTTTTTGGCAGGCATTGAAAAGAGTACAGTGAAGGCACCTGCCTGGTATCAATAGGAAGGGAGTTCCAAAGTTTACTTGACAAAATTGCAGGCAAACGTTAGGGATGGGAACACTGGCAGAGGAAGAGGAGTGCAGGGGGAGTGCACCGCCCCCGGCAGCACGATCCTGGTGGGGTGCCATCGCAGCTGCCCCCCCCAGGATGCATGCCAGCCCTGCCCCCCACCTGCTCTCCGTGCCCCCCCCCCCAGTGCCGGAGTATGAAGCTCCGCCACTGGGTGGAAATCCACACTTGTGCCAACCATATTTTTTTTTCAAAAATTTATTGGTGTTTCCACATAAAAAATAACAGATAAAAAGAAAACTACAAATAGAGACATTCAAACAACATATAAAACAAATACAATAAACGATACTAATAACAATAAAATAAAATAAAAACTTATACATACCTCAACAACACAGAAACACAGGAATCTATTAATTAAATTCTTATTTCGAATCTTATTTAGGGGGACTTCCCCCGTTCTCTCTTCTCCGTTCAATTTCTAATCTACTTTAGTAACTTTGTAACTAGTTTAACAATCATTCACCATACTTCTTAATCTTCAAATAAACATCTTATACAACTTATATCATTCAACTTATTATTATTAATAATAATAATAATAATAATGCCAACCAATTTTTATGGGGACTTGAAAAGGAAAACATTCCAAGATGATGCAGAAATGTGCAGACTGGGAAAAAATGAGAAAGTGGTGGACTCAGCCATCCTTAATTGTCAGCCCGGCTTTTCTTCTGAGTCTTCGGAGGCTCGTTATCTCCGAATGTGAGCTGAGTCTTCACCCACATTTCTCTGGTAACTGCTGCCTCATTACCTTCGGGTGCAATCATTTCCTTTGCTGTTTACTTCACCCGGCGTTCGTACTGAGATGGAAAGCTGAGCAGGTTTCCGTGGGTTTACCCGGGCCACATTCACACCCTGCATTTAAAGCAGTATGATACCGCTATAATCATGGCTTCCCCCAAGAGAATCCTGGGAAGTGTAGTTTGTTAAAGGTGCTGAGAGCTCTTAGGAGGCTCCCCCCCCATTCCCCCTCGCAGGACTACAATTCCCAGAGTGGCTTAACAGTCAATCCTTTCCCCCAGGGAATTCTGGGAACTGTAGCTCTGTGAGAGGAACATCTTCTAACAGCTTTGAGAACCCTTAAACTACACAGCTGCACATCCTGGTCCATTTGTGGTTCATCATCATCTTTATAAATGACTTGGATGAACAAGTTGAGGGGATGCTCATCAAATTTGCTGAAGACACCAAACTGGGATATTCTATTAGCAGAATTTGATTGAACCAAAAAAGATATTAAACCAGAGTAAGTTAAGAGATAAAAAGAAGGGAATAAAAAGATTATAACTGTGCGAAAAACTGGGGTAAAAATAACATATACAGCAATGCTAATTGGAAGTCTTTTTATTTAACAACAAGAAGGTTTTAAATTTTGGAAAATATGATAATTTTTGTTTTGTTGTTGTTTTTTGGAATTTTTGGAATTTTTTTCTTTTTCATTTTTTTTTCTATTTCTTTTTTTCCTTTTTTCCTTTTCTTTATAGTTTATTAACTTTATTGTTGTGTTTGTATAATGTGTGAACTGTGTGAATGTTTTTAAAATAATAAAGTTTAATTAAAAAAAACAACTGGGTTTGGATAGCTAATGCCGCAGAAGACAGAACTGGGATTCAGGATTACTGTAACCAGGGCCGGATTTAGGTTTGATGAGCTACTGAAGGTAATGGGGCCTTTTATATATCCAGCTGTCCTTTGCCATACTTTATACCTTAATAAATGTGTGTCTTTAAAAATGCTTCATTTAAAAAAAAATTATTTATTAACATTTTTCAAAACATCAACAACATACACCAAACAAACCAATACTACAATTACAAACACAAAAATAAAAACTATACTAAACATACTACAAAATACTAAAAAAAGAAAACAATTTTTTTTTGTTAAAAACTACTTCTTTCCTTAACATTGTTACTTGACTTCCTCAGGTCTACCCATCCTGCGTTCACTGTCAATCATCTTTAGTAATTTCTTTACATCATACAAACCATATTTTGCAAAAAAAAAAATCTTATCTATTTCTCAAATGATTTCTTAACTCATTATTTCACATTTCCTTAACACTTAACATAATTCTGAATCTACAGTCTAGCATTTCTTCCAAGCTCCTTCTAAATTTCAATCTTACTATATTTTTTCAAATATAACGGTACTTTAAATTTCTTCCATTCTTCTCCCACCGCGTCGTCCGTCTGGTCACGGAGTTTCCCAGTCATCTCAGCAAGTTCCATATAGTCCATCATTTTCATCTGCCAT
Source organism: Lacerta agilis (assembly GCF_009819535.1). Taxonomy (NCBI): domain Eukaryota; kingdom Metazoa; phylum Chordata; class Lepidosauria; order Squamata; family Lacertidae; genus Lacerta; species Lacerta agilis. The sequence goes on from NC_046324.1 coordinate 45,457,277, forward strand.
TCTTCTATCGTTGGTAATTCCTTTGTCTTCCAGTTCTTAGCTATCAAAATTCTAGCTGCTGTTACATAAATACAGTTCTATCACATTTTGGGATTTCTTGGCCTAGGATGCCCAGTAAAAAGCCTTCTGGTTTCTTTAAAAATGCTTCAGTACACCTTGCTGTTTACAGCTGCCTCTTAGATATTACAAATGCAATGCAGGCCGCACTCTGCCCCCTTTTTTGTGCATGGCTAGGTCTTTGCTACAGTGCAGTACGATACAGGCCCCATAAATCAAACCCACTCACTTCCATTAAAAACAAATTTAAGGAGACAAACTCTTCTTCTGGGCTGTGCATTAATCTGAGTTACCTCCTGCTGCCTTTTGCAGGGTGTGTGTGTGTGTGTGTGTGTGTGTGTGTGTGTGTGTGTGTGATTTTGTGTGTTTCTTCTCAAATTAAACGTGTCTTTTCCTCCGATGCTCTGTGTTTGTCGCCCTGATCCGCCATCTCTCAGATCTTGGCTAATGTGATAATGATCTCTCGTTATTTCCTGGCTATTAACATGCTGCCTAATGAGTGATGAAAATGGAGAGGGGGTTGGGAAAGCTATTTGGAGGCAGGAGATGAGTCACGTACGGAAATGGGCAACCGAGATCCGTACCCATGGTGGAAACGGGAGAGACTTCTGTTCGCTTGGAAAGTGAGCTGGGGCAGAGGTCCTCTGGTGGTTGCATGCTGTCTCTGTGTCCTGGCTCTCACTGGAGGATGGAGAACTGGAACTCGGAGTGCGGTTTCTGCCCAAATCTTTAAGGCTCAAATCAGTACGGTGCATAGATGTCAAGGACTGGCAGGATACTGAGGAATGTGCACTGAGGGAAGGGCTCTACTTTATCTTCACAACAACCTTGTGAGGGAGTTACAGGTAGGTAGCCGTGTTGGTCTGCCATAGTCAAAACAAAATAAAAAATAAAAAAAATCCTTCCAGTAGCACCTTTTGTTGTTGCTGTTCAGTCGTTCAGTCATGTCTGACTCTTCGTGACCCCATGGACCAGAGCATGCCAGGCACGCCTATCTTTCACTGCCTCCCGCAGTTTGGCCAAACTCATGATGGTAGCTTTGAGAACACTGTCCAACCATCTCATCCTCTGTCATCCCCTTCTCCTTGTGCCCTCCATCTTTCCCAACATCAGGGTCTTTTCTAGGGAGTCTTCTCTTCTCATGAGGTGGCCAAAGTATTGGAGCCTCAACTTCAGTATCTGCCCTTCCAGTGAGCACTCAGGGCTGATTTCTTTAAGGATGGATAACTTTGATCTTTTTGCAGTCCATGGGACTCTTCAGATACCTTCAGATTCTTCAGAAGTGTGCATGCACACGAAAGCTCATACCAAGAACAAACTTAGTTGGTCTCTAAGGTGCTACTGGAAGGAATTTTTTTGTTTTGTTTTGTTTTGACTTGTGAGGTAGGTTAGGCTAAGACAGAGTGACTAGTCTAAGGTCCCATGGTGAGCTTCTTAGCTGAGTAGGGGGCTCTGCACTCAGATATCCCTAGTCCTAGTCTGACATTCCTGCTATATCAATTCATATATTTATACCTCATTCTTCGTTTCCCAGATCCTATCATTAAGAGAAGAGCCATACCTCAGTCTCAGAGCAAGCAAAAGGTCCTGCCTTAGGGGGAACTGTGGTTTTTTTTTCAGCCTAACCAACCTCGCAGGGTTGTTGTGAGGATTAAAGATGGTTTGCAGCAGGGGTAGGGGGTGAAATGGATTCTGCTAGGTGAAGGTAAAGCCAAGGAAATCTCGCCCCGTGGTTGCAGAATGGTCCCCGGATTTTGCCCAAAGCAAAGTGTGCCAAAATGATGCTCTTTATTAAGCATAACCCATCTTTATCATTAAAAAAAAAAAACCTCATTTTCTGAAATGATATAATTGCAGTTGATTTACAGGATAGAGATTCACAAACAGTGGCGATTTCGCAAACAGCGCTGATTCCAAGAGAGCGTTCTGGTCGCAATGTACATTCCAACAGAGCGAAGCACAGTCCCAGCTGCCCGCAAAGCTCTTTAATTAGATAGCTTCTTTTTTCTCCCATCCATCAATCTGATCACGCGAGTTCATTTTACCATCATCAATCCCTTAAACTTTTCTTCAATTACCAGGGTCCTCCGGAGACGTCTGTTTATAGGGGAGCTCAATTCTTGCTCTTACAATTAAATTGCTAAATCGTTCTTGAAAACTCTTTGCCTACCTAATCTTTTATATAGCTGAATCAAAAAAAAAAGTGGATTTAGATGTAAATCAACTCCAGAGAAGAAACACTCGATAATTTGTTTCACGTTCCGCCCAATAACTATTTTTCCAGGTCCAACCACATATGGTTGACTCTGGCATTAAAACTTGGACATTTGTGTAGGACCGGCTCTCCCGTTAGGCAAAGTGAGATGTGTTTGATACCAGCATTCAAACTTTGTCATTTACACAGAGCCGGCTCTACCATTAGGCAAAGTGAGACACCAACATTCAAACTTGGACATTTGTTTAGGGCCGGCTCTACCGTTAGGCAGAGATGTCTTTGTCCACATGACAATGACAGCCCTTTGGCTGAAATGAGCCTCTCCCCCCCCCCCAATCAAATGCAGTGGAATACCTCATGAGGTTGCAGATTCTTAACTACAAGTGTTCGGGAAAATGACAGCTAATCAATGGATGTTTTACTATGCTTATGGGAACTGTTCCAACTCTCTGATATGGAATTATAGCTGCGTGGAACCTCCAGGTTCAGAAGCAGTATATCTGTTGATATTCTATTCTATCCTATGACAAACGAGGAAGAGGGCTGCTTCCTCTCCATCCTGCTTGTTGGCTTGCCAGAGTCACCTGCTTGTCTCATTTCAGGAACCAGAACATCAAACCTATAATGTCTGAATTAGCAAGACTGTTGTTACGTGGTTTTTGTGGGAGATGGCTTCTGGGTCTGGTCTGCGGGGGACCATAGAGATGTTGGCAACAATTCTGCACTCTCCCTTTGCTCATTGCCGTTTCCTGTTCTCCCATAGCCGGACGAGTTGACAAATGCCCTGGAGATCAGCAACATTGTCTTCACGAGCATGTTTGCCCTGGAAATGCTCCTGAAACTACTTGCCTTTGGCATCTGGGGATACATCAAGAACCCATACAACATTTTTGACGGCATCATTGTTGTGATCAGGTAAGCTGGTCTGTTTAACTGCATCTTCAGAGGCACTGCGGGCGAGACTGTGTACACAATCTGTGGCTGGGTAAAGTCGAAAGCAAATGCTCTTTCCGATTGGAAGATGTTGCCAGAACTTGTATTTCCTTGCTTGGAATCAACGATGGGTTTACTTTTATCCCTCCTCCCTCCCAATCCCCTTTTCCTTTTGTGCTGTGGATTTTAGACCGCAAGCCTGAGTGCAGGGGTCATTGGGAACCTGCTCTGGGAACCTTTTTCCCAGCTGCGGAGAAGTATAAAAAATGTACGGAAACGAGCCAGACTGGGAACGAAATCTTTCTTGAGCAATGGTGACAATTGAGCACGCAACTGAGGCTAGCTTAAGGAGTGCAACCAGTGGTAGCTGGTGCCCATTGGAACTGGTAGGGTGGAAGGTGGGGAGACGAACAGTAGGTGGTGCTAGAGTCAATGGCAAGCAGAGCCCAATAGTTCTAGTTTTGCCCCCATCCTCAACCCGGCTGAGTTCCTCAAGAGCACTTGTGAAATTGGGGCTACGGAAGAGGAGCCTGCCAGGCAGTGGTATCCCTTGGACTGGTAAGGCAGGTAGGTGGGGGCTGAATGAGGTTGGTGGGGCAATTCCTTGATCGTCTTAATGAATCAGCCTCCCCGGGTGCAGTGCAAACCAGTTCTGTCCTTCAATACCTTGCCTCCACTCCCTGCACGCATATACCTGTACCTTAAGGACCTCATCTCTCCACATGAACCTGCCCAGACCCTCAGATCTGAGGCCCTTCATTGTGTGCCTTCTCACGAGAAGTCTGGAGGGTCAGCAACACGAGAACAGGCCTTTTCTGCAGTGGCCCCCATTTGAGGCATGCTCTCTCCCAGGGAGCAGGAGTGCCAGCTTGGCCCCACGACCCTGTGTGCCCGGGGCTGTGAGTGCCATGCAGCGTGCATGGCCCTGGCGCCCAAAATTTTGGTGCCCGGCGCCTTCATGGGGAATGTTGTGGGTGCGCGAGCACCCAGGGCCCCAGGGAGCTGGCACCTATGCCAGGGAGGTTCAGTTGGCACCTTAATTGTATACCTTTAGGTGCCAAGTGCAGGCATTTCTCTTCAACCAGGCCTTCAGCTGATAGACATCCGATGCCCTTTTAAATGTGTTGCTGGAGGGGGGGATTATTGGTTTGTTCTTAATCTTATTATGTATTTGTGGTTTTTATATTGTCATTTTATGCTGTGGAGTGCCCTGAGATCTATGGATGAAGGGCGGCATACAAATTTAAATAATAATAATACCGTATATTCTGGCGTATAAGATGACTGGGTGTATAAGACGACCCCCAACTTTTCCAGTTAAAATATAGAGTTTGAGATATACTCGACCGCAGATTTTTCCACCCGGCGTATAAGACGACACCCCGACTTTTGAGAAGATTTTCCTGGGTTAAAAAGTAGTCTTATACGCCAGAATATACTGTAATAACAACAACAACAACAACAACACCCGAGGCGTGGGACGCGGGTGGCACTGTGGTCTAAACCACTGAGCCTAGGGCTTGCCGATCAGAAGGTTGGTGGTTCGAATCCCCACAACGGGGTGAGCTCCCGTTGCTCGGTCCCTGCTCCTGCCAACCTAGCAGTTCGAAAGCACATCAAAGTGCAAGTAGATAAATAGGTACCACTCCAGCGGGAAGGTAAACGGCATTTCCGTGCATTGCTCTGGTTCGCCAGAAGCGGCTTAGTCACGCTGGACACATGACCCAGAAGCTGTACGCCAGCTCCCTCGGCCAGTAACGCAAGATGAGCACTGCAACCCCAGAGTCGTCCGCGACTGGACCTAATGGTCAAGGGTCCCCTTTACCTTTACCACCCGAGGCAGCCGGCCTTTCTACTTTCAATTATTACGGCCCTAGCCATTCATACGAGGTCAGGCAGCCAATTCCCGTGAGCCTCTCTCGTTTCACCCCGCAGTGTCTGGGAGATCATTGGCCAATCGGATGGAGGCCTCTCGGTGCTGAGAACCTTCCGACTTCTCCGGGTACTCAAGCTGGTGCGTTTCATGCCCGCTCTCCGACGTCAGCTGGTGGTCCTGATGAAGACCATGGACAACGTGGCCACCTTCTGCATGCTCCTCATGCTCTTCATCTTCATCTTCAGGTATGTGCCGGCATGCGTGCGCAACCCCCTTCCTCTCCCGTTAATTGCTACGTTTTGTTTTTCCATTCATCGCCTCCGCCGCCTAGATTAGAATGACAATGGTGCCCGTTTGCCGAGCGGCGCGTGGGTGACAGCTCAACTCACAATAGACTGACAGGCTGGATGCTCGGCAGATGGATTCCCCTCTCCTCAGTCTCGCTGTTCCACCGGATCCTGCCACCCCAGAGACAAATGAAGGACGCAAAGTGACAACAAGAGCGAAACAATTGCTCCGTTGTACTTGATCGATGGCAAACATCATCGAGGCAGCTGAACTGAAACCCAGGATGTTGTCTCTAGAAACAGAAGGGGGGGTGAGAATGGTCCTTCCCCCCTTCCCCCGCCTCAAATGGTCTAGAAACTCTTGATTTGCATTTGTTATGCAAAGCGTGGTAGCTATTTATTTGGCATTTCCTTCCATCAAACGTCAACATTCCTGGAGGGGTGTGCGGGGAGCAAGGGAGGCTGCAAAACTTGGAATGTTTCCAGGTAAAATCTAGCCGTCCCTTTGCGCACTTCAGGGAAACGCGGAACAATTATTTACCCAAAGGTAGAGGAATGGGGGGGGGAAGCAAGCAAGAGGCGACATGGGATTTGTAGTCCATCAGTCCTGCAGTGCGCCTGGCTGGCGAAGGTTGGTGTGAAACAGCATTTTCCAACCTCTCGGCCGTACGTGACCTGCAAGCAGGTCTCGAAGCCCATACAAGTGAGTCGTGGGGCGTTTTCATTTTTTGCCTTGGATGCGTCAAGTCTTGCTTATAAAACAGGCAAAACTGCAGTTAAAATGCACAAACCCGATAGCTGCCAAAGGCCCGAGGTCCAAACTTTGTGTGTCAATGAACCAATCAGTCACCATGCTATGTAAATTTGGAGTTGTGGGTTCCCGAAAAGGTTGAGAAGCATTGGTGTAAAAAGCGTCCTTGAACGTTGCAGTTTATTTACAAGTTCCTTCCTCTCTTCCTAGCATTCTTGGCATGCATCTCTTCGGGTGCAAGTTTGGCTTGAAAACAGACACAGGGGACACCATGCCGGATAGGAAGAATTTCGATTCCTTGCTGTGGGCTATCGTCACTGTGTTCCAGGTAAGACCCCAAAGGCTGCACCTTCGCACCAAAAGGTGGTGAATACGTGATACGATCAGAGGCTGTTCTTTAGGAATCGGGTGGACAATGAAAGCCACCATAGCTGCTCTTCAGCAGATTTTATTAACAGGGAGGGGAAGACCAAGAACAAAGCATAAGGAGACAGACAAGATCTCACGGTCCCATCTGTTGCCAGCACCCAGGGGTGGGGAGGAGGGAGAAGAAGAAAAAGAGTTTGGATTTGATATCCTGCTTTTCACTACCCAAAGGAGTCTCAAAGCGGCTAACAATCTCCTTTTCCCTTCCTCCCCCCACAACAAATACTCTGTGAGGTGAGTGGGGCTGAGAGACTTCAAAGAAGTGTGACTAGCCCAAGGTCACCCAGCAGCTGCATGTGGAGGAGCGGGGACGCAAACCCGGTTCACCAGATTACGAGTCTACCGCTCTTAACCACTACACCACACTGGCTCTCAGTGGGAGGGAAGGGAAACGGATGGAGCACAGATGCATATTCAACTGCCTAACAGGGTCCGTGTCACCTAGGAGAGACCCGCAAGTGGAAGAGATGAATGACATTAGAATTAATTGCACAACAATCTCAAGCTCACAAATCGGCAATAAAACATTATTATTATTTTCTGTTTCGTTTTACCGTATGTCTGTTTCAGCAGCGATATCGGAAAAGCCCATTTTTGTAAGGTCGCGAATTTAAGCCTCCCTGTAACTTTTCACGGTCATAATTTTTTTGGGGGGGGTTGGGGGGTGGAGAGGTGCAACCTATATTCAGGCCAATGCGGTAGCTGCAAATAAAATGTTTTATGTGCAATATGCAACATGACACTAGATGGCGACGGCGAGCCTTATGGAAAATTCAATGTATTTTTTTTAAAAAAAAAAAACTTTTTTTTAAAAAAAGGGTTTTCAGAACGGTTTTTATATTTGTGTAGTGGCATGGAAGAACAGCCTAAGAGGGCTCTGTTGCCTTCCTGCCCTGCTCAGAGACCCCGGTTGACTGCAGTAGGAAGCAGCTTGCTGCACCAAGCAGATCTTTTTGGCTTGAACTACCATGGCTGTTGTTCTTATACACTGGTGGGCAAAACGGACCTGCCCTGCTTCGTTAGGAGTGACATTGTCTTTCCAAGTATGAGATCTGGGCAGACCTCATGTCACAAATGGCCTTTGGAGGACAAGTAACTTGAAAAAGCTTCTCCGGAACGAGAAAAACAACCAGCTCTGTCCGTCTCAGACCACCCTGTCTCGGTAAACAAGAGACGGGGATTAAATAATTGACTGCCGGGAGAAATTCACATTGGCGTTGTACAGTTCGCGCCATCCCTTGCCTCATTTTAATGGAGGTGCCGCAGCTATTGCCACTGCAAATCTTGCTGGTAAATAAATCCGGAAAAAAGGAGTTGAGCTCTTGCAGCTGAGGTTAATGGGAGCCATGTTGAGAAATCAAGCTAGCATAGCTTCCCTGCTGGGCAAAGACCCTGTTGACGGGTCGCTCCAGCTCTGCGGCTATTCTTAAGACGGTTGTCTTGTCTGAAGCTGGACTAATTGAGGTCAAAGAGTTTTTGTCTTCCACTGATATCGCAAATCAACAGCTACCAGCCACCGTGGCCAATTTCTGCCTCTGAATGCCAGTGACTGGGAATCACAAGCAGAGAGACTGCTGTTGTGCTCAGCGACTGCTTGTGGGTTTCCCAATGGGGCATCTAATAGGAACATCTGAAGGAACGTCTCCATCCCCATCTTTCAGCCCGGATGCTGAGGTCCAGCTCCGAGGGCCTTCTGGCGCTTCCCTCACGGCAAGAAGTGAGGTTACAGGGAACCAGGCAGAGGGCCTTCTCGGTAGTGGCGCCCGCCCTGTGGAATGCTGGTAAATAATGGAAGACAAGTGGAATTTGCTGCCAAGGAGTGTGGTGGAGTCTCCTTCTTTGGAGGTCTTTAAGCGGAGGCTTGACAGCCATCTGTCAGGAATGCTTTGAAGGTGTTTCCTGCTTGGCAGGGCGTTGGACTGGATGGCCCTTGTGGTCTCTTCCAACTCTAGGATTCTATGATTCTATGAATGCCCTCCCACCAGATGTCAAGGAGATAAACAACTATCTGACTTTTAGAAGACATCTGAAGGCAGCCCTGTTTAGGGACGTTTTTAATGTTTGATGTTTTATCGTGTTTTTAATGTTCTGTTGGGAGCCGCCCAGAGTGGCTGGGGAAACCCAGTCAGATGGGTGAGGTATTTATCCTCCTCCTCCTCCTCATCATCAGCCGAGGAGCGGCTTAGGGAGCTGGGTATGTTTAGCCTGGAGAAGAGAAGGTCAAGGGGTGATATGATAGCCATGTTCAAATATATAAAAGGATGTCATATAGAGGAGGGTGAAAGGTTGTTTTCTGCTGCTCCAGAGAAGCGGACACGGAGCAATGGGTTCAAACTACAAGAAAGAAGATTTCACCTAAATATTAGGAAGAACTTCCTGACAGTGAGAGCTGTTCGGCAGTGGAATTTGCTACCAAGGAGTGTGGTGGAGTCTCCTTCTTTGGAGGTCTTTAAGCAGAGGCTTGACAGCCATCTGTCAGGAATGCTTTGATGGTGTTTCCTGCTTGGCAGGGGGTTGGACTGGATGGCCCTTGTGGTCTCTTCCAACTCTATGATTTTATGATTCTATGATTCATCATCATCATCTAGTTGGCCCCTGTGAGAACAGGATACTGGACTAGATGGGCCCTTAGCCTGATCCAGCATGGTCTCCTCGTGAATTTTGCAAAGGACAGGCAGCAACGGGAATCCCAGCAACGGATCCTTTCGATCAGAAGGATCTCTAGCAGCTTTTTCAGACATTGTGTCTACAACATCCTCCTGGAAACTTGAGTCTCAGTAAGGCATGGGAATTGCAGTTCCCCATACCAGAAAGTAACCACTTGCATGCCTTCAGACTAGAGCTAAAGTACTGGGGGGGGGTGAAATTTAGACAGCAATTCTAATCCCCTTCCAGTAAGGAGTGAATTCATTAGGACTTGCTTTTGAGTAGACACGGTTAAGCTTGCCCTGTTCATAATGAGTTTCTATAGGGGTGTTGTCTGGCAAAGTTTTGCTAATATTCATTTAGCAGCCTTCAGTTTTTGATGTCAGTGTTTTCCTTTCAGTACTGAGTTCAGAAATTAAACGCTGCCGCCTGCACAGTTGCGCAAGGTTGCTGGGGAGACCCTCTGGGAATCCATGTAACAATTTTTACCTTCGAGACAAGTTTTGTGGATCTCTTGTGTGGGACTTTCAGGAGTTGGAAACCCAGTTCTCAGTACACTCTGTTCTATCTCTTTGTTCTTTGGGGGTAGCCACAGAAAAGGCTCTGCTTTGGTAGAAGCCCCTGCCTGAGATAAAAGCCTGCAATTCTGGACTGAGCTCTCATTCCCTTGGTCTCTCTCTCTCTCTCTCTCTCTCCCTCCATGTTGTGTGCAGATCCTCACCCAAGAAGACTGGAACGTGGTTCTGTACAACGGGATGGCCTCCACCTCTTCCTGGGCGGCTCTCTATTTCGTGGCTCTGATGACCTTCGGAAACTACGTGCTTTTCAACCTCTTGGTCGCCATCCTAGTGGAGGGTTTCCAGGCCGAGGTAAGGGAAGAGTGTCACTGTCAAGGCTTCAGGGAATCCTATCCCTCTCGCAGTAGGATGCCAGGAAGCAGAAAAACTAGAAGAGTTCTTACCAGGTAGTTTATTCAATATTCACAGAGAGAGGCGAAGGAATGCGGTCTCTCTTAGTTATCGGCAATGCTCCAAGTAAAGTCCCACCCCTATTCTAGGCCACCCCTGCTGCCTCTGAGTTTTCTGTTATGTTACTCGCAAGGCACACCTTGTTCTGGGAGGAGAGGTGGGTTCAGGGATGCTTTCAAGAGACACTGAGTCTGTCAGCTGTCTCTCCCCTGGTGCTTCTTCTTCCTGCTGCTCTCCCAATATTTCCCAGCTCCTCCCCTCCTCAGCCTCTGAACCATGACCTTCTGCAAGCCACTGCTCTAAATCTATACTGTCCTCCTCTTCTTGGGAAAGTGCAGGAAGGGGGGGCAGTTCCCACCATTCTTCCTCAGTCCAACCCTGACACCCGCCAAGCAGGTGACCTGGCTTTTCGCTCAGTGAGCCAACCAAACGTTCAGTTCGGATGGTGTGTTTGACCACCAGCTGTTGTTACGGCCTGGATGTTATCCAACGTGCCCAGAATTCCAAGCAACTGTGGAACTCTCTGCCACAAGGTGTGGCAGGAATTAATAGAGACGGTCCGTTCACCTATGGTGGGGATGAGGAGCCTCTGGCCTTCTTGATGTTGCTGCACTAGTGGTTTATTTAATTTATTATTAAATCTCTAGCCCGCCTCATCGGCACTTTCGGTGTGGTCTGCACTGACTGCCAGCAGCTCTCCAGGATTTTTGTTTAGTTGTTTTTATTAAAGATTTTCTCGGGTAACAAAATTGCATACAGCACCTCTGCTTTAGGTTCATAGAGACCTTTCCACAGATCAATTACATTTGAAGTGAGACACTAATGTTGCAGATAGTCTGAGGTTGGGGAAGAAAGAAGCGGGGGGAGAGTAGACTTTCAATTTTTTGCATAATGTTTGTGCAAGGTTTTTGTGCCAGCATCATTTGGGTAGGTTCTTTTACTATTCATTAATTAGTTTCCTTTGCCAGTGAGAGATTTGGAGCCCCCAGGAATGGCTGGTCACCTTCGGTTGACGGCAGCGAGTTTGTTTGTGTGTTTTTCCAAGGCAATAGGTAAAGGTAAAGGGACCCCTGACCGTTAGGTCCAGTCGTGTCTGACTCTGGGGTTGTGGCGCTCATCTCACTTTACTGGCCGAGGGACACGGCGTACAGCTTCCGGGTCATGTGGCCAGCATGACAAAGCCGCTTCTGGCGAACCAGAGCAGCGCACGGGAAATGCCGTTTACCTTCCTGCCCGAGCGGTACCTATTTATCTACTTGCACTTTTGACGTGCTTTCGAACTGCTAGGTGGGGAGGAGCTGGGACCAAGGAACGGGAGCTCACCCCATCACGGGGATTTGAACCGCCGACCCTCTGATCGGCAAGTCCTAGCTCTGTGGTTTAACCCACAGCGCCACCCGCGTTTTTCCAAGACAGTAATGCACACTCACGATAGAAAGAACTCACTCACAAGCCACCTCCTCTCAGCAGCCAGAAGCATCATAACTAGTCACTGGAGGGACCTGTCAGGAGCGAACATGGAGCACTGGTACCCAACCGTCTTTCTAGCCTTCCTAGAAAAACTAACCAACAAATTGAAACTAGCACAGGGACAAACGAAAGAGGGTGCCTTCACCCCAGTGTGGCTCCCCTTTGTTACATACAGAGCCCAACAAAACAACTACAGAGCCCTCCGACAGCATACAAATCAATATGGCTAATTTGACCTAACAATCCCTTCCCCTCTCACACAAGAGCTCTCCGGGATTTGAGATCGGTTTCTCTCCATGCCCTGTCTGGAGGGGCCAGGGTCTCTTATTTATGCAAAAGCAGGTTCTCTTTACTACTGGGCTACAACCCTTCCCTGAGAAAGTTCCTAGTCCTCATTGTTCTGAATACAGAAGAGTGGTTTAAATAAATAAATAATGATAATAAACCATAGGACATTCTGCCTTATACCAAGTTGGGCTGCTGCTCCATCTAGTTCAGAACTCTCTACAGCAGGGGTGGCCAACTCCTAAGAGACTGCAATCTACTCACAGAGTTTAAAAACTGGCAGTGATCTACCCCCTTTTTGGAGGTTCAGGTCAAAGTTGTTGAGTTTTTTCAGGGAGGAGGTATAATGATGAGCTTTTTTTTTTAGGAAGCAGGAAGGCCCATGGGGGGGGGGGTCAGTTCAAAGTTGTTGAGTTTTCTCAGGGAGGAGGTAAAATGTTGAGCTTTTTTTAGGGGAGCCACAGTTGTTCAGCTTCTTTGGGGGGAGCCAATGATCTACCACTGATCTACCACAGATGCCCAGTGATCTACTGGTAGATCACGATCTACCTGTTGGACATGCCTGCTCTACAGAGTTATCCTGGATTTCAGGCAGAGGGTATCTCAAAGCCCTATCCACAAATGCTGGGGACTGAGCCTGGCACCTTCTGCATGCCAAGCAGATGTTTTGCCACTGAGCTACAACCCTTCCGCTACATTGGGATATTCTAAGGCTCCAATCAGCTTTGACACCCAGCCCCCCCGTCCACGTCCACGCCCCCCCCCCCAGGACAAATCCATTGCGACATTTGGGTTTTAAGTGAGAGTTACATCCCCATTTCAGCCTCGGAATTATAACGATCTCAATATCATATTTTATCACGGAGCTTTTATGAAGCCATTAACGTATGGAAATGATGTTGAGGCATACCTAAGCCCAACCCGCTTGAGCTAAGAATAATGACTTAGAAGAAGGGCTTTAATCACATTGGGGGGGGTGGGGGGAGAGAGATATTACTTTTCCATGTTCCTTAAGAACAGAGCGGCCATTTACCATTTTAGAATACTCAATCGGCATTAGCCGCAGAAAGATTCAAGTGCAGAATGAGAAACAGCTTTGCTCTTCAGCACACGAGTCCTCAAGAGGTGGGAGGGGAGAGGGCGGACTGAGGAAGGATGAATGTTTTTGGGAGATGTTTCTTTCTCAGGCGATCGGTTCCATTTTCACCTGCCGGTGGGAAATGGAAACAGAGTAGATTCCCATAAGTGCGGAGGATATTTGAGAGAGGGTCTTATCAGGGCTGAGTCTGAGGGGTGCCAGGAATTAGGAATCTGGACAAGTAAGTCAGAACTTTAGCAAAAAGGGCAAGTCAAGACAAAAAGATGGTAAAAAAAGGTAAATGATCCCTGGATGGTTAAGTCCAGTCAAAGGCAACTATGGGGTTGCGGCGCTCATCTCGCTTTCAGGCTGAGGGAGCCGACGTTTGTCCACAGACAGCTTTCCGGGTCATGTGGCCATCATGACTAAACCGCTTCTGGCACAACGGGACACCGTGACGGAAGCCAGAGTGCACGAAAATGCTGTTTACCTTCCCACCACAGGGGTACCCATTTATCTAGTGGCACTGGCGTGCTTTCGAACTGCTAGGTAGGCAGGAGCTGGGACAGAGCAACAGGAGTTCACCCCGTTGCGGGGATTTGAACCGCCAACCTTCTGATTGGCAAGCCCAAGAGGCTCAGTGGTTTAGACCACGGCGCCACCCGCTCCCCACACTAAATGATGGGCTAGGTGGCTGGGTCAAGAAGTAAACTAAAAGCCACGATGGAAGAGCAAGTCAAAACCTGAATCTTAGCCAAAACGTTTGCCCCGAATGGAGAGCTGTCCACAGAACCAGCGCAGGCGTTGACATTGTGTCCACCCCAAGACTACTCAACTTCGCAAGCTGGCACTGTCAAAGTACCCCTTCATCTGTGGTGTGTGTGTGTGTGTGTGCAGGTAACCCTGCTGATTACCTGGAGCAGTGGGTTCAAGGGGATGTGAGGCTCTTGATGCACCTTTCAGGAGTTTTCCACTCCGCAGCTGAAACAAACAGTGCTAGACGCCATTCATTTATTCATGGCATGAATTAATTCAAAGTTACAGATCCCAGTGTGCAAGTTAATCATCTTATACCACAGAGGCACAGCATGCATGCAAATCGTACACCAGAGCCATAGGAAGCTAGCTGCCTTATACAGAGTCAGACCGCTGGGCTCCTTTAAACTGGCGGCACCCAGGGCTGAAGCTGGAAATCTTCTGAATTGCAAACCTCGGAGCCGAGAGCTGATCCTTCGAAACATCTGGAAGTCTACGAAAGGGAAGGGGTGTAGCTCAAGGTGTAAACCTGTCACCAGCCTGAAACGTCCTCCTTCACCAACCTGGCCATGGTGCAACTTGGTAAATTTGGACTCTGGATTTATTCGTCGTATTGGGGAGGGGCGGGACTTTAGATAGCCGAGTGGCAGTATGATCCATCAGTTGCGATGCTTCTCCTCTGCCATTCCATGTTTCGCAGCTGCTTCCACAATCCTAGGATGCTCAAGGGGAAAACAAATGTTTGGCAGCCTCAATTAAAAAAAAAAAAGAATTTATAATAATTCATCACCTTGCCGACAAAGGTCAGTATAGTTAAAGCTATGGTTTTCCCAGTAGTAATGTACGGAAGTGAGAGCTGGGCCATCAAGAAGGCTGATCGCCGAAGAATTGATGCTTTTGAATTCTGGTGCTGGAGGAGACTCTTGAGAGTCCCATGGACTGCAAGAAGATCAAACCTATCCATTCTCAAGGAAATCGGCCCTGAGTGCTCACTGGAAGGACAGATCCTGAAGCTGAGGCTCCAATACTTTGGCCACCTCATGAGAAGAGAAGACTCCCTAGAAAAGACCCTGATGTTGGGAAAGATGGAGGGCACAAGGAGAAGGGGACGACAGAGGATGAGATGGTTGGACAGTGTTCTCGAAGCTACTAACATGAGTTTGGCCAAACTGCGGGAGGCAGTGGAGGATAGGCGTGCCTGGCGTGCTCTGGTCCATGGGGTCACGAAGAGTCGGACACGACTGAACGACTGAACAACAACAAATTATTTGTACCCCATGTGATGCAGCAACAGAACTGCTAGCACATTTGCAAAGCTAAGCTGGGTCTGGTATGGTTTCAAATTGGCTGGGGGACCACGTGTTGATATTTCCTGGATTGCAGGGGGTTGGAACGGATGACCCTTGGTACCCCTTCCAAGTCAACAATTCTATCATTGACATGCAGTTTTGCAGTTGTTGGGTTTTTTTTAAAAAAAAATCATTTTTATTTGATTTTACAAATACAAAATTATAACCATCCGAATATATATATCTGTATACAGAGATTACTCCGAATCCCGCAACTTCCCCCGAGCCCCTCCCATAGGGTCCCATTTTGAACATTTACAACTGCATATTCTTCCAATCCATATTGTCCATTGTATTTGTTACACTACAAGTGGAATCGAAATCCGGCCAATGTTTCCATCTGCTTACAGGGGTACCCTAGATAACTTACAATTTTTTCCCATTCTTTTATAAAGTTTTATAAAGTTTTTGCCCCCTTGTTTTCCTGAGTTTTCCAGTCGGCTTTGCCATTTCGGCATAGTCCATCAGCTTGTTTTGCCATTCCTCTCTGGCAGGGACTTGATCCTCTTTCCATCTCTGAGCTAGTAGCATCCGTAGTTTTGCATTTTAAGCTGAATTAAACGGTCAGGATGCTTTTGAATTATGGTGCTGGAGGAGACTCTTGAGAGTCCCATGGACTGCATAAAGATCAAACTTGTCCATCCTTAAAGAAATCAGGCCTGAGTGCTGACTGGAAGGACAGGTCCTGAAGTTGAGGCTCCAATACTTTGGCCACCTCGTGAGAAGAGAAGACTCCCTGGAATAGAGCCTGATGTTGGGAAAGATGGAGGGCGCAAGGAGAAGGGGGCGACAGAGGATGAGATGGTTGGACAGTGTTCTTGAAGCTACCAACATGAGTCTGACCAAACTGCAGGAGGCAGTAGAAGACAGGAGTGTCTGGCGTGTTCTGGTCCATGGGGTCACGAAGAGTCGGACACGACTGAAGGACTGAACAACAACGGTCAGGATTATTGGAATAAAATGGGAGTCTGCCTCTTCTGCCTTGATGCTCAACATGTTGACTTGGGAAGATAAGCATCATTTTGTTGTAGAAAATGTTTAAAAAAGAAAGAAAGAAAGAAACAGTCAAAAGGATATAAAGAGCACAATAAAATGTACATGTCTAATTTATCACTTTAAATTATAACCTGGAGGAGGACAAATTCATGGAGGATACATCTATCAATTGCTGCTAGCCATGATGAACGGTACGCTCTGCCTCAACGGCAGAAGGAATCAGTACTTCTGAACACCAGTTACAGGAAGTAAAAGAAGAAGAAGAAGAGTTTGGATTTGATATCCCGCTTTATCACTACCCGAAGGAGTCTCAAAACGGCTAACATTCTCCTTTCCCTTCCTCCCCCACAACAAACACTCTGTGAGGTGAGTGGGGCTGAGAGACTTCAGAGAAGTGTGACTAGCCCAAGGTCACCCAGCAGCTGCATGTGGAGGAGCGGAGACACGAACCCGGTTCACCAGATTACGAGTCTACCACTCTTAACCACTACAACACACTGGCTCTGGGATCCTGCTTGCTGGTTTCCCAGGGTGCATCTGACTGGCCACTGTGAGAACAGGATACTGGACTAGATGGGTCACTGGCCTGATCCAGAAGGCTACTCTTATGTTCTTATGGGGGCAGGGAGAAGGGAAGACAGAAAGCTGTGGTGACCAGTGTCATCCCTGCTGGGACAGCACCTGTTTGCTATCGCCCCCATCACCCCCACTCTCTAGGGCAATTCCAGCTGCTTTTGGACTACAACTCCCATCATCCCTAGCTAACAGCACCAGCAGTCAGGGATGATGGGAATTGTAGTTGAAACAAGTTTGGGAAACATTGTGCTAGAGTAGTCATGGGTGGGGTGGGTGTGCTGGATTTTTGTAAAAGGTAAAGGTAAAGGACCCCTGGACGGTTAAGTCCAGTCAAAGGCGACTATGGGGTTGTGGCGCTCATTTAGCTTTCAGGCCAAGGGAGCCAGTGTTTGTCCACAGACAGCTTTCTGGGTCATGTGGCCAGCAGGACTAAACCGCTTCTGGCGCAACGGGACACCGTGACAGAAACCAGAGCACACGGAAACACCGTTTACCTTCCCGCCACAGCGGGTCCTATTTATCTATTTGCAATGGTGTCCTTTCAAACTGCTAGGTTGGCAGGAGCTGAGACAGAGCAACAGGAGCTCACTCCGTCGTGGGGTTTCGAACCGCCGACCTTCTGATCGGCAAGCCCAAGAGGCTCAGTGGTTTAGACCACACCAGTCCAAGCTGCACCACCCTGCCTAGTATTTTTACTTTTAGCCAAAATTACATTTGAGGCCGAAAACTCTGGCCCTTCCTCAATACTGTCAGATTCTCTCCATTGTCCTCTGTCTCCTTTTGCCATTGTCAGGCAATAATTGCCGCCGCTCCGAGGGAATTGGTGGCGGCAGCTGCTGCCGCTGTCCGCCTGCGTGAGGGAGAAAGCCTCAATTAGAGCTCCTTTGAAGAGCGGGGGTTTTGCTTGAGGGAATCCTGTGTGTTTAGCTCCGGCTGATTGAATTAAAAATGGCAGAACGGTCGCTGGTGAGGGGCTTCATTAAGTTTAGCTCAGATCATGCTGGCTAATTGACTTAAATGGCTGCCACGAGGCACTCCGCTCCTTTACGGCGGTCAGGAGCGCCTCTGCGTCATTGCTTGGCAGACCTTTTCTCCCAAATTTCATTTGGGATTACGACGCTGGAATCTTTTCCCTTAGGGATGGCTTCCCTCTTTGGTGACGGGTCTCCCAGTGGCAACCTCGTAGCGAATTTAAACACACGTTCAATGAGGGCATCCATTCGCATCCACACAGCTATAGCGAACACTAGTTGCCACCAGGATTGGAGCCAGGGCCGTCTTAACCATTGAGCCTACTGGCGCAACACGCCAGGGCGCAATGGCCTGGAGGGCACCTCCACCCTCCAGCCCCGCTGGCAGTGCCCGCCGGCAGCGCTCTCCGGCTGCCCGGCGGAGTGCGGGAGTGGGAGCTGGCCAGCCACGCCGCGCCCTCCAGCTGCCCAGCAGAGCATGGGAGCGCGAGCCAGCCAGCCACGCCGCGCCCTCCAGCTTTAAGAAGGTGTCTTCTTAAAGTCAAAACAAAATCGAAAATTCTTTCTAGTAGCACCTTAGAGACCAACTGAGTTTGTTCCTGGTATGAGCTTTCGTGTTCTTCTTAAAGTCAGATAGTTGTTTATTTCCTTGACATCTGATGGGCGGGTGCCACCACTGAGAAGGCCCTTTGCCTGGTTCCCTGTAACTTCACATCTTGCAGGGAGGAAACCGCCCAAAGGCCCTCGGAGGAGGACCTCAGTGCCCAGGCTGAATGATGGGGGTGGAGACACTCCTTCAGGTCTACAGGGCCAAGGCTGTTTAGGGCTTTAAAGGTCAGCACCAACACTTTGAGTTGTGCTTGGAAATGTACTGGGAGCCAATTTAGGTCTTTAAGGAGTGGTGTAATATGGTCTCGGTGGCCACACCCAGCCACCAGTCTAGCTGCCGCATTCTGGATTATTTGTAGTTTCCAAGTCACCTTCAAAGGTAGCCCCACATAGAGCACATGGCAGTAGTCCAAGTGTGAGATAACCAGAGCATGCACCACTCTGGCAAGACAGTCTGCGGGCAGGTAGGGTCTCAGCCTGCGTACTAGATGGAGCTGGTAGACAGCTGCCCTGGATGTAGAAGGCTGCAAGCAGGACCTGAGCCGAAGAGCAACTGGTATTCAGAAGCACTACTGACAATGGAAGGAGAACATCCCCGCCATGGCTAGTAGCCATTAGGCTGAGTTTGAATCCAGAACACTTAAATCCATTTTGAATTAATGTCCAGCTCTTGGACAGAGTGCCTTCTGAGCCGGCGCTGGAGCTTATGCTGAAATCTGGTCCTCAGCTGTGTTCACATCAGAGATGTCTGAGTGGGGGCAGGGGTTGGATATACAAACATATATTTGGGAGAGCAGCCCAGATTTTCTGGGAAGAGGGTGACCCTATCTGTCATTCACAGCTTCCATTTCCATTTCCACAATGGCTGGCTTTTCCTAAATAATGTTTTTGGGGTTTTTTTTAACGGACAGTTCTGCCATACCAGCAGCTGTGTATTGGTTCTGTTTGTCTCCAATCACCCGCCTGTTCTCTGGCACATCAGTTTTGGCACCAAACTCTTTAACTGGGATTGATGGACACATCTAAGAAAGGGCTGGCTGCCAGGCAGGCACTGGACTGGTCAATTGCTTCTGGGCACCCAGGAGGACGACGACGAGAGGGCGGCGAAGGGTCTTGAAATGCAAGTTTAGACTCCATCAGGAGCATGGGTGGAACGAAGAATCACGCTGGACATTTGGCATTGGCCAAATGGGTTGGTGTCTGAAATATACTCGGAGTCAAGTTTGGATTTCATGCTCTTTATTCAGCTCATTGTAGCGAGGAATGCAGTTCCCCCAAAACGTCTGCTTTATACACACTATTTACACAATGGGCCCCATGTGATTGGCTAATTCCAGGATACTCCTGTATGCCAATCGGGTTGCGGATTCACTACCACCTGGAGCTGGATTGGGTGGCTCCTGCGGACCAATCAGACTGCTGCATTCTGGATCCTATTGTTCTAGGACCAATCAGAGTGCTGCATTCTGCATCCTATTGTTCTAGGACCAATCAGACTGCTGCATTTTGGATCCTATTCAACTCAGTACATAACAGTGTCCAAATTTTAATCGAGGGTGGGGAGGGAGAAAGAGGGCTGCAGAACTTGGGGGGACATAGATGGAGGCATTTCTTATCAGTGTTTCTGGCCGATGGCTCCTTAGTTAGTTAGTTGCACCAGTCACTGTAACTCATTGTGTTAAAAGGATCCCCTAATAGGATGCCCAGTGGCCGATTTATGTATAAGCTAAACAAGCTATAGCTTAAGGCCCCACTCTCTTGGGGGCCCCAAAAATTTAAAGGAAAAAAAAACCTGGATGTAAATTTCCAAAGTATAAGATTAAAAAAAAAACACATACATACAGCAACAGTGTTTTGTGTTGTGTAGGCTCCTTGGATGTAAGTAATGGGCCCCACCAGGTAGCCTGCCCCCTAAAATTTCACAGGTTTCAATTCAACAGTTACTTTGATAAAATACATTATTTTGTTATGTGCAAATGGCTTTAGATACCTACTAGGTCCATAAATCACCATATAGCATATATTCAACACAAAAAACAGCGGCAATTTATTGTTGACAAAGGACAGCTGGACATATAAAGGGCCCCATTGCCTTCAGGAGTTTAGGGCCTCATCAAACCTAAATCCGGCCCTGAGGATGCCTTTCTGAACACATTTGGCGACACAAAATTCAAACAGTTGCATCACAAAATTCAGAGGGGGGGACGTGATTTTTGAAGGGAAGCTATGTTTCAGCACATACAATTTGGGGAAGTGTGAAATAGGTAAAACAGGTAAAGGGACCCCTGACTGTTAGGGGTGCGGTGCTCATCCCTCATTACTGGCTGATTGAGCCGGCATACAGCTTCCGGGTCATGTGGCCAGCATGACTAAGCCGCTTCTGGCAAACCAGAGCAGTGCACAGAAATGGCGTATACCTTCCCGCCGGAGTGGTACCTATTTATCTACTTGCACTTTGACGTGCTTTCAAACTGCTAGGTTGGCAGGGGCAGGGACCGAGCAACGGGAGCTCACCCCATCGTGGGGATTCAAACTGCTGACCTTCTGATCAGCAAGCCCTAGGCTCTGTGGTTTAACCTTACGTGAAATAGGTTTGTGTTAAAATGTGAACTGGAGTGAATTTCATTTTTAAAATTACACAAAAAGGTCAAAATCACATTTGTTGCCTACGTCTGCCTCCCACCAATGGTGTGTCATAGAACCCAAAGGATCATCCAATCGTAACCCCCTGCAATGCAAGAATCTCAACTAGATAATACATGACAGATGGCCATCCAACACCTGCTTAATAACTTTCAGTGAAAGGGATTCCACAACCTCCCAAGGGAGCCTGCTCCATACCTAGACACGAGCCATAGAGACTCGAATTCAAACCTCTGCTGAACCATGAAGCTCATGACTGAGAGCAAACTCACACAGCTGTCTGTCTGTCTGTCTGTCATCTTCCGGGACTGACCAACGTGGTGCCATCACAACTCCTGTCACTTCTGATCGTCAGTCTTGCATCCTGCAGCATCTGGGTGGCCACTGGTTCCCTAACCCCGACATCAGACATGCTAACTCAGAACCTGAGCTTCCTTCCCCCCCCCCCACTTCTTAGAGGAGGCAAAGAGAAAGAATTGTGATGCATTAATTTCATTCAGCAAAATGACATATTGCTTGGGATGCGGGTGGCGCTGTGGTCTAAACCACAGAGCCTAGGGCTTGCCGATCAGAAGGTCGGTGGTTCGAATCCCCGCGATGGGGTGAGCTCCTGTTGCTCGGTCCCTGCTCCTGCCAACCTAGCAGTTCGAAAACATGTCAAAGTGCAAGTAGATAAATAGGTACCACTCCAGCGGGAAGGTAAACGGCGTTTCCTGTGCACTGCTCTGGTTTGCCATGCTGGCCACAGGACCCGGAAGCTGCGTGCCGGCTCCCTCGGCCAGTAAAGCGAGATGAGCGCCGCAACCCCAGAGTCGTCCGCGACTGGACCTAATGGTCAGGGGTCCCTTTACCTTTACCTTTAATTTCATTCAGCAAAATGATGTATTGCATAAGCTGAAGGACTCTCTTCCAGACCCTCCAGTTTCCTGCCTGTGTTAATGGTGTGCATATACAAAGCTGGGAATTGGCAGCTTTGCGTGACGTTCTCTATAAATATGTAATTATAGACCCAGAAAGAAAGGGAAAGGGGGGGAGGTGTTTTATTGCCGGCGGCTAATGTCTCCTATTGGAGCTGTTTCAGGCTGTGATTTAAATGTACATAAAAGTTTTTCCCCCTAAAAAAAAAAAAGAACTGAATTATTCATTTGGTAGCACAAAAGATTTCCAGGAAAAAAGTACCAAAGCCATCTGTTCTCCCTCTTCCTTTAGCTTCATTCAGAAGGAAGATTGAACATAGTTGAATCTAGAGGCAATTCTGCGTGTATATTCTGTGTGTTCACTCCCTTGAATCTAAATTTCATAACCAGGGCAAGGCGTCTGAAAATGATCGGCAGCAACGAAGCAGGTTTCGGTTGCACATGATTATTATTCATTATTATTTTTCTTTTCATTTCTACAGCACCGTATATTTTTAGGGGGGGGGTGTCTCAAAGCGGTTTACAACCCACATTAAAACATCAAATGAAACAAGCCAGAATAAAATGTTACCGGAGGAAGTGAAATTATAAAGTAAACGTTCGAAGCAACGTAATTAACAGGAAACTCAATTACTGTCTTAATAGATTTCAAAATAAAACGCTACAAAAGAGCTCGGGATGCGGGTGGCGCTGTAGTCTAAACCACTGAGCCTAGGGCTTGCCGATCAGAAGGTCGGCGGTTCGAATCCCTGCGGCAGGGTGAGCTCCCGTTGTTCGGTCCCAGTTCCTGCCCCCCCCCAGCAGTTCGAAAGCACGTCAAAGTGCAAGTAGATAAATAGGTACCACTCCAGCAGGAAGGTAAACGGCATTTCCGCACGCTGCTCTGGTTCGCCAGAAGCGGCTTAGTCATGCTGGCGACATGACCCAGAATCTGTCTGCGGACAAATGCTGGCTCCCTCGGCCAATAGAGTGAGATGAGCGTGCAACCCCAGAGTCGTCCACGACTGGACCTAATGGTCAGGGGTACCTTTACCTTTACAGATTGCACATTTAGCATAGGAAAGTTGACCAAAACAAAAACAGAAACCCAGCCACTGGCTGATTCCCTCCCCGGCTGCCTCCCAGCTCCCCTCCTTCCTTCTGCCCTTCATAAAACATAAGATGAGCTTCCTGGATCAGGCCAATATCCCATCTAGTCCAGCATCCTGTTCTCAAATCAGCCAACCAGATGCCTGTGGGAAACCTGCAAGCAGGATCTGAACACAAGACTCCCCTCCCGCGTCTTCCAGAAACTGCTTTTCAGAAGCATTGCTCCCTCCAACAGTAGAGGTAGAGAAGAGCCCCCAGGGGCCTTCTCATCCATTAATTTGTCTAACTGTCTTCTAAAGTCCTTGAGCCCTTTGTTGTTGTTTTTCGTTTTTACAGCATTTTGGTTTCTGACGTCTAGTAGTTTGGTGTGTCCAGAGGCGTGGGAAGGGAGGGGGGCGGACCACCCCAGGTGTCATCGCTGAGGGGGTGACATTCAGCGCCCGCCCGTGACTCCCAAGCCTACCCCAAGCTGTCGATGTTGCGAGGGGGGGACAAAAAAAAATTTCACACCGGGTACCACCTGGGCTTGCTACGCCTCTGGGTGTGTCATACAGCATCCTTGTACACCCGCTCTGATAAGGTTTAGGAGAAATGAGTGTCCAGGCTCGGCTCACGATGCAGATTAAAAACGCTTAAAATGGAGACATTTCCATCCCTGCCAAGAAGAAGAAGAAGAAGAAGAAGAAGAAGAAGAAGAAGAAGAGGAGGAGGAGTTTGGATTTGATATCCCGCTTTATCACTACCCGAAGGAGTCTCAAAGCAGCTCACATTCTCCTTTCCCTTCCTCCCCCACAACGAACACTCTGTGAGGTGAGTGGGGCTGAGAGACTTCAGAGAAGTGTGACTAGCCCAAGGTCACCCAGCAGCTGCATGTGGAGGAGCGGAGACTCGAACCCGGTTCACCAGATTATGAGTCTACCACTCTTAACCACTACACCACACTTGCTCTCTCACAGTATACACTGGCTCTGTTGAGCCTCCCAGTTCTCCTGGTTGTGGGCATCGTGTGACATGGAGAGTTCCAAAAATGTGCGCCAAATCTCTTGGAAGCTGGTATTTTCATGCACTTTATAGAGCA
The DNA here is from genome assembly GCF_009819535.1 of Lacerta agilis. Taxonomy (NCBI): domain Eukaryota; kingdom Metazoa; phylum Chordata; class Lepidosauria; order Squamata; family Lacertidae; genus Lacerta; species Lacerta agilis. The sequence continues at coordinate 45,481,253 of NC_046324.1, forward strand.
GGGTTTTCTCGTGGCTTGCTAGATGCAGGAGTTCTTGTCTCCCGTTTTCCACTCTTGGCCTTTCCAATGTTGGAGGATTATTCTTAGAAACATTTTCTAGTCAGGAGGCTGCTGGCAGGGCACTGCCTGGTAACAGAAGCTGGGCAAAAAAAAAAAAAGACAATCACGGGAATATCGAAACAAAAAGAAAAAATCGACACTGTGAAAGATCCCTGTCACGAGATAAGCGTATGTATATATATAGTAGTGCTTAAATAACAAAGTAGAATAGCTCAGAAACACTAAAAATGTTGTGAACTAACCCAAAGGAAAATAATAACTTAACAAACTTAGCAAATGACTCCGGTTACCAAAAATAACTACCAAAACAACCTTGACGAGTTGCCGGCTCAAAATCTCGTTTCACTGTTGTGATCTGTCAGTTTCCTCAGAAGGGGAAAAAAGAAGAAATTATATTTTGTGTAACTCAAGACAGCTTAGTGGCTGTTAAATACAGGGGGAGGATAAGAAACTTCAAACAAAAAGAACGCTCCCAGATAGTGAGCGGTAATATTCCAACCCGTGACTTTAATTAAGCTTCATTCCAAAGGTAGAAACCTAAATTGAAGTTCAAAAACAAGCTCCATAGCTTGTAAAATACGTTGACAAGGGGCTATGCAAGCTCCCACAATCTTATTGTTACGAAGCTGTTGCAAAGACTGATGGAAAGCGTTCCTAGTCACTGACTTATATATCAACTGGTACTTAATTCTTAAAGGCATAGTGCTCACGTGTTGTAGGGTGTGTCCAAACTTACCTACACATGTTGTAATAATACAGTAAAACATATGAAAAGTATAATAAATGTAGGAAAAATTATCTCAACCTTTAAGAATAGACCTGTTGAAACCCTTTGTTGGGGGCACCTACAATCTTTGGCGCGAGATGGCTCCTATGGCTCCGGCTCCGACCTTTCATGGACACTTGCGCCACCTGCTGTTGTCCTCCTGCCTTGCATCTTAGCAGTCTCTATGGGTGCCGACCACTGCTGAGTTCAGCGCTGCAAATTAATTCGGTTTCTCTTCACCCACCCACCTTTCCCTCCAACAGGGTGATGCCAACAGATCCGACACCGATGAGGACAAGACATCCATCAACTTTGAGGAAGAGCTTGAGAAGCTGAAGGAACTCCGTGCTTCTGGTAAGCTGGGATGCCATTCCCATGGTGGAGCACCTACAGGTCCATTGGGGTGATTGAGGTACTGCCCAGCCCAACCTTGGCCAGCCAGCCCCTCGCTCACCTGCTTGCCTTCTAACTTACAAACACCCCAGGGGGGTTTCCCTATCAGCTTTGTATGAAAATCCCCACCCCAGATTTCTACCTTTCACGGTCATAAATATGTAAAAACAATATACAGTGGTACCTCGGGTTACATATACTTCAGGTTACATACGCTTCAGGTTACATACTCCGCCAACCCAGAAATAACGCTTCAGGTTAAGAACTTTGCTTCAGGATAAGAACAGAAATCGTGCTCTGGCGGCGCAGAGGGAGGCCCCATTAGCTAAAGCAGTGATTCAGGTTAAGAAGAGTTTCAGGTTAAGAACAGACCTCCGGAACGAATTAAGTACGTAACCAGAGGTACCACTGTAAATATGATAACATTCAATCTTTTAAAAAAAATAAAAAATGAGATAGAGTGGAATCTCAGTTGTCGAACACTTTGGAAGTCAAACATTTCAGCTTTCAAACGCCAACAACCCAGAAGTGAATGCTTCCATTTTCAAACGCGTCTCAGAAGTCGAACGGCTTCCAAGGCGCGTTTCTCCATTTTTTTCAATGGATTTTGCCGACCGGCAATTGCGCCTCGGTTGCCAAACGTTTCAGAAGTCTAACAGTCTTCCGGAATGGATTACGTTCGACGACTGAGGTTCCACTGTGCAGGGGAAGCGTGATTGTGTATCACAAAACCAAGCAGCCGGCAAAGCAATGTAAAATTAAAAGTCCTACAAAGGACATTTCAGGGCATTATGAGTTCTTTTCTCCAGCTGATTCAAATTACAAACACAGATCCGTTGGGAAATGGGAGCCTGTTTGCTTCCGCCATTGATTGCTGGCAGGGGCGTCGTAGGGGAGAGGCGGTGGGGGCGGTGGGGGCGGGGGGCCCCAGTCAGCGCCCCTGCTGGGGGTGACACACCAAGGGGGCAACCCTGCCCACTGGGCTTTTAAAAAACTTTTAAACTTTTTTTCAAAATCCTTTTTAGGATATTTTCGACACTGCTGGGGTCGAGCCGCAGGGGTGGCCAGCGAGGAGGAGTGTCACCCCCCCCCTCGCTGGCTGTCCCTGCGGCTCCGCCCCAGCAGCGCCGAAAATAGCCCCCCCTTCCAGCGGTGCAGCTCGGCATGGAGGCAAGGGGCGGGCCAGCAAGGTGGGGTACCACCCCCTCCTGGCTGGCCTGCCCCTTGCCTCTTTGCCGAGCTCCGCTGCTGGCTGGCTTGCGGAGCCGGGGCATGGAGAGGGGCCGTCCCACTCCCTGCCCCGACTTGCGCTCCGCCAAGGGAGCCCGGGCGGCGGATTCAGGAGTCTTTGCAGCCCGCAAAGACTCCCGAATCTGCCTCCCAGCACCCCTTCGTGCAGCGGCTGCTCACGCAGGCATGAGCAGCCGCGGCACGAAGGGGTGCCGCCGCCGGGCGGAGGCTTCAGGAGTCTCCCGAATCCGCCGCCCGGCACCCCCGGGGGCGGGGCGTCGCGTGCATCATGACGTCATGACGCACGCACCGCAATGCCCCGCCCCCAGGGGTGCCTCTTGGCTTCCCGCCCCCAGCAGCCAAGGGGCTAAGAATGCCCCTGATTGCTGCAGAAGGCATGAGCTGTCATTGGAGAAAAGCACTCTGCGAGGAAAAGAACGTCAGATCCTTCATGATGTCTAGATCCTTGGTGGTTCTCTTTTAGGGTGGGGCAATCCAATTGAGAAAGTTTTCAGTGCTGCTTTCGGTCCATGTGCTTCACGTATCCAGGTATAAGTCAGAATAGCATTGCACATCGCCATGACAAGAGCTTTTCCATCTTCCAGAGCTGAAGATGTACTCTCTCGCCGTCACCCCCAATGGCCACCTGGAGGGCAAGGGGAGCATGCCCCCGCCGATCATCATGCACACCGCTGCCACGCCCATGCCCACCCCAAAATGTTCGCCGCACATGGACGCCGTCTACCCCTTTGCGGACTCCAGAAGAGGGAGCAATGCCTCGATCGACCCACTGAGCTTCGACCAAAAGTCCTTGGTATTTTACAAGTGTTGCCGGTAGCTGACATTTGGGCAGAGCAGGGCGGGCGGGGGCTGCTTTGCAATTGGGCACACAAAGTACTCGAGACCCCCCAGTTTTTGATGGATCGCCTCTCCTCTTATCCACCAACCTGGGCGCAGAGATTGGCAAGGGGGTCCTTCTCACCTATGGAGGGAGGTTTGCTGGATGGTGACACAGAACAGAGCAACTCCCATGGTGGAGAACGTTTTTCAGCGCAGGGGGGTCAAATTCCCTTCTGGGCAGCTGTCCAGGGGCTGCATGCAAGTGGTGCGGGGGGGGGGGGGGAGAGGCAAAAGTGGGTGGAGCAATGAATGTAAAATTTACCCAGTGGAGGCTGCTCCTTTATGGCAATTGGGGCACTGCCCCAACCAAGCTCAGACTGCCCTCTGCCAGCACCCCCCCTACCTGTCTTCTAACTTACAACCAATGCCGACTGCACCTGTTGGCTTCCACCTTGTACCTCAGTACAAGGATGTCTTTCCACACCCACCTGCGTGCCTCTCTGCATCCTCCATCGAGACAAACAAGGGATTATGGAAGTTCAAGGGCAGGGTCCAGCCAACCAAAAGCACTCAAGAGTGCAAAACAGGGCCAATGAAAGGGTATGGCCTTGGCAGGGGAGTTCTGAGGGCCTGATCCAGAGGCCTGGAGGGTAGTGTTAGAAACTCAGTATAATCTAATCACCAAAATGGCACCTTAAACCTGGGCTATGGTGGCCACAACAGTGTGTCTAGGCACCATCCCCCCCCCCGTGGGCATTATTATTATTATTATTATTATTATTATTATTATTATTATTATTATTATTCATTTCATTTCTATACCAATTCCTATTTTAGAGAAAATATCTCAAACTGGTTAACAACACATTAAAACATCAAATAAAACAATCCAGAATAAAACAAATCCAAGCTTCAATGAAAAAACTTCAGATCCTTCGCTAAGTGACATTTGCTTTTTCCTGGTATGCCCCACAAAGGACCTTAAGGTCCACAAATAACAATAGCTTAAGGGTCCCAGGCACAAAAGAAGCCAGATTATCCTCCACAAGGGCCAGGGCTTTTTCAGTGTTGGCTCCGACTTGGTGGAATACTCTGTCCAACAAGACTAGGGCCCTGTGGGACCCACCTCCTTCCACAGGGCCTGTAAGACAGAGTTATTCCGCCTGGCCTTCAATCTAGCCTGATCCCCTATTCCTTTCCCCCTTCCCTTTTTTCTGAAGAAACCCTTCTGGGTCCCCACATTAAAATTCCTCCCTGGTCTCCCTACTGGCCTAGCATGACTAACCTGGCCCGTTAGCCCTGGGGATCCCATTGATGTTTGTTTTTTATGCTGTTTTTTAGCTGGTTTTTAAAGTTGTTTTAATCATTGTCTGTTGTTGGCCGCCCAGAGCCCGGTTTTTGGATCGGGAAGGTCGGGGTAGAAATAAAATTTTTATTTATTTATTTCTATTAGATTTATAGACCACCACCCCTTCATCGTAACAGCTCAGGGCAGTTCACAGAAATAAAACACAGGATTAAAAACACAAGGAGATAATTAGAAGCAAAACAGCAAAACAGTATTCCCTTTCCCAAAGACACATTTAAAAGGCTATAGGATATCAGTCAGCCAAAGGCCTGGTTGAAGAGGAACGTTTTCGCCTGGTGCCTAAAGATGTATTGTAAAGGCGCCAGGTGAGACTCCCTGGGGAGAGCATTCCGCAGCAGGGGGCCACCACAGAGTAGGCCCGTTCTTGCGTTGCCATCCTCTGGACCTCACATGGAGGAGGCACACAAAGAAGGGCCTCAGAGGATGGTTGCAGGGTGTGGGTCGGTTCATATGGGGAGAGGCGGCCCTTGAGGTATTGTGGTCGGTCCTGAGTCGTTTAAGTCTTTATAGGTCAAAACCAGCACTTTGAATTGGGCCCGGAAGCTCATTGGCAGCCAGTGAGGTCGGGCTAGGATCGGTGCGATATGCTCTTGCCCTTGTAGAACTCAGCAGGTGGGGAGGTTGTGAACAGGGAAGTCAGGGGGGATGGAAAAGCAGAAAAGTACATCACTGCATCATTAACTGCAGCCGTTCACAAAAGCACAGACATCCTGTCATTGGCAAGCCAGCTAACTGTAGGGTTTAGTAAGCCGGACTTATGGAGGGCGCATCTATGAATGGCTACTAACCCTGATGTCTGTGCAAGCAACAGACATCAGTTTGCCTCCTTAGTTTGAGCAAGCAATGCCTCTGAAAACTAGCTGCTGCAACCCATGGAAGAGGAGAGGGCTCTTGCGCTCAGGTCCTGCTTGCAGGTTTCCCAAAAAGAGACATCTGGTTGGCCACTGCGAGAACAGGATGCTGGACTAGATGGGCCACTGGCCTGATCCTGCAAGGCTGTTCATAAGTTCTTCCTTCCACCCTGTTTCCGAAGGATGTAGCCAAGCAGCAAGCCTGAGCACAACTGCCCCCTTCCCAGTTGTCACGCCCAGAAGCTGGCCTTCAGAGGTGGACCATCGCCATCATGACTAGTGGCCATAAACAACCTTTCCCTCCATGGATAATAGCCTTATCGTCCATGGCTCACAGCCAGGCTGTCGTTGGCTACTTGCCATGATGGCATCCCCTGCCCTGACTTGCCCTGGGTTGCTTGCCTTCTTCTGGCCAGGGGTGGGGAAACTGTGGCCCTCAGATCTATCGCCGGGCGCACATAATCCCTGGGGGCCGTCCACGCTAGCAGGGACTGGTGGGTGCTGGAGGATGCCAGGCGCCCCAGCCCTTTCTCCTGGCAGCTCTGACCTGCTCCCCCCATCTCTCAGTCCAGCCTCCGCAGCTCGCCCTGCGCCAACTGGGGCACCAGCAGCAACTGGGGCAGCCGCCGGTCCAGCTGGAACAGCCTCGGGCGAGCGCCCAGCCTGAAGAAGAAGAGCCAGTGTGGGGAGCGCGAGTCCCTGCTCTCCGGGGAAGGGAAAGGCAGCACCGACGACGAGGCGGAGGATGCCAAGCTCAGCGCTGTCAGCCGGCCACCCTCGCACCGCCGGGCAGAGTCTCTGGACTGCAGAGGCGCCCTGGAGATGCCCGAGCTCCTCCATGTCCCCGGGGTGCGCCACCACCCCTTGAGCATCAGCCCAGTGGCGATGCTGCCCGCCGAGTACCAGGACTGCAATGGCAAGATGCTCCGCGTGCCCAGCGAGTTCTACCTGCACGTAGATGGGCACAAGGACGACACGCTCGACTACGATGACGACATGGAGGACGTAAGTCGGAACCGGCGAACGGAAGGCGGGACCTCCTTCCTCACCAGTGGCCCTTAATGTACACGGGGGGGGGGGTGTCTATTTTATTATTGACTTACTGCCGCTTTTGTGGGAATGTTTAGGAGTGTGGATGATGATCTATTATATTATATATCTCATCCCAGCTTGAATTAACAAGCTCCAAACTTAGCAGAGTTTCATTCCCTTTTAAAACACACACAGCAGACGCGCTTGCACAGGCTTGCTAAAGCCTCTATAAGAGATATATATTCCTGGTATAATTCCCCCATATCCCTCTTAAAAGACTGCACACGACACAATGTATCTTAGATGAATAAAAAGAATTTACTTACATAATTCCTGAGTTACACAGCGTTTCTCAGAATGGCAGGCTTGCTTAGTAAAAAGTACTTACATGTGGTTGCTACTTTCATAGGGAAAAATAGCTTCCTTTGTTCCCTTGGCTGAGAGCCAGGAGAACATCTTGTTGCATCTTGAACAGATGAAGAGAAAATGGTGAATGAACCTGGGATCTTGTTCCCAGGTAAGACCACACCTACTTCTGGTCAGAGAGGAAGTTAACTCAGTCCAGGTAGTAGGAAGTTATGCCTGGAGGACTGAGTTACCTTCATGTCCACTCTAGCAATGTTGTGTTTGGATGCTCTGTGTTTACATCCCGCAGCTTTTCTCAACCTGGGATCCCCAAAGGTTGCTGGACTACAAATCCCACCATCCTTGACCACTGGTCCTGCCAGCTAGGGATGATGGGAGTTGTAGTCCAACAACATCTGGGGGGGGTGAGAATGGCCGGCTTATTTCATTCATACCCCCCAATGGTGCAGCAATAAAACTGCGACCACATTTGCAAAGCTAATCAGGATCCGGCCTTGCCAATCCCCCTCCATGTTGCAAGGCAGTGTGCAGCCCATGGGTTCCATGTCTAAACCACCAAGCCTATTGGTCTGAACCAGGCATGTCCAACAGGTAGATTGTGATCTACCGGTAGATCACTGGACGTCTGCAGTAGATCACTGGTAGATCATTGGCTCCCCCCAAAAAAGCTCAACATTTTACCTCCTCCCTGAAAAAAACTCAACAACTTTGACCCGAACCCCCCCCCCCAAAATTGGCCTTCCTCCTTCCTAAAAAAAGCTCACTGCCAGTTTTTAACTCTGTGAGTAGATCGCAGTCTCTTGGGAGTTGGCCACCCCTGGCTAAACCACTTGGGTTTGCCAATCAGAAGGTTGGTGGTTCGAATCCTCGCAACGGGGTGAGCTCCCATTGTTCTGTCCCCGCATCTGCCAACCTAGCAGTTCGAAAGCGCACCAGTGCAAATAGATAAATGGGTACCGTTACGGTGGGAAGGCAAACGGCATTTCTGTGCGCTCTGGCTTCCGTCACGGTGCCCCATTGCGACATAAGCGGTTTAGTCATGCTGACCTTTACCTTTACTTCCATGTCAAAGTAGTGTCGCAGCCCACTTGGTATGAAGAGTTGGACCACCCTGATATAGACATTATAGATCTGTAGACTTCATAGATCCATAGCCTGGTTTTCATATATTCAGGACCCCCCACCAAAATAGCCATGTGGGGGCCAGGCAGGAGGGATGGAGATGGGCTGTTCAACCGGATCAGGTAAATGAAGGGGTCTTTCTGAGCCCCTGGGGCCCTCAGCCAATGCCCAGCTCGGCTGACAGCTGGCACCCATCGCTCAAGAAAGTGGGCGTCAAATGTGAAAGGTTGGGGGAATGCCTTATTTTCTCATTTCATTTCTATCCTGCCTTTCCTCCAAAGAGCTCCAGGCCGCTTAAAGGAACGATGGTAATAAAAGTCTTGTTCTTTCATCCAGAGTTACTGCTACAGGATTCATAAGGCCCTGCAGCCTTACAAGCCAGAATGGTGCAAGACTCATGAGGACTGGTCACTCTATTTGTTTTCACCTCAGAATCGGTAAGAGCGCCTCGGCAGGGATGGGAGAATCTCCTCCTCCTCCTCCCCTAGCTCCAAATCCAAATATAACTTATTTACAGTCAACCGACAGTAATCAGACACGATCCCCATTAAGTTCATCGAAATTGGCGGACCTAAGTTAGTCACCTTCGTTAATTTCATCGAACCTGCTCTGAGTATAACTACCAATGGCTAACCCAATATAAAAGGTACATAATATAAAAATACGTAAGTTCATTAAAAGGCGGGGGGAGGGGACGAAAGGCGACCGTAGGTTATCGAAGCAAAATGGCCACATTAGTAGAAACGGGGTATGTGATTTATTTAGACTTCAACATCCAGAGAGTAATATTTACTTACTTACTTACTTACTTACTTACTTACTTACTTACTTACTTATAAATACCCTGCCCATCTGGCTGGGTTTCCCCAGCCATTCTGGGTGGCTCCCAACAGAATAATAATTATAATTATAAAAATAAAAAGCAATTAAACATCAAACATTAAAAACTTCCCTAAACAGGGCTGCCTCCAGATGTCTTCTAAAAGTCAGATAGTTGTTTATTTCCTTGACCTGTGATGGGAGGGCGTTCCACAGGGCGGGCGCCACCACCGAGAAGGCCCTCTGCCTGGTTCCCTGTAACTTCGCTTCTCTCAGGGAGGGAACCGCCAGAAGGCCCTCGGAGCTGGACCTCAGTGTCCGGGCTGAACGATGGGAGTGAAGACACTCCTTCAGATATACTGGGCCGAGGCCGTTTAGGCTACAGTATGTAAAATACATAAAAATCATCAAAGGAGAGAGGGGGGAATCAGGAAGCAGTCACAAAATTTCCAAGGGAAATGGCAATGTTTAGAAATCTTGCCGCTTAGGACTCAGGTGTTTCCCTGACAGCCGCTAGTTTTACACAGCTTTAAAAAAGCCATCAGAATTGGTGGGCATCCCTACTTCTTGTGGGAGGGAGTTCCATAGTTTAGCGTTGGCATGTGCCTACTCTGTGTCTCGCTGTTAGAGGCCAAGGGGCACCCTTTGGTAAAGATTATTAAAGTGGAGCCTACACTTCCCACCCAGCCTGGGGCTATTACCAGCTTTGCACGGCCCTGTGCAGGACAAACAGAAGAGTGGACAGCCCTATAGGGGCTCAGTTCCAGACATAGGGGCAGCAAGGGAGAATGTCTCTGAAGGGATTAGGAGATCTGTAGGACATGACAGGGTGGGTTATAAGGGGCAGCGAGGAAGGAAAGCATAGATTCTGAGTGGTGGAACGAGGGTCATGGGCAAGGGTGCATTGAGACAAACAAGCACAGAGAAATGATGGGGCTGCGAGGCCTTTTGGGGGGCAAGATCCGGGAGCCAGTGGTGGGATTTCAGGGGCAGCATCAGCTGCTAAGAGCAACAAGAGCGGTAAGCAGTTGTGCTCTCATCTTCAAGGCTTCGGGCCAACTGCCAGAAGGTCATCGCGCACAAGATGTTTGACCACATCGTTCTCGTCTTCATCTTCCTCAACTGCATCACCATCGCATTGGAGAGGCCGGATATCGACCCCAACAGCACGGTGAGCTCCAGGAAGTGCCCCCAATCGCTGGGAGATCAGATGCTAAGAACCACTTGCTTTGCAGCCTGCAAACTTTAAGCGCAAGGAGGAAGCAGGGAGAAGGGGTGTGTGGCTGTCCAAGACTACAAATCCCATCATCCCTGACCATTGGGTCATGCTGGCTGGGAATGATGGGAGTTGGAGCCCAACAACATATGAGCACCAAGTTCCCTGCCCACCCCTGCATACCCTCCGACATTTCTCTTATGAAAATAGGGACGTCCCATTCCATAATGATAATTTTACTATTTATATCCCACACATCTTACTGGGTTGTCCCAGACACTCTGGGCAGCTTCCAACATATAGAAAAACATAATAAAACATTATTTTTTATATTAAAAAACCCAACAACTTCGCTATACAAGATTGCCTTCAGACAGCTTGGGAGTCAGATAACTCCATACCCTCCAACATTTCTCCAATGAAAATAGGGTCATCCAAAGGAAAAGCGGGACATTCAGGGATCAAATCAGAAACCGGGACGGATTCTCTAAATCAGGGATATCCCTGGAAAATATGAGTGAAGCTTTGTCAGCCCAGGGGGGTGCCCTCCCTCATAGGAAGCCTTCTGAGGCCATGCCAGAAGTGGGTTGGGATAGATGCAAAAGGGGGAGTGGGCAGTAGGGGAAAGAGGGTGTGGCTAATTATTATCTGTAGCATAGGCTACATAGACGCGGGTGGCGCTGTGGTCTAAACCACCGAGCCTGGGGCTTGCCGATCAGAAGGTCGGCGGTTCGAATCTCCGCAACGGGGTAAGCTCCCGTTGCTCGGTCCCAGCTCCTGCCAACCTAGCAGTTTGAAAGCAAGTCAAAGTGCAAGTAGATAAATAGGTACCGCTCCGGCGGGAAGGTAAACGGCATTTCCGTGCGTTGCTCTGGTTCGCCAGAAGCAGTTTAGTCATGCTGGCCACATGACCCGGAAGCTGTACACCAGCTCCCTCGATGAGCACCGCAACCCCAGAGTCGTCTGCGACTGGACCTAACGGTCTGGGGTCCCTTTACCTTTATTTACCTTTACCATAGGCTACATTCCAGCCTCTCAAAAGCCAGGCTTCTCCCCACACTCATCCACACATGTGTCTCTCCATCCTCTGTCTGCCCAATCAAGAGGCATAGTTCAAGGACTGGGAAGCAGGCCTGTGCTCTGATACCTAGACTTCTGCAATGTGTTCTTTGCAGGGCTGCCCTTTAGGTTGGTCTGGAAGCTGCAGCTAGCATAAAATGTGGCAGCTCGACCACTCACGGAGGAAGAATGTAGCAGCTGTGTTATGCCGCTGCTGAAGGAATTGTTCAGGCTGCCCTCCTCTCTCTCCCCATCCATTTTTTCCCCTTTCACATCATGCCTTTTGTAAGCCTGGACTCAGCAAAAAAAATGTTTTGTTTGCATTGATTTGTAAGGGCTTTTTTTTTTAAGCTGAAAAGCAGGATTTAAAAACAATCCTTAAATAAGCTATGTATTTGTCCTTCCCTGTGACTACATTATGCAAAGTTTGTTTTGTTTTTTAAGTAGGCTAAAGCTTCAGTCCTATGCAGAATTTCCTAAAACAAAGGAAGCTCAACCGAACTCAATGAAACTTCATTCCCCTCACCCCAAAAAAAGTTTAGAATGCCGATTCAAGTTTCAATCTGTTTTCAGTCTACTGTTGTTTTACCTTTTTGAAAGTCTTAAGTTAGTGTTGTTCATTGCTCTTATCAATAACGTTATTGTTTTGTCTTCTTTGTAAACCACTTTGAGGTTTTTTTCTACAATCAAGTGATATACACACACACTGGTACTCGGTTTTCGAGCATCGCGAAAGCTGAACATTTCAGAACCCAAACGCCCAAAACCCTGAAGTAAATGTTTCCATTTTCGAATGCGCCTCAGAAGTCGAATGGCTTCCACTGGGTGTTTTTCTATTTTCTCCATTGAACTTGCATCCAGCCCTTTGCGCCTTGGTTTTTGAACGTTTTGGAAGTCGAACGGTCTTCTGGAACAGATTATGTTCGAGAACCGAGGTACCACTGTACTGTGGTACTTCTGGTTACGTACTTAATTCGTTCCGGAGGTCCGTTCTTAACCTGAAACTGTTCTTAACCTGAAGCACCACTTTAGCTAATGGGGCCTCCCACTGCCGCTGCGCCGCCAGAGCACGATTTCTGTTCTCATCCTGAGGTAAAGTTCTTAACCTGAAGCGTTATTTCTGGGTTAGTGGAGTTCTTTACCTGGAGCGTATGTAACCTGAAGCGTATGTAACCTGAGGTACCACTGTATATATATCTGCCCCAAATGTAACAACATGGCATTTTGGATTGAGCAGTCTGCCCACTCGCTCATACCTTTTCTCCCTCCCTCCATTATTATTATTATTATTATTATTATTATTATTATTATTATTATTTTACAGGAGCGAATATTCTTGAGCGTCTCCAACTACATTTTCACTGCCATCTTTGTCGCCGAGATGATGGTCAAGGTAAAGCTGAACCAGGAGGAATGCAGAAAAGAAGCCATCAGAGCTTAGTCCTGGTCTTATTTCCACTATATGCATGTACAGTGAAAGGCAATCTACCCATTATGCAGAATGGGATGGTTGACCGAGATGGTAGAATTGTGATGTGTACCACTTTAGTTTATGAAGAAGAGAGATTTCATATTTCTGGTAAATATGCTGCCTTATGGTAAAGAGGTAAAAATATCCCTCCCTGCAGGGCATAATCTAGCACAAAGGATCATAGAATTGTAGAGTTGGAGGGGACCACAATGGTCATCTAGTCCAACCCTCTGCAATGGAGGAATATTTTGCCCAACGTGGGCCTCGAACTCACAACATGAAATTAAGAGTCTCATGCTCTACCAACTGAGCTACTCCAGTCAGGTGAGAGTGATGCTGATGCACGAGGGGGGAATTCAGAAATATGAGCCCCCTACAGTCTGAAGTGGCATGGTCCCAAAATCTATTACCTTTGTTAGTAATGCCCATTATGTTACATTTTTTTGAAAAAAGAGGGGTGCTGCTGTTGCTTAGCAACCAAACATAATGACATGACCTTTGCTGAGGTAACACATGGTCCGATTGGCTATGTGGACCTGAGGGAGTTTCCCCTGTGTATATTGTGCTGAATGTCTTCCTGCCCTGTATAAGGCTGAAGCTAAGAAAGAAAGAAAGCCCTCTCTATTCCTTCCTCCTCAAATTATACTCAGTTTTCCTCTGTAAAGTGTTATCAGTTCTTAAGGAAGGAATCTTAACATCTTAGTCTACCACTGGGGATTGGTGGTGGGAAGACAATAAGTGTTCAGAAAGGGAAGACGAGATGTCGGAAGGTAACAGCGCTCAGTGAGCATGGGAAATCTATGGCAGAGAGAAGTCCAGAAGCAGAGGCAGAAGCAGGAGAGGAGGGAGTCCAAGAGATGAGTTTGGCTGGTGAAGAGTTACAGGTGTCTCCCCCTCCTGCTGCAACAATCTCCCCTCCCTGCTTGTCTCCCAGAACCAGAAGAGGCATGAAAAGGGCAGAGGAGAGGATTGGCTTCACACGGGCGCAGTCTCTGATTGCTTGGGGGGAAACCCTGGAGAGGAGGGAACTTAGATGGCTGTGGGGAGGCAGGGAGTTTCAGTCTTGGCAACAGATCCATGTTTCAAGACCTACCAGGGATGAGCTGCTGTGCTCATTAGATCTGACACTCCTCCAGGTCTGCACAGATCCCGTTCTTGCTAATGAAGAGCTTTCTCCAACGTGCACAGGGTGATTTACTGCTGGCCTGCTGCTGTCACCTGGATGGGTTGGAAGGGAGAAGGTAGGCATGCAAGGTCTGGTTGAGGTTAGACTGAGGATGTTAGGGCAGTGACCCATTTGCCCGAAAGGAGTCAGTATCAGAAAGCTTCCGATGTACCAATCAGCCAAGCTATTGTTTCGGCTTCTTAAGCCTCCCCAACCATCCTCTCTGCCTTCAGGTCGTGGCCCTTGGCTTTTTCTCCGGGGAAAACACCTATCTCCAGAGCAGCTGGAATGTCCTGGACGGAATCCTCGTCTTCGTGTCTATCATCGACATCATCGTTTCCATGGCGTCGGCAGGCGGGGCTAAGATCTTGGGGATCCTTCGCGTACTTCGGCTGCTGCGTACTTTAAGACCCTTACGGTATTTTTCTTTCCCTTCTGCAGAAGCACCCGTTAGGGCTACCTGATTTCCCTCTCATGGCGGGGAGAAGGGGGGAATCAGTGTGTCAAAGGGATCGTTTCGATCTCAAGCATTGCCCCAAGGATAAGATTAGACATTGCGAGCAAATTTAAGAAAATGAGAAGAGTTATCCTGGATGGTCCAGAAGCTCATCTAAGTGAACATCCAGGAAGCCTGCTCTCGAGACATGATCCCTAGCAACTGTTTTTTGTGTGGTAGACTGCCTCTGAACATGGAGGCTTGCAGATGGAGTTTGCAGCCCCATGCCAAGAGTGCCTTTCAATAAGAAGAAAATGGGGAGACCAATCTTGGGATATGTGCATTACACTTAGTGTGGTGTAACATGACCATCAAGGAAGGATCTGGCATCATAAAAATTAAAAAAAAACCCACACCTGTCATGCCTAAGCTGAAGTTTCCGAACCCTCTTCAGGGGCAGCCCTATGTATAATGCATTGCAGTAATCTAACCTTGAGGTTAGATTCTCAAGGAAAGAGAGCAGCCAGCACACTAGCTTTAACTGTGCAATGCAATCCTGCCCACCACAGAGATCTGAGCAAATGCTTTTCTTTGCGGCTCGAGGCACGCATGTTCCTGCAGAGAAACCTGAATCAGGCTCCCCTCCACCCAACCCTCCCCATACAATTAACCTTCCTGCGCAAGCAGAAAGGTTGGACTTGTTTGGAGCGCTGAGAAATTATCAGCCTCGGACGATAAACGCCTTCTCCTCGCTTGCATTTCCCTCAGATCCGCGCGTATCGGGCCGGCGGCCCCGTCATCTAAATGGCATGTCAAATTGCAGAACCTCGCAGTTGTTCCAGGAGGGGCGGGCATGACCCCAGCATGTGGCGTGTCAGCCATGGAGCAGTGCGTGCGAGGGGGTTGGGGCGGAGATAGCAGGCGAGGAGTCGCATTGGCTCTGAGCAGGATTTGCATTTGAACCGCAGCGGGGAACGCTTCAGGAACTCGATCCCACCAAGCAGCAATTTAGCATCTTGGCAAGAGCTGAAGTCAGGTGACACTTCCAGGGTCTGAAGTGGAGCAAAAGGAAATGTGCGTTTCAGTTAACTGTTGAGCCATAAGCCTGGGGAGGGAGGGAGGGAGGGAGGGAGGGAGGGAGGGAGATCACCTGCTTGGGGAATTCTGGTCCGCTCTCTGCTTGGGTCTGCGGTTCCACATCAAGACAGGACTGTTCTTTTCCTTGTCCTGGTGACACTATACTTTCGAAGCAGTGCCATGCCATGGCCACGGCTTCCGCTGAAGAATCGTTTCATTTACTGAATTTATACACCGCCCTATAACCCGGAGGTCTCGGGGCGGTTCACAAAAGAGATCACAGGGTATAAAATCAAAATAAAAACAATAATCCAATAACCTCCCCCCCCCCAAAAAAAAAAAACATTTTAAAAGGGTATAGGATGTCAAACAGATGAACCAAAGGCCTGGTTAAAAAGGAATGTTTTTGCCTGGCACCTAAAGGTATATAATGAAGGCGCCAGGTGAACTTCCCTGGGGAGAGCATTCCACAGACGGGGAGCCACTGCAGAGAAGGCCCTGTTCTCGTGTTGCCACACTCTGGACCTCTCGAGGAGATGGCACACAAAGGAGGGCCTCAGAAGATGATCTCAGGGTAAGGTGCAGGGCAGTGAGTTCCACAGTTTAACTGCGTCCTGCATTGAAGAAGTCCTTTCTTTTGTCTGTCCTGACATTCAGCTTCATTGGTTGCCTCGGACATTGGAGGAAGAACATGACCTTCATGTCCCCTAGTCATTAGTAGCTTTAACCTCCATGAACTTGTCTAAATTTGACGTTGGTGATCTTCTTGCCAGAGTCATCAGCAGGGCGCCGGGACTGAAGCTTGTCGTGGAGACACTGATATCCTCTCTCAGGCCTATCGGCAACATCGTGCTCATCTGCTGTGCCTTCTTCATCATCTTCGGCATCTTAGGAGTGCAGGTAATAGTTTTCCCTCTCTCACTGGCTCAGTAAAACCCCTAGCAAATACTTCCTAGCTCCCTTCCACTCCAGCAGCCAGCTTGCCCCAGTAACTTAAGTCATCTAGAGCTAGGGGTGTGGGAGAAATTCAGATTTAAATGCAAACTTAATCTATTTTCACTTCCTGCAACAACTGTTGAACCAACGTGTGGCTGTCCTTCGAAGCGTGCGCGCCTCTGAATTTTGCAATGTTGGTCTCCAGCCCAAGAGTGTGCGCACATCTGCATGCAGATGCATGTACTAGTGAAAACGGCATCCAGAAATGCATGATGTTAGGGGGAAATGTTTGCAAATTTTAAAAATGTGTTTATTAGGCAGATTGCATGCAAAAAATATATATACTTTCAGAAAAATGTGCACTAAAATTGGGGCAGGGGTAACACAAAAAATGTGGAGATCTGAACTTGAATGGAAACATGAGAAATGGAGAGAAACTGAAAAACTTTTCTTTAAGATATTTATATACCTGATCTAAGGCTGGGTGATATATTGATATATTGTCCAAAACTGGTTTGAAGTCCATATCATAACAGTTACAGGTAGGTAGCCGTGTTGGTCTGCCGTAGTCGAAACAAAATAAAAAATAAAAAAATCCTTCCAGTAGCACCTTAGAGACCAACTAAGTTTATTCTGAAGAAGTGTGCATGCACACAAAAGCTCATACCAAGAACAAACTTAGTTGGTCTCTAAGGTGCTACTGGAAGGAATTTTTATTATTATTATTTCATATCATAACAGTTTCATAATTTTTGACCTGGCAATATATTGTGAATTTTGTGTGTGTGTGTGTGTGTGTGTGTGTGTGTGTGTACCAACACTTCTCTCGATTTCTTATGAATTTATAACCTGCACATTCATAAAAAATATAAAGCAAGGCTCATGTTCTCTCTCTCCCTGGTTTTTGTTTCCTCAACCCAGCTGTTTAAAGGCAAATTCTACCATTGTGAGGGGTTGGACATCCGAAACATCTCCACCAAGACCGACTGCAGAAACGCCCACTACAGGTGGGTCCGGCGGAAGTACAACTTCGACAACTTGGGGCAGGTAAGGAGAAGAGAGAAGACCATGCTCTTACCACCATGCAAACTGAGCTTCGCCTTCCGCCTGTACACATCTTGTTAGCCAAACACAGTGCTGACTCTCAATACTCATCATAGTAGAAATGTAGAGTTAGAAGGGACACCAATGCAGGAATCTCAACACGCGGTCCCCCATCCAATTTGAAACCAGACCGGACCCTGCTTAGCTTTGCAAATGTGCTAGCGGTTTTATTGCTGCACCACTAGGGAGAGTCTTATTCTTTCTCATTATGCTTCAAGGTCCCCCAACCTGTATATATTTAAAGTGCCATATATGCATTGCCGTGAATATACACTGTCTTACACTGCATGGGAGAGAATAAATAATTTCAGGACACTTCTTTTTTAAAAATAAATAAATAAAAGGAAAACGGTCCTGGTGATGTGTGATTGAGGACATCACTGGCACTAGCCTATAGGTGCCTACCACCACTTGCTTTTTCACCCCGATGGCAGAAACCTTTGGAACCATTCCATCCCCGCCACCCAAGCATGTGTTGCCAACACACCAAAAGTGCTGTCAAACCACCTTTTGTTTCCTGCTTGGCAGGGGGTTGGACTGGATGGCCCTTGTGGTCTCTTCCAACTCTATGATTCTATGATTCTATGAACCACTTGTTGCTTACTTAACATGTTAGGTGTGTCTTGACCTTAGAATGTTTTTTTTAAAGACAGTTTTAATTTGATCCCACCCTTCCTCCCCAAGGAACCCAGGAAACACAGCAATAACAAAACATATTCCTTTCTTTCAAGCATTCCAGGAAGTGACAATCTGGCTGTCAGCTTCCTCTTCCTCCTTAGTCTCAGTATTTCCTCAGCAGGGAGGAAGGTAGAATTAGTTTGCTCTGCCTGTGATGGGCTATGGCTGCTCCTCTCATTGGCTATGGCTCCACCTACTGTTGACCTCCCAGCGTTCAGCCTGTGAATTTAAGGTGCCCCTTTCCATCCCATCGCACGCAGCACTGTTTCAATTCTGCTGCAGTTTGTCTTCTGCCCCAAAGTATGTTTTCATTCGTCTTGCTGTCCGCTGCGGCAAGCTTTTAATTCCAATGTTGTTCTGCCCGATTCGTTTCAAGGCAAAGGAAATGCAATTCAAAGGGGGTAGGACAGAACTGATTACGCGTCCTTTGCAGACTGAAAGCAGCAGCAACGAAGAACCTAAGAATAGCCTGCAGAATCTGGCCAATGGCCCATCTAGTCCAGCAACCTCTTCTCACAATGGGTGGTCATATTTATATGAGACAGACAAACTCTCATCTCCTCCTCAACCCCAAGAAGACTTTCTCTTTTCTGATTTTCCATATTCGTCCGAGTTGAAAATCCCCGTTCATGACAAGATGTCATGGAGAACTGTAGAATAGCCAATGTTCTTGAAGAGAGGTGTGAATATTGTTTCTGGCTGTATATCTAAAACAAATTATTTAGATATTATACTACACTATACTGAAATGCTTAAGTGTTTCTTTGATTGCCCTTGATTGGCTGTAAGAAGAATTCCTGCATTGCCGGGGGTTGGACTAGATGACCCTCAGAGTCCCTTCCAACTCTGCAGTTCTATGATTCTGTTATTCCCTCCACTCTTGCGATCCTGTCCTGCCACACCCTTGGAGAACCACTGCTCTAATCTCTCAGCCTGCGTCCTTGACTCTCTCCGTCACTATCGTCTCAGGCCATCAGGGACCTCAGCAGCCAACTCACCTTGTGGCTGCTTTGTGCTTTAAAGGTGCCAGGATCAATCCCCAGCACTTCCTTTCGAAGAAGGATAGCAGAAAATGGTTGTAGGGGGGACATTCTTGCTGTCTGAAAACTTGGAGAGCTGCTTTCAGCCACAGTGGGCAATACTGGATGAGGGAGAACAAGTATCTGTTTTCTAGAACAAGCCAGTTTTCTACATTCAGATGTTAACCCTTTATACACTTCAGCCCTGAGTATCCACTTAGTTTAGTACCGTATCAATAGTGGAGACAAATCAGCATTAAACATTATATTCCATTTTCTTCTTGCTGTGAGCAGTCGTCTTTTGCACTTTTTTATGAACTAGAAAAAAGGGGCGTGGGTGGCGCTGTGGTCTAAACCACTGAGCCTAGGGCTTGCCGATCAGAAGGTCAGAGGTTCAAATCCCCACGACGGGGTGTGCTCCCGTTGCTCGGTCCCTGCTCCTGCCAACCTAGCAGTTTGAAAGCCAGTGCAAGTAGATGAATAGGTACCGCTCCGGTGGAAAGGTAAATGGCATTTCCATGCAGTGCTCTGGTTTCGCCAGAAGTGGCTTAGTCATGCTGGCCACATGACCCGGAAAAACTGTCTGCAGACAAATGTCGGCTCCCTCAGCCAGTAAAGTGAGATGAGCACCGCAACCCCAGAGTCGTCCACGACTAAACGGTCAGGGGTCCTTTACCTTTACCTATGAACTAGAAACTTACCCTTTAGAAAAACAATGTGAAAATAATTATGTGGAAATCTATTCCCATCATCTGATCTTACACTTTCAGAACATGGATTATCCTTCAGAGTATTTTCATAGAAACAATGAATTATTCCAAAACATAAAAGGTAAAGGGGCCCCTGACCGTTAGGTCCAGTCGTGTCCGACTCTGGGGTTGCGGCGCTCATCTCGCTCTATAGGCCGAGGGAGCCAGCGTTTGTCCGCAGACAGCTTCTGGGTCATGTGGCCAGCATGACAAAGCCGCTTCTGGTGAACAAGAGCAGTGCACGGAAACGCCGTTTACCTTCCCGCTGGAGCGGTCCCTATTTATCTACTTGCACTTTGACGTGTTTCAAACTGCGAGGTGGGCAGGAGCTGGGACTGAGCAACGGGAGCTCACCCCGTCACAGGGATTCAAACTGCCAACCTTCTGATCAGCAAGCCCTAGACTCTGTGGTTTAACCCACAGCGCCACCTGGGTCCAAAACATACTTCAATACAATTAATTCAGTGCTCGTGTTCATTTTTTTTTAAAAATAGCAATCTTCCACTTCATAGAGGTCAAAACACAAGACAGTTACAAATAATTTCTTAATAAATTATGCAAAAAGGAGAGAGAGAGAAAGAGAGTTTTGTATGTAATACGTGTGAAATGTGATTGCAGGACCGAGTTATTTCCTTGCTAGTTACTCTGGAATATCTGTTAAATAATGAAGAAATGGACGACCACGAACACAGCCTTTATGTTGATTTCCAAGTTGCATCTCCTTTCTGTGGATGGTGTCTTTATTACTTCTACAGTTATTATGACCAGCTGTTTTGACTCTTAGGAAATGCCTGAGCTATTGCTAAAAGGTGAGGAGCCAAAGGAGAACTGGTTTCATGAACAGAGGGTTTGTCTCCTTTCCTTCCGCAGGCCCTAATGTCCTTGTTCGTCCTCTCCTCCAAAGACGGCTGGGTGAACATCATGTATGACGGACTGGACGCAGTTGGCATCGACCAGCAGGTAGAAGCTAAAGATCGTAACACTGTTATTGGGGGAGAGATTTAAAGGCCTTTGCATATCTGTCCTTTCATGCTTGGCATATGCAGTATTTTTTGTTTGTTTGTGTTTGTTTAAAAAGTTCTGTATTACAAAACAATTTACATAAAACATAAACAAAACAGAAAACACCATAAACAAACCATAGGCACTAACTACACACATATCAGTTACAGGTAGGTAGCCGTGTTGGTCTGCCATAGTCAAAACAAAATAAAAAAATCCTTCCAGTAGCACCTTAGAGACCAACTAAATTTGTTCTTGGTATGAACTTTTGTGTGCATGCACACTTCTTGAAGAAGTGTATCTGAAGAAGTGTGCATGCACACGAAAGCTCATACCAAGAACAAACTTAGTTGGTCTCTAAGGTGCTACTGGAATGAATTTTTTATTTTTTATTTTTACCCACATATCAACTAACATTACACATACTTTGATTTCCGATTCACCTCATTGTACTCTTTACACCTTATTAATCGATACGCACTTTCCCTATTTTTTCCATTACTTATCAAGAGAATTTTTTGCTTTTATAGTTTCCTTGTAATGCAAGATTCAATCTAAATCTGTCGGGAGATTTGCATTATCACAGTACTTTTTGAGATGCTCTTGGAATATTGTCCAGTCTTTACCGACTGCCTGTTTTGAGTTTCCTCTTTATTCTCCCAGCCATTTTCGCAAGTTCTACGTATTCTATCATCTTCGCTTGGCAGTCGATTTTTCTGGGGATTAAGCCTCTTTCCCAATTTTTTGGCTATTAAAATCCTAGCGGCATATGCAGTATTTAAGAGCACTTTAAACCTGCCCATTCCTTGTCAAGAAATCCTAGATGCCCCATTCAGATACTGCATAGTGAATCCTGGGACTCACAGGTGGAGAGAGAGACCACTCAGGTCCTGTCAATTGCGGGAGTTCCCCTCTCCCTTCTGGTAGCTCTCCCATAAGAATTAACGAGCATTCAGTAGATTTATAGTCCTTTTATTACAGTGTCAGGTTGCAAGCACAGACACACAACTCTCTGCAAGCATAGTAGTTGTTCACTCTGACTCCTCCCCCCCTCTTCTCCTTTGTTCTCTGACACACTCAGACCTCCGAGTTCAGGGGGAGGGAGGGGGTCCCCCCTCGATTGATGTATCACCCAGCTGCTCCCTCCCTTCTTGTTGCCTAGTTGCTATCTCAAAGCTGGGTAGCTCCTCTCTCAACTGCGCAGCTTCTGTGTCTGCCTGCTTCTGGAGACGCTGGAATCAAAGGAGGGGGGGCGAATATTCCCCCTCCTCTTCTGTTAGGATCTACAGTGCCGGATTTACTTATAAACTAAGCAAGCTATACCTGTAGTTTAGGGCCCCGCTCTCTTGGGTGGGGGGGGGGGGAAATGAAAGGAAAAGAACCTGAATGTACATTTCCAAAATATAAGATAAAAAAACCAAATAAAATAAAACCTGCATACAGCAACAGTGTTTTGTGTTCGAAATAAATAAATAAAAAATTAAAAAGTGTTTTGTGTTGTGTAGGCTCCTATCATGTTAGTAATGGGCCCCGCCTGCTAGCCTGCTCCCTAAAATTTCTATATTTTGCTCATTTCTATATTTAGGGTGCCTACATTCTGCATGTGCAAATGGCTTTAGATACCTATTAGGTCCATAATAAATTAACATATAGCATGTATTCAACACCAAAAACAGCAACAATTTGTTGTTGACAAAGGACAGCTGGACATATAAAGGGCCCCATTACCTTCAATAGCTTAGGGTCTCATCAAACCTAAATCCGGCCCTGAGGATCTGATCTTCCTGCGATTTTATTCCCCACGCTTCCGATCCAGACCTGCCCCTTACAGGTCCCTTTTTGTGGGCTGCGCACTCGGGCATCTGCTTGCCCACTGTGATCCACAAGTGCTCTTGCTGCGTTCTTAAGGCAATTGCCCTCCTCTTTTGTCCATCCCAGGGAGATTTCAGTCGATTTAATGCCCTGCTTTGGGGCTTCCTGATCACATCTGTGGGATGTGGGATGCTGGAATGGATGTTGGTCTTCCAGCTGAGCTCTAGGCCTCCAGTACTCCAATACTGGGCCTCATACCAACATGGTTCCATCCATATGTTTTTTGGACTTCAGTTTGTAGCACCCCTGACCATTGGCCAAGCTGGTCAGAGTGGTTTAAGAATCAATCCCTCTTCACAGGGAACTGTGGGAACTGTAGCACTGTGAGGGGCTGCACGACCCTCCTGGCAACTCTCGGCACCCTCGACATACTACAGCTCCCAGGGTTCCTTGGGAGGAAGCCATGACTGTTTAAAGTGGTATCGTCGTGTTTTCAATGTGTGGCATGGGGAAATGGATATCGTCAAGGACTGTTTTGTTTAAAGGGAACTGCATAGCAAGGAGGATCAGGAGACTTCCCAGATATTTGGGAGGAGTGTGGAGTCTGAATAGAACGCTAGGGTAAAGGAAGAGAATACATTTGCCATTGCTTATTAGAGCATTGTGAAATCATAAAGGCAAGATGAATAAGATGCAATGGAAGAAATATGATTTAACATTATGATGTGGATAGATAAAGGAAGAATAACTCTACTTGAATAACTGGGGAAACGCTTTAGTTCAACAAAAGTCTAAGCAGGAATTGAAACATGCACAGCCCATGAAAACTGAGAAAAGATGGGAAATTAATCACAAAATGTTAGATTATTTTGAGTAGTGGAACAGAAATTAGGGGAAAGGAGCAGCCAAGGACGGAGAGAAAAGAAACATCTTGAAGGGGGGGTGGGAAGTCAACTTTTAATTTTGTTTTAAATTTGAATTAATCTGTTGTTAATTTGATTTTTTAAAACGAAACTCAATTAAAAAAAATCAATTGGCAAAAAATGTGTGGTGTGGCCTTATGCTAGTGTTTCTCCAACTTGGGTCTCCAGCTGTTGGTGGGCTGTAACTCCCATCATCCCTGGCCAACAGGACCAATGGTCAGGGATGATGGGCATTGTAGTCCAACGCCATCGAGTTGGAGAAACACCGCCTTATACTATACGCTTCCTTGATGATGGAACTCCACTGAACCTCCTCGTGCTCATCCCCCATTGCTCTGCCTCTCTCTGTCTCCCTGCTTGCTTCCCACCTCCGCCGCCAGCCCAGCCAGAACCACAACCCTTGGATGCTCCTCTACTTCATCTCCTTCCTCCTCATCGTCAGCTTCTTCGTGCTCAACATGTTCGTCGGGGTGGTGGTGGAGAACTTCCACAAGTGCCGGCAGCACCAGGAAGCGGAAGAGGCCCGGCGGCGCGAGGAGAAGAGGCTCCGGAGGCTGGAGAAAAAGCGCAGGAGTAAGGCGATATACATGTCTGGTCGGTAGACAGCGGTACAAATCACAATCTTTCTGAGCCTTGCCTGCTTCCAAAGCAAGATATCTTTTGCCCCCGGATTCCTTTTTTTGGTTTGCTTTGGTTTGACAACGGGACGGAACAAGACGCTCTCGCTCTCTCTATTTTTTTTCTTCCCATTCCATTTTTTTTTGGAGATGCTTTAAGAGTCAGAGGTGACCTTTTCCCCCCTTCCCCTTCCTATTGCACACTCAGCACGGCTTACCCAAATATACAGGACCGCAACGGGGACTACAACTCCCATCAGCACCAGCCAGCATGGCCAATGGTCGAGGATGATGGGAATTGTAGTCCAGCAATGCCTGGGTGGCCAGCAGGTTGCGGGGAGCTGGTGTAGAGCGCACTGACCTAGATGAACCAATAGTGTACGGCAGGCTACCTACGAACTACCCCTTCGTTCAGAACGATGAGTTACAGAATCTTACTTTATTGTTAAGGAAAATCACGTGCCTTGCATACGGAGGCTCCCGATTTCAATCCTCAGAAACTGGGCTGGGAAAGACTCCTACCTGAGACCTTTGGGAGACGCTGCTAGTCAGTGGACGCAGTACTGAGCTAGATGATCAGGGATAAGAGGAACTTTGATAAAGGAAATCCATGGAGGAGGTCCAAGTTGCCTTGCTAGGTATGAATTCTGAGGACAGGAACCTCAACTCTGGGTTAAGTTGCTGGCAGGTTCCTTCAGGCACAGTTAAGGACGCTGCATTGGACCTGCCCACCCAAATCTCCAGTGGGTTCCCCAGCCACCCCTCTCTCTCTCTCTCTCTCTCTCTCTCTCTCTCTCTCTCGCCTCGTTTCTGATTCCCAACGGTGTCCCGCTTCCCCGAACCCTGGGACTTAAAGCATCACCAATGTTATTTAAGGCACACCGATGGGATTTCCTATGGTACTTTTTTTTTAAAAAAAGGGAAACAGATCCACTAGCTGACTTTCTTTTCTTCCTTTCCTTTTTGGAGGGTCTCAGTGCATGGTCCCCGCATGCCACACAGATGCTGCATGGGGTGGGGGATGGGAATGGCAGAGCGTGGGGGTCGGGGAAGTGGGGAAGACTCCCAGCTTGGGGGTCGAGGAGTAGGAGCCCAAAGGTGAAATCCCTTTAGAAGAGATGCACATTCAGCTATCCCACCGGTGGGTGGGTGGGGTTCTAGATTGGACCGGCAGCCTTCTGGGCAGAGTAGGCGGGGAAGGCAAAAGATATTCCCATGATCCTCTTCCCCCTCCTTCTCTCTCTCTCTCCCTCTCTCTCTCTCTCTCTCTGTTTTAATAGCAAATTGAGTCAAAGGCAGGTTGATGCGGGGGGGGGGGTGGCACAGGTAGACCAGGCATCCCCAAACTCGGCCCTCCAGCTGTTTTGGGACTACAACTCCCATCATCCCTAGCTAACAAGACCAGTGGTCAGGGATGATGGGGATTGTAGTCCAACAACAGCTGGAGGGCCGAGTTTGGGGATGCCTAACCTAGACTTCCCCTTCACTGAATTTTGCAACTTTCCAGCCAAGCAAACAGAAACAACAGCATCTTTCATACACCGGCCCTCCAACCACTGCTGGAAAGAATGCTGATGTCTATGAAATTTTAAACCAATGTAAATGTTTAGCGCAGACCAGCCCTTGATGCTTTTACCGCAACTTCAGCTGCTAATCTGAGAGAGATCGACATTTATTTATTTTCCTGAGAGAGGGAGGATGTGCTAGTTCACATGCCTCTCTCCATCGCAGTCTCCCCGGCTTTCTCCCCCCCAATAGCAGCGAAGTCGATATTAAGTGCTTCATAAACATTTCCTTTGTAAATCCATGAGAATCGGCTCTGCCTCCGCTCCCAGGGGACGGGCGCCTGGAGGCAGCTGCAAGATGAGTTCGGAAAGGGCAAGAGCGCCACAAAGTGTGGGATGCTCTGAGATCTGCCCTCCCGAAAGTGCAGAGGAAAGGTTTACTTTTCCATTTCGGTTCTGTTCTCCATCTTCTCCGTTGCTGAGCTCCCTGCAACGATTTCTGTAGGTGGCCTGAGGACACAAAAATCTTCCTCGGGCATCTTCCCTTCCTGCCTCAATCTTGGAAATGTCTCACAAACTCCCACCTGCTCCCTCCACTCCAGTTTCTTAAGTGCCCAAGATGCTTGAAGCTCAATATGGTCCATCCCTGGGGGGGAGTGAAGGCAGGAACACCTGCTTTTGGTCGGTTTCTTCCTTGTGTTTTTTCTTCCTGCCCTACATAGCCGCATGCCTGCCCTAAATATTATTTAGCTGCCATGTGGTCGTAAATAGCTGTGGTCAGAGCAAGCTCAAGGTTATTCGTTTGGGGAATTCCAGGGTGGGCTCCTTGTTCACACTGGGGTCAGGAAATGGCACCGTTAATCTGAGTCTGAATTTGCATCTTTGCAATCCACTGGGGTGTAGAAGCAGAGCCTGCGATAAGCTCCACGGACCCACGACTGCAACCAAATTCACTTAAATGGCTTTATTGGCACATAATGGAAAAAGTAGGAGCACCGGCAGAATACTGGCATGAATTGAAACGACTCCATAGAAGCATAGACAAAAACAAACAAACAAAAAAATCAAGGCAGGGCAATGTTGAAACAGCCAAGCAAGGCAATGAGATCAGAAGGAGCAGTATAAAGAAGGCAGGGTAGTGTAAATTTAAAGCACAGCAGCAACATTTAAATAAGAATGATTGGCTGGAAGGAATTCTGCAAAGCAGCAGGGGCCTCATCTCGCAGGTCACACCAACCTGTTTTATATCAGGATGTTTCTCAAAACAACATCCTGGTGTGTTACATGCCACTGTTAGGGTTTCCTACACATGAGTAGGACCCTGGCAGAGACACATGCCCTACTGGCATGTTCCCTCCCTCCAGGGCAATCGTTTGGGAGTTCAAAAGCTTTCTTCAGCCCGAACATCACAGCGACTGACGCCAAGAAACGTCTACACGCTTACGGATCCTCAGAGTGTGCGCAGTTGCGTAAACAGAACTAAGCAACTCAGCTTTTTGGCTAATCTACCTTTATTTACATATAAACACACACAGAGCGCTGCAACATGGCTCCCTCTCTCTCTAGCATCAGGCAGCAATGAGAAAGGACAATAGTCCCGCTTCAGGAAACACAGCAACACAAACATCCTGTCTTGGTCACTTCCCAATGTGGAATGAAAACATATACACCACCATGTGATAGATAACAATCCCATGACTGTAGACATGGAGAATGAATCTCCAACAGCCACATCCTCTTATGAATCCCTGGCTTCTCTGGTTGAAGTGGTCTGCCCAGCAGTAGGGCTAGGGGAAGATCCTCCGCAGAGACCTCACAACTGGCATTTTTCAGCTGAGGGCCACATTTACTGTATTGCCCCGAATATACGATGCACCCGCAAATAAGCTGCACCTTTAAAATTGAAGGCTTATTTGCGGGTGCGGCCCGCCTCCTAGCACTACTGCCCTGGGCGAGGGGGCAGCTGGTGCTGGCGCTTAGTTCTGAGCACGTTGTGCACCCGCCTCCTAACACTACTGCCCTGGACGGGGGCAGCCGGTGCTCGGTTTTGAGCGCGCTGCGTGACCGCCTCCCGGCACTACTTCCCCAAGCTGGCGCCGGCCATGCCCCCCCCCCAAAAAAACCCCGTTCAGGATGGTAGTGCCAGGAGGCGGGCATGCAGCACTCGGTTCCAAATAGAAGTCGCACTTTAACTTTTCATAGTCGGAATTCGGAAAAAAAGTGTATCTATTATATTCGGGTCAATACGGTCATTGTAGGCAACTTTCTGGGGGTTGCATGCTAGTGGGGCAATGGGTACAACACTTGCCTTAGCATCACAGGTCACATTCTAGCCACTCAGAGGTTCCTGCGCACACTTCCATTCTCCTCTTAAGCAAGCAAGAAACATAAGACTCAAGGAGGGCATGGAGTAGGAGGGTGAGGTGTGTCACCTGCGGCGAGTCCCAAGGGCCAGGTAAGGATGTGTAGTGTTTGGTCCCACCCTGATCTAAACATATCCTCCCCCTCCCACCGTAATGAAGAACTGAAATAATGGTGGAGGCGGTTCCTCCAATTATTTCTATCATGAAGGGTTCGGGTGTTCTTGCTTTGGTTTTCTATAGGTGACTTCTTAGCAAAAAAAAAAAGATGGCAGACTCAGAAAGATCAGACGCGCGACTCCTTCTCTGTGGCTTGTGGTTTGATCTGTGAGTGTGTGTCCGTGGCCAGTGGTCATATCTGTGAGCTGCAGCAGAACTGAGCTGGGCTTGGCCTAGTCATGTTGTCACTTGGCGCTTTTAACTGGACGGGGAAAGATGCTGTGGCTGAATCGACAAAACCAGTCAAAGTGGGAAGAAGGCTCACCCATGGCTGCTTCCTTCTCAGGAGTCAGAAGTTTTCAGAATAGGTCTTGGGGGCAGAGGAACGTCACAATGATTGAGAAGCCATGAACAGAGGGAAGGAGTGCAGTTCAAAATCAGCAAAACGCTACATAGCTAGCAAATTTTCCACTTGCTCGCCTTGACCAGCCATCTGTCTGTCGTCATCCTCCAAACCAGTTCACCCCACCTTTGTCTAGCTAGCTGCGTCAAAGGTGGGCATTTGGAGTTGAGGGGCCCGTTGTGTTGTTCCAACCCACTTTTGTCCTTGGCATGCCACACTGGCAAGTGCTATCCCTCCCACATCCTCCCCCGGACACAGAGTACGCTACAAACCAATTCAAACTTTCAGGAGGAGCTGCCGAGGGACTATTGGAATGAATGCGTCCCCTGGAGAAATCTAGAAATTAACCATACGCAGAGAAAGTTCTCAGTCTCTTATGTATTAAGCAGGAAGGTGGGGAATTTATCTGTGTGCCCAAATTAAATCTCTCGCTGGTAAGGCATGGGGTGGTCTCTTGTCGGTGACTCGGTTTATTTTAAGTTATGAAATGAATGCAGCAGAGTTTCCTTTTCCTAGAGGACTTCTTCTCCCCCACCCCTAGCGCTCCTGGGCCTCTGCTGTGTGCAGAATCTCACACAATGAGCTGTTGGTGAGACCTGTCCTGGAGCTTCATGACCCCAAGGGAAGCAGGAGCGTATCAAGGAAACATACGTAGTTCAGACTTGCCTCGTATATGTTCGTGCAGCACTGTGTGTTTTGGCTTCTGTGGGGCTATGCCTCGGTCCCACATCACAATAACAAAGAGTGAAGTCAAGCCCACCATTCCCCGGCCACTGCTGCTTCCGCTGTGGCACACCCCTGTGCGTCCTCACCTTTGCGCCGTGCATGAATTGGCATCTCTTCTAAGGGACGTTGCATGCGTTGTTGGACGGAGCATGCACACCTTGTTGCATGTCACTTCCAGTGTTGTCAGGGTGCTACTATGTACGTGTCTCCAAGTTGAAAGGACTCCTCCTTTCTTTCACGCGTGCACTGAAGATATTCCTTTCACTCTGTCTTCTCAAACCCACCTGAGATGCCAACCTGAGCTTCCTAGCCCCCTTGCTGAATTACTGTACCATACCTGCACAGTGTGCCATATCAATTGTGACTTTGCTTCATAAGTCTCCAGCAAGGGTGGGGAACCTGTGGCCCTCCAAGACTACAACTCCTATCTCCCAGGACTGTTGGGTGAGACTGATGGGAGATGGGGTCCAGCGATTTCTGGACGGACACAGGTTCCCCTCCCACTGCTCTTCTGAGCCAGTGACTAGGATACCTCTGTGTGATAAATCATGTTGGGCAACTAGCCTGACCACCACAACCAGCATTTCACCTGTGGGATGCAGCCTTAGAATATGTTTTAGGGACCTGTCTCAGTTCATAAAGGACAACAATAAGGACTCCAACAGGCCTGGTGTCAGGCCTCTGCAAGGACCAAGCTCCACCGGTCAGGGTTTGAAATTGGGTTGTCAGTCTAGTTGGGCCAGAAGCAAGTACATTGTGCCAAACAAGCAAGGGTCAATATCCAAGGCAGCAGATGATGGCCAGAAGCAAGATTGTAGCAGGACGTGCTACCTTGGCAAGAAGCCTACAGGGTACAAAGCAGCCCAGTGATTTCAGCACCATGGAGAGCTCCAAATAAGCATTGTGCTCCAGTGAAACCTAGGACTGGATTTAAGCCTTTTATTCCTCCAAAGTCAGATCACCCTTCCCATGCTCCACACTTTCCTTGAGGAACAGACTCCTTTTAAAGGGGGAAAGCTTCTAGCTTGGATTCTTGCACCTTCTCCTTCTCCTTACAGGTAATTTTTTTTCCAGACTCGTGAAGGATGACAGTTCCTAGGGATGTGGGGGCTGGAGATGTAGGCTCCAAGAGTGCAGACTCTAGGAATCTCAAATTCAAATCCCCCACATTTGTCTAGCTCAAGCCTAGTCATGGTTTGGGGGGCTGGGTTGGTTTCCAACACCTCTTCCTCCAGTGCCGCTGGTTCAACAGAGGTGGCCAGCCCATCATCTTCTGAGCTATGGCTTCAAGAGATCCTTTTGGCCCCTGAGCCTGCCTTTCCCTGCCCTTGGGTTAGAACTACCCAGACTCCTTGCCATACCCAGGATTCCATTGACAGAAGTTCAGCAAAAAGGGTCTCCAAAATGAGAAAGTTTGAGAGCCATCACTATAAACTCACAGGACTGGGCTTCAAGATTGTCCGTATTTGGGCAGTACTCACAGTGGTGATTCTTCCTTTATCAGGCTTTTGGAAACTGTTGCGTTAATAGAGTTCAGACGTTGTCACCTGTCTTTGTTTTGGTCTTTGCATGATGCACAAGAAAAGCTATTTCAGCCATGTGGTCCTCCCCCATGGACAACTGCACTCCTGTTTTTACATAAACATCCAAAGCCTTGTTTTTGACATGGAGGCCGGTAGGATTAGCCATGCTGGCAGCACACAGCCCGCCTGTCTGCTTTGAGCAGATTTATGAGACTCTCGCAAATAACGTTGAGAGCTAGAATCCACCCAGGCAGGAAAGGGAAAAGGGGGGGGAAAGCCATTTGCTTTCTACTTTGCTTTCAGATTGCTTGGCTGGGAGAAACGTAGGTGACCCTGGTCAAAAGACATTTGAAATGTCCTTTTTAGCCATCAAGAGAGGACTGGGGGAGATTAATAGCTGAAGGGTCACCAGCCAATCTGGTTGCCTTTTGATCTGATTATTTAAGCTGGTACATTCTGATCCAGCTGTCTTTTGCATCAGCAAAACAATCTGCAGCATTAACGTCAGCTGGAAAGCACTCGAAAGGTCAAGGGCCGGGGACCACAGCCTTACAAACAGCCGCAAGGGCTGCCCAAGGAGTTTGCTTGTTTCTTGAAAGAATCTTTACTTTTGCTCTTTAGTTGAAAATGTTCCCAGAAATGGTTTGCAGATCATAAAAAAGATGACAGTGCCATCCTTTTGAGCAAAAAGATACAAAAGGAAAAAGCAATGGAGAGGGAAGAGGAAAACAGTAAACTCAAGCCCCAGTTCTTACAGTTCTTATAATGACCCAATTTGAGTCTTATGCCTCATTGTTTTTCTTTATATGTTTGGCTGCCTCCGCATCTTCCAGCTCTCAAGATCCATAGTATTTATTATCAACAACATTTAGACGCCACCCAATGACAATGTTCTCTGGGCATCTTCCAGGCCATAATGGACATGGGTGGCTATTAAAAAGGATTGTAGAAAATCAGGAGAAGACTATGCTCTGCCTCCATAGTCAGCAATGCTTCTGGGAACCACAGGAGGGGAAAGTTGCTCTTGCACTGAGGCCCTGCTTGTGGATTCCTCACATGGCATCTAGTTGGCCACTGTGATGGCTTAACTAGATGAGACTCTGGCCTGATCTAGCAGGTTCTTCTTCAGTTCTTAATAAAAGCCACCAAGAAAAACCCAGTACTGATCATAAAAGATTTTTAAGCATACAAAGTCGAACATAAAAAATTCATTATATGAAAAAAAAGATTCTGCATCAGAACATACATCCACAGAAAATTATGCTGCCCCCCTGGTAGTGGTTCTCCTATGACTCAGATGTGTGGCTCGTCTTCACCAGGAGACATGAATTCAGTATTGAAGTCCCAGCTCTGTGCAACTCCCTCCTGGCTGAGATCAAACAAGCCCCCTTCCCAGTTTTTGTTCTTGCACTTGATGAACACTTTTCTTTCTATTTCAGCAGGCATTTTAAGTACCGTATTTACTCAAGTCTAACGCGCCATCGAATCTAATGTGCACCTTAATTTTCAGAACCTCGAAACCCAAAAAAAGTATTTGCTGGCGAATGTAAATGTGCCATCAAATCTAATGCACACCTTAATTTTTGCAACATAATTTGGCCCAAAAAGGTGAGCAGTTGACTCGAGTAAATATGGTAAGTTTTTCCCCCCTGATTTGGGACTTCAAAGTGCAGTACAGGGCTGTTTAAAAGCCCTTTTGCAAACAGGCCCAACCTCCAAAGATGCCCATGGGAAGCCCACAATCAGAACATGAGCACAATAGTACCCTTCTGCTCACAATCTCCCACAGCTGAGATTCAGAGGAATTTTTCTTTCTGATCCTGGAGGTAGCATAAAGCTATCGTGACTAGTAGCTCTTGATAGTCTTATCCTTCATGAATCCAGCAAGGCAATTGCTATGTTGTTGTTGTTTTTTTAAAAAAAAAAAACCAAAACAGATGGGTCTGGGGATGGCTGAGTGTCTCTTCTTAAAACCAACACAAGAAGCAAACTTCACAAGAAGATCTGTTTTTTATTTTTATTTTTTTAAAAAAAAATAACAACACAGAAGAAAGATCTCAGAAGATTTGCACCAACCTTGACCAACCTGTGATTTTTGAGCAGGGCAACCCTGAAGCCTTCTCTCCCTGTGCAATAATTCTGGAGTATGACAGAGACGTGCTTAATTTCTTTGTGGGTGGCGTATTTCTCCAAGATACTTTGCTGTTCCTTGCGTCCCTTACGTGGTGGGCTTGAGACATTCCATTTCTCCCTGAAACTCTCAGCTGTATCCCCCTAAAAAAAAAAAAAAAGGCATTTGAGTCATTGAATACACCCACCTGCAGGGAAATCTTGTGGCTGTCCCTGCCAGCATGCCTTGCACCCCAAAATACAGAGGACAGCGCTAATGGCTGTATATTCCATTGCCTCTTTCTGCAGAAGCCCAGCGGCGGCCATACTATGCTGATTACTCGCCTACCAGGAAGTACATTCACATGCTCTGCACCAGTCACTACCTAGATCTTTTCATCACCTTCATCATCGGAGTCAATGTCATCACCATGTCAATGGAGCATTTCAACCAACCCAAGGTATGGACAACACACCATCCTTTCCTTTCCTTCCCTTCCCTTCCCTTTTCCTTTTCCTTTTCCTTTTCCTTCCCCTTCCCCTTCCCCTTCCCCTTCCCCTTTCCCTTCCCCTTCCCCTTCCCCTTCCCCTTCCCCTTTCCCCTTCCCTTTCCCCTTCCTTTTCCCCTTCCCTTCCCTTCCTTCTTTCTAATTCTATAATTCTTCTGTTTCAAATTTCCCACATTTATACATTAACCAATACAACAATACATTGATCATCGACTTCCCTGCCCTGCCCTCCCATGGTTCCTTTCAGTTATCTTCTAATTACTCCATGTATTCCCCCCCCCTTTCTCATTTTATCTCTACTTATTTTATACTGTAATCCTGCTAACATTTTGACCTGTTTACAATAATTATTCAAGGACAACACGCCTTCCTTCCTTCCTTCCTTCTTTCCTTCTTTCTAATTTTATAATTCTTCTGTTTCAAATTTCCCACATTTATACATTAACCAATACAACAATACATTGATCATCGACTTCCCTGCCCTGCCCTCCCATGGTTCCTTTCAGTTATCTTCTAATTACTCCATGTATTCCCCCCCCCTTTCTCATTTTATCTCTACTTATTTTATACTGTAATCCTGCTAACATTTTGACCTGTTTACAATAATTATTCAAGGACAACACGCCTTCCTTCCTTCCTTCCTTCTTTCCTTCTTTCTAATTTTATAATTCTTCTGTTTCAAATTTCCCACATTTATACATTAACCAATACAACAATACATTGATCATCGACTTGCCTGCCCTGCCCTCCCATGGTTCCTTTCAGTTATCTTCTAATTACTCCATGTATTTCCCCTCCCCCTTTCTCATCTTATCTCTGCATATTTTATACTGCTGAATTTACTGTAATCCTGCTAACGTTTTGACCTGTTTACAATAATTCTTCAAGGACAACATGCCTTTCTTGAGTGCTGGAGAACTTCCTTTGCATGCAGAAAATCCCAGTTCCCAGGCTCTCTCATTCAGCAAGTATTTCAGATAGCCAGATACCCTCTTTTAGTGGGTGCTTACTGCCAGTCAGAATACAGGAGGGTGTGGAGACCTTTTCAGCCTGAGGGTCGCCTTACCTTCTTCTTTTTAAAATATTTTTTTATTAAGGATTTTCTTGTTTTACAGAGGTACAGTGGTACCCCGTGTTACGTACTTAATTCGTTCCGGGTTACAGTACGTAACCCGAAAAGGGCGTAACCCAAACAATTTGTTCTGCCGAAAAAACCACGAAAAACGCTCTGCACATGCGCAAATCGTGCGTGCATCGGGTTGCGCTTCCGGGTTAGCGGAGTTCATAACCCGAAAAGTACGCAACTGTATATGCAATGTCTCTCTCGTATTTTCCCATGTAACATTTTTATACATCAGTTTTGTTTGTTGAGACATTAGGAAGAAAGGGGGGAGAGAGGTGGGTGGGATGGGGAGATGTGTGGGGTGAGGTGGGGCGGCGATGTTTCTACTTTACTTAATATATGTAGCGTTTGGTGTCAGCGTCATTTGTACAGGCTCTCTTTTGTTCGCTTGTGTTCCTTTGCTGGTGAGAGAGCTCGGGGTTGGCGTAGGGTGTGATGGTTCATTTGTGGTTGGCTGCGGTGGTCTTTGGTTTCCTGTGTGAGTGGGGTGGGTGAGTGTTTTTGATCAGGTTAGCCATATTGATTTGTATGCTGTCGGTAGATTTTTTGTCATTGTCTTTTTGGGCTGTGTGTGTGATGAAGGGGAACCATACCGGGGTGAAGGCGTCTTCTTCTATTTGCACCCGTGTCAGTTTCAGCTTACTGGTTAGTTTTTCTAGTTGGGCTGTTTCCCATACTACTTGGTACCATTGGTCCATGCTTACTCCTGACTGGTCTCTCCAGTGTCTGGTTATGATGTTTCTGGCTGCTGAGAGTAAGTGGGTTATGAGTTCTTTGTGGTGTAAGTGGGCATTGTTGTCTTGGAAGATGTTTAGTAAGACCAATTCTGGGGTGATTTCTAGCACTTGCTTGGTTATCTTACCTATTTCTCGTATGGTTGTTGTCCAGAATCGTTGGATTTTGGGGCACTCCCACCACATGTGGAGGTAAGTGCCTGTGGAGGTGCACCCTCTCCAGCAGTTCTGAACAACCTTTCAGGGACGGGTGCGCAGAGCCAGAAGCAAACGTGGGTGGAGCAACTCAGGTGAATTTTACCTTTGTGCTGCAAGCGAATGAGAAAGCTTCCCCACCCCTCATTGACCCTAACATCTAGTGTGCCCTGGGCAGGATCAGGGGGAAACCGCTGAATTCGTTGCCCATGTGCATTCTGTGTGTGGGAAGTTAAATATTCCAGGGAACACCTCCGTAACGCCTGCTTTTGATTCCTTGCAGTCGCTGGATGAAGCACTGAAATACTGCAACTACGTCTTCACCATTGTCTTTGTGTTTGAAGCTGTGATGAAACTGGTAGCATTTGGGTTTCGGAGATTCTTCAAAGACAGGTTAGAAGCATTATTCCATTCTAGACTGGAGGGGGGGAAGCCCCAGAGCATTGCCTGTGGCCCAAATTGGGTACAGGCGGGAACAAATAGGGCAGTTTTGTTTGCTGAATGAGCATCAACTGAGTGCTTGAGCAAACAGCCAACCCACAGTCTTGGTCTCAGTTGGGTTGACCATTAATTTTAATAATATTATTAAATTATTATTTGTATCCCACACATCTAGCTGGATTGCCCCAGCCATTCTGGGAAGCTTCCAGTAAAATATAAAAACACATTAAATGATCAAACATTAAAAACAGGGCTTGTTTCAGATGCCTCCTAAAAGTTGTATAGTTATTGATCTCCTTGACATCTGATGGAAGGGTGTTCCACAGGGCGGGTGCCACCACCGAGAAGGCCCTCTGCCTGGTTCCCTGTAACTTCACCTCTCGCAGTGAGGGAACTGCCAGAAGGCCCTCAGAGCAGGACCTCAGTGTCTGTGCTGACATTGTTGCTGATGAAGTCGTAGAAACATAGAATCGTAGGGTTGAAAGGCACCTCAAGGGTCATCTAAAGTCCACCCACTAGATTAAAAATGGGTATGCTTGTTTTACACCAG
The DNA here is from genome assembly GCF_009819535.1 of Lacerta agilis. Classification (NCBI taxonomy): domain Eukaryota; kingdom Metazoa; phylum Chordata; class Lepidosauria; order Squamata; family Lacertidae; genus Lacerta; species Lacerta agilis. Next base: position 45,517,702 of record NC_046324.1, read on the forward strand.
GAGTGGGCTGCTTGTAGCCCCCTGTCTACTTTGTGTGGCCCTTGGGGTAATTTTGAAAGCTCCCCGTGGGCAATCAGTTTGGACCCCTGGCAAGAGTGACAGAGAGGAAGGGAGAGAGATGCTGGGGGGGGGGGACAGATAGAAAGGAGTGATAGAAAGAGGCAGGAGGTATATATTTGTTTGCATCCATGTTGTATTGTCATACTTTTCTATTCATCAAGGGGTTTGGTGCTCGTTAAGACTAGAAATCTACCTTCCAGTTCTGCAAATCTCAACTCGTATTACCACCTGTTATTATACCTTCCCATGTCTACCCTCTTAGATGGAACCAACTGGACCTTGCCATTGTCCTGCTGTCAATCATGGGCATCACACTGGAGGAGATTGAGATGAACGCCGCGCTGCCCATCAACCCCACCATCATCCGGATCATGAGGGTGCTCAGAATCGCTAGAGGTAAATCTGGGGTCTGGTGAGGTGCCCCTGTGAGTTTACGAAGCCAGCGGGGGTCTGTTTACAGTGTAAGCCCTGCAGAGTTTAATGGGACTTACTCCCAGGTGCACGTATATTGGACTGGAGCCTTCGGCCCATACTGTCTACTCCAGGGTTGGGGCAGCTGTGGCCCTCCAGCTGTTGCTGCACTCCGACTCCCATCAGCCCCAGACAGAATATGGCGAGTGGTCTGGGATTATGGGAGCTGGGAGTCTTCTGGAGGGTTACCAGGGCTACTTGTCAGAGGGCAACCCTTTCTTCATGTCACCCTGGGTAGGAAAATAGCACAGTACTGACTACCAGCCCTGGCGTCCAAGGTGGTTCTCTCCCATCTGTTATTTCCTCAGACAGAATTAGCCTTCTTCACTTTTAGTGAAATTGTGAAGGAACTTAACATGAGCCCTGCTGGGCAGGACCAAAGCCAGGGCATCAATCAACAATGACCAGCTAGATATCCCCAGGATGCTTTACAAGCAGAGCATGAACGCACCAGGCAGGCCTGCTCCATGGTTTGTCTAGGGCATCTTGTTCTTTAAGGTACACTTGAAGAACAATGGAGGCTCCATTGTTTGTTGATCCCTTTGTTTTCTCTTCTAGTACTGAAGCTGCTCAAAATGGCCACAGGGATGCGGGCATTGCTGGACACGGTGGTCCAAGCCCTCCCGCAGGTAAGCCTGCCAGAACCAGAATGAACCGGCTTTGATTTTTTTTTCCCTGGGAATGTGCATTTGTGGGGTCTTTCCCCCCCCAAAAAAAAGGGAAAGGAAAAAAAAACCTGAACAGCATTTTCTAAAACTGTAGACCAGGAACTTCCATGAGCACAGAACTGGAAAGTTGTGCAACGATTCCATAACAATGGGTTTAAATGCCATTGTTGTATAAAAATGCACTGTTGTATAAAAATGCACAGATAAAAAGAGACCGCATTACTCTCAGGTTTTTTCTATTTTTTTTAAAAAAATCTCCCTCAGTGTCTTTCCCCTGCCCCCAAAAAACTGACTGAAATGTGTCCTCGAATTCTTGCAAGTACTCAGCGAGAGACATTTAAACCAATGAGGAGTCATACTATTGAAAGAAATGTGCTTTTAGGAACAGCTTCATGTGAAGGTCTCACTGGAGGCCTCTCTTTCTTCCTGGCTAGCTGCTGGAACGATGCTAAATCGGGTCCTCCCTCAGAGACGGCATGTGTTGTGTTGTGGCAACCAAACCCTTGTGTTGTGGGTGGGAACGTTTGGACAGCCACAACACCCTATTGGTAGGTCCCTCGATGCTGGGTGTAATCAGACCAATGGGACGCTAGCTAAAGGGATCGAGGGACCTACATAAGCCCATGCACATGTCCCTGAGCTTCCTCTTTTGGGCCAGTGCATCGGAACACCCACCCACCTCTCCCTATATTTAGGGTTTGCGCTTGACCTTGCTATGCCGCCGTGTGTCGTTGGGACAGGGGCACGACAGGAATTTTCCCCACTTGGCTGATTGGCTGTTGCCATTTGGGTTTCACCTGCCACATTGCAAATCGTCACAACTTGTAAGGTTGAGGATAGGCTCTGATTCAGGTGATAGGGATGGGGGAACGCTCTCACCATCCCTATGCGAAGGGTATTCTGTTAAAGGAATCCAGGGACTCAATGGTTTGGTCAGCCCTGAGAGGGGTTGTGCCCATGCCTGAGTCCAGGGAGACATCTGGGTGGTGGACTAGCCTGGCCCCGGCTTTCCGCTGTTCCAGGTGTTCACCCTAGGCTGACCTATGCTGGAACCCTGGGTCAGTGCTACCTGCAACGGTGCAAGGGAGCTAGTTGAACCAGAGCCTATGCAACCACTCACTTGCTGTAATCAATAAAGTTGTGGCCTAAATTCTGCCAAAAACCAAACCAAAAAATTGAGTCTTGTCTGAATTTATTTAAGGGGGAGGTTAAAGGTCTAAACACACAAGCTGCATCTCTGTTTCCGGGGACCCTGGGAAATCCAATTTTCCCAGGGACCCTGGGAAATCCAATTTTCCCAGGGCTCCCAAGTCCTTTATATGAACATCAAGCCTCCCCTGATGTGGAGTTCACCCATCCCTAGTTTGGAAATGAGGGTGGAGCATACATTATCCCTCCTGTCCTGACCACCACAGCAGCTTAATATATGTAAATCAGATGGTATGTGTACTTTGCATCATTTAAGCTGGGTGCAGACTTTCTCAGGATTGAATTTTGATTCTTATTTTTCATTCCCTCAAGCTCAGAATGCACATACCGTAGTTGTGCCCAAGGCAGATTTCACCCTGACTTTGCATTCTCGGTGTCAGGAAGAAAATCATTCCCTGCCCCCTTATGTGCCATGTGCTGCTGCTAAAGAGTCAAATTTTCAAGCCAGCTCTCTGCCCATTTCTTCAGATGATGGTTCCCAGTGGGAAGCCAGCCATTTGTGGCTTTCTGCAGTCAACCAGAAGGCAGAGGAGCAAGGGATGGTGATTATTTGTGATAGGATAATACCCACTGACATAATTTTCTAGAGCCGCATCAGATGGCGAGCAGAACAGGAGCCGACCTGGGAATTAATTTCCCCACTGTAGGCCTGATCCTGGCAGCAAGGCTTCCAGCAGCCTGGGAGCCACTTTGACATGTTACGGTCCCACTACTCCCCCGCAGTTGTGACCCACATGGGAGCAGCCGATCCCATGCAGCTGGCATCCTTTGCAAGGAGGGCGTAAAAAGTGCCAGGATGTCATGGACTGGTTGGACGTAGAGGAGTGGTGGGAAGAACCAGCTGGGGAAACACCAAGGGGAGAAGGCTCAGAGCCCGGGGAGTGGTGGTGGGACAGCAGTGAGTGGTCAGAGGGAGAAGAGGGGGGAGCTGAGAGGAGGAAGTGTCGGAAGCTGGAGAGGTCACAGGGCTTGGTGAGCAGGGAGAGTCTGCGGCAGAGAGAAGTCCAGAATCAGAGGCAGAAGCAGGAGAGGAAAGAGGGCAAGAGGCAGAGATGAGTCTGGCTGGTGAAGAGTCGCAAGTGTCTCCCCCTCCTGCTGCGACAAGCTGCCCTCTCTGCTTGTCTCCCAGAACCAGAAAAGGCATGAAAAGGGTGGAGCAGAGGTTGACTGCATGCAGGCGTGGTCTAGTTTGGTTAGAGAGTTGCCTTTCCTCATAACTATTGTGTGCGGGAGCTGAAAGTTCAGTGTGACCAAGAGACAGAAACACCAGAAATACTGGCCGTTGATATGCAATGGTTCCTCTCTACTTGCACACACACACCCCCACTTGCCTGACACTTCTTTAACTGTCTTCTCTTCCAGGTAGGGAATCTCGGCCTACTCTTTATGCTCCTCTTTTTCATCTATGCTGCCCTGGGAGTGGAGTTGTTTGGAAAGTTAGGTGAGTCATCTCCCCTTCCCTCCCTATCTCCCCCTCTCCCATTTTCCCTATTTTGTTCTTGCTGACTTTGTAGATGTGGCAATCTGATGGATTGGAGTAGCTTTGCTCAACCTTGGGTCCCCTGATTTTGTTTGGACTACAACACCCATCATCCCTAGCTAGCGGGACCAGTGGTCAAGGATAATGGGAGTTGTAGTCCAACAACATCTGGGGACCCAAGGCTGAGATTACCTGCAAGAAAGCAAGAATGGGGAACCTGTGGCTCTCCAGATATTGCTGGACCACAACTCCCATCATCCCTGGCCATTGGCAGTGCTGCCTGGGACTGATGGGATGTGGAGTCTGACAAATACCCCCTTTTTTCCAAGGAATGTGAATGAAAGAACACTGTGCTTTGATTCATTTCGTTTTGTTGGTTTTCTTTGCTTTTCTGTTCTTGTGCGTTGTTGAAGTCCCTGTTGTCATTTGAATAAATAAAATGATTTAAAAAATAAAAAGATAGGGGTCTCAGGCTCCAAGGCAGGAAGCAGGGGAAGATAGCAGGAGGTTCGGCAACAAGAGAGCAGGAACCTAAGGGAATGAGGTTGTGGCTCACTGGTAGGACATCTGCTTTGAATGCAGAAGGTCCCCAGTTCACCCCCTGGCATCTCCAGGTAAGGCTGGAGATTGTCCCTTGCAAGACCGGTGCTAGGGCTTCTTGTACCCTAGGTGAACCACCTTCTGGCACCCCCCGCCCACCCCCCGCCAAAGCCTGCTTTAGCGGGAGGTGGGGGGGTGGAGAGGCAAGCAGCAGTTTCTCCGCTGCAGCAGAGAAGCTGCTGCTAGCCCATTCCGCCCAAGCCTGGCCAGCGCCACCTCCATTTTGCCCCCCTAGGCAATTGCCTAGTTCACCTAAATGGACGCGCCGGCCCTGGTCCCTTGCCTAAAACCCTGGAGAGCCGCTGCCAGTCAGTGTAGACAATGTTGAGCTAGATGGAGCAATGGGTCTGGTTCAGTATAGGACAGCTTCCTATGCTCCCTGTCCACACAGCAGAGACAAGTTGCTTAGACTGAGAAGCGAACTGTGCCTGGGACTTTATAGAGGCAGGCAAGTCCAGCAGGTAGATTGTGATCTACCAGTAGATCACTGGACATTTGTGGTAGATCACCGATAGATCACTGGCTCCCCCCAAAGAAGCTCAACAACTTTGGCTCGCCTAAAAAAACTCAACATTTTTGCCCTGCGCCCCAAAGAAACGGGGCTTTCCTCCCCCCTAAAAAAAGTCCTACAACTTTGACCTGAACCCCCCCAAAAATGGGCTGAACCCCCCAAAATGGGCCTTCCTCCCTCCTAAAAAAAGCTCAACACTTTAGACCTGAACCCGCAAAAAGGGAGTAGATCACCGCGAGTTTTTAACTCTGTGTCTCTTGGGAGTTGGCCACCCCTGTAGCTAGAGAGCCAGGATTGGCCTTTTGGGGTTACAGGGGATGGCGTGCTCAGGCATTCTAGAGGGTGCCCTAAATGCCAAGCTCAGTCTGCCAGGCTTGCAATGAGGAGAGAGCTCTTGCCAGCACATCTTTTGTCTTCAAAACGCTACTCAGGGTTAGCTTAGCTGGGTGGAGCAATGGGCAACGTGTTTCAACATTCACACTCTGGCTCAGTTTTGGCTTCACTCCCTTTCCCTCGCAGACTGCAGCGAGGACAACCCTTGCGAGGGCTTGAGCCGGCATGCGACCTTCAACAACTTTGGCATGGCCTTCCTCACCCTCTTCAGGGTGTCAACGGGGGACAACTGGAACGGGATCATGAAGGTAAGGAAAAGCCCTCTGTGTCGTTTTCCCCAAACTGGTTCATTTTTGGGCACCACAGTTTGACATCGCTGCGAGAATCGGTTCAGGGTCACCACAGGATTCAGCCATCAGAGTTATCGTTGTCACTTTTTCTCAATTTATATACAGTCGTACCTTGGAAGTCGAATGGAATCTGTTCCGGAAGTCCGTTCAACTTCCAAAACGTTTGGATACCAAAGCGCAGCTTCTGATTGGCTGCAGGAAGCTCCTGGGTTTCCGGGCGGGAGTTGGTCATGGTGAGGGTTTGGCAAGTGTGCTTTTTTCTTAGCACATTTCTTCCTTTCTTCCTGAGTTCGAGAGTCTTCAAAGCCCATGACCCCTTTGGTAAAGGCTGTTCCCCTATTGGAGCATTCGCAGGCCAGTGTTTCCCAGTTGTCGGTGTTTATACTACATTTTTTTTTTAGATTTGCCTTGAAAGAGTCTTTAAGCCTCTTTTGTTGACCACCAGCATTACACCTTCTGCTTTTAAGTTCGGAATAGAGTACAGTGGTGCCCCGCTAGACGAAAATAATTCGTTCTGCGAAAATTTTCGTCTAGCGGGTTTTTCGTCTAGCGAAGCGGCAATGACAGCCGCGCTTTCGCTAGACGGGAAAAAAAGACGAAAAAAATTCATCTTGCGAGGCAGCCCCATAGACAAATTTGTCTTGCGGGGCAGCCTTCTGCTAGACGAATGCCTTCGTCTAGTGAGTTTTTCGTCTTCCGAGGCATTCGTCTAGCGGGGCACCACTGTAGTTGCTTTGGAATACAGTGGTACCCCGTGTTACGCACCGCGATCCATTCTGGATCGCGCTACGTAACACGGGCGTGCTTACCACGAACGCCCCTCCCCCAAAAAACAGAAAACCCGAAAGTTTGCATGTTTTTGCGCTTCTGCGCACCCGTGCGTCGCGCACACTCCGGGGAGGACTTCCGGGTCGTGGAAGTCCGTAAGTCGAACGTACACAACGTGGAGCGTACGCAACTCGAGGTATGACTGTACGATAATCAGTCATCTGCACAACATGACCAGTCCAATGAAGTTGATGTTGAAAAATCATCGCTTTGATACTGGTGATCCTCACTTCTTCCAGTACAGTGGCATTAGCAGCCTTCACCAACCAGGTGCCTTCCAGATGTTCTGGACTACAACTTCTGTCACCCCCAGCCAGCACAGGATGCTAGAATTGAGAGGCCCACCTTGGTTTGATCTAGCAAGTCTGCCCTTACAGGATTTCCTTATGTCTTTGCCTTTTCCCAGGACACGCTCCGGGAATGCCACAGGGACGACAAGCACTGCCTCAGCTACCTGCCCATCATTTCCCCGGTTTACTTCGTCACCTTCGTCCTCATCGCCCAGTTTGTCCTGGTCAACGTGGTAGTGGCTGTCCTGATGAAGCACTTGGAGGAAAGCAACAAGGAGGCCAAAGAGGACGCCGAGATGGATGCCGAGATCGAGCTGGAGATGTCCAGGGCGGCCAACACTCCAGTCAGAGTCCCCGATGGCGGCCAGGGCACTTCTAAACCAGGGTCACCCCTCCTGCTGAAGCATCCTGCACTGGTAAAGCGAAAAATAGAACAATGGGCAAGATTTTTAAAAGCTCCCTCCAGAGGGTGTGGGGAGTTAGAGGCTGGGCCTGGGGTAAGTCTGGAGCACAAACCAACTGGATCATTTCCACCTGTTCCCCTGACCACCATTCCTGGTTGTCATGCCTGATATATATCAATAACATTTGCCCACAGTGTCGTTTGTGAGAACACTGTGTTGTATTCAACCAATCCTCACTTGTCAGGGACGCAGGTGGCGCTGTGGCCTAAACCACAGAGCCTAGGGCTTGCTGATCAGAAGGTCGGCGGTTCGAATCCCCGTGACGGGGTGAGCTCCTGTTGCTCAGTCCCTGCTCCTGCCAGCTTAGCAGTTCAAAAGCACGTCAAAGTGCAAGTAGATAAATAGGTACTGCTCCAGCAGGAAGGTAAATGGTGTTTCCGTGCGCTGCTCTGGTTTGCCAGAAGTGGCTTGGTCATGCTGGCCACATGACCCGGAAGCTGTATGCCAGCCCCCTCGGCCAGTAAAGCGAGATGAGCGCAACAACCCCAGAGTCATCCGCGACTGGACCTAACGCTCAGGGGTCCCTTTACCTTTAATCTTCACTTGAGTAGCTCCAGCGAAATGAATAAACCCATGTTAGTGGTTTGAAGACATTCCACCACCTCCAGTGAATGGATGGAGGTGAGGCAAGCAACGTCAGTGACGTGGCCAATTGTTTCGGCTGCTGTTTTCAGAAGCTGTAAGTGAAAAGGGTTTGTCACACTTCAGTGTGACGCCTCTCCCCCAGGGATCACAGTTTTTACTGCTGCATAATTTTAGGATTTTGTTTGAGGAGTCCCAGCAGAACCAACCCAAGATGGGAAATGCGAACGTTGGTGCCACTCATTACCCATCACCTGGGAAGCTTTCCTGGGCGAGCACACTGAAATTCATTTTCTTTATTCATTACATTTTTCAGTTCCATTCTTCCCCCAGAAGTTGTGTACCTGGCTCCTTCTGTCCATCTAGTCTAGTCTCCCAACTGCCCTGCGAGGTAGCCTAGGTTGCGAGACAGTGACCGGCCCAAAGTTACCCTCTGGGGATTTGAGCCCAGCTCTCCCGGTCCTATTATGATACTCCAACCACTACTTTACACAGACTCTCATATGTGGGAGAGCGTTGTACCATGCCCCATATTGCAGACATGATCTGCCTGCCCCGACTGCTGCTCTTAATGGCTCTTTCGATAGCCCTGTTAGATTTCAGAAGTTCGGGAGCATGCAATTCCCCTGGCCTGTTGTCCTCACAACAACCCTGCGAGGTAGGTTAGGCTGAGAGAGATTGACCGGCTCGGCATCCCCCAGTGAGCTTCATGGTTGAGTAAGGATTTGAACCCAGGGCTCCACAGTCTTAGTCCAGTGCTCTGTCCACTAGGCACCACTGGCCCTCAAAGCCTGACCACCGGCGAAGGGAGTCTGTCCCACAAAATTCGCTTCCGCTCTCTGGGCCACTGCCCAGAGAACTAAGTCCTGTTGCCCCCCGCCCCAAGAGCATTGAAGTGTCCACCCCCAACTTCTGTGGGGCAGATGCTTGGAATTGCCTTTTCCCCCACCTGCTGATGCCTTTTTGTCTCCTTAATTTTGTCCCCGAAGGAGGCTCTGAGCTGTGAGAGTGTCTCTCTAGCCATCCCAGACTTAGACCTGCTGGAGGGAGGGGAGGATCTCTTGACGGAGCCCGCGTCCTTCCACACTTCTCCTCACCGCCATCTCCTGACACCCTCCCACAATGCCCCAGGCGGAGAGGCGAAGGTGACTACTGTATGGAACTCGCCGTGGCTTCTGCATTCCTTTATTCCCATCGTGCTTCAGTGCTGTGCAGCTCAGCGGTGCTGTGATGGCGCCATTGTCCTCTCTCTGTGGCTTCGCAGCTAGAAACAGTTGCCGCTGCCGGCCTCGTGTCTTTCCTTGATCGTCCCCCCCCCCCAAACTTCCTTCTGTCCGTGACAGTTTTGCGTACAACGCAGATGGGAAACGGAATTGGCTCCGGTTAAGGGGACATGTATGGGAGGGGCAAATCACTTTATCTCTGTGTGTTGAGCATGGGCAAAACAATATCTATGGAAAACGTTAGAATTGTCTTACATCAGGGGTCACCAACCTTTTTAGGCCTGTGGGCATATTTGTGTTTTTTTAGGGCGTGCCATGGCAGACCCTCCAAGTGTCCCTATTTTCTAGGGTTTCTGATTTGATCCTGGAATGTCCCACTTTTCCTTAGGGACGTCCCTATTTTCAGCAGAGAAATAACGGAGGGTATGGAGTTGTGCGACCCCTGAGCCAAGGAGATAAGTAACTGTACAACCTTCAGAAGACATGTGAAGGCAGCCCTGTACAGTGGTACCTCTGATTACGGATTTAATTCGTTTCATCCATAACTGGAGGCGCCACTTCTGCGCACACGCATGGCGCGATAGAGCACTTCTGTGCACACACGTGGCGCACAAAATGCTTCTGTACATGCACACGGTGCAAACTTCCCGGTTTGCCACGGCCGTAACCCAAAGATTCCGTAACTTGGAGATTACCAACACGAGGTACCATTGTATAGGGAAGTTTTTTCAACGTTTTATTGTCATTATTATATGTAGGAAGCCACCCAGAGTGGATGGGGCAACCCAGTCAGATGGGTGGGGTATTATTATTATTATTATTATTATTATTATTATTATTATTACTATTATTGAATAGGATGTCCCTATTTTCATCTGAGAAATGTTGGAGGGTATGCCATGAGCACCTCCCCTTCCAGTTTTCTCTTTTACCCAGTTCAACCCCCTTCACAGCAAGTCACGCCCCCCCCAAAAAAAAGTGCTCTTGCACGCACAGACTTCACTTTCCCAAGGAATCTGGGTCAGGGTCGGATCCGGTAGACTCAGTGTGAGCCTTGAAAAGTGCATCAATCTGAAAGAGGAAGTAGGGAAGAGTGACGCTCTTCCCCACTTCCTCCTTCAGCTCTATGTACATTTCAGAGCGGGGAAAGGTAACCACCCAAACCACCTCATGGCCAAGGGATGGGTGCAAGAAGAGTGTCATTGCCCCCACAGGCACCAGGTTGGTGACCCCTGCTTTACAGAAACAGACCCAGCTACATCTCGTGCACAATTCTGTTTCCAAAAGCAGCCGAACGCCTCTGGAAACTCCAGGGTACTGGCATCAGAAATACATTTGCATTTCTGGGGACCTTTCTCCCGCATGCCGCAGTTACGAAAGAGAAACAACGGCATATTTTGCATTAAAGCTTCCCATCCTAATCGTCAAAACAAAATAAAAAATAAAAAAAATCCTTCCAGTAGCACCTTAGAGACCAACTAAGTTTGTTTTTGGTATGAGCTTTTGTGTGCATGCACACTTCTTCAGATGCACACAAAAGCTCATACCAAGAACAAACTTAGTTGGTCTCTAAGGTGCTACTGGAAGGATTTTTTATTTTTTATTTTGTTTTGACTATGGCAGACCAACACGGCTACCTAGCTGTAACATCCTAATCGTATTTTCTATGAAGTCTTAATGGGGTTTTTATGAGAGTTAAATGTTTTGACCAAGCATGTTTAGAACTGCAGCCCGATTTTAATTTCCAGTATGTGATTTGATTAACAAAAAGATTCACAGTGATTCAACAAGGGAGGGGCAGGGTAGCAAGCTAGTCTCTTGCCCCAAGTCGCCTCCCTCCGGATCCCTCCTTTGCAAGCAGGGCACACAGGTGATGGTCACCCCAAGGATCTAACAGTCTGAAGGAGACAGGCTCCAAAATTTTGGCAACCATGGCTAATCTGCCTGTGACAGATCTCTCCCCTGTGACTTCTAAATCTCCCCCCCCCCCAAAAAAAGCCATCCACGCCAATAGCCATGACTAATCTTGCAGTAATGACTTCCATAATTTAATTATGCACTGTCAAAAGAGGTGGTTCATTTTGTCTGCCCTGTACCTGTTGCCCATCGGTGCTATTGGGCTCCCGTCCGTGGTTCTAGTAGGAGAAAGAACATATTGCAATTTTATGAACCACCCGTACAGCCTAAATATTCCAGCCATTCCCTTTATGTAGGTTTGTTGCTTGCTCCAAGTATCATTTAAAAGGTTCGTCACCTCTTCTATATGATGTAGAACAGTGTTTTTCAACCACTGTTCCGCGGCACACTAGTGTGCCGCGAGATGTTGCCTGGTGTGCCGTGGGAAAAATTGTGTTTATTTGATTCCTATTCAAGAGAATTACTTTATATATAGTCAATATAGGCACAGAGTTAAATTTTTTAACATTTTCTAATGGTGGTGTGCCTCGTGATTTTTTTCATAAAACAAGTGTGCCCTTGCCCAAAAAAGGTTGAAAAACACTGATCTAGAACACAGGTAGGCAAACTAAGGCCCGGGGGCCGGATCCGGCCCAATTGCCTTCTAAATCCGGCCTGTGGACGGTCCAGGAATCAGCGTGTTTTAACATGAGTGGAATGTGTCCTTTTGTTTAAAATGCATCTCTGGGTTATTTGTGGGGCATAAGAATTCGTTCTCCCCCCCAAAAAAAAAAATAGTCCGGCCCCCCACAAGGTCTGAGGGACAGTGGACCGGCCCCTTGCAGAAAAAGTTTGCTGACCACTGATCTAGAACCCTAATTCCTTGTCATAGGTCGTCACGCAGGAGTAGAAAGTGTGAAACCTCTTATGTACAAAATTCCATCTCTCTATTTCTCTCTCTCTCTCTCTCTCACACACACACACACACACAGGAGCAACTCAAGGTTTTTGCAAACCCTCAGGCAAGACACCTATGTAGGGGTCCTCAATGCCAAACAGAGGGCTTGTCTGTTTCCCAGAGAAAACAACCCGATGGATTAATTCTGCAGTCCCCTCCTCTGGTCTCTGAAACACCTTGAAGATCCTAGGTGGATCAGACCAAACATCAATTTACGCCAGCATATCCACGTCAAGCATCTAGTCCTTATTCCTGCCCCTGCTTCCTTGCATGAACACAGAGCCTAGGGCTTGCCGATCAGAAGGTTGGCGGTTCGAATCCCCACGACGGGGTGAGCTTCTGTTGCTCGGTCCCTGCTCCTGCCAACCTAGCAGTTTGAAAGCACGTCAAAGTGCAAGTAGATAAACAGGTACCGCTCCGGCGGGAAGGTAAACGGCATTTCCGTGCGCTGCTCTGGTTCGTCAGAAGCAGCTTAGTCATGCTGGCCACATGACCTGGAACCTGTACGCCGGCTTCCTTGGCCAATAAAGCGAGATGAGCGCTGAAACCCCAGAGTCATCCGCGACTGGACCTAATGGTCAGGGGTCCCTTTACCTTTATCCATGTCAAGACTCTAGTCCTTATTCCTGCCTCTTCTTCCTTGCATGCTCACTGGGGGTGGGGGAGATCACTTGGGATGCAGTGATGGGTCTGGAGAGAACCTTCCCATGGTCCCCTCACACCTGGCACCTGGTCTGAGATTCTTCAACCTCTTGGAAATGTCGGTTGCCATTGCCCAGGCCTCGATAAGAGCTTGCTACCAGTTTACTGCTTCAGTTGTCAATCCACCCTCTCATGCGATCTCCTAAGAACCTGGAGAGCAGCCAATATGTTGAGTGTTGGATTGCACTAGATCTGGGACTTGGCAGTCCCTCCATCATCCATGAATGGCAAATAACCAGCCTTGCCACCACTGGCACAGGCCATTGGGTAGGGCATGAACCTACCAAGTTCGCCCTTCCCAAAGCAATGCATGACCGGACCCACAAATCCGCTTCGAAGTCCGCACTTCTCTGAAATTTGCAGTGCAGTTCTCCGACCGAAGAACGTGTACCAAAATAAAATAGCCTATATTAGTGAAAATACCTGACACAAATGCATTTTACAGAGGAACATTGCTTGGGAGGGGGGAATGATTTCTTAGGCACAGCTACACATGTGTGGTGCCTACACATTTTCATGCAGTTTAAAATAGAAAAAAAGCATTGCAAATGTGTGCCGCAGTTAGGTGGACAAAATTCAAGACTGTGAAAATGAGAAAATGGAACTGACAGATTCATTCATCTCTCTTGAGCCGTCTGCTCTCATGACTTTCTCTCATCCAGACATGCAGTTGGCACGACCAAAAGAAAACCTTCTATTTCTCTCCTTTTAATGCCAGACTATAACACACACACACATATACACAATTTTTTGAGGAAGGGCAAAGAATGCTTGCTTCGAGGCAAGTGTCTCTCTGGTCTCCTTGAGCCTTGACCATCTGGAATGCAAGACTTGATTAGCTGAGAGAGAGAGAGAGAGAGAGAGAGAGAGAGAGAGAGAGAGAGAATGGACAGGATATTGGCTGAGTGACAAGCAAAAATTGTCATCTGTGTCCTGAGACCACCCAGAATCCTATGGACAGGCAACCAGGCTGAATCCCTGGGCAAACAGCTTATTAACTTTGAAGAGGAAGCAGGGATGGAATTATCTTGTTAAGCCAAGAGAGATTTGAAAATCGGAAATAAGAACCTGCTTTTAGCGTGCAAAAAGAGGGGAGAGTTTATTTTAAAGCTTCTTTTAATTAAAAAAATATATTATTATTTTTTTAAAAAATTACCCTGTGTCAGGGTAATAATCAAAGTGAAGCTAAGAAAAGATAAAGCAGGTCAGAAGCACACCTTACATTTAAAGCACATGGTTGCCCCCCCCAAAGGATCTTGGGAACTGTAGCTTATCCCTCACAGAGCTACAGTTCCCAGGATCCTTAATGAATTACAGTTCCCAAGATTCTTGGAGGGAAACCATGTGCTTTAAACGTATAGGTGGGGTGTGATTTTAGCGCTGCAATACTATATTTAATCTTTAAAAAAATGGTCTTCATTAATCTTGTGGCAATGAGTTCCACAGCTCAGCAGCAGGTCACATGTTTTGCATGCAGAAATCTCCCGGTTATGTTCTCGACATCTCCATTTTAAAAAAAGTTGCTTGTAGTGAGGGAAACCCTTCTTTGCCTCAGACCCTAGGGAGCTATCTGTCAAGGGCAGGGCGGGGAGGACCAGGGATAGCCAATATGGTGTGCTTCAGATGTTTTGGACTACAACTCCCATAATTCCTGACCTTTGGCCAGCCTGGCTGGGGCTGATAGGGGTTGTAGTTAATATATGGATGACACCAGTTTGACTGTCCCTGAAATAGACATTATTGGGGTAGTTGGATACAAGATCTGACTTAGTATATAATATAGTTTCCTACGTTTGTCACTAAATTATGAACTGTGTGGATATATTTAACCTTTTCTCTACCCTGAACCTATTGCCTATCCATTTCATTGGACGGTGGCCTCTTGCTGCCCAAAGGGAAACTGCAAACAGTTTCCTCTGTGGTAGCAAAATGAACTACATAATTTGAGTATTTGCTGCCCTCAAATGGCACTCCATTAACACCTCACATTGCCTAAAGGCAGAGCCAGACTCCTCCCTCTCCCTCTCCCTTCTCTTTTCATGCATTTATAACATGGATCACATCCCCAACATACATTTAAATCACATGGTTCTCCCTCCAAGAATCCTGGGAACTGTAGTTTGTTGAGGGTGCTGGGAATTATAGCTCAGTGAGGGGTAAACTGCAGTTCCCAAGATTCTCTGAGGTAAACTGGGTTGCATGTATGGTTTGGATGTGACCATGGAATTGTTAGGAGGGGACTAGTCACGCCAGCTGTGAATTTGAGAGACGGAACAAATTTGCAGAGAAAGAACTGAAGATGATAAATGTGCTTTTTTTTATTCTCATTTCATAAATTCATAATCTTGTTTTTCAAGAACCACCTTCACACAGCGGCTTACAAGCACATTTAAAATGCAATTCCCCCAATGTGACATAGAGCCATTAAAATGTCTGCCTCACAACAATCCTTAGCTGCCACCAAAGCCAATGCAAAACCAATCAAAAACCCAACAAGGACACTGTAGCCTTATTGCAGACCTTTCCGTTAACCTTGGGTTCTTTGTTGCACCCGGGGGGGGTGAGGGAGGAAGGAGTCAAAAAAGACACTGAGGATTTGAAATAGAGAAAGAGTTTTTATTCCTGTCATTTAGAATGGCAGGAAGGCACCCGCGTGATAATTCACAGCGAACTGCACCGAGCATCAGTTGCATACAGTTTATATCATCTTCAAACCCCTCATTCCCCCTCCCCAGGAATCTGCTTCTTGCACGTCACACCATTAGTAACATTCTTGAAAATTCCTGTTATCAAGGACTTATCTTCAAGGCAAAAGGTCTTGAGTTCGTTCCTGGTGCCTGCCTGTCTCCTTGAGTGGGCCCCTCTTGATCTATTCCTTTCCTGGCTTAATATGCCAGTAAGGAATGCACTACTAATCAAGGTTCATATCTATCAGAAAAGGTTTCATCTAAACAGGTTACAGAAAAGCTTTTACTTAAAGGGTTTCAGCCTTGAGTTCATTATTGGGTGAAAATTCCTGTCTCACACTCTTATCTCAAAGTGGGGGTTAAGCAGCCCCTGGCTGCCCCTGGTACCTCCCGCCTTTCCCTCCAACCGGCAGGACCATCCATTAAAGAATTATCCTGTCTCTGGCTATCTGGCAACTCTCACATCCCTCGGCCAGGAATTCCTGCGCCATCCAGGGAAGGGGCGCTCCAAGGAAGGGGCGCTTTTCATTGATTAATGATATGCCAGAGAGGTATGCACTAAGAGCAAGTAGCACAAAGACAGAGCTTACAGTAAAAGCCAGATATTATGCCAATAACATAGAAATATTAAAAAGGCCATGCAAATAGTATCAAATAAAAGCCAGGCAAATAGTATCAAATAAAAGGGGCTACAGACAAAAGCCAAAGTTTTACAAACTCAGGTAAAGTCTAAATACCATTTATAGAGAGGCTAGGAATGCTACACATCAGTAGAAGCTACATGTCAAATAAAAGAACTTAAAAAGCATTAGAGAGAGAGACAAAGAATCTCAGTTTAAAAGACTTAAAAGGGAGAAAAAGGAAGGTCAGTTAAAAGGACTTAAGAGATTTGCATAGAGAAAGGAAACTCAGTTAAAAGGACTTAGTTGCACAGAGAACAAGGTAAAAGGGGTGACTTACATATAGGAAGGAAGATCAAACTATCCAGGGGTCTTTCAATATATAATCACAGAATAGAATCATAGGGTTGGAAGAGACCACAAGGGCCATCCAGTCCAACCCTCTGCAGGAGACACCATCAAAGCATGCCTGACAAAGGGCTGTCAAGCCTCTGCTTAAAGACCTCCAAAGAAGGAGTCCAAATGGCTGTCAAGGAGTCTCTCCTTGGTAGCAAATTAAAAGACTGTCTTTCAGAAGAAGAAGCTACCTGTATTCAGGGAGAAGGGGGGTCTCTTTCTTTTCCAAAAACAGGAAGATTTTCAGCCCAGAAAATCCAGCTCAAAATTAAAAGCTCTCTCTCTCTGTTCAGAGACTGTCCTTCAGAGAAAACTGAATGCGCGGCTCTGACCCACTAAAAAAACAAAACCCTGACTTTCAGTTCAGGGAAAGTTGAAAGCTCTAGCCAAAAAGAATGCCATGCAGTACCAGGAGAAAGAGATAAGGGGAGGAAGCCCCCTCCCTTAGCTGCCCGCTTCTGGATTAACAGTATGTCAGTAAAGAATGCATTAGCAGACAAGCTCTTGGCTAAAAACTTTTTTTTTCCAACTTATACAGAGAGAGAGAAAGCTAACCAAGAAAGCTTGGTTACAAACAGACTTATAAACTTATAAACTAGAGAATTAAAACTCTCCCTCTTCAGACACAACGTACAAAGTCAATCCGCAACATCGTTTTGCATTAGCATCTGCAGGACATAGAGAAGAAAGTGGGGATTCAAGGTCTGTTTAAAAATAGTGATGGATGGGCCCGCCCAATCTCATGTGGAATTGAGTTCCACAGCTTCTATTGCCTTCCTGAGAGGAATGGAATGAAAACTGAGGATGGGATGGGCCTCCATCAACTGCTTGAAATGTTTGGGGAGCCCTTTTGAAGCGGCAGAAAGGAGCGGTAGTAGGCCTTTCAAAATGGCTGCCAGCAAGTCTCTCCTCCTGTTTCCCATGCCTGCTGCCACCATTACCAATTTTCTCTATGGGCAGAAAAGAGCAATAGTAGGCCTTTCAAAATGGCTGCCAGCAAGTCTCTCCTCCTGTTTCCCACCCCCCACAGTCACAACTGTCCATTCTTTCTACAAGTGTGCCATCTCGCATCGCAACATCTAGCTCCCGCCTTATTGATTCCGCTGCGGCTACGTCAGAGGCATGATTCTCGTAAAGAAGCGCAACCATCTAAAACCCAACACATGGCGCTGCTGTGGGTGTCTGTTCTGTGAAAACGCTCTGTTTCGTGGAGTCCTCTGGCACTGTGGGGGAATCTGTTCTGTCGGGATTTCTGGATGTGGGGGCAAAGGTGTCAGGTTTCCTTCTTCACGGGGCAAATTTGCTCTGTGGGGAAAGCATGGCAGACAATTCAGCTTATGGAGGGAGACGCCATATGGCAGGGTCTCTCCTAGGAGATTTGCGAAGCAAATGAGAATGTTATTTTTTCAGATAAATGTGCATTAAGCGTTTTGAAAACTCCAGGGTGGGGAGGAAATATCGATTTAGGGATGCGTGGAAACTATTGAAATTGCTTTCTGGCTTTAAAATTCCTCAGAGGAAGGAACTGTTGCAGATGAGGCAGAACGATGAGGGGTTAAGCAAAACGTTCACAGGAAAAGTGGACTTAGAGGAAGGATTTAGAAGAAAGCAAGGATAAGTCACTCCTTGGAAGTGGTTTTGGGAGGTCATGGGAAGGGAGAAAAAGAGCTAAGTCATTTGAGGGATCAGGAGACTCTGTGGGGTTTGGGGTTAAACGTGTGGCGTCATTTAAGAGACCTGGGAGGGATCTGAGGATCTGGGAGAGTATTTCAGGATGAGGGACAGCAAGGAATAAATGCTGGGGTAGTTTTGAAGATCTGGCAGAGGATCCTGAAGGGAGTCCCAGGCCTAAGGGTCAACAAAGGAAGATGAGCAGATCATCTGAGACCGTGGTTCTCAAACTTTTTTCTCTGGGCCACACTTTCCGTATGAAAATCCGCTCCTGCCACACCAATTTTTTTATTGATAAGGAATACATTGGAAAGCAAAAAGAAACCACTCCTAGCCGTGCTTGACTTATAACACAGAGCACAACTGCTTTATAATACAATTGTAAAACATAAAACCCAGAAAACATAAAACTATGCTGCCACATAAGAACATGAATCATACCCAAAATATAAACGAGCCTCTTGCAAATGTACATTACATATGTATACAAACTCAAGGAGAGGTGTGAGCTTGCTTTTGAAAGGTAATCTCATTTATATTAGGTCTTATTTGAGACAAACTAACTCTCATCAGGGACGCGGGTGGCGCTGTGGTCTAAACCACAGAGCCTAGGGCTTGCTGATCAGAAGGTCGGTGGTTTGAATCCCCGTGACGGGGTGAGCCCCTGTTGTTCGGTCCCTGCTCCTGCTTTGCCCCTCCAGATGTTTCTGGGCATCCATGCTCCTAAGTCCCAGCAAGCACGGCCAATGTGTCAGGGGTGGTGGGACTTGTAGTTCAGCAACATCTGGAGAAGAGTCTGAAATCAGGTGGCAATGAAAGAGAGAACAGGGGTTGGGTTGGGTCGGAAGGCA
This sequence comes from Lacerta agilis, assembly GCF_009819535.1. Classification (NCBI taxonomy): domain Eukaryota; kingdom Metazoa; phylum Chordata; class Lepidosauria; order Squamata; family Lacertidae; genus Lacerta; species Lacerta agilis. The sequence goes on from NC_046324.1 coordinate 45,536,552, forward strand.
AATAATTTGGTATACGAGCATAGTGTGGAGAAGGACGCGGGTGGTGCTGTGGGTTAAACCACAGAGCCTAGGGCTTGCTGATCAGAAGGTCGGTGGTTTGAATCCCCGCGACGGAGTGAGCTCCCGTTGCTCGGTCCCAGCTCCTGCCCACCTATCAGTTCGAAAGCACATCAAAGTGCAAGTAGATAAATAGGTACCGCTCCGGTGGGAAGGTAAACGGCGTTTCCGTGTACTGCTCTGGTTCACCAGAAGCAGCTTTGTCATGCTGGCCACATGACCTGGAAGCTGCATGCCGGCTCCCTCGGCCAGTAACACGAGATGAGCACCGCAACCCCAGAGTCGGATGCCGGGGTTCGGTGCTGGAGCTCCCCGTGCGTGAGCCTAAGCTGCCCACGCACAAGGTACCAGTTGCCGGGGAAAAGCGGCCAGCGTTCCGCGTGCGTATGGGCACGGGCGCCGGCCAAGTCTCACAATCTGAAGGTAGCTGAGTAAGACGGAAAATGACTCCGAAGGTGCGTGAGTGAATGAATGCCTCAAAACTAAATGGATGCCTCGAAAACGAATGAATGCCTCGAATCTGAACTGGAACCACTTGTAACCTCCTGCACTATCATTTAATAATAAAGGAAACCAAACCAAGGATGTTATCTAAGTTCCAATAGAAATTAAAAAATCCTGAAACCTTTACCCTTTTCCCCAAATGACGACAGACACCGAATCTTTCTTTAGTGGCTTTGGCCAAACCCGCATAGGCTCGTTTTCTAGCCCTAAGCTAAGTTTCCCTAAGCTCTCAGTCCCTGCGCGCCCAATCTTCCGCGATACTAAACTGAATAAAACTAGACCGATAAATCTTCCGCAAATCTAGCCCTAGGCTAAACCTAAAAGCCTAACTAAAACCTCACCGATAAATCTTCCGCAAACTAAACTTAACTAAAAGAAGCCCGTCCAGCCCGCTCCCAGAAAACCCCTAAAACTAAAACTAACTGGACCAAGCTTCAACTGAACAAACGTAAAAGAACGTGCCTAAGCGGGGAGCCTCAGCCTTTTATTTAGGAACAGGTATGACATCACGATCAATATTTTAACCAATAAAACCACTGTTGCTGCCCTCCAAAAAGGCGGGAAGCAGAATAAACGTTCATTGATAACTTTGAAACACCACTGGAACTACAAGTTAAAGGCGGAGTAATCCTAATGGCAAAATGACTCTTCATTCTTACTTTCACTTTCACTTTTAAGTGTAAGGATACAAAAAGTAGTTCTTAATAACCATTAAAATAAACAAATAACCGCGGATCTTTAATGGATCCACGAAGTGTATTCCGACAGTTGGACACGACTGGACCTAATGGTCAGGCGTCCCTTTACCTTTATAGTGTGGAGCAGTCAGAGTGGGAAAATGGCTTCGCAGAGACAAGAAGAGGGAGTAAAAGCAAAGAGAATCGGCAGGGAAAGTCTGGTAGGGGTTTTAAGGACATCAGGAGGAGATACATAATCATTTCACAGGTTGAAACTGGTGGGTTCCTTTGGATAAAGGGTTGCAGTAAAGCAGGCATTGTGATCACAAGATGCTTGTAATTGAACCAGCACATAGCATCCCATACAACCCAGTTGTGGCAGTTCTGGGTGGGTCTCACATTGGGTGTGTGTGAAACTCCCAATGTGAAACTCCCACCGACAACTGGCACCATTGGATCGTGTAGGATGCTACATATTTAGAGTATCAAACGCAGCCCAGCTCGTTGTGCAAATTCACTCATAGAGGAAGAGATTTGATCAGTGTCCAGGTTTGAGATCTAGGCTTTCTCAGTCTTTCCCGTACCTCTCAGTGCTTTCCTCTCTTCCTGATCTCCAGGAAGCGGCTGCTGGCATTGGCGATCCCCAGAACCTCCTGACCGTCCGCAAGATCTCGGTGGCCAGGATGCACTCCTTACCCAACGACAGCTACATGTTCCGCCCTGTGGTGCCCGCCAAAAGCCCCTTCCCGCTCCATGAGGTGGAGTTAGAGGCCTATTCGTACAAGTCACCAAGAGGTATGGCATCTGTGGGGGGCCCTTGGGCTTTTCGAAAAAGACCCATGTCATGTTCATAAAACACAACACACTTACAAAACCACCAGAGTGGATTGTGGGGGGGACTGTTCTATTCCTGCATCGAAGGGGGTTGGACTACATTTCTATGATTCTATACTTTTGTGTTCTCTGGAGATTTACCCAGACCACCTGCCACCGTGGGTACTGGGCAGACCTAAAAGGTAAACAAGTGGAAGGAAGGAGACTCCTGCTTTCTCTGTTTTCAGATGTTTTAGCCTACATTTCTATCCTGCCCTTTATTCAAGGGAAAAAATCCTTCCAGTAGCACCTTAGAGACCAACTAAGTTTGTTATTGGTATGAGCTTTCGTGTGCATACACACTTCTTCAGATACCTCCTTTATTCAAGGAGCAAGAGATCAGATACACAGGTGGTATATCAATACACCTTCAATGTTTAGGTGGAACAGAGATGGTCTCTTAGGTACCCTGGGTGCAAGCCATCAATCTGAACCCATAAGGCAATAAGACAGAGGTGAGTAACCTGCGGTCTTCCAGATGTTGTTGAGCTCAAACTCCCATCATCCCTGGCCACTGGCTGGGTGAGGCTGATGGGAGTTGGGGGGTCCATCAACTTCTGGAGGTTAGCCCCCACTGCAATAAGGAGCCACCAGTGCACTCATTTAACATGTCACCAACCTCCCCTCACTTCCAGGTGCTAGAACAAATGGTAAACGATGCTTGTTGTGATAGCTGTTGAAAACATCTCTTCTTATGGGTTCCCCAGATGACTGGCTTTGAGTTTTTGCAAATAGTTCCATCACTCAAAGCCTCTTGGCTGAAATGACGACTTTTCTTTATCTTCTAGGGTCCATCACCTCTGTTCATTCCCAGCCTGTGGGGACTTGCTCTTCGCTGAGGGTCCCACGGGGTACCTTTCGTCCAACCACCCCACCCCCTCGCCAGGAAGGGGGAGGTCCATGGAAGCTTCTACCACCACGAGCTGCTCCACGATCTCCCAGTCTCAACAGGCTGCTCTGTAGACAGGTTGGAAACCTCAGCATTTAACGGTTCCCCTATAACTTAGCTAACAGTACCTCAGGAAAGGGGAAAGGGCAAAGGGGGCTGTTTCCTGTCTTCCATTATCCCAGGTGTGCAGAGCCTTTGATCCTCCAGATGTTCCAGAACCGTTGGCCATTCTTGCAGGGGCTGGTGGGAGCTGTAGTTCATCAACATCTGCAACCACCCAAAGTTCTTACACCTGCGTTTTGCCATTCTCCAGGCTTCTTGAGTCATCTCTCGTTCTCCATTCTGGATTATACCCACTTTTCTCATCACCTGTAGGAGGTGACCCAAGTAAGGCAGGCAGGAAGATTCCACCTAAACATTAGGAAGAACTTCCTGACAGTAAGAGCTGTTCAACAGTGGAATTTGCTGCCAAGGAATGTGGTGGAGTCTCCTTCTTTGGAGGTCTTTAAGCAGAGACTTGACAGCCATCTGTCAGGAATGCTTTGGTAGTGTTTCCTGCTTGGCAGGGGGTTGGACTGGATGGCCCTTGTGGTCTCTTCCAACTCTATGATTCTATGAATTGGCTTGGAGAAGGACTGGACATCTCTTCAGAAACAAGTTTCACATCTTTGCTTTCTCCCCAGAAACCATCACTACTACCAAAATATCTGTCCCCATTCACTCGACTCACCAACTCCCCCACCCCACAAACTGCCCTTAGACCTTGCCAACACCACACCAATCCCCTTAGACCCTTGGAAGAGAAGTGAGGCCTACACTCCAAAGGCCCATTAAGACCACATTGCTGAAGGCTTCCCCAAACCTGAAACTGGTCCTGACTAGGACCGGGCAATATATCAATATATTGCCCCAAACCAGTTTGAACCCCATACTGTGATACCGGTTTCATAATTTTTGACCTGGCGATATATTGTGAATCCTGGTGTATGTGCTATGCAAAAATCACGATGCAGGAAAAACTGTGAAGCCAACCGATGCCTCTACATAGCTCCATCCTAATTTCAGACATCGCGATATATCAGTATATCACGATGTTTAGCTGGTTATATATCACAATGTTGAAAACCAGATCTCACCCAGCCGTAGCCCTGACATAATAACTTAAAATAAGGACTGCTGGATCAGGCCAACGACCTATCTGATCAAGTATCCTGATCTCACGACAGCCAACCAGATCCCTATGGGAAGCAGGACCTGAGTGCAACAGCAAATTCCCAGTTATGATTTCTAGGAGAGGGAGAGCATAGCCATCATGGCTAATAAGCTAACTAAGAGCCCAATCTCCAATGAATGTGTCTAAGCTTCTTTTACATATGCCCAACTTGGTGGCCATCATTCCATCTTGTGGGACCAAATTCCATAGTTGTGCTTTATTTCATCCATCCTGAATCTTCCAACATTCAGCTCTATCGGACGTCCCCCCCATCGTTCTGCCCGGACACTGAGGTCCAGTGCCAAGGGCCTTCTGGTGGTTCCCTCGCTGCGAGAAGCCATGTTACAGGGAACCAGGCAGATGGCCTTCTTGGTAGTGGCAGCTGTCCTGTGGAATGCCCTCCCACCAGATGTCAAAGAGAAAAACAACTACCAGACTTTTAGAAGACATCTGAAGGCAGCCCTGTTTAGGGAAGCTTTTAATGTTTAATAGACTATTGTATTTTAGTATTCCGTTGGATGCCGCCAGGAGTGGCTGGGGAAACCCAGCCAGAGCGACGGCGTATAAATATATTATTATTATTATTATTATTATTATTATTATTATTATTATTATTATTATTATTAGAGAAGGGGAGAACTGCCGTGTATATATATATATATATATATATATATATATATATATATATATATATATCTGATTGCGTTCTTTATATTGAAATGCCAATTTCCTCTCTGTTCGACTTCTCTTTATGTATTCCAGGAGGCCATTCAGAGGGACTCATTAGATGGTCCAACTGCAGATTCGAAAGCTGAACCCTGCGAGAACCTCCCACCAAAGATGCTGTCCCAGAGCATCCTGGGCCCACCTATGCTTCACCCTGCCCCCACGTCTCTACCTGGGACACCTCCCCTTCCCCACGCGTCACCCCACAGGCCCTCGAGCGTCTGCACCCGCAAACACACTTTCAGCCAGCACAGTATCCCGCGCAGGCCGTCCAGCTGCAACAGCAACCCAGACAGCTCGCTCTTCGAATCTTCAGACCTGGCCGATGAAGAGGTCAGCCACATCAACAGTTCGGCGAGGGACTGGCGGGGGCAGCCGGACGGCAGGGACCCCGCCGACTCCCCTTTCGCCTCTCCCGCCCCATCCCCCGTCCCCCTCAAGAACTGCAGCACAACCAGTTTAGGCGGCAACGGCAAAGAGAAAGACTTGAAGAAGTTCTACAGCGTCGACACGCGAGGGTTCTTGGCCAAGCCAACTTGGGCGGACGACCAAAGACGGCACTCCATCGAGATCTGCCCGTTCGCCGACGACGGGGACCGCAGCTTTGCGGAGTCGTCGGAAGAGAAGAGGAAACTCCCTCTCCACATCCAGCCAGAGTCCGAGTACATCCACGGCGTCCGGCGGAAAAAGAAAATGAGCCCGCCTTGCATTTCTATAGATCCTCCCATGGAGGAAGAAAGCAACACGTCCACACGTACCAAAGCGTCCGAGAACAGCCTGCTGAGGAGGAGGACCCCGTCGTGCGAATCCACCGCCTACAGGGACTCCTTGGACCTTGCAGACAACCAGCCCGGAGACCCGGCTTCCAAGGCAGAGCGCCGGGGCCCACCCGCCTGCCGCGGAGAACACTTAACCATCCCGAACTTCTCCTTCGAGCAGTCCGACGCCGGCTCCGCCGCAGGCGCCCTCCCAGACTGCCTCTTGGATCGCGGCCAAGCCACCACGCCTGCCCCTGCGGACTCCCGGCCCAGCGACGGCGGCGGCGTGGCTCTGGAACTGCAAAAGGTGGACCACTTGCAAGCGCAGCTCAGCAACCCCGAGCAAAGCCAAGAGGTTCTTGGTGGGACTAGGAGCCCCTTCCTCCGGAAGCACGGACTGGTCCCTGCGATCACAGCAACAGAAGAAGAGGTGGACGAACCAGTATAGCTTCCGAGGGGGGAGGTCGAGAGTGAACTTTAAAGGGCTTTGCCACCCAAGTGGCTTCGAAGTGGAAAAAAGATTGAAAAGCCGCGACTCCGTGGCCGACGCTTATCCCAAAACACTTGTCATTTTCTCTTTAACCGCTCGGAAGGTTTTTGTTGTAGTTGTTTTTTAAAAAAGAAAACAAAATCAAAGAGAAGCATCAACAAGGTTCAGGGTAAGGAAAGGAGATTTCTTTCTTTTTTCCTTTCCTAGCGGCACACGGAGTGGCTTTTCCAATTTTTCTTTTCCTCCCCCCTCCCCCCCCAACCACCCCCACCTCCCGGCGTGGCCTCGATCACATTGATTTGGGTTTCGAGCCTTTGTTTTATCTTTTTTAAAGGGGGAAAAAATAGGATTTAAAGAAACAAACCTTTTTTTGACTTTTTTCGAAATGGCACCTTTTATTATTGCACGGGAAATTGTCACGGGAAGTGAAAGTGCCCAGGAGATGCAAGTTGTATATTGTCTGTATATCAGCAGTTATTATAAATAGAAAATAATGTATTTGAGAAATAAAAAGGAAAAAAAACACACACACACAAACACAAAACACAACACAACGTAAACATTCACACGAGAACTCTTCTCTTCCTAATGCACATATTTTTATAGAGAACACTGGACCTGATCCAGCTACAGTTAGTCGCATTTAAGTCCCATTGAAGCCTCTTGTGGCTTCCAGTGGAACTCGCAGATCCAACCCTATGGATGTTTACTCCAAAGGTAGACACCGTGGCCCTGATCCGACTAAAGTCAGCCCCAGTTAACTCCCGCTGAAACCGGCTAACTTGCTCCCCATCGTTTTAAGCGTGACTGGTTTTCACCTGCATTAGAACCACTTGCAGTGCAATGCTATGCATGCCTACTCATAAGTAAGCCCCACTGAGTTCAGTGGGGCTTACTCCCAGGTAAGTGTGTATAGAATCCTCAGCCTTCGTGAGTTTCAATCGGAGTTATTTCCTAGTAAGTGCGTTGAGAACTGCTGCTTCTGTTGCCATAAACTTTAGCTGGATTGGGGACCTGTTTATCCTCTCACCCTATAGCAGATACATAGTCTTTTCTTTTCTTTTGCATTAACATCAGATTCTCAACTGGGTGGTGTATTGCTAGATTCTCAGTGGAAGCTTCATTACAGTGCTTAGGGTTCTCTCTCATTTTTGCCCCAAATATACCTCTCCCTTTTTCTCTTCTCCACTTTCCCCAACCAGCCATCTTTTGGGCTTGAGCTCCTAGCTAACATTTTGGTATGTCTCTTAACAGTTCCACTTTTTGCTTTTTCAATTTTTATTTTTTTTTATTTTAAATTTGGTGTCCTTGCTACAGGAAATGATGAAAACCAAAATAACTACTGAATTGTAGCCAGTGCAATAACAATAAGTTATTCATTCTTCTTGTGGGTACAGAATCTGTCCTCTTTTTTTTTAATTTTACATCTCTTTCAAGTGATGAGTTTTCTTTGTTTTTTTGTTTTTAATTTTCTTTCTTTTTTTTCTCCCCCCTGTCTGTTTTCTTATGGAATTCAGGTTAAATGTTGCAATAATCTGAACTTTAAAAGTGCACAACGAGGGCTGAACGTAATGAAAGTGATTTCCGAAGTTGACAGGAAAAAAAAACAAAAAACAAATAAATAGTAAATTATTTAAGGATTGGGGCTTTTTTTTTTCTTCACTGGACTCAGGAGTAAATGAATAACATCCAGAATCAATCTCGGGTGAAGAAAGGAAAACCATGGGGGCAGTTTCATGGAACCCTCACCAAGGGCATTTTTTTTTCCTGTTGTGAACTCTGACAAGAAAAATGTTGTGCAAAGAGAAATGTTATGCAAAGAAAAATGTTATGCAAATTTTTGGGGAATATTTTCTAGGGGTCGCCAACATTTTGGGGACACATTGGGAGTTCTGAAAAAGTGCCACAAAGTCACAAAATGGCGGGTGTGGAGGTGCAAGGTGACACAAAATGGCTGCCGTGCAGTGTGGCATTCCACAAAAATGGTAGACACGTTTAAAGGAGAAGAAAAAGAGGCACAACCTCACAACTGTGCAGGCATAAGCCTTCATCAATTGGGGGGGGAGGGACACCTACAGTACATCAACCGCCGCCATGTTCTTTGTGCTTCTGTTTTCAGAAGAGAGGAGAGAGATCCAGACATCCCATGAAACTTGCTCAATGTAGGAGAGGCTGAGCCAGCACAAACAGGAGCTGAGCAGGGGTACCTCTTTCGTTGGCACCAGGGGCGAAGGAAGCCGCTTTGCCACCCGGGGCGGCAAACCCGGGGGTGGAGTCACTCGGTAGCGCGCATGCGCAACGTCGCTACGTTCGACGCATGCGTAGCGACGCTGCGCAATGCGTTCTACCGAGCGGAGGTGAGCCAGGGAGGGCCGTCAGTGGCCCAAGAGAAGCCCGCCCCTCCCCTCCGCCCGCAGCCCGAGCGGGAAGGAACGAAGCAAAGCGCCGAGCTCGGCGCTTTGCTTCGTTCCTTCCCGCTCGGGCTGCGGGCGGAGGGGAGGGGCGGGGCTTGGCCTGCCGCTCGCCTCTGCCCGCAGCCCAAGCAGCAAAGCACACACCGACGGCTAACCTGCTCAGTGCGTGCTTTGCTATTTCCGGCTCGGGCTGAGGCGAGGGGCAGGTCCGAGCAGGTTTGCGAGCCCCGCGGATGCCGGGGAAAAGTGACGCTTGGCTTGGGTGTCGCACCAGGAGGGCGCCCAGAGTGTCACCCCCTCCAGCCTGGAACCCGGGTCGCCCCGCCCCCTTCGCCCCCCTTCCTACGCCACTGGGAGGCACCATGTTGGCAACACTCATTTTCCTACGAATGGGAAGGAGCCCAATGGAAGCAGTACGAACTGGCTAGCACCTGTGCCATCAGCAGCGGTTCCCCTCCTTCTCAATCTGTGGTTTTAAAATGTTTGTTGATTCTAAAGTAATTGTGATCGTTTTCGTGGAACATAACAAACCGCAGATATGACCACACAAAATGGTTTTGGTTACAAGCCTGCGCGAAGCAAAGCACCGTGCAGACATAATGTGATGTCTGTAACACGGTGGGCGCTCTGCTGTTGCGCATTTGGAGACGCAAGGACCCTACGCCTCGCTTCTAACCCCGCTTTCAATGAGCCCCCGTGTAGCCCCTCCACAACGGAGCTTGAGAGACCGTGGCGTATAAAAGATGCCGCCCTTTGTTTATGAAAGAGAAGAAAGAAAACGAAAAATCTCCCCAAACCTATCCCTTTTCTGACATGCCGCTGACAGCCCTCTACCTCTGTGTAATATGATCCAAGAGCGCCATCTCCCAGACATGATTCATCCAGGTCTCTGTTGTTGGCACTGATTCAGCTTTCCGGTGATATTTGTGAAGGATTAAAGAAAGGGCCAATATGGGCCCAGATCGTAATTAACGCAAAGCCAAGCCGGTGTAAACGAGCAGAAGAACGGTTCCCTGGTTCTCTGGTGTGACAACGGTATAAAATTTGCCCTTCCCAAGCTTCCAAAAACCTATAGGATACATGTTGATGTGTGGGGTGCTAGCAATTTGGAGGCGTGGGGTGTGCTTAATAAGGAAAATGGTGCCCAGTTGACACATTAAATAATATTTTAAAAAAATACACCAGGAGATTCTACTCACAAATCACTCATGCCACGTCTAGTTTGGTCCTCAAGATGACAATCCTTATGACTGTGTGGTAAGCAAACACTTTGCATTCTTTGTAGCGCAAATGACTTTGGGAGGCAAGATGGTTATCAGTAATATATTCAGGGGGAGCAAGAGCAGGTTTCTGTCTGCTCAAGAACGTGCTGACATTTTGAATCCGCTGCCAATCTGCCGGATTATGCGGCAGAAGAGGGCAACAGGGATGCTTGCAAGGGGACATTTCAGGGATGCTCCCACCCCATCATTCTGCCCGCACACTGAGGTCCAGTGCTGAGGGCCTTCTGGCAGTTCCCTCACTACGAGAAGCCAAGTTACAGGGAACCAGGCAGAGGGCCTTCTCGGTAGTGGCACCAGCCCTGTGGAACTCCCTCCCACCAGATGTCAAAGAGATAATCAACTACCTGACATTTAGAAAACATCTGAAGGCAGCCCTGTTTAGGGAAGCTTTTAATGTTTAATAGATTATTGCATTTTAATGTTCTGTTGGAAGCAGCCCAGATGGGCGGGGGTATAAATAAATTATTATTATTATTATTATTATTATTATTATTATTATTATTAGTTCATCTAAGAGGGCCCTCCAGATGTTGTTGGACTCCAAATCCCATCGGTCCCAGCCAGAATGGTCAGTGATTAAAGAGAATGGGAACTGTAGTCCAGGAACATTTAGAGTGCCACAGGTTGCCCCTCCCCGCAACATTTCGAACATCAATAGTGAACCGAAAGTGGATTTAACCCAGAGTTTCAGCCAACCAATCTACAACTATATCCAGCAATGCAACCTTGAATGTACAGAGCCTCTGTGTACAGATGCAGTCTACCTGAGTGCCAGATCTTGCCGAGGTGAAGCAAGAGACAGGTCACCACCTGCCTACCCTACTTGGAAGCTCTTCAGACCCTGAGGATCATCCAGTCCAACCCTCTGCAATGCAGGAATAGTATTAATTATAGCATATCCTACCTTTCCAAAGGGACAAGGGTGGCGCTGCGCTCTAAACAACCTAGCAGTTCGAAAGCACGTCAAAGTGCAAGTAGATAAATAGGGTCCGGCTACGTCTGGAAGGTAAACGGCGTTTCCGTGCGCAGCTCTGGTTCGCCAGAAGCGGCTTTGTCGTGCTGGCCACATGACCCGGAAGCTTTACGCCGGCTCCCTCAGCCAGTAACGCGAGATGAGCACCGCAACCCTAGAGTCGTTCGCGACTGGACTTAACTGTCAGGGGTCCTTTACCTTTACCTTTTTATCCCACCTTTCCACCAAGGAGCTCAAAGCGGCACAAAAAGTGTTTTCCTCCCTCCCCGTTTTAACCCTCACAACATCCCTGACAGGTAAGTTAGGCTAAAGAAGATTGACAGGCTCCAAGTCACACGAGTGAGTTTCAGTGGTTTGATCCTGCCCCTCTAACCTCTACACCACACCACGGAGCTTGTCTCTTTCACCTGCTGCAAATCCGAAGGATATTGTTCCCCTCCCTCTTTTTTAAAGAGCCCTGAGGAAGGCCTCTGAGAGAGAAAGAGAGAAAAGCAGACATCTCTGAGTCATTAAGACACATCCCTGCCTCAAAAGCTTTGTCGGGCCAGGTTTAACGGATGAAGCTTTATTTAATTATTCCTCCTGAAACCTTTGTGCAAATATTAGGCACGTTTAGAGATTAAAGGCTGCTTTTAATTGAATTACAGCTTTGCCCATGTTTGTTTGGGAAGCTCGTGTTTTCCACTTGACCAAAAGAAAAGCGGGGGGGGGGGATTTTTTAGTCAACACAATCAGAAATTTAGCTTTTGCAAAGTGACTCCAAACTGCTGTGGTCCTGCTTGCAGGCTTCCCAGGCATCTCTTTGGCCACTGTGAGGACAGGATGCTGGACTAGATGGGCCTGATCCAGGTACAGGGTTCTTCTCATATTCTTACAAGGACTGTTCTTTTATCGAGTTCCAAAACTCTGTGTGTGTGTGTGTGTGTGTGTTTGTGTGTGTGTGTGTCCACCTGTGTCCTCCTAAAAGATGAATTGGATGTCCCTGAAACAGCACCATCCACCTGTCAAAAGCTTCCTGCTTTTGATGCCGGGATGAGTCATTAATTAACAGTGAGGACAGACGGCGCGTCTTCATATCCGACTGTTCCAAAGAGGGGCCAGAGTTCAGACAAATAGGTCTCTCTCTCTCTCTCTCTTTATTTAACAGAAAGAATTAGGATGAATCGTGCTCACTTTCTCCCCAGAGAAGGCTTTGATTTATTCCTGTATGCAAGGCAGCCTTGCACATAAACTAAAGGTACTGTAAAGGTAAAGGGACCCCTGATTGTTAGGTCCAGTCGTGCCCGACTCTGGGGTTGCAGTGCTCATCTCGCTCTATAGGCCGAGGGAGCCTGCGTTTGTCCGCAAACAGCTTCTGGGTCATGTGGCCAGCATGACTAAGCCGCTTCTGGCGAACCAGTGAAGCACACGGAAATGCCATTTACCTTCCCGCCGGAGCGGTTCCTATTTATCTACTTGCACTTTTGACATGCTTTCGAACTGCTAGGTTGGCAGGAGCAAGGACCGAACAACGGGAGCTCACCCCATCGCAGGGATTTGAACCACCGACCTTCTGATCGGCAAGCCCTAGGCTCTGTGGTTTAACCCACAGCGCCACCCACATAAACTAGGGATAGAGCAAAGGACCTCTGGACCTCTTCCAGAGGTTTCAGACTCCAGCTCCCAGCCAGTGCAACCAATCGTGAGGGATGATGGGAGTTGTAGTCCAACGACCTCTTCAATTCATAGAATTGTAGACTTGGTCCCCTAATATCAAGGGAGTGGTAATTAAAGGCAAAGCTTATAAACTAGGGCTCTTCGAAGATGATGGTCGTGACGCCAGACCCCAGAAGCACAGCAATCACCCTAACCAAAGAATTCAACACATTCACAATTGGGGGGGGGGGCTGCAGGTGAATTTTGCAAAATTTGAGGGTATGTGTTTCAACACACACACCGCTCAAATTCTAAAAGGATTCAGCAATATCACACAGATTTAAAAAACTTTGCGGCACCAAATACAGATACTTAAGGGTACAAATAACCAGAAACCTCAACAAACTATACCTGCACAAGTAGAATTGTAGAGTTAGAAGGGACCCAGGTGATCATCTAGTCCCACCCTCTGCAACGCAGGAATATGCAACTGTCCCGGGATCGAACCTGCAACCTTGGCATTATCAGCATCATGCTCTGAGTGAGCTATCCATGCTGCTGACAAGGGGCAGAGTTTAGGAACATGGGAAGCTGCCTTATCTGTTCAGTCAGGCCACTGGTCTATTTAGCACAGTGCTGTCTACACTGACTGGCAGCAGCTCTCTGGGCTTTCCGGCATCTGAGTCTTACCCGGTGGTACGTGAGAGTGAACCTGGAACCTTCTGTATCCAGAGCAGATGCTCTGCCGCTCATCTATGGTTCAGTGTAAAGAGACAGAAGAAAGTTTTCAACATTGGCCAAAAGGAATTGCACAATTTTTAGGTCACAGACATAGAGCAGGAACTGGGGCACGGTTGAACCAGCTCCCTGTGGATTCTTTCTTTTGAGCTTTTCCCTTTTTAAGATTATATATATATATATATATATATATATATATAAACTTGGTCCCACTCCAGGTTTTCATTACAAGCATAATGGTATGGAATGAAGCTAATTAGTTGTTGCTCACAGGGGACCAAAGACAGACACTTGGCTGGCTTCAATCCTGCTTTGGTGGCCTTCAACTCTTGCTGGTCTCCGATCAGCCACGGCCAGCATGCACAATGGTCAAGCCTGGTGGGAGGCCTGAAGGGTCCTCATTTTCTACGTGAAGGAGACACTGCTTCCCCACCCCCCCCACCCCCCAAAAAATTGCTGGTGGCGAGCAAAAGAGCTGGTTGTTTGTTTAAAATCACCGTCATCTAATTGATTTGAAATTATTTCTATGTCACATCCACACTGTGCTTTAAAGCACTAATATACCATTTTAACATTAGTCATGGCTTCCCCAAAAGCAGTGGTTTTTCAAAGGGTGTGGCAAACCACGCCGGTGTGGCAGGAAGATTCAAGGACAATTGAAGGAACATTTAAATATTTCACTGTAGTATTTTATTTGCAGAATATAGATAGATGTCTTTTCAAAATGAGAGCGGTGCCGAGGACAATCTTAGTCGTGATCCAGAATTGCCATTGAAACAGAGAGAAGATTCATTTGTTTTCCAATGTATTTCTGATCGATAAAAAAACAATGGCGTGGCACGAGAAAAGAATTATTCTGAAAGTGTGGCCCAGAGGGAAAGGTTGGAGGACTGCTGCTCCAAAGAATCCCGGGAACTGTAGTGTGTTAAGGGTGCTGGGAACTGTAGCTCTGTGCAGGGTCTCCTAGCAACTCTCAGTAGCCTTAACAAACTACATTTCCCAGGATCCTTCAGCTTGATCCAAGCAGGCACCAGAGCCTGGTGAAGATCAGAGCTACGTTGTCACTCTCAGGATGGTGTTGTTGGGACACCGCTGCAGGGGGGGGGGGGTGCCGTCCCCAGTTGCAAGAGACCAGGCTGATTTCTGATGAAAACAGATCAGTTCTATCTGTTGTATCTCAAGAACTCTCCGATTTGCAGCTAGCAATAATTAAACGGGGACATCTAAATGGGGACGGGGGTGGTGCTGTGCTCTAAACCACTGAGCCTTGGGCTTTTGCCGTTCAGAAGGCCGGCGGTTCGAATCCCCGTGACAGGGTGAGCTCCCGTTGCTCGGTCCCAGCTCCAGCCCACCTAGCAGTTCGAAAGCATGTCAAAGTGCAAGTAGATAAATAGGTACCGCTCCGGCGGGAAGGTAAACGGCGTTTCCATGCGCTGCTCTGGTTCGCCAGAAGCGGCTTAGTCATGCTGGTCACATGACCCGGAAGCTGTACGCCGGCTCCCTCGGCCAATAAAGCGAGATGAGTGCCGCAACCCTAGAGTCGGCTGTGACTGGACCTAACGGTCAGGGGTCCCTTTACCTTTACCTTTACCTTTACCTTTAGGGGCAAGGGAAGTTATTCCATAAAGGTAGCCTGTGACAACCCACCCCCTTCAGCTGTTCTAGACTACGACACCCATCAGCAGCTGCCAGCATTATTTAGTCCAGTATCCAGTTCTCACGGGGGTCAACCACATGCCGCTGGGAAACCTGCAAGCAGAATCTGAGCACAAGAGCAACTCTCCCCTCCTGCGGTTTCCAGAAACTGGGATTCAGGGGCACTGCTGCCTCCAACTCCGGAGTCAGAGCATAGCAGAGCTAGTAGACACTGACAGCCTTCTCCCCCAGGAATTAGTCCAATCCTCTTTTAAAGCCATCCAAATTGGTGGCTTCCTGCAGGAGTGAGTTCCAGAGTTTAACCATGCACTGCGTGAAAAGGTCCTTCCTTTTATCTGTCCTCAATCTTCCATCAAAGCACCAGGAGGGCGCCAGGTTGGCGCATATTGTGACCAACCACTAGAAAAGTGTTCTCTAGAAGAAAAAAACGTGACGGCAGCAGCAGATTGTTGTAATAACACCACAGTATTCAAATCATCACCCTGTTATTTCAGTTACAGGTAGGTAGCCGTGTTGGTCTGCTATAGTCAAAACAAAAAATAAAAAATAAAAAAGTGTGCATGCACACGAAAGCTCATACCAAGAACAAGGTGCTACTGGAAGGATTTTTTTTATTTTTTATTTTCTTATTTTGTCCTGTTATTTCAGTTATTATCATTATTATCATCATCATAACGTATTATTATTATTACTTTTTTTAAAAAGAAAAAACCAGTATCATTAGTGTTAAGTGCGCCAAGTTTAGGACCTGGGAGACCAGGGTTCAAATTCCCACACAGCCATGAAGGTCACCCAAGTAGCCTTTATCCAATCACCATCTCTCAGCCTAACCTCCTACTTCACAAGGTTGCTGTGAGGGGAAAAATCGGGAGAGAAGCATGCACTCCTCAGGAGAGACATGTTTTGTTGCAGCTGGGGCAGACGAAGGAGTCCGGTTTTGCTGCTGCATTCAGCATGCCTATAGCAGTAATATAACAATAATATTTTATTATACATACCCCGCCCATCTGGCTTGGTTGCCCCAGCCGCTCTGGGCAGCTTCCAATGCACATAAAAACGTAATAAAACATCAAACATTAATAGTAACAATCTGGTCCAATATTTTAAAAAAATCACAATATAAAACAAACAAATTCAGAATCACATTTTTTACAGTCGCTATCACAATGAAAGCACATTATCGTTCTAATTTATCATGTTTATTATTATATAACTTCTGGTTATTATTATTATTATTATTATTGCTATTACAGCTCTTGCTAGCCGTTTTTGTTGCTGCTTTGCAACCGTTGCAATGAATAACACTACAGTACGCCAAGCAGAGGCAAACTCTGGCCCTCCAGATGTTTGGGACTACAATTCCCATCATCCTTAGCAAACAGGACCAGTGGTCGGGGATGATGGGAATTGTAGTCCCAAACATCTGGAGGGCCGGAGTTTGCCTGTGCCTGCTCCACGCTATACTATATTAGCGCTATTTCATTCATAGCGCATCATTATCGCCTTGTGACCGAGAGCGGAGTCCTCCCTCCCAAGCAGCTTCCGATTCAGCAACCCAACGTTCTAGGGCAGCCTTGGCCCCGCCCCTTCGCGTTCCGAAAGGGAGGCGCGTAACGAAGATTGGCCCACGCGCCGCGCCGTCCGCCGTTGCTAAGGAGGGCCAGAGACGCGGCCTTTAGCAACGGGCCCTCTCCCGGCGCCTGCGAGGCCCCGATGGCGGCGGCCTCCGCTAGCCCCACCGTTTTCCTTCTCATGGTCAATGGGCAGATCGAGAGCGCGCAGGTGAGCCGGGGGCGTGCAGGGGCTGCTTTTGCCCCGCTGAAGAAACGGGGGGCCGGGCTAGAGAAGGAAAACGCGTTCTTCGTCTCTATCACCCCTCCAGGCGGTCGCCGTGGTATCTCCCGCCTCTTCTGTACCCCCAGGCCTTGGGCAGAACCAAGTCGGACAGAGGGGTTGCGACCTTTCTTTATTCCCGCGCCCCGTTTTCCACTCAGCCTGCTGTTGTGCCTTGTCACATAAAGAGAGAGCCTGGCTATGTTTTCTCCCCGTGCTTCCATCTCCCTATTGCAAGCAGCGCAACAGGCAGAAATCCAACAGGTGCAAGCTGCTCATAGAAATCGGGTTGGGGTGGGGTATTGCATTGGATTTTCACCACCTACGTCTGTAATTAGAAATGCCAGTTTCTCTTGCTTCTGTGCATTAGTTAGCTGCGGGGCAGGCACAAATCCCACAGGTGCAGCAATTGGCGGACATTGTCATCCTTGCATGTAGCCTATAGGTATAAATGGCACTTGCACGAAACCCTCTCGTGACAAAATATCAGAGTGGTGAACAGCAAGGGAAGCTTGACTGGTTGGATTTCTGCCTTAGAGTGCAGGTGTGAAAGTGTGAAGAACCTTGCATGGGAAAGGGGGGGATGATTTGGGGTGTCAGCAGGTATGTCTATGGGTTCCCCAGTTCTTTGCCTCCGGCATCCTTAAGCTGGAGCTGGTTTTCCATTTAAAAGAGTGCTGGTGGCAGAGTAAGAAATGAAGACAAGTTGCTGCGTTGCATTGCCTGGCCTGAGCAAAAGTGAGACAAGCCTCCCAATCGTTGCACTTTGTGGCGAAAGCTTCTGTTGCTGCAGCTCTTCAATGCATGGGAGCCCCGGCCCAAGCGCTGCATTCGGCAAACCCCCACACATCAGGATGAATAGAGGGAGCTGTATGGAAAGATTGAGCGCACTTTTTCTTCCCAGTTCCCGGAGTTTGACGACCTCTACTGCAAGTACTGCTTCGTGTACGGTTACGACTGGGCCCCTACTTCAGTAAGTCTTTCTGCGGTCATCTTGCTCTTTCCTTAACCGTGTCCTCCTCTGTTCGAAAAAAGGCCAGCCCAGCTGTTTTTCTGGACCGCTTGCATCGAATCCATCCATTTGGCTTTCCTGTGCTTTAAAGCCACAGAAAAGGAATCAGCATGCACAACAGTTAAACAGAATATCCGTTATCAGGGTGTACCCTTGATTGCCAAATTCAAGAGGCAGCAGGCAGGTTCAGGTCCATGTAATTTTCCCAGAGGCCTCCGGGTGGCGCTGTGGGTTAAACCACAGAGCCTAGGGCTTGCTGATCAGAAGGTTGGCGGTTCGAATCCCCGCAATCCTGTTGCTCGATCCCTGCTCCTGCCCACCTAGCAGTTCGAAAGCACGTCAAAGTGCAAGTAGATAAATAGGTACCGCTCCGGCGGGAAGGTAAACAGCGTTTCCATGTGCTGTTCTGGTTCGCCAGAAGCGGCTTAGTCATGCTGGCCACATGACCCGGAAGCTGTACGCCGGCTCCCTCGGCCAATAAAGCGAGATGAGCACCACAACCCCAGAGTCGTCTGCGACTTGGACCTAATGGGCAGGGGTCCCTTTACCTTTATGCTGGACCAAATAGATCTATTCCAAAATGTGTGTGCATTGCTACACCTGTTGAATACCATTTCCTAGCTCAGGGATTGGGTAGTGCCTCTGGTTTCTGAACTCTGATAATGCCACTTTTTCACCTGGATAGTGTTGTGGGCATTTCTGTTTTCTATCAGTCACATGCTGTTTTTGTGAACCTATTCAGTTTTTTCAGGAAGACCTGTGGTTGTGTTCCTCTGATCTTTGGAATCTCCTTCCAAAATCAGAATGGAAATATTATGTGAAAAGAAAAGGTCTGATTCCAGCCTCCCTTTTCCTTATAGGGTTTGGAAGAAGGAATCTCGCAGATCACTTCTAAAAACAGAGTCGCCCCGCAAGACCTGGTATGGAATTTCCCCATTGACATCACCTTCAAGAGCACGAATCCCTTTGGCTGTAAGTAAAGTGAAGCAAGAGGGTCTTGGAGCTTGAAAACCACCAACAGGAAAAGGGTGGTTGAGGTGCTCAGACTGGTCTCCCAAGTTTGGTGCATGCATGTTAGAAGAGAGATTTGGAATACAACAGATATGGAGGGTTCTAGTAGCCCTTAGCGAGGCTTCAGGTTTCTGAAAGGAAAGACAGAATGGATGGATCAGGCCTTTCGATCCCTTCTGCTTAATAAAATGGGAAGGGAAGAGGGTGTTTTCTGTCCTGAAAAAGATCTCAGAATTCTGCAGTGAGGCAACCGAAATTCTGCGCCAAGCAAGTGCTTGCCACGAATGCTGAAAACTTAGCGCCTTTTAACACTTAACAAATAGCTTGGGTTAGTTATTCTGCTTTTACTAGTTACAGAGAAGGGCAAAGAGGGACTGCAGAGGAGAGTCCTGCATATAGGTACATTTTGGGTGTCCTTCCCTCTCCATCAAGACTGGCAAGAACTGAATCCACTGAGGGAGGAACCTTCCTGCAATGCCAGGGGTTGGACTAGATGACCCTTAGGGTCCCCTTCCAACTCCACAATGCTACCATTCTGTGATTCCACCAGCTATGCTTCTTTTCAGCCATGCCTGTTAAGAAGGCCTGAGACCATACATGCTTGGCAAAGTGGTCTTCTTCCCCTTACAACCCAAAACGCCTCACCTCAAAGGAATAGTTGGAGAATCTGGAGCCTTACGCCTGTCACAACTCCAGAAATAACAAAATAAAACGGGCCAGCCTGTCGCTTTGTGTCGACTGAGCTACTTTGCCCTGGGGGCAGGAGGAGGGTGGGGAGACACCTGGCCACCTGTTTAAAGGTAAAGGGACCCCTGACCATTAGGTCCATTCATGTCCGACTCTGGGGTTGCGGCGCTCATCTCACGTTACTGGCCGAGGGAGCCGGTGTACAGCTTCCGGGTCATGTGGCCAGCATGACTAAGCCACTTCTGGCGAACCAGAGCAGCGCACGGAAACACCGTTAACCTTCCCGCCGGAGCGGTACCTATTTATCTACTTGCACTTTTGACGTGCTTTTGAACTGCTAGGTTGGCAGGAGCTGGGACCGAGCAACGGGAGCTCACCCTGTCGCGGGCATTCTGTGGTTTAACCCACAGCGCCACCCTCGTCCCGCCACCTGTTTATCTGGCAGGAATTATTAGTCACTGAAGCTGAGTGATACAACTTCAGGGCTGCTCTCCCACCAAGCTTCATCCATGCACCTGCAGCTGGTACAGAAAACACAGTGGGATGCTGGTAGAATCATAGAGTTGGAAGAGACCACAAGGGCCACCCAGTCCAACCCCCTGCCAAGCAGGAAACACCATCAAAGCATTCCTGACAGATGGCTGTCAAGCCTCTGCTTAAAGACCTCCAAAGAAGGAGACTCCACCACACTCCTTGGTAGCAAATTCCACTGCCGAACAGCTCTCACTGTCAGGAAGTTCTTCCTAATGTTTAGGTGGAATCTTCTTTCTTGTAGTTTGAATCCATTGCCCCGTGTCCGCTTCTCTGGAGCAGCAGAAAACAACCTTTCACCCTCCTCTATAAGACATCCTTTTATATATTTGAACATGGCTATCATATCACCCCTTAACCGTCTCTTCTCCAGGCTAAACATACCCAGCTCCCTAAGCCGTTCCTCATAAGGCATTGTTTCTTAGCCAGCAAGACGAGAAGAGGACCAAATCCATCACAGCACCCTTAGGTTGATGGTCCTTTTCTTTTCTCTCAAGGGCCTCAGATAGTCCTAAGCGTGTACGGCCCTGATATTTTTGGGAATGACGTGGTCCGAGGCTATGGAGCGGTTCACATTCCTTTCACCCCGGGGAGGTGAGTTCATAGTCACACTCCTTGACTCAAGTTTGAACGTTGTTGCCTTAAGCCGTTGCACTCTTCTTCTTCGTCTTCTTTTAAAAAATACAGTTTTATTGGTTTCCAATATATAACAATTTCAAAAGAGAGAGAGATACAAATATATTCTTGCAGTCTTGAAAACCGGCGTCCAGAGCATGAGACGGAAGCTACCGCTGGATTATGGGAAGTCGGCCAAAGAGGAGCTGATCTCTCAGCAGAGCCTTTGGGGGTGGGTCACTGAGATGACATAACCATTATTTCCTTAAAGAATAGGTCCCAGTCCCCCACCCCACCCCGCGCAGTGCTTCACTGCAACGTTATTTCAGCCTTGTTCATTATTGTCTCCACAAAACATCAAATCCTTTTTCTTTCTACCAAGGGGTACGTGAGGTTTTGTTTTTTTTGGCTTCGGTGGGGTGCAGAAAGCGCTGAATTTCTGAATCTTTCCTTTCTGGATCTTTTCTAATTGGTTAAGCTACTAGATTTGGATATCCAAAATTCTGTTTCAGGCACAGGAGGACCATCCCAATGTTCGTTCCTGAATCGACATCCAAGCTGCAGAAGTTTACAAGGTACTGAAGAATGCGTACGATGTGGGTGAATATTTACAGGGAAGTGGGGTTTTTTTTTAATATACATGTCTTGGAATCATTAGGTTCCAGTGGGCATCATCTCAGTTTACTTGGTTCACTTGTCCACACTGCTGTCCCAAGTCACCTTTGGCTGCTGGGGTAGCATATGACCTCCCTGCCACCAATTAGACGGCTTGCAAATGTAACAGCTTGATTGCACATAGGTGCCCTTTATGTGCAAATCGTCTATTTAATATTTAGGGAGCAAGCCACACAAACGAGGGCCCTATGCAATTTGATATTTGAACCGAACAGACAAACTTGTACAAACCGGCCCCCGGCACAGCCTGCCCGCGGCTTGCAGCTTCTCCCTAACCACACTTGCATGCACACAACTGCTAACACTTTCCTCGCTGCGTGTTGCACAGGAGGGGCTCGATCCCTGTACATTGTAAACAAGACACTGTTGGCCTGGGCTAGGGACAAGGCACAGGAGGGAGTTCAAACCAGCTGTGGCAAAGGAAAATTCGCCAGGGGCCTAGTAAGAATAAGGAAGCAAAGGGTCATTTCCCCACCTGAAAAAGTGGAGGGCTCCTGCCACTTATCAGGGTGGATTTGATTTAAATCAAATTGATTTAAATCACTAGTCAGTAAGTTTTAAATCTTTTTTTTCCGGAAATAGTCATTCTTGCTGGTATAATATTTACAACCAGATGAAGGTTTCGTTTTTGGAATAATAAATTTTCACAGTAGTTTTTACAGCTATATCAAAAATTACTGATTTGGTTATACTATTAGAAATACATAGACAGGTAATTATGGAATTATTGTGAGGTTTAATAAGTTAACTGTTTATATTTGGACAACTTTTCTGCTGCACTTTATTGGAAGGAGAAGAAGAATCATTTCCTTAATAACAATTTAAACCATTTATTTAACCAAAACAATAACATTGTAGCATATGTATCCATGTTTGTTAACTGATGTGGTTAAACAATTTTTTTAAAAAAAACTTAGACTGAGTTTTAGCACACATGAAAAACTTAAAACAAATCCTTGTTTCCTTATAGTCTTTGGACTGTAATGTAACTTAAATAGAAAACTATCTTTAGAAATATTTTCCCTCCAAAAGCATTTTATTTTTGAAATCTGATTTAAATTTAAAAAACCAATTTTTTTTAAATTTGATTTGATTTTTTTTTAAGATCATTGGTTTTTATCCACCCTGCCACTCACTGTAGACTAGGAGTGGGGAACCTGTACCCCTCCAGGCGTTAGACTACAGCTCCCATCAGCCCTGGCCCGCAAGGCCAAAGGTCAGTGATGAGAAGAGTTGTGGTCCAACCACTTCCAGAGAGTCAGTTTCTCCACCCCTTGTTTAAAGCACTTTGCTATGTGGCTTCCAACAAAGTCTGGGCACGTTTGTGGCTGGTTGAACTTGTGAAGGAGACTCTGGGATTGTGAGATTTGGGGGCCGCAGTAACATTTGACAGGTTTAGGTTACGGGGTGGTTCGGATCCAGTGAAATGTAAGGCTGCCTTGATGACCCAAGAACTTTCTCTTTCTCTCAGCTGGCTTATGGGAAGACGCCCAGAGTTCACGGACCCCAAGGTCGTAGCGCAGGGAGAAGGCCGAGAAGGCAAGTGCTTGGGGAGGGAACACCCCTTGGATGGGATGAACGTTATCTGCACGCCAGGCCCTGCAGAGGTGGAATCACAGGCAGAGCCTGGCCCCTAAAGAGCAGTAGCAAATGCCGAGCTTGAAGGTAAAGGTAAGGGACCCCTGACCATTAGAGGTCCAGTCACGGACGACTCTGGGGTTGCGGCGCTCATCTCGCTCTATAGGCCGGGGGAGCCAGTGTACAGCTTCCGGGTCATGTGGCCAGCATAAGCCACTTCTGGCAAACCAGAGCAGTGCACAGACATTCTGTTTACCTTCCCGCCAGAGCGGTACCTATTTATCCACTTGCACTTTGACGTGCTTTTGAACTGCTAGGTTGGCAGGAGCAGGGACCGAGCAACGGGAGCTCACCCCATTGCGGGGATTCGAACCGCCGACCTACTGATCAGCAAGCCCTAGGCTCTGTGGTTTAACCCACAGTGCCACCTGCATCCCCACCGAGCTTGAAACATTGCCCCAATTCAAGATGCAGTCATTTTCAGAGCTGCTCCTCCTCCTGCAGAAGGTGTTGGCACCGGATAATTCTTTTGGTATTGGGGGGGGGGGAAGAGTCCCAATTGGGAGGTGTTCCATGGTGGAGGTGCAGAAGACAACATCTGGTTTGGTTTATACATATACCCTGAAGCTGGGAGGGCTTTAGGGAGGGAGGGGGACTGCAAATAAAGGAGAAATGTGCAGGGGGTTGGGCAAGATGAATCTCGAGATCCCTTCTAATTCTACCATTCTGTGATTCCAAAGCAGGCTGTGCTATATCTGCAAATAAATATGCATTGCCAAGGGAAGACGTCCAGGGTTAGTAGGGGGCCAATGAATGTGTAACCTCTTCCAGAGAGGCAGCACTCACTCTCCCCCACACTGAATTTTTCAAGTGCTTTCTAAATGCAGTTGCATTCAGAAAAGGAACACGTCGAACCACCGTTCTTCGATCTTAATGACCATTTTACGGCCTCGGCCCAGTATACCTGAAGGAGCATCTCCACCCCCATCGTTCAGCCCGGACACTGAGGTCCAGCTCCGAGGGCCTTCTGGCAGTTCCCTCCCTGCGAGAAGTGAGGTTACAGGGAACCAGGCAGAGGGCCTTCTCGGTGGTGGCGCCCGCCCTGTGGAACGCCCTCTCATCAGATGTCAAGGAAATAAACAACTATCTGACTTTTAGAAGACATCTGAAGGCAGCCCTGTTTAGGGAAGTTTTTAATGTTTTATCATGTTTTTAATATTCTGTTGGGAGCTTCCCAGATTGGCTGGGGAGGCCTGGCCAGATGGGCGGGGTAGAAGTAATAAATTATTTTTATTTTATTTTAAGAGTGAAATAAACTCTGGCTGATTTGTATTTCATTTCCTTTGGTCTTCTTCCAGTGACCCGGGTTCGCTCCCAAGGCTTCGTCACCCTCTCCTTCAACGTAGTGACCAAGGACATGAAGAAGCTGGGCTATGACGTGAGCCCTGCCAGTGCATCCAACCCCTCGCTCACGTCGGTGGCGAGCGGCATTCAAAACTACTGAACACCAGGTGGTTCCTGGCCTGCTTTGGAAGCCCGTAGGGTGACCTGCCATCCCTGGCAAAGTAATTTGAACTAGGGTCACTTGGGTTGCCAGCTCAGGCCTGTTGTAGTTGTCTCGGGACTAACAAGTGTGTCCCGAGGACCGTTTCAAGCATTCTGTTACCAAGGTGCTAGGGCAGGGGTGCTGAGCTTATAACCCATAGCCTGTGTCTGAACCCCGCCCCCTGCCCCACCAAAGCAATTTTGGGTACACCCAACACACCAGTTTTGCCTGCAGGGACGAAATCAGCAGCGAGTAACGTGGCATCCCTAGATGGGCAGAGAGGTTTAAATCCAGCCCAGCATTGTGCCAACTCCACCCTCTTCATATGAACTGCAGAGCGGGCTGAGTTTTCCTTCCCTCTACCCAGTGCAGCCGGGATAGCTGGTATGGTTGCCTCCAGGTGACTGCATCTTCCACCATTCCTGGCCTTCTGGCCAAGCCTGATGAGAGTTGGACTTCCAACATCCGTAGAGCACTGACAAAGGGCCATTCTACCCAAAGGAATGCGGCAGGATTCTGGAGGGCACCAGACAATGGCAGGTGGCTCATGTAAGGAAGGGTTCCATGTATGTATCAATGTAGTGCAGCAGGGAGCAAGCTGGCGGGCTTAATAATAATAATAATAATAATTTATTATTTGTACCCCGCCCATCTGGCTGGGTCTCCCCAGCCACTCTGGGGAGTTTTTTTAGCAGTGCAACACTTGAAAGGATTACCTGCAGCTTAAAACGTGGGGCGTTTTTTTACACCTCACAAGCCTACACGGTAGGGGGTTTGGCTTCACTGTCGTGCCACTCAGTTTCTCGCTTCTGCTTTGAAGGGTCCGTTATCCCATTATGGCCGAGACAGAAAGCATAGCATGCAGGCAGGAAGGGCTTACGAACTTGCCTCCTCTGTGCCAGCTACACTTAAGGCACTTGCAAGTGTCCCTCTGCCCAGCTTGCTAGCAGTTGCAAGGGGCTTTTCTTCAGGGGAACGTTCCTGTATATCCCAAAGCATGTTGTGGCAGAAGCAGTCCTGGCCCTCATGCTCCAAGCTCCCCCAGTTAATCCCTTGCTTTTTGCACACACGTTACTCATCCTTAAGCATTCACTTGTTTAGGACGGCGTTTGTAGCTGTTGGAGGTAAGAGAGAATCTGTTTTTCTAGCTCTCTCACCGCCCCTTCTGGCACCTGATTTATCCTATTTCATCAGTATTGCAGAACTGGTTTAAATTAGTCCTGCAGGGAGGCCCACTGCTGTTGTGCAGCAAACAAGTGGGTTTAATGGCCAGCATGAATGAGACTTGCAGGAAAGAGGAGGGGAAACAAGTATAAGGGATGAAACTGGTTTCTTGCAGTATGGGAGGTGATATTTAAAAAATAATGCCAACGCTTATTTACAAAAGCAATAGCATTCACAGTTAAACAGGTGAGCTTATTTAGAATCTCCTACACCAAAATTGGTGCTTTGTAAATTCCCACCAACTTGCCCAATGTACTTTCGAAGGGTTTAGGGACAACCCTTGTAACCTACACCATTTTGTAGAGTTTCTTTTTAAATAAAAGATTTCCACATTTGCGGGGGCAGCAGTCTTCTTTGTAGTAATATTGTTTGCAGGTGTTTTTTTTAATGTAGTGGGAAAATGAGAGGTTTCTTATCAAATCACTCTGGGTATGTCCATACATGAATGCACAGATCATTTGCCTTTATTCCTATGTATCAAGAGCACGAAACAGTGATCCTTGGGACTGAATGATGTCCTAAAAAAGAGATTGTGATTTGGTTAGGGTGAAACAAACCACAGTCTGAAGGCAAGGTTTGTTCTCAGCTTACCAGCCATGGTTTGTTTAGAGCAGGGTTTCCCAAACTTGGGTCTCCAGCTGTTTTTGGACTACAACTCCCATCATTCCTAGCTAGCAGGACCAGGGATGATGGGAATTGTAGTTCAAAAACAACTGGAGACCAAGTTTGGGAAACCCTGGTTTAGAGCAAAAGAAACCACTATCCCCTGTTCGGCAATAACAGCAAGCCAAGGAACATGGCTTTTGCTTCCGCTCCCTAGGGGAGAGGAGCAAAACTGGAGTGATCTGCACTTCCATCTTCTTTTTTGTTGATCACTCATAGCCAAGTAAGATTGTCTTCCATAAACACGGTTTTAACAATGAGTCCGTAAGTGACTGTGGAAGCCAATTCTGGACTCACATGTCCTTCCACAGTGGGGACATTGGTTCCCGGGCGGGAGTTGATCCCGGTGAGGGTTTGCCAAGTGTGCCTTCCTCTTAGCATGTTTCTCCCTTGCGTTCTGAGTTCGAGTGTCTTCAAAGTCCATGACACCTTTGGTAAAGGCTGTTCTCCAATTGGAGCGCTCGCAGGCCAGTGTTTCCCAGTTGTCGGTGTTTATACTACATTCTTAAAGATTTGCCTTGAGAGAGTCTTTAAACCTCTTTTGTTGACCACCAGCATTACACTTTCCATTTTTAAGTTCGGAATAGATTAGTTGCTTTGGAAGACGATAATCGGGCATCCACACAACATGACCAGTCCAACGAAGTTGATGTTGAAGAGTCATTGTACCACAGCTTACCACGGCATGCAAATAAATACACCCAGAAAACCCTCTTCAAAGATGAAAATGAGTAAATACCTGGCAAAGTTTTGCAGAGCTTTCAAATGGTGAAAAAATTCAGCAAGCGTAGTTGTAACTGGAGCAGAAAAGAGAAGCAGTTAAATTGGTGCCTCTCCGTGCCCTTGCAAAAATAAATAATTTTGGCATTGTTAAGGTTTTCCAGTAGAGGGAGACAGAGCTCTGTGGAAAAACCAAACGGCAGACAGATAAAATTCTGCAACATTTGTAGTCTTTCGCCAATTTTGAGGTTGCAAGTGTAGCACAATGAAATAGCAAGACCGTGTGGCATTTGCTACGTACAGATTCCCTCCCTCCAAAGAGAAGTGGCACATCGTATCAAAGTGGTGAGAACAGACATTCGCTTTAATCGAGTATCACAGCAGGGGACACAGAGCTGGAGCAGATACAGTCATACCTCGGGTTACGGCTGCCTCAGGCTGTGCGATTTCGGGTTGCGCACCGCTCCGAACCCGGAAATGACGGAACGGGTTGCTTCTGGGTTTCGGCGCATGCGCAGAAGTGTTGAATTGCGTCACGCGCATGCACAGATGCAGCGGCACGGGTTGCGAACGTGCCTCCCGCACGGATCGCATTTGCAACCTGAGCGTCCACTGTATTGCTGCTGCCGCCACCACCAACTCGGCTCTGGGCTCATGGAATCATGTCGGTTGCTGGATGCATGCAAATGATGGCAGCACATTAGCACTGTTTCATGGTGCCACCACCTGCAGGTACAGCAGCTTTGGCGCCTATACGTTGAGGGTGGGGGTTCTTTCAAAACCTGATGCAGTGAGGCCGTACTGCAAGGAATGAGGCATGCAAGGTTCTAGGCCACTTCCTGCCGCCCCCAAGTCATTTCGGTCATTCTGGAGATTGCCGCTGCTTCTTGCAATAGTTGAACAATATAACACAACACGGTGGCCAACAACAATGGCACTAAACACTATTTATTTGTTGTTGTTCAGTCGTTCAGTCATGTCCGACTCTTCGTGACCCCATGGACCAGAGCACGCCAGGCATGCCTATCCTTCACTGCCTCTCGCAGTTTGGCCAAACTCATGCCAGTCGCTTCGAGAACACTGTCCAACCATCTCATCCTCTGTCGTCCCCTTCTCCTTGTGCCCTCCATCTTTCCCAACATCAGGGTCTTTTCTAGGGAGTCTTCTCTTCTCACGAGGTGGCCAAAGTACTAGAGCCTCAACTTCAGGATCTGCCCATCTAGTGAGCACTCAGGGCTGATTTCTTTAAGAATGGATAGGTTTGATCTTCTTGCAGTCCATGGGACTCTCAAGAGTCTCCTCCAGCACCATAATTCAAAAGCATCAATTCTTTAGCGATCAGCCTTCTTTATGGTCCAGCTCTCACTTCCGTACATCACTACTGGGAAAACCATAGCTTTAACTATACGGACCTTTGTCGACAAGGTGATGTCTTTGCTTTTTAAGATGCTGTCTAGGTTTGTCATTGCTTTTCTCCCAAGAAGCAGGCGTCTTCTAATTTCGTGACTGCTGTCACCATCTGCAGTGATCATGGAACCCAAGAAAGTGAAATCTCTCACTGCCTCCATTTCTTCCCCTTCTATTTGCCAGGAGGTGATGGGACCAGTGGCCATGATCTTAGTTTTTTTGATGTTGAGCTTCAGACCATATTTTGCGCTCTCCTCTTTCACCCTCATTAAAAGGTTCTTTAATTCCTCCTCACTTTCTGCCATCAAGGTTGTATCATCAGCATATCTATTTATAGACTAATACAAATGATCAGAAATTACAACCGAAATCTCTAAATCTTCTTCACCAGTCACAGTAGAATAATTCAAAAGTTCGATATATACATAATCTGTCACCAAATATCACCGGAACAGAGTTTCCGGATAACCAATCGGTGTTTCGTTCAATGCTCCATCAGCCAATCTTGATCAATTCTTCATCAGCCAGACTTGTAACTGAGAAGGACGCAGTTCAATTTCTTAACAAGCTGAAATTGCAATATACATGTGAAGAAACCTGCACCTGTATAAAATGAAATGCATAATACAGTATGTACAACTAAAATACATACCCAATCTTACATGTAAGCAAATATAAACGCTGTAGAAAACATGCTCTGGATCAGTGCTCATATCATACTGTTGTCACTGATATTAGTAACTAATTGTAAAGAACATAATATAGTTTAGCCACAGGTGAAACTAATATACTGTAAGGGAAATTAAAGACACAGCACGACTTCCGGCGAGGACGCCATTGTGGGCAGTCGGTCGTTTCGGCAGCGAAGCGACCCAGGCCGGCCCGGGGGTAGGAGCCCCGCTACTGCACAGTGGGGCTCCGCTAAACTGCAGGTCGAGCGTCCCGCGGCTTGGGCTCTCCAGCGAGCCCGCTGTGGCGCTGAACCCTTCTCCCGTTCCCCTTGTAAAGGGGGAGCGGGAGTGAAGGGACAACGGCGCCGGGCTGTGGAGG
The DNA here is from genome assembly GCF_009819535.1 of Lacerta agilis. Classification (NCBI taxonomy): domain Eukaryota; kingdom Metazoa; phylum Chordata; class Lepidosauria; order Squamata; family Lacertidae; genus Lacerta; species Lacerta agilis. Next base: position 45,565,990 of record NC_046324.1, read on the forward strand.
CATGCCCCAACCGGGCCGGTGAAGCGGCGGCCGCCGCCTGCGATGAGCGAGATCGTTCTACCTGATTTAGAAGGAAAAAAGAAGAAACCTACAGGCCGTGAGTACTGGAATAATCGGACCTAAATTTTTTGACATTTGGCACTCCGGGAGATACGTTAAAAAGGAAGCCCGTTCCTCCCTTTGTTTAAAGAAGAAATAACTGTTTTTGATTGTGACTGCTGCTGCAGTAGTGGATACAAAGTTTCGATACAGTGTTTCTTTTGACAAGTGAGACTGGCTGAACCCCTTTTAGGGGAGCTAAATTGGTGGAAATATTTCTTCTTGAAGTTGTTGGAATGCAATCTTTTCACCCTGACTCCAGGGAAAATGGCTGCGGAAACTTATGATTAAAGATGGAAAAATACTGAAACCTGATACCCTATGCCCACTTCTACCATCTTTGGTTTCGCTTTCAAGCTGGCTTTAGATTCTGGACTGACTCACGAACAAAGGATTATTCTTTTGAACTTAGAATTGCTAAATCAGAAATTAAACCTGTTGAACCAGGATGTCGAAGAAAAGTTATATCCCGCAGGAAAGACTCTTGAGAATTTTGTTAAACTGGAAGAAAACCTTGGTAGGGAACTTAAGGAAATTTTTGAAGTGCAAAGTACAATGTCCATGCAACTCCAAGAAGATGAAAAATCCTGTTGGGGTGAGAGACCCAGGATTAGAAGACAATTTATATCCAATTTTTGGGGTGAGAGCCCAGAAATGATGGGAAGATTTGTGAATCTACGATCAGAAGATGATTGGAACTTTGAAATGGAGATGCTGGAAGGTGATGATTTGTGTACCCTGATGCTCCCTGCAAGGACTTTTATGGACTACGTCTGGAACTGTGGATTTATAGAAAAAGAGTACATTCTGGACAATGATGTTGGAGTAAGATGGAGAAATGTCTGGGGGGAGACCCCGAGATGGCGAAGGAAAATGGTCAGAAAAGGGATAGGGTGAAATACTTAAAATATAACTAGGATGGTTTATTATGGTACCCTGAAGTCGGTGTGTTAAGATTTTAAGATTTTGAACTAGTGAAGAGATATGTTAATTTTTTTTATTAGCAGCAGTTTAAGTGAAATAAGATGTATGATGTGAGTTAAGAAGTAATAGGTTAGTTTGAAGTAAAATTAAATATTAAGAATTATGTTTAGATTTTTTTTTTGGATGATTTAAATTTTAAAGATGAGAAGTTATTAAAGTAAATTAGAAGTGGAACCAAAGGAGAGAAAACGGGGGAAGTCACCTAGTACAGATTCAAACAAGAATTTTTTTTTGTTTGTTTTAAACAAGAAAAAAGAATTATTGGTGTTTTACTGGTGGTTGTATTTGTTTTTCATTATGTCTTGATTGTTGTGTTTGTGTTGTCGTATGTGTTCTGTTGTTCTTTGTTTTGAATAAAACCAATAAAATTCTTATTAAAAAAAATTAAAGACACAGCACAACATTAACAGCAAGAATGCCTGATAACCTGACGAAAACAGTACCCCATCCAGTCAGTGGATCATGGCAGATAATGCAATTAAATAACAGGTAGGTAGCCGTGTTGGTCTGCCATAGTCGAAACAAAATAAAATCTCATACCAAGAACAAACTAAGTTGGTCTTTAAGGTGCTACTGGAAGGAATTCTTTTATTTTTTTATTTTGTTGCAATTAAATAAAACAATGAAAATCTAACTCAGAATTCAATCCCCCCGGATGAACAGAGTTGAACATGTAGATGAAACAGGTTTCCTATTGGTGTAACCACCGTTCGAAATCTTGTCTAATACCAACTCTCCTATGATCCACCCATAAAACAGTGAATAATAAATCAGTATCTGAATGCTTGTGGGAAATAAAATGAGCAACTAAAGCTGCTGCCTCCATTATGGCATTGTGTATGCGAGAGCGATGTTCACCTACGTGGACCCCAACCGCTCTGGTGGTGAAGCCTATGTATAATAAATTGCATGGACAGCGAATGAGCTAAACCACATTTTTGGTTTGACACGTACTAAATCGACGTATAACAAATCTGAAGTTAGTATTCTCATCGTAAATTTATTTCAGTTGTAATGGGCAGGAAACGCACCTTCCACACTTGCAGTGACCTTTTGCTATAGTGGCTGTTGACGGGATGATGGGGGGGGGAGCAGGGATAGAAGTGCTTCAGCGGGTCCCCATTTCCCAGTTCTTTTGAGTACTTGCACAAAGGCTCCGATTGCACCCTAAAGTCACAAGGACGTGCGATGGGAAAGGCAGGGAGTTTGCACCACCAACCACCACTGCTTTATGAACAGCAGAATTGAGCAAGGCACTCTGTCCCGCCAAGGGGCAGGGTTCTTTTGGAGTCTGGATCATCCAATGAACACACCAATGGAAGAAGAACAAATATGCTTATATTTCTAGATACAATCAACAGCAGACAAATGTAGCATACCTGATAAAAGCCCAAGCACAATCTCCTCTTCTGCCGCCCGGGGCCCCAAGGGAGCAGTGAGAGAGACCCCTCACACCAGGAAACCCACAGCACCCGGTACCTGGTCTGTGGCGAAGCCCAATCAGTCCCCTCCATTCCTTCGTTTATATAGTTAACTTACAGTAATAGGTTTGATTGATTCCACCTGGCTATCAGATACCATTCCTGACTGGTCAGGCACCTGGGTGTGGCTTGGCTAAGGTCATTGGCAGCTGAAGGGTTTTCTCAACTAATTGTATCTTCCTCACCAGCAACTTATTACAGCTGGACATCTTCCTTTCGGCATGTACCATAGATAAGCATTACTTTGCTAATTTCAAGACTGAGGATGGAAAAGGGAGGAGGATATGCAACCTGACTCCTCGTGATTACAAAGATCTTCCAGGTAGCACTGTGTATTGTAGGCAGCTTTCTGCCATACAGCAGATAAGAAAGGACCCCAGGGGGGGGAGAGAGAAACAGGCTGGAAAGGAAAGCATATCAGCTTTATGGAGACTGGCCAGCTCTAAGCTGGGCGCTTTCACAGGCTGGGGCCAAAAATCAGAACCAGCTGAGACTCCCTTCCCTGTGGGTGTAACAGAGCAGAAATCAGGCTGTCCCACACAAGGAGAACATTACTACACCAAATAGCAGAGATTTTTTAAAATTCTGCAAAACGTTTGTACAGGCTTGAAAAGGATACGTTCAAAAAGACTTTCAACGCAGAAACTTCTTATACATTTTATTTTCAAGTCAAAGCCAAAAGCAGAAATCTCCTAAGCCCAAGCGCAGAGAGGGTCTTCTGTGAAGGGAGATCTGGGCTATTTGCCCAGATTTTTATCCACGTTAACCAGACACCGATTGTCCTTGCATGCACATAACTTCCTGTTCTCGTATCTGGTGGCAGCTTATCATGTTGACCTTTTCAGGAAACTCCAGCTGGCTGTTCTGGGCTGCTTGCCAAGTGAGTGATGGAGAGAAGAATCACCGCAGATTTTAACACACCAAAGTGAATAATATTAAGGTTGTTTTACATTCCCTAAAACTGCAAACGCCCCAAGCAATTACATTCTCTGTCCAGATGAACTGTTACGAATTAGGTGCCAGGGAAGAGTCAGTGACACCAGGACTGTCCAGGCTCCTAGCAAAAACCTAGATTCAGCAGTAGAGAGATGAAATACACACCCAGTTTTTAAAAGCATGCATACAGTTTGGGAGTAGCGAATGGAAGGGGGAGAATCAGATTAGGGCAAAGGCACTGAGCAATACATCGTATTTTTGTTTGGCTATAAAGCCCAGAAGTGTATACAACCCCTTTTCAGGAAATCAAAGCAACTTTGATAGTTTCAACTTTGATAGTTGCAAAATAAGTTTATGGAATGCTCTCCCCATGGAGACTCACCTGGCACCTTCATTATACACCTTTAGGCACCAGGCAAAAACGTTTCTCTTTAACCAGGTCTTTGGCTGATGTGCAATGCCCTGTTAAAATGCATTGGGGAGGGGGGATTATTTTGTTTTTATTACGTATTTTTTTAAAAAAACTAAGATCATGGCCACTTATCCCATCACCTCCTGACAAATAGAAGGGGAAGAAATGGAGGCAGTGAGAAATTTCACTTTCTTGGGTTCCATGATCACTTCAGATGGTGACAACAGTCACGAAATTAAAATATGCCTACTTCTTGGGAGAAAAGCAATGACAAACCTAGACAGCATCTTAAAAAGCAGATACATCACCTTGCCGTCAAAGGTCCGTTTAAAGCTGTGGTTTTCCCAGTAGTGGTGTACGGAAGTGAGAGCTGGACCATAAAGAAGGCTGATCACTGAAGAATGGATGCTTTTGAATTATGGTGCTGGAGGAGACTCTTGAGAGTCCCATGGACTGCAAGAAGATCAAACCTATCCATTCTGAAGGAAATCAGCCCTGAGTGCTCACTGGAAGGACAGATCCTGAGGCTGAGGCTCCAAGACTTTGGCCACCTCATGAGAAGAGAAGACTCCCTGGAAAAGACCCTGATGTTGGGAAAGATGGAGGGCACAAGAAGAAGGGGACGACAGAGGACGAGATGGTTGGACGGTGTTTTCGAAGCTACCAACATGAGTCTGACCAAACTGCGGGAGGCAGTGGAAGACAGGAGTGCCTGGCATGCTCTGGCCCATGGGGTCACAGAGTCGGAAGAAGAATAGAAGAAGAAGAGTTTGGATTTGATATCCTGCTTTTCACTACCTGAAGGAGTCTCAAAGCGGCTAACATTCTCCTTCCCCTTCCTCCCCCACAACAAACACTCTGTGAGGTGAGTGGGGCTGAGAGACTTCAGAGAAGTGTGACTAGCCCAAGGTCACCCAGCAGCTGCATGTGGGGGAGTGGAGACGCGAACCCGGTTCCCCAGATTACGAGTCTACCACTCCTAACCACTACACCACACTGGCTCTCGGACACGACTGAACGACTAAACAACAACAACACTTGCAGTGAAGCCAACAAAAACGTAATTTGCCTGCCTGCCTGCTCACCCACCCCAGCAAAATTCCTGTTACAGCAACCGGGACATTCTGCCTGCCAGGTTTGGACCTAGTACCTCTAGCTGCAAACAGCGAAAGAGTGGCTTCAGCCGCATAGGCATGCTGTTGCAATAAAGATTGGGCAGGAAACAGGACAGGCAGAAGGAATTGTCACAAAGGAGAGGAAGAAATTAAAAAGGAATTGCAACTGGAGAACATGGAGGGGGAGGGGCAAAACAAAACTTTCCCCCAAAAAAGTTATGTTGCGAACAGGTGTCAAAATGTTCTGTTTTAAGAACAGGAAGTGGCAGAACCTGGGTTTTTTTGGGGGGGCAGAGGGTGACAGGCAGATCTGCTGCTATGTCAGGCTTGGGAACAGATGGCTTTGATCATCAATTCATTGCAGGAACAAAAAAAAGGACCTGATGCAAAATTAATCATTAAGCGGGGGACTGAGCGCAGCCACATTCTCCTGGGGACTAGAGATTGCAGTAATACTCATCCGGTTCATTTCCCATCCGTCCAGTGCACTGAAGTGGGGATAGAGCACTCAAGGTTGGGTTCAAATCCCTGCTTGGCCATGAAGCTCACTGGGTGGCCTCGGGCCAGGCACTTTCATCTCTGTCTACCGTATCCTACCAGGGCTGCCTTGAGGATGAAAGGGGGGTTAGGGGAACACCCACACAGGTCACCGTGTGCTCCTTGGAAGGCTCCCAAGACAAACACGAAATGTAATTTCAAGTGTTTCCTGAGTTTCTGTCGCCGTCTCCTGCTTGCATCTCTTCCAGACACTGCTACCTCCCACACTGAGCAGGGCATGACCGTGTCAGCACTCTCAAGAAACAGCAGGGATTTCTTCGCAGAATGAAAGAGCAGGCCTGGAGGCTCAGAGCCAAAGGCACATCTAGTCCAGAAAAGGGGGGTAATTTGGAGATGTACAGGTAAAAGGAGGCATAATGCAGGTATGTCTAAAATAATGCACAGTGGAGAGAAAGTGGGTGGAGTTTTTCTCCTTTTCATTACGAGAACTCAGGGACATCCAGACAGATGTTAGGAGATTCAAGACAGACCAATTTAAGTGCTTCTTCACACAGCACAGAGTTAAACTGCGGAATTTGCTCTCAACTTTCATACCCTCCAACATTTCTCCAATGAAAATAGGGACATCCTATTCCATAATTATTTTTATTATTTATACCCACTCTAGGCAGCTTCCAACACATATAAAAACATAGTTAAGACATTAAACATTTTTTAAAACAAAGTTTCCTATACAGGGCTGCCTTCAGATGCCTTCTAAAGGTTGTATAGTTTTCTCATTGGCTTGGGGGCTGCATAACTCCATACCCTCTGATGAAAACAGGGACATCCTGCCATACCCTCCAACATTTCTCTAATGAAAATAGGGACCTCATAAGGAAAAGCAGGACATTCCGGGATCAAATCAGAAACCGGGAAGGCTTCTGTAAATACGGGACTGTCCCTGGAAAATAGGGACACTTGGAAGGTCTGAAATTTTGGGTGGCTTTAAAAGGGGATTTAGACAAATTCGTTTTTTTTTTTTTTTGCAGGTATATTTTTATTTTCAGAAGTAAACAAAACTTAACATGCATTTGTCACATACAATTTTTACAATATTACAAGAACTCCGCCGAGTTTTGACTTCCCTCCTTCTCTACTTTAGTTTTCTTATTTTACATCATTCGTCCGCTTTCCCTTAAATCTCAAATTTTATTTCCCCTATGACAATATCTCCATCTTTAATCATACTTTTCTGCTAGGTTGCAAGTATTCTGTTAAACCTGTTAGTGATTTACATAATTATAGACTTCTAAATATTTCAAAAATTTACTCCAATCAGCTTGAACCTGTTGATCTCTCTGGTCTCTTATCCTTGCAGTCAATCTCGCTAGTTCCGAATAATCCATTAATTTTGTTCTCCAATCCTCTACCGTTGGTACACTTTCCAATTCTGAGCCAGTAAGATTCTGGCCGCTGTGGTGGCGTATCAGAAAAATCTCTGATCTTTCCCTTTTATCTCCTCTCCAACTAGACCAAGTAAAAATGCCTCTGGTTTTTTGGGGAATGTATATTGCAATATCCTCTTTAACTCATTATATATTGCCTCCCAATAAACTTTAACTCTATCACACATCCACCACATGTGGTAGAAATCACCCTCTTTAAAGGGGATTTAGACAAATTCATGGCTGCTAAACCTGATACCTTCTCCTTCTCCTTGAGTGTTTTTGCCATGCTAAGGTGTCTCTTTAAGACTAGGATACCGTATTTTTCCGTGTATAACACACACCCATGTATAAGATGCCCCCTATTTTGGGGGGCTGCAAATTAAGAAAATGGGGGGGGGGATGCCCAGAGTTGTTCAGCTTTTTGGGGGGAGGGTGATGAAAACCACTCACCCAACATTACTACGATGCGTGTGTCGCAAACACCTCCAATCCACTGTCCCATTGCCAGCATAAGCCGCCAATCGCCCGCCCAGTTGGTGCAGCACCAGCCAATCAATCCCAGCCCTTGCTCAGAGTTGTTGAGTGAGGGCTCTACGGCCCCCGGAAGCAACATATAAGACGTCCCTGCAATGCACTACCTGTGTATAAGTCGAGCCCAAAATTTCAACATATTTGAATTTTTAAAAAACCTAATCTTACACACGGAAAAATATGGTGACTTCCATAGTTCCAGTTACAGGTAGGTAGCCGTGTTGGTCTGCCATAGTCAAAACAAAACAAAAATAAAAAAAATTCCTTCCAGTAGCACCTTAGAGACCAACTAAGTTTGTTCTTGGTATAAGCTTTCGTGTGCGTGCAGAAGATATCGGGTATCTGAAGAAGTGTGCATGCACACGAAAGCTCATACCAAGAACAAACTTAGTTGGTCTCTAAGGTGCTACTGGAAGGAATTTTTTATTTTATTTTGTTTTGACGGAAAAATATGGTAATTCCTTTGCTTGGATGGAGAATCGAGAGGGATGCAAGTGTAGAAACTAGCCTGCCGTAGAAAGGTAAAATTAGCATCCATTGCTCCACCCATTTTTGATTCTGCCTCCACCCAGCACTTGTGTCTATCCACACCCACACCTCCTAAAAAAGTTGCCTGGACTGGAATGTGCCAAAGAAGATTCCCCCAGCTGTTTTCTGTTCTAAGCACCTCAGGGCAGGGGGCTGTTCTCCTGGACTTTCGTAAAACACTGTGCATATTTGATGGCACAAATGAGCATTGATCGCTGCCGGGTGCTCTGTCTTTGGAGAGTGGTAGGCCACGAAAATGCAGCAGAGCATGTTTTCCCACCTGGAGTCTTTAAAGCCACAACAGTCTCAGATGTAAGCAATACACATTTAATTCCGACATGACACTTCCGACAAGCCCTACCTTTCCACGGCTTGCTGCCACCACAATTCTGCAGCAGGATACAGGGCATTATGTAATTATCATTCATTCATTCATTCATTCATTCCCCACCCATCTGGCTGGGTTTCCCCAGCCACTCTGGGCAGCTTCCAACCAAATGTTAAAATACAATAATCTATTAAACATTAAAGCTTCCCTAAACAGGGCTGCTTTCAGATGTCTCCTAAAAGTTTGGTAGTTGTTTTTCTCTTTGACATCTAGTGGGAGGGTGTTCCACAGGGCGGGCGCCACTACCGAGAAGGCCCTCTGCCTTCAAAAGATAAAAAACTGCAGCAAAAAGATTGTACAACGCTACAAACGATAAATTATACCCATACAATGAAAAGGTCAACAGCGCAAGTTCAAATCAAAAGTAACCTGCTCTCAACCTGTAAGAAAATAGCCCATTAAATTTCTATCTATGGGTGTGTATTACCACTCGAGAGCATGTGCATGTTTTCGCCGTTAAAATTTAAACTAGATATTCCTCCGCAGCTGATGCAATGTTAATAAACAGTACGGTAAGCCTTAAAAATGGCAACAGCCATAGAGAAAGGAGTAGCCTTTGTAACAGTTGTCTTGAGATAATTTGAGTGCTACTTCGGCTGAATCAGAGGGCTGGCATACCCTTGGGTTGTTGCAGATGCAACACTGAAACTCCCAATCTAAAAAAGATTGGGAGAAGCTCATGGGAACACAGTTCCCTCCCCAAGAAAGGATCCCTTTCCTGCTTAAACTGTAGTTAAAGGTTATAGACAGGAACTTGCCAGAATCAGTTCTGGCACCTCTCATGTGGGTTCTGGCACCTCTTTTTCCAGAAAAAAAGTGATTATTATTTTTTTCCAAATTTTTGCTCACCAGGGCAAATTAAAATGTTTTTAAAAGCTGGATTTTATATTTTTAAAAACAAAATCGAAATGGGGTTTCCGAAACAAATTTAAGTTTCAGCGCTATGACAACTTTCTTTCTTTCTAAAAAATAAACAACCAACCTGGCTCAAAATGAAACTGGATTTGACGCAAAGATACCATTTTATGGCCCTCTTACATACTGACAGGAGGCCACTTTTCATCGTAAAGATCAAAAACTGCAGCAAAAAGATATTTGGCCAACTGCTGAACCACTTCTTCACAGTCGCCTGCTGGGTGGGCCTTGGGGAAAACTCGGGGCCCCCAGTGGTCAAAAAACTAGAGGCTCCCCATCTGTACAGTATTGTATGGTTCTGTTTGGGAATACAGGCAGCCGCCCTCCCCCTTTACACGCGTTCCATAGGTGGTGCGACCATGTATAAGCGCATCGCACCGAACTTGGAAGTGACCCGGAAATGTCATAAAAGACGTCACTAAAAGGGTGGGCCAAAATGGGAGTCTTTGCAGACTTTTTCAATCGCACGCGATTTTGTGGAAGCGTGCAATTACCCAGAACACAAACCCCGCCAAAATCGGGCATTGCCTGTATAGAAGAAAGAGTGCCCCATCTGAGGTTGTTAAGAGAGGTTTCTCTACAATGTCAAGTCAGTATGTTTTTGTGATCGGAGCAAATTGGTATGCTTAGGAAAATAATAAATGAGAACATAATTTATGATTTTTTAAACTGTTTTTTTTATAAAAAAAACAACAACAACATACAAACCTTGGTGGCTTAAATAATGATTTAATAATAATAATAATATTATAATAATAATTTATTACTTGTACCCCGCCCATCTGGCTGGGTTTCCCCAGCCACTCTGGGCAGCTTCCAACAAATATTAAAATACATTAAAATGTCACAGATTAAAAACTTCCCTAAACAGGGCTGCCTTCAGGTATTTTCTAAATGTCAGGTAGTTGTTTATCTCTTTGACCTCTGATGGGAGGGTGTTCCACAGGGTAGGCGCCACTACCGAGAAGGTAGTTCTCTTGACTTAAAATATGAACACCCGCCTCAGTTTTATAGCAGGTTCGAAAGTCAAGCATTGCCAACTAGTGTCATTCAGTTGGCGCCAGAGGCATCAATAAGCAACTCAACATGTTCTGAAACCACCCCACTGGTAATCTGGGAAAAAGATGTACTGAGCCTTTTACAGAAACAGAAGACCAGAAAAGCTCCAGGCGCAGACGGTGTGACTCCTCGTTGCTTGAAAGTGTGTGCAGCACAATTGGCTCCAATCCTCACACAGATATTTAATCGTTCTTTGGAGTTGTGTAGAGTCCCTTCATGCTTTAAACATTCTATCATCATTCCTGTACCTAAGAAGCCTTCCATCAGTGTGATGAACGATTATAGACCAGTTGCTTTAACATCTGTGGTAATGAAAGTATTTGAGAGACTAGTGCTGGCCTACTTGAAAGACGTTACTGATCCCTTGCTGGATCCTCTGCAATTTGCTTATCGAGCTAATAGGTCAGTAGATGATACAATCAACATGGCATTGCACTACATCCTGCAACACCTGGATTCCTTGCGGACCTATGTACGAGTTCTGTTTGTGGACTTTAGCTCAGCTTTTAATACTATTGTACCATCTAAATTGTTTTCTAAATTAATTCATCTCAATTTACCTGCCCCTGTTTGCCGATGGATATACAGCTTTTTAACGGACAGGAGGCAGCAGGTGAGGTTGGGGAAAATTATATCGAGCAACAATACCATCAATATCGGTGCTCCCCAGGGGTGTGTCCTTTCCCCACTTCTTTTCTCTCTATACACAAATGAATGTACTTCAACTGATCCATCGGTTAAGATCTTGAAATTTGCTGATGACACAACAGTTATTGGGCTTATCCAGGAGGACGATGAATCTGTGTATAGGCGGGAAGTAGACCATCTTGTTTCGTGGTGCACCGAAAATAATTTGGTACTAAATATCCAAAAGACAGTAGAAATGGTAATTGATTTCAGAAGGCACTCTTCTGTTCTGCCACCACTTTCCATTCTTGGTAACATGGTTGTAATAGTAGAGTCCTTTAAGTTCCTGGGCTCCATAATTTCTTATAACTTAAATTGGTCAAGCAACATCAATAGTATTATTAAAAAGGTTCACCAGAGGCTGTATTTCCTGCGTCAACTAAGGAAATTTAAATTGTCCCAGGAAGTGTTGATTCAATTCTACAGAGGCATCATTGAAACTGTTCTCTGTAATTCTATAACAGCTTGGTACGGTACAGCCTCTAAGAGAGACAAGAAAAAGCTCCAACGAGCTGTAAGAATTGCAGAAAGGGTAATTGGTGTTAGCTTGCCTTCAATAGAGACAATTTATGCTACCCGAGTAAGGAAGAGAGCAGAGAGAATTGTAGCAGATCCTTTACATCCCGGTCATCATCTGCTTGATTTACTTCCATCTGGACGTCGCTACAGGACTTCATATACAAAATCGGCCAGGCACAAGAATAGTTTTTTCCCTTGTGCCATTAAATTGTTAAATTCGTAGTTGTATAGCTTAAGGGGAGGTAAAATATGGGTGGGGTTTCTTTACTTCTTTGTATTGTGAGAGGAACAGTGTCTGTATGTTTACATTGCAATGTAGCCGAAACAAATTCCAAGTATGTTGGAAAATGTACTTGGCCAATAATAAATTATTCCTATTCCTATTCCTATTCCTCTTGTTCCTGACCTGCTCCAAACCCTGGCTGAGCAGAGAGCTGTCAGCAGCAACACAGCCCTTGAGCCCCGTTAAGGCAGTGAAGGGGTTAATTAGCTAACCTGGATAGATTTACCTGAATATACTGTTAGAGACTCTTTTAAGAGGAAAAAACTCTTTCCTATGGAGACTCTTTTGAGTGGAGGCTTTTCTGTATGAAATCTTCCTTTTTGCTGTGAACTTTGATCTGCATTGCACTCCTGACTGGCATATTACTGTGTAAGCTATGACTAAGAGTCTGGAGATAACAGTAGAAGGTCAACCTTGCACATGGAAGTAGGAACTGTCTAGGTCAGAGACAGATAGGATGGCCTTGCTGAAGTGTGCATGCTAGCACAGGAACCAACTCAGGGCTAAATGTCCTTTTGCCTTATACGTACAAGGAAATGTACAACAGGAAATGTTCCTTATATGGACAAGGATGTACAAGAGGCAGATTCCTGGGGTGGGGAGAGCCAAAGACCTCTATAAGAGCTGTCTGGGTGCCGACTAGCTTTGTACTTGCTTGAACACAGCATTTACCTTCTGCATGCAAAATAAACTTTTTCTCTGAAGCAATCCCCTTGAAGTGTCTTTTTGACTCCTCTGATCCCTCCCTTCGGCGCAACGCGAACCCAAGGTTAACGGAAAGGTCTGCAAGAAGGCTGCAGCAGGATGATTTGCTCCAGGGAAGGAGGGCAGAGCACCATAGTTCTCCACCTATTCTGACCCCCGGTGGGATCCGGGTACTTGTTTGCTCTGGCAAGAAGTTACTTGTACGCATGAACCAACTTTTAAAATGTCTCAAAAGAGGCGTTTTTACTGCATTGTCATGGGGAATGGAAGAGTTGAATACCAGGGAGCCCAGAGTCCCCATGCGGATGAGTAATCGGCTGCATGCCCCTTTGCCTCCATGCTATTTGACTTTAAGCAGTGGTTTCCCACAAGGCGTTGCTGCAGCAAAGAGGCAAAACTGCACCGGCGCCACAGCGCGACTCCTGCTCCCTTTCCAGCGGCATTATGGCAGGCTGCAATTCTGATAGGACACAATGAAAAAGATCTTTGCGTTGGTCACACACCACACTTCAGCTTCAAGTAGCAGAATGTTAACAACCGCATCACCTTTTTCGAGGGCTTAAAATGACACAATGGTTTCACAAAATCTTGGGTCAACTTGACCAGTAAGGCTGTTTTTCGATACCCTTCCTTTCAAAAGCATTACCGTAAATTGCTTTATTTGAAGAAGATTGCCAGGGGTGTGGGTGTGTATAGCCAGGAGAGAAAGAGAGACAAGAAGTGTCAGGAAACATTTTATTTTTTTAATTCTACACTTCATGTTTATTTAAGAAAAGCATTACCTTGAGCAGGAAACATTTGTAATATGGATGCGAAGATGTTTTATTTATTTATTTTCATTTTTTTTAGGAAAACCCATTGAATGTGGATCAAGACCTGTCCATAATGTCAGCATGACCAAATGTGTCAATTTCCATTTCTCTCGTTTTTTCTGATATTAACTTTGGTCTGCCCCATTTTCTCACCAGGGTGCAATTTTTATAAGTCCTGCACAAAAATGTGACTGCATTTTTGTGCATGCTTCTCTTCATGTAATCATTCCCCCACCCACCCCAATCTGCAAATAATTCCCCCTAGCGCAATGCATTTTTGTATGTGTCATTTTTTTTCAAATATAGACATCGCCGTGTCCACTTTCCCCCATAAATGCATTTCTGAACATTTTCCGGTTGTGGAGAACTGCATCGGAAAATTCAGCGAGCGCAAATCTTGGAAGGGTGGCCGTGTTTCGGTTCGCAAGTTGGTTCTGGAAATGTGACAAGCTGTAAACTGGACCAATTTGCTCCACCACCTCCCTCTGCCTGTCAGGATGAGCTCCACCCCCTCCCCCTCCCCCACCCCAACCAAAAAAAGCATAGCCGACAAGCAGGAAATACACCATCAATGGGCTGAAACATACTTGATTCAGCTCCCATTTGCTGTAACGTGTTCTGGAGGCAAAAGTTCTTAAGTTCTGGCCTGGGACTAGAACTCCAAACCACCTGGGTTCTTCATAGCATCTCCACTGTTGCTCGAAGAGCTAACTTTTGTTGAGGCCTGTTGGACGCAAGGGAGAGATCCAGAATTTCTGGGCTAAGAAAATGAAAAGTCACCGGGGGTGTGTGTGTGAGGAGGTTAGGCTTATACAGCCACAGGCATCCTGGCGAGTAGCTGCATTAGCCTCAAGACTCCCAAAGCTGCCACTAGCATTTCTCAATATGATTGCAGGCCCCTTAATGCCACTGTTGTCACGATCTTCGAGCAAAAGCTTATGAACCGGGTACCTCAACACTCTGGTCTGATGCTGGAGATGTCGCCCAGTCTCTGTCCACCTGTCTCAGTGCAGTGGGGGCACTGACTGGCAGTGGGTCTGCAGAGTTTAAGGGGGGGGCATTCCCAGTCATACCTGGAGACGCCTGGGACTCAACCAAGAACCTTCTGCTTGCCAAGGAGGTGCTCTGCCACTTAGCACTGCAAAGAAGAAGGGTTAGGAAAACAAAGGGCAGCCCACTTAGCCGAGCGAGTTGCCATTTTTAAAGAGAGCCGGTCGTGACGACTTCAACCTGAGTATGGCTAACTGAGTAATCAAAAATCCACTTTGCAAAGAAGACTGTAAACAGAGCAGGTTATTAGCACAGAGTGCATCTTTAGTTAGAAGAATTTAGTTGATTAAAATTAACAATCATACAGCGTTTTCCTTTAAAAGTTTCCCAAAGTTATTACAAGAGAGAAGTGGTCTTTCATGATCTTCTGTCTATAAAAGGCTTCAGAGTCTTTCCATTCAACACGAGGGAGACATAATCGTAAAACAGGGAGGGGGGAAAGGCAACTGTAGTGTTTTCCTTATAAATGACATCTTACGTTCATATGCCACTCAAAGTTTATGCCACAGGAGCGCTTCTGTTTTCATTTCAAACTCTTCGTCCAAAAGCAAAAGGTTTATCAGTATTCCCTTTTAAATTCTCTTTATGGAAACCAAGAGCTAATATATATATATATATATGTATGTATAAAATATATAAATAAGAGGGCATTAAATCATAAAGTTACTGTAACTTAATTTTTTAGCTAGACCTGATAAAGTCTATCGAAGCTACAGACTGTTAAATAAGAACCACATTATAAAAATTAGCAAGACAGAAACCGAGCGCCAATCTTGCCAACTCAAATCCAAAATGGTACTAGTCTTTCTTTTTTTAAAAAAAAAAAAGTGCAAAAAAGTATACTACATATTAGCAGAGTTCATCCCAAATTAGTTCCCAAACTTGCCCCAATGAAGTTGAATTCAATGTTGCCTCCTCCCTCACCCCCCCTCTTCATTTATAACCTGCATTGCAAGTCAATTTTTAAAAGAAAGGATAACTACGCACATTAATGTCCAAATGAACTCACTATCGGACAAGCACAGAGCGAAACACTCCTGAACACAAGCGCAGCATGCCAGCCACTCAGACAGAAGTCCTTGACGAGTCCTTGAAAGGGTACAAACTCAACACTGCATAAAAAACAGCACACCTGTAGGATTTCACAACCAAATGAGAGCTTGCTTCTGTCCCGCTTTCGACAAGCTTGCCTTTTCCGCCAGCTCCAACCCAACCCCACCCAACCCCAGACCACGGGTACAGTTTGCGCTACCATGTTTTAGTGTACAAGCAGGGGAGAGACACCCCATATCCCTCTCTCTTCTCCTAAGATGTATAAGGACTATGGGTGAACCAACAGTCTAGAACAGTATATAGTTATGTGCAAATATGTCCACTAGCGCCCTTGAGTCCCCAATCTATTCTTTATGAGGATGGGGCTCTGGCAGACGCAGGTTGCAGCTGCTTCACAGTCCGGCACGTGGTCTACAAAGAGAGCTATTAAAAATGGCAGGTACTTCTTATAATGTTGAAGTGATTAACGAAAGGGGGGGGAGCGGGAGAGAAGAAAATCTAATTTTCATGGTGAAAGTGTGAACCTTTTATGCGATGCTCCCGCAAGCTGAAAGTAAGAAGTACCATCTGTGGGAGAAGACTAGGTTGAGATTAAACAGTGAGTAGGGAGAGAAATCTGCAACGAATGCAACTGTAAACCACAAGCCTAGTTCCCCCCGCAACCCCCAAAGTCTCTTGTGCACACACAGTTCAGCCCGAACCGGCCTCAGAAAATTCCACTCAGTTCTGCAAAACCTCTTGCCAAGTTAGGTTCCACCGCCTTGGCCTTTATAGGAGGAACGGATTGGTAGCGTTAGCAGGCTGGGAGGCCGAGGGCGGGAGCCCAGTACTGTGAAGAGGCTGAGCCGCTGCGCCCACAAGCCCCACGTTCATCCCCTGGCCCATTCTGGTAAGAGATGCCACGGTGCCCATGACTGGCACGGGTGCCATCGCCACCGGTACCACGGAAGGCAGAGGTACAGGCTCCATGCCCGCTGCTGGCACACTGCTGAAGGACGGGCTGCTTCCCATGATGGGGCTCGACCGCAGCTGATTGAGAGTGAGCGGCTGAGGCTGATTCACTTGGAAGGGGTTGATTAGAGCTGGAGCTGGAGTGGCAGCAGCAGGGGCAGCAGCAGCGGCGGCGGCGGCCGTTCCTAGGGGAAAGACAGGAGGGGGGGGCAAGAGAGGCAGGTGAGCCTGTTAAGTATATCTGATTTGAAAAGGAGTCATCTGTGCAAATACAAGACAGATTCCACACCATTCCAAGCTTCCCCCAAAAGACGATACATTGCCCAGGCTGCCCTAAACCTGAGGCAGAAGAGTGTGATCCCCTCTGCTCTGGGGTGAGATCTCTTTAGAGGGCAACAGGGTTACATATCTGAGCAAAGAACGTTGCCAGAAAAACTGTTTGGGAGGAAAATGCTATTGCCCCACTGCCAATAGCTTCCTAGCACAACCAAGAGACGATTCTGCAGAGTTTACCAAGGCGTTGTGACATCTCCCTTCCCAACTGCGCTCACCTCCCTTTGTATGGTTGGAGAACCTGAGAGTTATCCCAAGGCCTGGGTGAATAACCATGTTTTCATGAGGCACCAAAAGGTAAGCAAGACTGGCACCTGCCTTACTTCGGGGGGGGGGGGAGAAAGATGGCTCCACAAACAGAGCATGACAGAGAAGGTTGTCCCCACAGGCTGTGGCACAAACCAAGAGGGCTTGGAGCTGGTGTGGTTTATATGGGCAAAGGCATCCAGGTCCCCAAGTTGTTCAGGGCTTTATAAGTCAACACAACAGTCTTTAACTCAGCCCAGTAACAAATTGCTGCCAGTGCTGTTCTTCGAAGGAAATTCTGTACCAGCCTTTGCCAACCAGGCACCCTCCAGATGTTTTGGAGTACAGCTACCATCGGCCCCACTGGTGAAAGACTGCTGTATACTGATTTCTCCTCTCCGCTTTTGCAGGTGGACAGCCCTGACAAACACAGTCAACATCTAAAAAACGGCACAGGCACTCCACAGACAGAATGCAGAGGGTTACTTTCAGGGAGTGCCTCGGAGCTTGTGCGTGCCTTGTCGGATATAGCAGCATTTTGCTTTCAACAAGAGACAGCCTTGGAAACTCCCCCTAAGTTTCAAATGCAGGTCAGCATGAAGCATGAAAACAGAAGCCTGGAGCGATCGTGGATGCACAGAACCTGCTGCATGGATTCTTTGGACCTGGCCCATATTTAACATATGTCATGAATGTGTAACTTAAGGAAGCCATATCCAGGGAGGGAGGGAGAAGCTGGAAAATGGCAAAGAAGAACTTTCCCAGGATAGGACATTTGGGCTGACTGCCAAGCTACAAATTCCTTGTATACAGTTTGGGTTTTTTTGACGGACCTTCGTGACCCTGGTAATAGCTTCTTCGTGAGCGCCGATAACAAGAGGGGCAGGGCATTAGCTGCTAAAATTTGGCTGTCTTCCTCTGAGGGTGTTCTCAAACTACTGAGAACTAAAATAGCCCAAACCAGTCACTGAAGCTCAAAAAAAAGATTGCTTGGCTGTGTTTTGTGGTCGCTTTGTTCCAATTGTATCTCCACATGCACCCCTTGGGCTTACGGACTACAGCACTCCCCTTACAAAACCCTTTCATCCCCAGGGCACAGGTGCAACAGATTTGGCCCACCTTGGCCCCAAATCATGAACTTGCTCTCAAAATGCATGAAGGCAAAGCCACCCATCGAACTTGATAAGCAGCCGCTTTAAAGGTGGAAGAAAATACAGGCTGCTCCAACCTACAGAACTGTCCTGCTACTGAGAATGGTAAGGGAATGTGTGTTCTCCTTCATAGAGAGCACGGGTTGCGGTGGGGGCCAGTAAAACCACCCTTCCAGAGTGGGATGGATCTTAGATGGTCGCTGCTTTGATTGGGGCATTTGGTGTTGTTGGGGAGAAACCCATGTTGCAATTTGGTAGATGGACAGACAGAGGGTTTAAAACCTCAGCACGCCCTGTATTATTTCTCTTTGCTGCTTGCAACGGATCGCCCGCCCTCCCCTCCCTCGTTTTAGGCCTCTGCGTTGACCTTGCTATGCCTGTCATGGGGTCGTCTGCTGTTGGTGCAGGGGCCTGGTAGGAATTTTTCCAGTTGGCTGATTGGCTGGTGCCTTCTGGTTTTCGCCTACTGCGTAGCAATTAGTCACAACTTGTAAGGTTGGCGGTTAGGCATTGGTTTTCGTGTTCGTTGCTGGAGGGGTAAAGATTGGCTGTGTCTGCCCCTCCAATGCTGCTGCTGCTGCGTGGGAATTCCGTTAAAGGAATCCAGGGGCTCGCCATGCTTTTGTCCGTATCCCCTGGTTGGGGGCTAGGGCCACGCAAGAGCCCCTGGGAGCATTTGGGGAGAGTTGTTGGGTCTGTCCCCCGGCTCCTATTCTCTCCCCAAAGTGTTTTCCCTTTACTGACGGTCGTCAGTTCTGTCCCCAGTGGGTCAGATAGTCTAAACCAATGCCTATGCAACCACTCATCTTGTACTTTAATAAAGTTGTGGCCAAAAATTTATGCCAAAAAACAAACCAAAATTAATGTCTGTGGTGTGAGTTATTTCCTGGAGGGTGGTTGGGGACCTCAACACGCAAACAGCCTGGTGGGGGAATTTACCATGTATGCTACCTTGAGCTCCTTAGAAGAATGGAGAGATACATCATAATGCATACATCTCAGTGATTAGATTTGTTACATACAGGATTAACTCTACCAGTGGCAATTTAAGCTAAGGTACAACTTCAGTTTCAGAGAGGATATACTTCTAGGTGGGCATGAGAAAACTGGGCCTCAACTTCTGTTCGCCATGCGTAAAATGGCAACAACATTAGCAGCCTGCCTTGCAGGGCCACTGTGAAGACACACGGGAGCAGCATGTGTAAACTATCAAGGCTTGGGATTACTCACAAGGGATGGACACCTCCCTGCTTCTGAACTGCCTTCTTGAGTAGGTGGGGTGTTGAGCTGGGTGAACCCTTGAGTCTGACCAAGCATGCCAACTTCTGTTTTTAACGACTGTTGTCGTCCCCTTCCCCCCGCTCCATTTGAACAGCAAATTTGCTCTCAAGACCAAGATGTACCTGGAGCCAAGAACGGGTTCAGTGAAGGGGCTGGCTTGGGAGGTTTCGACACCAAGGAATCCAGGTTGACCAGAGCAGCGTTGGGGCCCAAGAAAGACTCGGGAGTTTTCCGAGCTGTGCTTTGTTTACTCGAGGCTGAGTTGGCAGGCTGAGAGTCAAAGAGATCAGGGCTGGTCGTGCCACTGTTCTGGGCTGACAAAGTGGAACCTGAGTCGCCAGAAAAGAAAATATGATTTTTTGGGGAGAAAAGGGGTGGGTGGGAGATATGTTTCCTTCATGTCAGAATACATGCTTCTGTATTTGTAATGGAATTTCGTTTGTCCCTGTTTTTACTGCCATGCTAAAGGACTGAGGTCCTAAGCCAATGTGCTTAGAACTCAATGGGGTTGCTTCTAAGTAAATGCATTTAAGGATGAGACATACACCTAACATGGGGAAATGGGGACGTTATAGCTTTCTACCACTGGAGAGCCTCAAATCTTGGTGTGTGCTTGCTTTTACTTCCCCCAAAATCACTTCATTTAATGGGACTATTAAAAGGTGTTGCATCTAAAGCAGGTCAGGCACGAGTCCTTCCCATTCTGGAGAATAAGGACTCTAGAATCGCAATTACAGGGTAAGATAATAGAAAGTTTCTACAAACTGACCTTGGTATCCTTCTTTAGAGTGCTGTTGGATACAGACACGGATTAATTGTCTCTATGGAGAAGACATTCAGAAGCATGAGATTTTTTTGACTCCCCTCTATTCTATTGCCATTACAAAACTGTGCATTCAGCCATGCCCCATGATCAAAGGGCTTGACTATTTAAAAGAGAGAGAGAGAGAGAGAGAGACAGCTTGACCTGCCTTTAGCCAGATCACACAAACCGCTTAAATAAAAATACATAGCTATAAAATATGCAGGATGGGGTCAGATGTGGTTCTTTTTCTTCTACATAGATTTCCGCTACACAGAGAACCCAAAGGTGATGGACTAGGCAGGTGCCACGTGGCTCAACAAGAGAGCAGGTGCTTTGCATGCAGAAGGGTCCCAGGTCCAATTCCTCTCAGGCAGGAGATGGGAAAGGGCTCTCTCTCTCTGCCCAAAGTGCTGGAGTGCTGCTGCCTTTCAGAACAGGCAATACTGGGCTATAGGGCTGGGCGATATCATCTTTTCAACATCATGATGTATCACCAACTAAACATCGTGATGGGCTGATACATCGCAATGTTGAAAAGGAAGGAGCATCATTTGGCTATGGTCCCACGAGGGGCCGGGGTGAAACAGCCTCAGCTCCTGCCGTCACCAGCACCTGGCGCAGGGAGGAATGAGGCAGTTGGAGAAGGGAGGTAAGGCGCAGGGTGGCAGGCGAACCCCACCCACGATATACCGGCAGATGAAGGCTCCATTGCCCTCTGGCCTTCAAACCGGTCCTGGACAATGTATTGATACATCGCCGAGGCCTACTGGGCCGAATGTATAAATACGCCTGAACTAGCATAAGGCAGCATCCTCTGTTCCGCCACACCATGAACAAGATGCGTTTTGGCTCTGTGGGGGCCACGGAACCCACTGCACACAAGAAAATCAAATCCCAACTGAATTGCTGTCTCTCAATAGCTGCAAAACGTACAGTGCAACAGGAGAGCCAAGCAGCTTCCCAAATGCCCTCCGGTCAAACGCCTTGGAGCAAAGTGCACTGGGAATTCCAGAGCAACCACAACTGAAACCAGCGGAGGGGCCTTGTACAACAATGGTGTTGGTTGAGTCCGGCCTGTTTCAGTGGTGCCCGGAGTCATTCCCAGCGGATCATGTGCTCTCAAAATCTTAACTTAGAATTTCCACTCAAGCCAAATTTCTACAGCATCCTCTACCCCATTAGCCCTCGGCTTAATTTACTGCAACTGTGACATTTTTAATGTCTCCAGGCTTCGGGCTGACAGCCTGAAAGGTACATCTTGATTAAAAATTATCGAAGGACGAAGTTCTAAATAAAGATCAGAAAATATGCTTTAAAAATATGCAGTTTCCCCTCCAAAATACTGGCCTTTTTATCTTCCATTTATGGTAAGTCTAGACACACTTGGAGGGTGTGTGTGTGTGTGTGCAGAAAGAGGACTGGTGCAACTGGAAATTCCAAAGCTCTATCACGCTCAAGCACCTTTATCACACATTCGTTTGGCATTTATTTCACACATACCTTGCTTTCTAGATGTCCGAAGGTTGTCGAATTCAGAAAAGTCATCTTTAATTGCCCCATTCAAGTTGCTGAAGAGGTCAAAAGATTTACTACCTGCAGGGCAGAACAACAAGGTCCTACTGTTAGCGGGCTTCAGTTAGGCCACAGCAAGAGACACATCTGTAAGGCAAGAGATGAAGCTGCTTCCCCTTCTGTCCCAGCAGGGGCCAAACTGTCCCTATCGGAACTGGGAATATTACCTCTTTAGGACAAGCCTTTTCCAAGCTGGTGCCCTCCAGACATTTTAAACTACAACTCCCAGCAGCCCCCACCAGCAGAGTCAATAGTGAGGGATGATGGGAGAAGCTGTCCAACAACATCTGGAGGACACCAGTTTGCGAGTGGCCACTTTGGGATTAGCAGAGCAAGTGATTCCACTCCCTTCGGCTTAAGAGAGATTGGAGGGGTTATTTATTTGATTTCATTCACATTCTGCCCTACCTCTGTGAAGCTCTAGGTGGCTCACAGGGCTCAGGCTGCTTATTTTCAGCAGTACACCTGCCATTATGGCCTTCAGGCCTGCAGAAACAAGTCAATCCACTTCACAGGACTCATGTGACCAAGCGTGGCCCAGGAGTGACCAAAACAGGTGAGGTGAGAGGGACCAGCACTGCAGGGCTGACAAGGTGCTACCAGCAAAGCTCAAAATGCAAAGGAAATCAAACTCTGGCTGGCCCCTTGGGATAACTCAGTCAAGGAAGAGGGAGTGGTCTGTGGCCCACAGGTTGGGAACCACTGGCCTAGAAAGTTCACCTAAACAAAGGCAAAACAAAACCACCCACCACTGCCCAAGACAGACCATGATATTTCTAAATGGTGCATTCATAAAAGTGTTAAGATTCTGTGCCAATGCCAACCATCCCCGCAGCTGCAAGAACCACCAGCAGGCATGTGTTTTGCTGTGAACTCCACTAAGGGAGGTTTCCCCAAAAGGAACAGAAAGGTGAGTCGCATACATGCTGCTTACCAGAAGCAGAAAGAGGCTTGTTTGCTGGCACTGCTCCCCAGGGATCAACAGCAGCTTTTGTTGCCACAGAGGGTGGCTGAGAGGGACCCCAGGGGTCTACATTCTTTGGAACAGGCTGGGCAGCAGAGGGCACTGCTGGGGCTCCCCAGGGATCGGTGGAGGCGGCTGGTCTGGCACCTGACGGCAAAGAAAACATAATCCCAAGCAATACATTAACAGGCATATATACTTGAGAACAGGTGCTACCTGTGAGATAGGCTGGACTGAGAGTAACTTAGCCCAAAGTCACTCAATGAACGGATAGCTAAATTAGGTATTTGCACCTGGCAATCTGTTCCTGGGCTGACACACTAACCACGGTATGGCTCTCTCGCAGTTGCCAAATCCTTACCCATTCTGGACTTACTTATATACTTGAGTATAAGCCTTGTTTTTCAGGGCGGTGGGGGCGGCGAGAAAGAAGCCCTTTCTCTCCGCTCGTGCCGCCGCCACCACCCGCTCACCCCAGTCAACCATACCTTAAGAAGTGTACAAGAACGGCGGTTCTTTACTCTCCCCAGGCAGCTTGTTCCATTCCTGAACTGCTCACATAAATGCAAACTTTAGACCCCAGAAGGCAGAAACCCCACAGGTGCTCACTTTCCCTGGCTCCTGCTTAAATAGGACAGGATCCCAGCCTTCTCTGTATAACACAAGGGAACATTGCGCTGTGGGTTAAACCACAGAGCCCTAGGGCTTGCTGATCAGAAGAATGGCGGTTCGAAACCCCGCGATGGGGTGAGCTCCACAGCAGCAAAGGAGGAAGAGGAAGGAGCAGCCCAAAGGGCTGCTTTCGGGCTGCTCGTTCCTCCTCCTCTTCCACAGCGGCAAAAGTGAACCAGCTTATACTCGAGTCAATAAGCTTTCCCAGGTTTATGTAGGGAAATTAGGTGCCTCGGCTTATATTCGGGTCGGCTTATACTCGAGTATATACGGTACCCAGCATCATCCGTCAAGCACAGGATCAGGGCTGTGTGCATCCCCCATGTCATGCATGCCAGCAAAATGACATGGAAGGTAGAACTGTTTTAGACAAACTCTGGCAGAATGACCAACACTTCCTAACCTACCCCAACGCAACATGTTCTTTGGCCTCAAGTATGGCTATGCTTAAAATAAATTCCACTGAAAGACAGTCACTCTGTGTACATAAAGAGTTCTTAAAATGCAAATTCCAACACAAGATTCATGGAATCATAGAATTGTAGAGTTGGAAAGGGATCCAAGGGTCGCTTAGTCCAACCCCCTGCCTGCAATGCAGGAATCAGTTTGGTTCAGCATCAATGAGCGAATGAATTTAGTGCAGAAGGGAGCAATTAGTGCTGTGAGATAAGAAGAGCAGGATGTCCTCCTGATAACGTTCCTATTTCTTATACTTCATTGTTATATTTTTATCCCAGGGAGTTCGAGGCAGACACATAGCCATATCCTCACAAAGGGGGGGGGGGAGAAGAAGAAGAAGAAGAAGAAGAGTTTGGATTTGATATCCCGCTTTTCACTACCTGAAGGAGTCTCAAAGCGGCTAACATTCTCCTTTCCCTTCCTCCCCCACAACAAACACTCTGTGGGGTGAGTGGGGCTGAGAGACTTCAGAGAAGTGTGACTAGCCCAAGATCACCCAGCAGCTGCAGGTGGAGGAGCGGAGATGCGAACCCGGTTCACCAGATTACAAGTCTACCGCTCTTAACCACTACACCACACTGGCTCTGGAGGGAATATAAAAGGGATATAATGGCTGGCACTAGATCACACTTGGGGCACCCTGGTCTAAGAGCATCCAGGAACAGAAAACCAGTGCCCTCCAGATGTTGCTGGATGACCAACTTCCATCAGCCCTTGTCAGCACAGCCAATGGCCAGGAATGGTGGGAGCTGTAGTCTGCCAGGACACAAAATATCCTCATCCCTGTTCCACACCTGCTGGCTCCAAGCAGTAACCAATTTGCCTTTTTTTCATTTTGTGGCCAAAGTTTGTGAGTTCCAAACCCCATTCTGGGTAGCTGCTGTTTTTGCTGCTGAAAGGAGCTCGCGCTCATCAACAGGTGGCAGATTTTTCTCCCGGTTTTAATTGTTTCAACTACAACAAAAACCCAGGAAGCCACTGAAGTGCTTTGCAGAGAACACAACTAATCTTGTCCCATTTCCTCGTCCTCCTCCTGCTGCATTTTTATCAATGATGCCATCCAAGAAATGCTAATTGCCAGGGCCTGCCATAAATGGAGGCTTCCAGCACAGTCGCTCTTTCATGAGACAGATAACAAAAGCAGGGCAGGCAAAGAGAAACTAGAGGGAAAGAGGGAGGCATCTAGGAGGATACGCTTCTCCTCTGAGAAGCCCCTTATCCCCCTTGAAAGGCCACAGTCCAGTGGTAAGCAAGACTTAAAAACCTCTGTTCTGCTCTGAGTCACCCTTTTTTGCTGGCATTCAGATACATAAATCTAATTTCTACAAAACCACTCCTGGGGGGAAAAGTAGCTGGCAAATTCCAACAAGGGGCTCTTATCGCAGGCGTTAATGAATGCTGAAAGCCGGGGGGGGGGGGAGAGAGAGAGAGGCCACAGCTGCAGCTAGAAGCGACAAGTTTTTGATTGTACCTTAATACACAGAATTGATTTAGTTTTCCTGTGTCAAGAATAAAAGTTAACAAGAGAAGCTTTACAGCCCCAGGACCCAGGCCTTAGTTTGGTTTCCCTAATATGCTGTTTGATTAACAGCAACAAAAAAGGCAATCTGACCCAAGGAGTAGACAATTAGGATGAAGAGAAATAGCGTCTCATTTTGTGTAGGTTACATTATGAGACATGCAATATCCCAGCAAAAGCCCAGAACCATGTTTGGCTGAGTAAAAGGGGTGATAGCAGCCAAGGAAATTCTGCATTCCATTTCTGTACAAGGTGCATAATCTGGACCAGACGGCTCTCTGCAGCACCAGCTCCTGCCCTATTTTACAAGTGAGATAAGCAAGGTAAGCATTGCAAAAGACCTCTGCAATACATGGCTAACAAGCAGAAGGGCAGCTGTAGGTATCTAAGAAGCCAATTAGTGTTTTCCACTGGGGCAGACTCTCTGGACTGTGTCCTGGTTCTGGAAGCATCTAGTGCACATGCGTGCCAAACCATACTATGCTGAAGCAATCTACCTACAAAAGCCAACGGAATCCTGGCACGTTCAAAGCCTTAACTTGGGATTCTGGAACAGGGAAGGGACCACACAAAAGCTTCATGGAAAACCTGGGACTGATGAACCTGTCCTAGAGCAGAGCCAGGTGATTATACAGTATCTGTTAGCTCAGCTGGTTAGAGTGTGGTGCTAATAATGCAGAGGTCGAGGGTTCAATCCTCTTATGGGCCACCTGCATATTCCTGCATTGCAGGGGGTTGGACTAGACGACCCTCGGGGGTCCCTTCCAACTCTACAATTCTATGATTCTATTATCTTTTGCTAGAGAGTTGAAGGCGTCCCCCTTAGAGTCCAGCCTGCTGGAACAACTCTCTATATACAAAAGCAGGCCATCTTTGCAAGAGTGGCAGTGTCTTTTCATTGCTCTAGTGCCATGGTCAACTGCAGATCAGGAAAGCAAACAATGCATCTCAGTACAAGGGATTTAAAGTCTCTTGTTTTCAACTTGCAAAATGAAGCTGTGCGTTAAGATATAGAGAATGATTTGTCGTTAATTCAAAGGGATCTGTTAAAACCGATATTGCAGATTTCAGTCTCAACAATGCCAGGAATTTTCCTCACTAACACATTTTGGCCTGGCTAGTAGAGATCCTTTGGTAAAACACTGAGGGACAATGCCAAGGGTCCCTTTGCTGTATTTAATGACATGGGATTTACAAGAGAACCAAACTCTGGTTGTTCTGCTATTCCTGTTTGGTAGTAGCTGGTGCTGACAGCAGCCACTAAGGGAATATTACTTCCAAGATAACAAGTGTTTGGTAAACGAACTCTGCACAGCCCCAGATGCCTTTGCAACAAATGGTCCACTTGGTTCAGGATTTGCTAGGCTTAGGAGGTGTTGCTTTTGTTTTGTTAACCATTTCACACACACACACAAAAAATGCAGCATTGCCTTGCACAATGACTTGACAGAATTGCCCCATAGTTTAGTCCAGAGAACTAAAATGATAGCACCACCCAACCAGCTTCTGTTTTAGGGAAGGGTTTGTACATCAGTGACAGAGCATCTGCTTTTCATGCAAAGGATCCTGGGTACAATCCCTGGCATTTTCAGGTATAACTGGGGGGGGGGGGAATCCCTGACTGAAACCCTAGAGAGCTGCTGCAAGTCACTGCTGACATTACCGAACCAGAGAGACCCATAGTCTAGCTTGGTGTAAAGCAACTTCCTATGTTCTTTTCATTGACGCATCTATTGCCGACACCAGCAGATAAAACAGGATGCTGAACAACCACAAAACCACTAGATTTTCCTATTGACTAAGAAAAAGTCCCTCCCTTCCTCAGGACATTTTCATAGATAACTACCTATTATTTTGCCCTAAAAGCACTTCACATTCTGTCCTGTATGAACCTGAGCTGATTTCTTGGTACCTATGCAACCAGATCACATAAGGACCTGCTCCAGCCACTGCCCTCCCCACTCCCCCCAAAGTGCCAACAGACACCACCTGTCATTCAGGAACAGGTGCCCAAAATAGCTTTTCCGATATTGGAAAATGACCTCTAATGAGTTGAAAAAAAATGTTTAAATTAACTTTCCCAAAAAGACCAGAGTCCTTTTTGTTGGGAATAATCCAGACTGAAATCCCTAAGTGTCAACAAAATGTATGTATGCAACAATGTCGGCCAGAGTTTTGTTAGCCCAAAAATGAAAAGTGAGGGAGGTCCCAGGCAAAGAGGACTGGCAACTTGAGATGGTAGAATATGTCCAAGCTTGCAGGTTTAACATACAGAATAAGAAAGCAAGAAGAACATATATTCAAAGAAGAGTGGAAATTTATTGAGTATATGGAAAATAACTGTACACAGCTGAAAACGCTGGCCGCATTAAGATAAAATCAAGTGTAATTAATGTTTGAGTGATGTTAAAGTGGAGAACTGACTAATATGGTTACAACAAAATATGCAGGAATGGAAGACTAATAAAACGTATCAAGGAAATAGGATGGAAGTCGATTGATAGGTAACAAAATGTAAAATGTTTATTTTAAGATGTGAAATTGAAAACTTAATAAAAATTATTTTAAAAAAACAAAACAAAACAGAATATGTTTTCCTGGTAGTACATTCTGGCCCAAAGAAGGTGGTTAGCCAGTGGACTAAATGGGCCTTTCGTCTGATCCAGCAGGGCTCTTGTGTTGTTGTTTTTTAAAAAGCAACCGTTAATGTTGCTTTAATAGAGTTCTCCAGTTTGATCACTTCAGAGCTGAGCGATATGCATTTAATTTGGAATAAAACCTAAACTACACATGGGATCACTTCACATTTTCGGTGGAGCAGGGAAGAGGAAATGCATTTGAATGCTCCCCGATGTAAAGAACTTCCTGTCTGTTGAAAGTTAGCGCACATCTGGGAAACGGATTCTGAATTAGCCTTTTTTTCATTAATTTGCCATGTTTCTACATACATAATTTTATATATTTATCCCGCACCTCCAGTGTGAATTAGGAAGGCTGTGTCACATGAAGAGGAACGCACACGCACTCAGAAAAGTGAAGCTTTCCAGGTGCTAGAAATCTCTACACTTCCTTAACAGTGCCAGGCTCACATGAATGCCCACCTGGCACCAGTGGCATGATTCCCAGTCCCTACAAAAAAAATTAGGACAGGGCTTATTCTTCTGCACGGACATTTCACTTTCTCCAGCAGCTGAGTTATCGTGAGGAACAATGTCTGGATACTCCACAACAGTTCAATAAGCACCATATATTTTACTGTATGTGCTCTCCCTCACCCACCCAAAAATAAAAGGCCGTCGAAATCCTAAAACCATTTTATGAAAGGGTTAAAAATTGAAACACATTTAAAACTTCATTTTACTGCATAAGCACTGGTTGCGAGAAAGAAAGAAAAAAAGCCACACAAACAACTTAATTGCTTAAATACCACCCCTAATAAATACATCCTTTTGCATGACGGACAGTATTAAAAACAAACTAATTCACTGCTGTAGCACTGCTAATTATAGCAACTTGGCTTGGAGTCCTGTCACTGCTTAATATAGTGGCTTCATCAGTAACACAGCATAGTTACCAGTGAGATTCCAAGCCCCCTTTCCAAGGAAGACATGTTGTCTCTGCCATAAGCAGAGCAGTTCTGTATCAGCAAGCACCAGAATCGAGTTTTAAAAAACAAAGAGACCTTCAAACCAGAGGCCAGCAGCACACTGTTCAGTCAACTGAGCATTCCATTACACCTATCCACTCTCATATTAACTGCTTTTTGGAAATCAGCGAAAACTCCACCACAATCTCTATGACACAGGCAAATATGCTCAGGTCGGTCTAGGGAAATCTCAGGTCATATTTCCCCCCCCCCTAATATTTCAGCAATCAACAGGACAAAATCAGGAGGCGAAGCAGAACAAAAGCACAATACTCTCGCAAGAGACCGGTGAGACCATAAAAGGAGGGAACAGCCATCACAAACTGTCTCATGTATGACAGCCAACACCGAAAAATTGTGATAGCAGGGGCTTGCACAGGGATGACAGTGGCAGAAAGCAGGTGGCATTGAGAGAATCTACAGGAATAATAACAACAACAACAATAATAATAATAATAATAATAATAATAATAATAATAATTTATTATTTGTACCCCACCCATCCTAGTCCAAAAGCCCAGTCTTTGGAATTCTATCTTCAGTGAGGCTTCCCTGGTGCTTATTCTGTTTTTCTTTTCAGTGCCAGGTTTCTCCATTTTTGCTGATTTTATCCATTTTCTGTTGTTTTAGCATTCGGGACATAATTCATTTTTTTTACCCTGACAACTGCACAAGGAATATTCATAACTAACCAAACAGAGGGGAAGGCAACAGCAGACTGTCTTAGTCTACCACTGAATAAGCTATATACAAAACAGAAATGGGGGGGGTCACTAACCTAGAGAGAAAATTTAAACTCAAAGTGTCCTTGGAAGGGAGTAATTTATCCAGGAGAGTCACAACAAGGGTCAACAGATCATCACTGCAGCATCCATCGATTGCCATGTTCTTACCAAATGACTGCCAGGGGTCTGAGGTGGAACTGCTAACTGTGGAGGGGGCCCATGGGTCAGCTTGGCTAGCTGCAGGTGGTGGCCCCCACGGCTCTCCTTTCTGAGGAGCTGGCACTGATGAGGGCAGGGCATCCATCAGGTCCAGCAGAGTTCCGTGCTGCAGATGAAGAGGTTTATTTTTAGCAGGGGCACAACATCTCCAGTATACACATAACTCATTCAGAGAGAGAGGGACAGAGAGATTGCAAGGAAAGAAAATGCACCATCTTGCTCTTTCACATGCCCTTAGCTGCTTATTTGGGCTTTTATCCCAGCACTGGGGGCGGGGAATTACAACCATGCACTCTTTCACATGCTTACACAACTGGAGAGCACCCCATCCATTCCTAACTGCATAGCCAGTGCATCTGAACCTTCCCTGTGATGGCTAGGAATATTTTCACTGACCCAAGGCCTACCTCCTTCTTTTTGGGAATTTTCACTGTATCTCTGCGACTTTCCTCCAAAGCCATCTGCAATCTCAGATCATCGCCACGTCGAAGGCGCTCCTCCTGGAAAAAGAGGTCCCGTGGGGAGGGGAGAAGATGAGAGCGTGAGTCATATAACAGTCATCCATTGTTACTTCATTCATGCCAGGTTTAAAAACAACGGGTCCTCTACTGGTAGTAGCCAAAGCGACACAAATCTTTTTAAAAGACAGCCTAATATAATTTAACTAACATTAGACACTGCCTCCATGAGTTATATGATGAAAGGAAGACAGGACAGGAATGCAAGAAGGTTTTTAAAAAAATCAAACAACGGACTATTCAAGAGGGAAAAAAGAAACCTCTAATGTTGGAGGCAGTATGCGTCTGGATGCCATTTGCTGTGAATCACAAGTGGGGAACAGTGCTGTTGCTTGCAGGCTTCCCATGGGCATCAGGTTGGCCACTGTGACAACAGGATGGAGGGTGGACTAGATAGGCCTTTGCCCTGATCCATCAGCCAGGCTGCTCTTATGTTCTTATACTTGTATGAGTCACTTAGTTTTAGCCAGCCAAAGTAAAGCGGCAGACAAAACTAGCTGGACAGTAAGAACTTAGGTCATGTCTACATCTAAGAACAAGAAGTAAAACCAAAAGCTCAGTCAAACCTTCCCTTGGCAGTGAAGACCAAAAAATCAAGAGAAAAGAGGTGAGTAAAAAGATTTCTTTATAGAGGGCACCGCAGTGTAGGGGCTACCATTAAGAAAGCCCCCCCCCCACTTCACGTCCCATGCTTGGTTCACCACCATCCTTCATTCATTGACAGTGCCTCTACCAACAAGCTAAGCACACTAAAGCTCAAATATCTAGTTAGGTAAATGCAGGAGCTATAAGAGTCACAGAATCATAGAATTGTACAGATGGAAGGCGTCCCATGGATCATCGACTCCAACCCCTCATCCTGGAGGCCCCACATAACAACCGACATTTGCGCCCGTCTGCCTGGGATACGATAGCCAGTGTGGTTGTGGTGTCCCTGCTAGCTGAGGTAACGCTGGGTAGGGATTGCAGCCCACACTGGCCCAGAAGCTCCCGTGCATCAACAGGCAATCACTGCTGGTAGCAGCCCATGCCCTGGAGGATGGGGCGGGTGCTGCTGACAGCTGCACCACTCGGGAGAGGTGGGGTAGAGGGTGGCCCATTCTGCTCTCTGTACCTGGCATGGTTCTCTGTCTTCCAGCCCTTCCTCCCTCAGGAAGGACAGGCTGCCCATGGACCCAAGGCATGCACCCAGCATCCCATTTCTGCAGTGTGGGTAGATGGGGGGGGCATGTGTTGGAGCCTCACCTGGGCATGTCCACCCAGGCCCTGAAAGCGCCTTTCTAGTAACAGCCCCCAATTGTGGAATCCCTACCCCTGCCCACTCTTTGTGGCACCAGGGAGAGAACTTCCAATTTCCCAAAGCCTTTTAAATAAAGCTGCGATTTCAATACTGTTTAGCTCTGTTCATTTTTATCCCCCTGCTCTCTGTTTTGAGTTGGCCATGCTGTGCTTTTTTCTATCAATACATAATACCAAAATGATCAAACTCCTCTTTCAAAACTTGTACCTTCCACTGACAAGCATTTATTTTCTTTTGAGGCTATGCACTTCACCACCATCGGAGAGTTCCTGTTTTTAGTGCTCAAACTGGAAAACTGACTTGAGTGAGCACACCGTCCTGCAGTTCTAACACTCTGCTTCTCTACTAGACGGACTACTGTCGTTTCCGAAAGGAGTTTTCGCACATTTGGCTGCAGCTGTTGCTTCATAATACTGAACACATGCTGAATAACTGCTGCTGTCAGTTATCATGGATCATTGAAGCCAGGAGGCAACTTTTCTTGGCAAATTTCTCAAATTACTTTGAGCTGCTTGATAAGGAAAAGGACCATCAATCCCTACATGGTGCCTCCTCTCCACAAACCTGGTATGAAATTCTTAATGTAGGCCGATAAGTATACACTAACGCTTACAAAACTGCAAGAGAAACTAACCTGTTCTGCAACTTCTCTGCTCATTGCCAGGGCCAGCTGCAACTGCAATTCTTCCTCCCCGCTCGTCTGAGGCCGCGCCTGCTCCAACTCTGAAGACACTCGAGGTGATGTAGCTACAAGAGGCACAATCCCAACTCGATTTTAGCAAATATGTTTCAGGCAAATTCCTATTAGTCATCCTTCTGAGAACTAGCTGTTCCAGATTATACACAACTGGACCACAAGTTTATGAGATTTTTGCCCCACCTTTTGACCATAAGGTCCCCAAATCAAAACATTAAGCACAATAGTTGTAAAAGTCCAAATCGTTTAAGAATCCATTTACATCTAGCAAGATCAGTAAGGTACTACGAACTGCCGGGGGGGGGGGAGTAACCCTGGCATCTAGACCACCAATACTTAGTGCCATTCATCTCGGGGGGGGGGGGCAGGAGGGTGGAGCAATGAAGAATCGCACACACACACAAGTTCTTCCTTAAAAAGAGCTCCTTCAAAATCTGCCTCTAATAACATGTTTTTCATGGAATCATAGAATTGTAGTAGGGTTCGAAGGGACCACGAGGGCCTGCTCTCAAAAGTTACAGGCCCAGAGAAAATACTGCAAGTTCCACAAGCCGATGTTTCCCATTTGACATAACTGAATATACACAGCTGGGGAGATGCTGATGAGGGAGGAATCTACAAGACAGTGCAGCAATTTCATCATATAATACTATGGTGGCTGCAGGCGCTACATTCCCACCAGCCAAGTTTTGAAGAGCTACTGCCCCTCTAATTCAC
Organism: Lacerta agilis; assembly: GCF_009819535.1. NCBI lineage: Eukaryota > Metazoa > Chordata > Lepidosauria > Squamata > Lacertidae > Lacerta > Lacerta agilis. The sequence goes on from NC_046324.1 coordinate 45,599,250, forward strand.
TGCGTAAGTCGGGTGGTGGTAGATATTTTTCCATCTAGTTAAAGCTTTTGGGAAGCCGTTGGAGATCAGAGTCACCAGCCTCTGGAGTTACTTTTAGAATGTGAAATTTGCTGTGTTGCCTTTGCTCGTTATCTTTTAGGGAGGAGAGCAGAATAAATCTGCCAAATAAATCTGGTGCTTTGCTACCTAGCGACAGCCAGGAGAAGCCACTGTGAGGATGATCGTGCTCTTTCTTGGGTCAGGACATGGGGCTACTGCTGAGAGGGTGTCTTTATTGCAAGAGGGAGGGCTGCCTGAAGGTCCCTAAGAGAATTATGCCTTCTCCTTTGTGGCTAGAGTTGAAAACCGAGCAAGTGGGGAGCTCTCATATAGGACAATTGTGGGGCTTCTGTCTGGAAATTTTGGTTTGCATGTACCGTATATACTCGAGTATAAGCCGACCCAAAAATAAGCCGAGGCACCTAATTTTACCACAAAAAACTGGGAAAACTCATTGACTCGAGTATAAGCCGACAGCGGCAAAGGCGGCGGAGGAGGAAGAAGCAGCCTGAAAGCAGCCCTTTCAGGCTGCTCTTTCCTCCTCCTCCTCCTCCTCCTCCACTGACAGCGGCAAAAGTGGTGGAGGAGGAAAGAGCAGCCCAATAGGGCTGCCTTCAGGCTGCTCGTTCCTCCTCCTCCACCAACTACAGCCTCTGCCGGGGACCCTCACTCGAGTATAAGCCGAGGGGGGCTTTTTCAGCATAAAAAAATGTACTTGGTATATTGTGAACTGAACCATTTCATTGTGAGGGGAAGGCAGATTATTTATTACATTTATATCCCACTTTTCCTCCAAGGAGCTCAAGTAACATACCTCCAAGGAAGGAGAGTCCACCACCTCTCATGGGAGCCTGTCTGTTCCACTGCCGAATAGCTCTTACTGTCAGAAAGTTCTTCCTGATGTTTAGTAGGAATCTCCTTTCTTGAAACTTGAATCCACTGGTTTGGATCCTATCCTCCGGAGCAGGAGAAAACAAGCTTGCTCCATCCTCCATGTGACAGCCCTTCAGATATTTGAAGATGGCTCTCATATCTCCTTTCAGTCTCTTCTTTACTAGGCTAAACATACCCAACTCCCTCAACTGTCCCTCGTCAGGGTCTGGAAAATCATCTTGGTTGCCCTACTTTTCATACATTCCGGCTTGTCAATATCCTTCTTAAATTGTGATGTCCGGAAGTGGACACAATACTCCACGTGTGGTCTGACCAAACCCAACCAGTGGCTACTGTCACGGGCCAGGGGCTGCTTCTCCTGTCTTTCCCTTACAGGAGGAGGCGGCCGAGTCGCCAGCCACTGAAGCTATGCAGCGCTCAGCTCCACGATTGGCCTCCTCTTCCTCCTCCTGCCGCTCCCATCAACCTCAGCAAATATGGGCAATGATCTGGGACAATGGGAGTTATAGTTGACCTAGAAGGCACCAGTGCCATTTAGGATCTCTCAAGCTGGACAGCTGTTTCCAATATACCAGCATGCAAGCTATGCCAAAGCACTATCTTCCATGCTAGAATTCCCCATCCCAAATGACACAGACACCTATCATACAGCTAGCAGGCTATTACACTCCACAAGGCACTTGTCCTTGAGCTACAAAACAAAACTCAGTATTTTGGTGTACCAGCTGTGACCAACACTCTCAATTTGGAAAAAGGCTTTAGTTCTATGCTTACCTCCAAGGACTAAGTTCCACTGAGCTCGCCTCTGAGCAAATATGCATCGGATTATATTGCAAGACATACAGCTTTATCACACCACAGCTTTCTGTATTCAGTTACCTTTTTAAGCCACTCTAAAGCTTCTTCTGCTCAATGGTTCTGACCGATTTAAATTCATGACTGAGTTTCATATTAAGACATACTGATTAAACCAAATCAGTTTTCATTAAATTTTATGAGGGGAGCGATAAATTCCATCTACACAATGAAGTGTCCTGTCATCACATGTTTCATGCAAGATTTAAATCAATGAATGAAGCTAGTGTTGTCATTAAGATTTCAGTACTGACATTCCACACACACACCCGACACACACACTTATCCAGTCTTTAAATTTCTAGAGTTACCAAAAGATCTGTGCATTATCAGCAAAATGCTTGATTTGCAAGGGTCTAGCATAAAAGGGTGTTGCCTTAGCAAGACAAAGAGATTCTTATTCCACAGCACATGATAGTTAAATCAGACGTTTATGCAAGATGGCACTGAATAGATCCAATTTTGACATCCTAAGCCCTGCTTTGTTGCTGCTTTGAGAATTTTTGAGATTAAAGCTTCTCAGACCACATGAGAATCACTGAAGGATGTTTCCTCTTACATAAAAATGCCCTATGTTGCCTTGTGGAATAAACCCCAGGCTACGGTAAAGGGACAATATTCCCAATTTTTGGCAGTCATTAAAAACCAAATTCTCCTCTGTCCCTGAGATTAGCAATAATGCTTCATACATTTTTTTCTTTATTTTTGCTTGATTTCAGCCATTTTTATTATTATTAAATGTATTTGTATCTTGCTTTTCTCCTAAGCTAGGGTTTGAGGCAGCTTACAACAGTAAAAAACAACTACCCAACATTATAAAATACACAGTAATAAAAACAAACTAGTTAAAAGTAATAATTCAAATATATCAGAACACATTTGGAACCAGCATCTAAAACTCAGTTGGCCTTTATGGCAGCCCAGTGATTAACCCTGCCTGCACCTTACGTTTCCAAAGGCTTCCCTGAATAGGAAAGTCTTAGCCTACCCAGCAAAAGGATAACAAACAGAGAGGGAGACAGTTTAAACTCTCTTGAGAGGGATTTGCACAATCTGTGAGCAGCCACAGAAAAAGGCTCCCAGCAAGACCCACCTGGCACAGCCATTAACTTCCTTTCAGCACCAGACATACCTCATCTTCCTGGATTTTGGGGGATAATCACAATCATGCTCCTTGTTTCTGTGTGTGCATGCACACATGCATGTGCATTTTGGTTACTGCTGACAGTTAAACTTGACAGTTGTCTATTGTGTATGTAAACTGCCTAGAAAAGTTCTGCATTTGGTGATAAATAAATCAAAGACATGATAATGATATATATATTTGGGGGGAAGGTTCACACTGACACTGGTCCTACAAGTTCCACCCCAGAGACCAAGTGAAGCAGCTCCACCCCACTCTGACCCTTGAGTAACACTAAAGCAGAGGTGACTTTGAGTAAGACTGGTAGTGGTTGACTGATCAACCCCACAGCTTTCAAGTTCTGCAGTCACATAATCCATGAATGTAATCAAGTGAAAGCAGCAAAAAGACAACCCGGAGGGAGCCCATATGGGGTTCAATTGTGATTTTAATACAGATTAAAGTAAGGAGGGGGATACGCAAAGAAGAAAAATCATGCATATGTTTAGAGTTCTTGCCTCCGGCCCCTTTGCCCCTGAAGCTCCTTGCAGCTTCCTTGGGTTTCTGGAGTTTCTTGCATTCAAGCTGCAGGTGGCCCTTTCCCCCCACTCTTGAAACATCGTAGGGCTTACAAAGCAACAGCCCCACCCTTTGGGAGGGGGCGGGAAGGGGTAAAGAGACATTGTAACTTTCCCCACCCTCAACTACACAACAGGATATTAAATAAGGGTAAACTACCAAATACGTTACCCTTTCCAAACCAGCAATATTCCAACAGCAACACTCTCTATCCTTCGTTTTAGTTCTTTGATTGGGGATTAGTTTCTGGAAAGAACAGGTATCAGTTTTCAAAGGGGGAGAGAGAGTTCCAGAAAGGCTATCCGTTTTCACCATTTAGGAGTGCATTTGCACACACATGTGTGCACATGCTCACACTTCAGAAGTTGGACAGGAGAAAAATAAAGCACTTAAAAAGGGGGGGGGGGCACCATGATACAAAAGCCAAATAATGAGACCTGGTAATGAGTAATGAATATTAGCGACACAAGACCTTTCCAGCAAATGCGGAGAGTTGAGGAACCTACCGGTAGATGTTACATTCACATCAGTCTTGTTGACACTGGTGCACATTTCAAGCAAAAAAGCATCGACCTCCAAGCATACATAACCACTGATTTCCAAGCACCCATAACTACCCACAAACAAAACACTGTTAATAATCACAGAACAGTTGAGAATAAGGAAAAGAAGAGTCTTGTAGCTCTTTTAAAACTAACACATTTTTATGGAATACTTTTTGGGAGACTAGAGCTTACTTAATCGGCTGTATGAATATTCAACAGAAAAAATATATAATGTTATCACGCATGGTGGGAAAGAAACGTCTAATAACAAGACTGCTCCATCTCTTTCCCATGACCAACACACAAATACAACAGGCTGACAGAGGACATACATATTGCTCTGTGTCCCTCCAGAAGTCTGCTTAATCACAGGCAGTTTTTTAGTAGTCTGCTAGAAGACTAGTAGCATGCATCCACATTGTGTTTCTTACATAGCCAGCATAGAAACACAAGCTACAACCCTCTCAGCAGACTAGTACAGTGGTGCCCCGCTAGATGAATGCCTCGCTAGACGAAAAACTCGCTAGACGAAGGCATTCATTTAGCGGAAGGCTGCCCCGCAAGACGAAAAAGTCTATGGGGCTGCCTCGCAAGACGAAAATTTTATTTTGGCGCGAAAACCTCCGCGCTCCGTTGCTGCTTCGCTAGACGAAAAATTCGCTCTACGAAAAAACTCGTAGAACGAATTATTTTCATAGAATCATAGAATCATAGAGTTGGAAGAGACCACAAGGGCCATCCAGTCCAACCCCCTGCCAAGCAGGAAACACCACTGTATATATATTTTTAGCAGGGCACCACTGTATATATATTTTTCTAGCGGGGCACCACTGTATATATATTTTTGAAGGCTAGTTACTTTGGATGACCTATTTACAAGGCTGGACTAACACTGACTCAGGTAGCTTCCCCCGCACCCCAAAGCATCAGACCAACTCATGGAGGATCACTCTATCAATAGCTACTAGCCTTGACAGCCATGCAGTATTTGTAAATATTTCAGAACATTACAACTGAATAGTGAACACTTCCCTTAGCATTACGTTTTATTTTTACTTCTATTTTTTAAATATTTTTATTCAATTTCAACAAATCAAAAAAAGGATTACAACATACTTACATTAACAGAGTTAATATACCTCATCACAATTTATGACACAAATAAAAATTTAACTTTCCTAACCTTCCTCACATGTTTACATGGCTTCCTCAAATCCCTCTTTGTTGAATTTCATTATATTACATCTTTAGCAGTTTTCCAATCCTCGAAATTAACCTTCTTTTTAACATCATCTATTTTTATTACCCTAATTTCCAATTTTACTATTTTCATTTTAAACCTTAGCCTCAATTTACTTCCAAAATCTTTCCAATTTTCAAATATTACAATATTTTTTAAAGTATACTTTACATTTACTCCAATCTTCCTCCTTAGCATTACGTTTTAAGAAGCAGTGGCACTGTGAACTGTTAATTCGCTAAGTTTTGCATAAAGACCTGTGCACAAATATATATGGCCTAGTTCACCCATAACACCAAGTCCCCATTTCTGCTACTGCCACAATAACACTAAGCTAAGTCATGATTTAGCTTAGCTGTTATGCCTGACCCTGGACTCATGGTTTGTCTCTTGAAACAAACCACAAGTTATAGCCAAGGTTTGTTCTTGGCTTACCGTTCTTGGCTTACCATCCAGAATTCATTTGGGAGAGACAAACCATGAGCCCAGGTTCACATAAAGCACTAAGCCAAACCATAGTTTGGCTCCAGTAGTGCTGCAGCAGCAAGACTAGGAAAGGAGTGAAGGAGGTATTATTTTTGCTCTGGGTACCCACATGCTTCTTTGTTCATGCTGATCTCGTTTACTGGGCCTATTAGATGTGTTTCCTAAGGATAGTCACCTGGGAAAAGTTAATTACAACAGTGATATTTAAAAAATGGTATTCCATTTGCCCACTTTCACTTCTACTGTGTTCATTCACTATGTTACTAGTAAATTTTATGTAACAGTCATCTCCAACTGAGTGATAAATTTTCACAAAGTAATACAGCAGCATAGTTTTTCTAGTACAACACCTATCCTCAGTCTCCTCCTATCAAGATAATTGAGGGCTCTGCCATGGTAAGTATAGTTCTGGCTCTTTTTTTAAGTGCTCCACCCAAAAACATGTGATACAGGGCACTGTGCATTTTTACTAGTAAAACACATCGAGTTACAACCCGCACAGCATGGGCCTTCAAATTAAGAGGCTCTTCTGTTTCACATGTACCCATCTCAACTGGCTAACTGCACAAACATCACAGGTTCTACACAATTGGCTTGAAAATCCACATTTCCTTTGATCTACCCACCAATCAGAAGAGAGACAACCTTTGAAGAAGCACAGAAGCCCCTCAATCAAGCATACAGCTTGTTGTTGTTTCTTAACAACTACTTTTAAAAAAATTGTTTCATGTATCCTTTTATAACTGTAGGTTGCTTTTGAGACATTTGGGTAGCAAGTGACAAATAAATGTATTAAGAAAATACTTACACCCGTGGTAAGAGGCCGGAGAGCCTCCCGATTTGCCATATTCTTGCTCCGAGTAGCTGGTGGAGAGATTAGGCTGGCTGGAGCCTCTGCCAAAGGTTATCTGATTACTACCAACCCCAGTGGCCACCTGTGCCATACGCTCTTTGGTCTTCAGGGCTTGGGCCCTCTCTGTCTTGAGCCGATCGTCATCTTTCAGGAGGGACACCAACTGCTTGGACTTCTCCCGCACATTGATTCCCTGGTCCTTACCATCCCGGTCAATGTACTGGAAGTCCTTCAGAGTCTGGATAGCAAAAATGTTCTCTT